>NC_053025.1:365789226-366389226 GCF_003073215.2 Triticum urartu | reverse complement strand
TCTACACCTGGTATGACGCCTTTAAAGGTCGTTCTCGTGGGTTTAATCATCGAGGGATCGATGCCCATTTTCCGCACTGTATCCTAATAAAGCAGGTTCAGGCTGCCGCTGCCGTCCATAAGGACTCTAGTGAGTTGAAATCCGTCAATAATTGGTTCTAGAACGAATGCAGCGAATCCTCCATGACGGATGCTAGTGGGGTGGTCCCTTCGATCATAAGTGATCGGGCAGGAAGACCATGGGTTGAACTTTGGGGCGACTGGCTCCATCGAGTAAACGTCCCTTAGCGCACGCTTCCGCTCCCTCTTGGGGACATGGGTTGCGTATATCATGTTCATCGTCCGCACTTGTGGGGGAAAACCTTTCTGTCCAGTGTTGTTCGGCGGCCGGGGCTCCTCCTCATCATCGCTATGCAGCCCCTTGTCTCTGCTTTCGGCATTTAACTTGCCTGCCTCCTTGAACACCCAACAATCCCTGTTGGTGTGATTCGCTGGTTTTTTGGGGGTGCCATGTATCTGGCATGAGCCGTCGAGTATTCGGTCCAAATTGGACGGGCCCGGAGTATTTCTTTTGAATGGCTTTTTCCGTTGACCGGGTTTAGAGCCTCTTAATCCGGATTTAACTGCCGTATCCTCAACATTGTCGCCGTTAATGCGGCGCTTTTTCTTGTTCCGACGCGACCTGCCACTGCTGTCCTTGGTATCTGAATTACCAGGGCTCTTGGTCATGTTATTGCTGCGAGCTAGCCAGCTTTCTTCTCCCGCGCAAAAGCAGGTCATAAGTGTCGTGAGGGCTGCCATAGATTTCGGCTTTTCCTATCCTAGTTGCCGTGAACGCCACTCATCGCGGATGTTATGCTTGAAGGCTGGTAGGGCCTCTGCGTCCAGACAGTCGACGATTTGATTTTTCTTGGTTAGGAACCGTGTCCAGAATTGCCTGGCCGATTCCTCTGGCTGCTGAATTATGTGGCTTAGGTCATCGGCGTCTGGTGGTCGCACATAAGTGCCCTGGAAATTGTCGAGGAATGCGGCTTGCAGGTCCTCCCAGCAACCAATTGATTCTGCTGGCAAGCTGTTAAGCCAATCCTGGGCTGGTCCTTTAAGCTTGAGTGGGAGGTATTTGATGGCGTGTAGGTCATCACCGCGGGCCATGTGGATATGAAGGAGATAGTCCTCGATCCATACCGCAGGATATGTTGTGCCATCGTATGATTCGATGTTCATGGGTTTGAAACCCTTGGGGATTTGATGATCCATTACTTCATCTGTGAAGCATAGTGTGTGTGCGGCGCCTCTGTATTGGGCTACATCACGACGCAGCTCAAACGAGCTCTGTCTACTATGTTCGGCCCAGCCGGATTTACTGTATTCGGCATGACGAGTACCGTCTCGTGCCGTGGGGCGCCCACGTGATCCGTAGATCGATCTTGTTTGCCTTGCCTTGTCCTCCAATATATCTCGCAGGTCTGGCGCATTTTCCCATGCCTTGGTGGTTTTTGAGTGGCGCCGGGGTGCGGCTTGAGTGGAGGGCCGAGAGGCCTCTCTGTCGCAGCCACAGGGTGGCCGGTCGGCCGCATCATGCGTTGGTGATGTAGGTTTAAGTGCTTCCTCCTCTAATTGGGGTAGCAACCTGCGCTTTGGGTAGCTCTTGGAGGGGCGTTCGAGTTCATACTCTTCGGCCGCAAGGACTTCATTCCATCTGTCGGCTAGCAAATCTTGATCAGCTCTAAGGTGTTGCTGTTTTTTCTTGAGGCTTCTCGCTGTGGCCATAAGCCTGCGTTTGAAATGCTCTGGTTCGACGGGATCCTCCGGTACGACAAATTCGTCGTCGTCGAGTCTTGCCTCGTCTTCGGAGGGAGGCATATAATTATTGTCCTCGACCACTCTGTCTGCCGCTCTCTCATGAGGGCTGGCTTCTCTATCCTCCCATGCTGAATCTTGCTAGAGGTGGTTGTCTTCGGCCGTGTCCGGGGTGTTATTATCCCCCGTGCCGGAATCACCGTTTTTGTTTTGGCGGGATTTAGAGCGGCGCCGCTGATGCCGGCGCTTAGGCTGCTTCTTCGAAGGGTCATCCTCCGCTGTTCCATCGCCATTGCCTTCTTTTGGGGTGTCCACCATGTATATATCATATGACGAGGTGGCTTTCCAGTGCCCTATAGGCGTTGGTTCTTGATCGTCTCCTGCATCGGCGTTCATACCGTCGATGTCTTCGGAGTCGAAGTCGAGCATGTCGGTTAAATCATCGACAGTGGGTATGAAGTGTGTGGTGGGTGGGCTTTGAATTTCTTCATCATCCGCATCCCAACCTTGCTGACCATAGTCCGGCCAGGGCTCTCTCCTGACAGAGATAGAGACTTTAGTGAATTCAGAATATCGCCGAAGGGCAAGTGCTAAAAGATGTCCACGGCGGTGAACTCCATGATCGGCGCCCAATTGGGTTCGATCGGTCGGGGCACGGAGGGCTCGGAGTCTGGAGAGGAGTCCGGCTCCTTGGAGTCACGGGCTTCGCAGAGAATAGGGCTGGTGTTCGGCTCGATCGCCGTAGAGATTGCAGCCCCCGAGGCGGTGTCTAACCACCCATCCTCGGTTGGTGTGATCGACTCCGAGCTAGGGGTCAGAGCGGACACAGGTGTGGCCCCCAGGGCACTGTTCGGCGGCAGAGCTAAATCATGCCCATCGTGACAGTGCGGCGCGCTCGGCTGTGGCTCGAATCCGTCGAAGATCAAGTCTCCGCGGATGTCGGCCGTGTAGTTCAAACTTCCAAATCTGACCTGATGGCCAGGGGCATAGCTTTCGATCTGCTCCAGATGACCAAGCGAATTGGCCCGCAGTGCAAAGCCGCCGAATACGAAGATCTGTCCGGGGAGAAAAGTCTCACCCTAGATCGCATCGCCGTTGATGATCGGAGAAGCCATCGGGCCTAAAAGTGACAACACAGAGGAACTCTCAATGAAAGCACCAATGTCGGTGTCAAAACCGGCGGATCTCGGGTAGGGGTTCCCGAACTGTGCGTCTAGGTCGGATGGTAACAAGAGGCAGGGGACACGATGTTTTACCCAGGTTCGAGCCCTCTTGATGGAGGTAAAACTCTACGTCCTGCTTGATTAATATTGATGATATGGGTAGTACAAGAGTAGATGTACCACGAGATCAGAGAGGCTAAACCCTAAAAGCTAGCCTATGGTATGATAGTTGTTCGTCCTACGGACTAAAACTCTCTGGTTTATATAGATACCGGAGAGGGCTAGGGTTACACAGAGTCGGTTACAATGGCAGGAGATATACATATCCGTATCGCCAAGCTTGCCTTCCATGCCAAGGAAAGTCCCTTCCGAACACAGGACGAAGTCTTCAAACTTGTATCTTCATAGTCCAGGAGTCCGGCCGAAGGTATAGTCCGGCCATCCAGACACCCCCTAACCCAGGACTCCCTCACTCCACCTGACATCTGGGACCCACCAGAAGGGCCTCTGTATTTTGTGAAAAATATGTCCCTCCCGCTGATAGGTCGGACCCACCAGCTATACCTGGTAGCTGGGACTCAGCATAGTCGGAGGCTGACTTGTGGGCCTACTAAGTTGATGGGGATGGAGGGCTTTGTCAACTTAGTCAATATGAACGATTCTAGCTCCAGTGACCGTACGATGTCCATCCAACGGGCGTAGTGCTCCTTCAACCTCTAGTCTTCTTGCTCCAGTCGCCCAGAGCAGCGCCGGTCGTGCCGCCTGCTCCTGCCTCCTATGACCGGCTGTGCTGCCATGGAGGCCTCACCACCCCCTACTACTTCCACCGCTGGCCAGGCGTTGCGGCGATGGCAGCCTCACACCGTAGCCGAACCTGTGAACCCTCGTACTCCTCTCCGTGTGGGCTTCCACTGCTGTGTCTTCCCCGGCTCCGCGTCGTCCCCTTCCTAGGCCTCGTTGTCGTCCACCGCCCTAGTGCTCTCCGCGGGGCGTGGTCAACATGGTCAAGGAACGACTTCCATCAGAAGAGTACTGTACATGGAGAGGCTGACAGCTGGGTCCACGGCCGTAGCAAGGAAGTCCCTCCTTATTACGTGCAAAATAATGATTCCTCCAACTGACAGCAGGGACCGACCGGATGGGCCACCATATTTAGCGAAAAAAATGTTTTCCCCCTGACTGCTGGGACCCACCAACTAAATATTCGCACGCAAGGAAGTGCCTGACAGTCGGGACCCACCTGGTCGAAGCGTGCGTAGCGTTGTCATTCTGGTCGCGAACGTGTTCGTACATACTGGTCGATCGGTCTGTCTGCAGGCTGCAGCGGTGAATCGTGGCCATGCAAGGAAGGGCACTTGTCGTAGTAGAGGTATGCACGTGTCGTAGTAGAGGCGCGCAGGTAGCGTTTACAGATACGTATAGCGGCCAGGGTGCAACAAAGAAAATACGGCCACGTACGTACGTGCATACGGGCGGGGTCTTGAATGCCTACTCGCACATACGTACGGCCAGGGCTCGTGTACATGGCTGTGGCTAGGTCGGAACGGAGAAACTGCGTCGTCGTCCTGTTCATGGACAGACAACAGAATGCGTCGTATTCATCGGGAAGCAACGGAACACATGCTGTTCATCAGGAGCCAACCGGCTTGGACGGAACAGGCGATGGAAACGAGGCTCGGCGTACCGCAGAACGGAGGAAACGTGTCACACCCTGATTTTCATGCCACAACACTTAAGCTAATAAATCATGATAAAATGTGGGTTGTCAAAAACTTTTGAGTGTTTAGGTCTTTGCTTGATTAGATTTTTGTGTGTTGGTTGCAAGTGCTCTAAAAAAATCCTCCAACTCTTATACTCCTTCTCCTTGATCCAAAACCTTGCCCAATGATCATGCCATGTGTGTAGGACATAAAAACAATTTCTTGAAAAAAATATTTTGTCCAAAAGAATTTTCTAAATTAGGTTTTCCAAAAACCCCTAAATTGAGACTTGAACTACAAGTACTTAATTAACGGTGTGAAAGATCTTTCAAAAAGTATATTTGAAACCTATTAGGTATAGGACTCCCATAAAACAAACAAATATAATTTTAAAAGTTATTTTCCTATTTTATTTAAAGGCTTTTAATTAAGTTCAGAAATGGTCTTTAATAGGTTAAAATTATTTTAAAGTTTCAAAAATATTTGGGAAAAATCAGGGAAACTCAGTGGACATATATTTTCCATATATAAGAGTTTCAACACATGGTCATGTTCAAATTATTGGTCAAATACCTCAAAAACCCTTTCTGGATATTTCAAGCTTTTCAAATATTTACACAGGAAATATTCTCCATTAAATCCAGGAAAATTCTATCTTGTCAAAAGTGTCCAGCTTGATGATATTGACAAGTATCATGTCCTGGGGAATAGTATAACCCTAGGAAACCCTCTCAAAACCACTTCTGTCCTTTTTCAAATTTGAACAACTCTACATTGCCAAGTGTGTCCTTTTGATCTGAATTTTTGTGGACATGTTCAAATCCTCAAATGATGACACTACACCAAGTAGTGCATCAAGGAGAATAGATTTGGATGACTAAATCTTGGTAAAGCCATTTTTGCTAATTTCTAGGGTTTACAAAAGTTGCATTGGCCACTTTCTCCATTTTACCTCAAAATTGGTGGGAACTACTAATTTGTAATTCCTCTCACTCATGTTAAGTTTCAAAGCAAATTTAGCAACTTAGATAGCCCAAACCACCAACAAACACCTTCTGGCAGAATTTCAAAACTCATGTTTTGGCCATTTCCACTAATCTCCATGAGCTGAACTTTTTCCCACGGCCTCACCTGCTCCTCCTCTACCTCCTGCATGCTTTGCTTCCCAAGGAGCAATGATTAAGGGGGGGGGGGGGCAGAGACCCATTTTTCTTCTCTGGATAGCAGCATTTTCACTCTCTCTCCACCCCTCCATCCTTCTCCAAGGCCGGAGCCAAGCCGCCGGCCGCCGCCAAAATCCAGGCGCCTCAGCCACTCTCTATCCAACCTAGCCACCCCAACGCCCTATCATCACCACCACCGACTCTCCATGAGCTCTAGTTCCTCCTCCCTGCGTCTTCCTCACCGTGCTGAACCTCGCCGTCGGCTTCCTCCGCCATGGATGACAGGGCGCTCACGTCAGACCGGCCCCGTGCCCGTGGAGTACCTCAGAGGATGCGACACACTCTCCCGAGCATGCCGGTGTGCCGGGCGCCCACGGAGGTGGTCGGTGCCGCCGGGGAGAGCGCTGGTGCCGTTCGGCCTCGCCTCCTCTATTTCCCGTTGCCCCGCGCGGGAGGTTGAAGGCAACCTCTCGCTGGATCCCGCGCGTCAGTGACCCAGTGGGCGGGCCCACCCGTTTAAGTGGAAGTGGCTTCCCTCATTTCTGCCTCACCCTGCGCGTAGGCGTACTTTCGGAAAACCGCCTTCGACATGGCAGCCTGCGTGCGTGCAGCCGAGCAGCTGGGCCGGCCCAGTGGGTTCTGGCGCTAAGCCTCGCCCTGCGCATATTATAAGGTTAAACCCTTTTCCTTTTTATTTTTCCAGTAAGCTTCTAAAATCCACAAATAAATCAAATAAAGTCCAAATTGGGTGATTCCATTTTCTAGTGACTCCATAAACCATGTTCTACCTCATGGTGAATCATGCACATTTTTCCAGAGCACCTTCCTTCACAATTATTTAGTAAATCCCAATTTTCTTAATTCTGTGATAACCTTAAGAAAATCACAGAAAGCTCATTTTTTATCCAAATGCCATGATTCAAATTCCTAGATGCTTCTAAGTTCATAACTTAGTTTATGAACATTTTTCCCAATACTTTCTGTGCCACACAAAATAATGAACCATTTCTTCATATTTGTCAACTTTGCAAATTCATAGGAAAATCATTTGAACTCCAAATACAGTGAAACCAACTCCTAGATCTTCTAAAATCATTCTTTGTTCAATGGGTGCCCTTGCTCATTTTTCAAAATAATGATTCTGTACACTTCTTGCAAATCCACAAATCCCTTGATTCCATCATATTGAAATGTTCAGAAATATCTACCAACCCAATCATAATGAAACCACTCTGGTTATTTTTCATATAACCAGAGATGTCTTAGAAAAGTCAAATTAATATTTTTAGAGCACTTTTTTTCTGCCTTGTTGTGTTGCTTACTATGTTTGTTTCCGATGTTAGTTGACGAAGTAGACGAAATACATGGAGATGGACCAGAAGATTTGAAGACTCTGATGAACCAGGCAAGCAGCCCTTTGACCATGTCTATGAAACCTTTTTATGCATGTCATATAGCACTTTTATTGCTTGCATCGGAGACATGATGATGAGGTGACCACATGGGGTGGTTTGCCACCATACTTCCTCGCTGATACTTGCATTGTGCATGACCCTACCTTCTTATGAGGGTTATGCCGGTGGGAGTAGATAGGATGCTAAAGTAGTTGCTACGCAAAAAGGGACGGGAATATGCATGGTGATGGAGACAAGGTATTTTCAGAAGACTTTTTCGAAAACCCTGTCAGATGCCACTTATGCCCGAGGGAGATAATGAGTTGGGTAACTACTTGATGACGAAGTGGTGTACTGAGGCAAGTGTGTGTGTTGTTTTCGAAAACGGATTAGATTTAAGATTTGTCGACTGTCCCAACCTTACATGCGCAACCACTCTACCCTTATATGTGAAAGGGCATTCTTGATTACCTAGGCCGATACTAGCTTGGAGCCCTCATCACTAGTGACGGGAGATTTGTTGTTGCGCTCTCTCGGTACGGGGTCGTGCCAGGTAGGGCGGCCATGACTGTTTTCACATGGCACCGGACACACCGTTGGTACCCCATGCTTGTGGTATGTGATGAATATGGGAGCGAGGCTCCACAATTTTAAGATGTGAAATGTTGGGCATGGGGATTACTACCAATCGAGTGGACTCTATCTTAGTGTCGTCTAGGGAAATATAGTGATCGGGTGCTTACCCCGGGTACTTGAGGTACCGCGGGTCGTGGTTGACATGGAAGTTCCCCGGATCTTGTGGGTAAAGTGTGCAACCTCTGCAGAGTGTAAAACTATTCGAATAGTCGTGTCCACGGTCAAGGATAGTTGAGCGGTGCTGCTTAAACTATGTCCAGAGTTTTACAAACCGCGTGTGTGTGCTGATAAAACTATTTGGGGTTAAGTCAGATGACTTGACACAATGATGAAGTTGGATTGGTGTCCAACTCTGTTTATGTTGATATCTGTAACTTGTTCATACGGACATCTGTACTCTCATGATGCATACTTTATAGGTTGAAAGATCATGTCATTGCACTCAAAACTAGCTTTTTGCAAACTACCTACTTAGTGCTATATCATTGCATTATTGTGCCTTGTTCCAATCATGGGTTGCTTGCGAGTACATTCAAAGTACTCATTGGCTTGCCACTGGTTATTTTATTGGCCAGGTATGAAAGAACAGGATTTAATGAAGAGTACCTTGGTAATGAACATGAGAGATAGGACGCTTCCCAGTCAGAATGCCTGTAGGGTTAAGACAGATGGCATGGGTCCAAGTTATCGACGAAGATTTCCACTGCGAAGTTATACTCAAGACTTGACCTTAATGGTCATAATTTGTGTAAGACAGTATGTATGGATGTAAGACTATTGTTATTCAGCTTCTGTGTGTTCAGTGAGCATTGATCTGTGGGATCACTGTACACGTGCATTCGGCGATCACGACTTATGAGTCGGGGTCCCCACAGAGCTGGTATCAGAGCCATCCTGACTGTATGAATCCTTAGTTAGCATGGTCGTTAGTTAGGTTAAAACTATTTTCAAAACTATTACTAATTTTCAAAAACTATCTATGCTTCTCTTCCCTTCTGAGTTTTTCAAAAACTAAGATATATTTTCCTTATTGATCTCTTCGCCTTCAAAACTTTAGCAAATGGTCGCTAGTACCTTTAAGCCCCTGACCATTGGATTCCATGTAATCCTCGTGGGTAATCGAGAAGAAGACGCCTTGCCAGACATTCACCCACATCTTCTAAACACAAGATTGGCGACACCACAACAAGACGATACCAACAGAAGATACCTTGAGGAATGAGGACATCAAGACCCAGAAGATGGTGACACCCTTGACACTACCCCAAGATGATGCAACCTTGTCTTGTGATGAACAGGTCATGATATATGCAAGGTCATGATATACATCGCTAATAGAGCAATCATGTCCTTACCGTTGTTGTATCGGCAACCCCGGTGGATGAGAACCTCGCCATTTGGTCCACCTCACTATAGTGAGCAGGAAAATGGTCTCCTCACCCCCCGCTCTTGGTGTCGATATTGTCATCAACTTAACCGACATGTTGGACCTCTACTATGCCTTGTTAATGTCATTGTATAAAGGATTACCTACTTGGTACTATCGACGCCTTAGAAGACAAAAAGGGATCATCATGATTAAGAAGACAACAGAAGACCGAGTCAATGTCTGCTACAAGGAGCCGCCTTCACCCCATCACTTCAACAGGCGAGAAGTTGTTGAAGAATCTTCAGGCTCAACCCGGATTGTTTCATCGAACAACTACAAGAGACGTAGCAACCCATGAGGAAAACCCAGAAGACTGCATGAAGCACAGAGCAAAGCACGACTACTAAATCCGGGAACCCCTAGGGTAAGATGAGTTGTGTACCCCCTATGCGCTGTCGAGTCCGTGTGATGGTTTCAATAGAACCATGATTGTGTGTTGCTTGTTTTTATTTGTTTGTGTTTTGATATAGGTCGCACTTTTGCCCTAGGCAACAAGTACGCGACTATATGACCTTCCTTACCTTGTTTATTTGGTTTGGCCCATTTTGGACCTGTTTTGTTTGCACTTGCACTATAGATCCCCCTTTTGGCATTCCCCTCCTCTATGCTATTTTCCCTCTCATCTCTCTCCTCAACTGAAGACCGGCAAGACAAGATACACCAAGGATTCTACCTCGGCAACCAACTAGCAATGAAGACTTTTTGCTACTGCCTCCTCGACCAGATGCAACCCTGTAGAGTTATGTTTAACCCTCTAGACTAGAAACCCATCCCTAGACCCTTCAAGACTTCACGAGATACCCTAGCTCGAATTCTTAGCCGTGTGCTTAACCTACAAATTGCAAGGGAACTAGTGAAGCCTCAGTAACCCTTGCCTCTCACCGGGTTCATTATGGAACTAGTGGACATAGTAAACAAGCATATTATCATCCTAATATAGCACCAAAACTGACGATGCCAGAGGGAAGACCAGTTTGAGTATATAGGAATAGAGTACAAATGACTTGATGAGTTTATATCAGTGACCTTGAGGAATTATCTGAGACTTTGGTGGATTATGAAGCTTTCATATTGGTAGATGAACCTGGAAGGATCGTGTTAATAAAGTGGTATAACTTTCTTTTCCCCTGAGTAAATTGGACTTAGTAGGACAATTATGATCGCAAGCTGGACTTCTTGAAGGTATAGGGATTTGTCTTAACCAGGGGATATTGATAGGAGATAGTTGACATTATGATGATGACTTAGGGGAAACATGTAGGATCCCTCATTGGACAAGAGATTTGGATTAAATGGGTGATCCTAGTGAAATCTATATGCAGAGTAAGCCTACATTGTTCGGAGTAAATTGGATTTAGACTGTTGATCTCGATCATGTTACCATGTTTCTTGGTGGACAATAAACTAGGAGATTGGAATTGTCGGAGTTGATTTAGAGATCTATATAAGCTTGAGAATGGAGTTCATCAGATCACGATAGTGAGAATTGGTGGACTTACTATAGTAAGGATATCTGTTTCCACTACTTGGGGATTATATGACATTAGAAGGTCGCGTGGAACACCATAGACTTTGGATTTGTAGAATTAATGGGTTATGTAGTGATTGATGGAAGTTAATGGGTTGTTGGAGTTGATTCATAGGAAGGAAACAAGATCTTGGATTGGTACACGACGTCTTTCCTTAGGATAGAGATGCACTAAGCATCTTAGACCTTGGAAGAATAGGATAAGCACTTGGATTGTCATGTTTAATTGAAGCTTAGCAGCTTGTATTCTCTATCCATGGATTTTTACATAGGGATAGCCATACATATGATTTTTGGGGATTGTAGACGTGTATAATTTTGTTAGACCTCCTCTTGGGAGTCCTGAGGATAATAATAGCATGAGTAATGATTGGAGCTGACCTACACGAGTTGGTACTTCGGTGGTATAAGGTGATCTGTTTGGAGGACTAGATAGAAAAATTGGCATCTCAGGAATTATGCTCAAGGATAAGATGATAAATTTTCACTCACATCCTAGAATCCTTGAAACCCTTAAGCCTTACCAAACCACAACATGATCAGATCATGACCTCAAGCTTGGGCTCTAGACCGAGAAGACCTTGGCCAATACTCAACTGTGACCACCACCAATACCCCCATCCTACTTTATGCACCTCATAAAGAAAATCTTCATGGAGTACTTGGACAAGTTGGTTGTCATCTTTATTTTGGTAACATACTTGTCTACCCGAAGACGGAAGAAGAAATGTTGAGCTAGTCAAGGAACATCTGAAGATCACCATGTCCAGGAGGAAGAACTACACCAACCACCATCATCAAGAAGTAAACCTCCGCATCGAAGACCGGGTGTATCTGCAAGCCACTTCTCTCAATGGAACCAAGCATTTCCATGTCAAAGGGAAGCTCACACCAAGATTTATCGACCCCCTTTTTAGGTCACTACAAGACAAGAGAAGGCGGTTGCCAGATGGAGTTGCCACCTGAGTTACCCACTATGCACAATGTTATCCCACACAACACAACTTCGGGATTTTTTCCAACTTCCTAACTAGCCCGACCTCGACCAGGACATCGGTCACCAAGCCATCGACCCCTGGCCCAACCTGACTTATGCAAGAGACCCCTTAGCAACTTGGATCAAGAAGAACGTCATACCCGAAGCCACACCATCAAGTACTTCAAGTTCAATGGAGCACCACACGGAAGCAGAAGCAGTATGAGAACGTGAAGACTACCCTGGATCCAAGTTTTCGTATTCCTTTCCGCGCATAGTTTGGGAATCTTGGGGACGAGATTCTTGTAAGGGGGGTAGGTCTGTAACACCCTGATTTTCATGCCACAACACTTAATCTAATAAATCATGATAAAATGTGGGTTGTCAAAAACTTTTGAGTGTTAGGTCTTTGCTTCATTTGATTTTTGTGTGTTGGTTGCAAGTGGTCTAAAAATCAAATAAATCCTCCAACTCTTATACTCCTTCTCCTTGATCCAAAACCTTGCCCAATGATCATGCCATGTGAACAATTTCTTGAAAAAAATATTTTGGCCAAAAGAATTTTCTAAATTAGGTTTTCCAAAAACCCATGAATTGAGAGTTGAACTACAAGTACTTAATTAAGGGTGTGAAAAATCTTTCAAAAAGTATATTTGTAACCTATTAGGTATAGGGCTCCCATAAAACACAAAAATATAATTTTAAAAGTTATTTTCCTATTTTATTTAAAGGCTTTTTCTTAACTCCAAAAATGGTCTTTAATAGGTTAAAATTATTTTAAAGCTTCAAAATATTTGGGAAAAATCAGGGAAACTCAGTGGACATATATTTTCCATATATAAGAGATTCAACACATGGTCATGTTCAAATTATTGGTCAAATACCTCAAAAACCCTTTCCGGATGTTTCAAGCTTTTGAAATATTTACACAGGAAATGTTCTCCATTAAATCCAGGAAAATTCTACCTTGTCAAAAATATCCAGCTTGATGATATTGCCAAGTATCATGTCATGGAGAATAGTATAATTCCATGAAACCCTCTCAAAACTACTTTCGACCTTTCTCAAATTTGAACAACTCTACATTGCCAAGTGTGTCCTTTTGATCTGAATTTTTGTGGACATGTGCAAATCCTCAAATGATGACACTACACCAAGTGGTGCATCAAGGAGAATAGATTTGCATGACTAAATCTTGGTAAAGCCATTTTTGCTGATTTCTAGGGTTTACAAAAGATGCATTGGCCACATTCTCCATTTGACCTCAAAATTTGTGGGAACTACTAATTTGTAATGCCTCTCACTCTTGTTAAGTTTCAAAGTAAATTGAGCAACTTAGATAGCCCAAGCCACAATCAAACACCTTCTGGCAGAATTTCAAAACTCATGTTTTGGCCATTTCCACTAATCTCCATGAGCTGAACTTTTTCCCACAGCCTAACCTGCTCCTGCTCTACCTCCTGCATGCTTTTCTGCCCAAGGAGAAATGATTAAGGGGGCTGAGACCCATTTTTCTTCTCTAGACAGCAGCATTTTCACTCTCTCTCCACCCCTCCATCCTTCTCCAAGGCCGGAGCCAAGCCGCCGGCGGCCGCCAAAATCCGGGCGCCTCAGCCACTCTCTCCCACCTAGCCACCCCAACACCCTATCATCACCACCGCCGACTCTCCACGAGCTCCAGTTCCTCCTCCCCACGTCTGCCTCGCCGTGCTGAACCTCGCCGTCGGCCTCCTCCGCCATGGACGATGGGGCGCTCACATCAGACCACCGCCACGCCTGTGGAGTACCTCAGAGGATGCGGCACACTCTCCCGAGCATGCCGGTGTGCCGGGCGCCCACAGAGGTGGTCGGTGCCGCCGGGGAGAGCGCCGGCGCCATTCGGCCTCGCCTCCTCTATTTTCCGTCGCATCGTGCGGGGGGTTGAAGGCGACCTGCCACTGAGTCCCGCGTGTCAGCGACCCAGTGGGCGGGCCCGCCCATTTAAGTGGAGGCTTCCCTCATTTCCGCCTCACCCCGCGCGTAGGCGTACTTTCGGAAAACCGCCTTCGATGTGGCAGCCTGCGTGCGTGCAGCCGAGCAGCTGGGCCGACCTAGTGGATTCTGGCGCGCTAAGCCTCGCCCTGCGCGTATTATAAGGTTAAGCCCTTTTCCTTTTTCCTTTTCCAGTAACTACTAAAATCCACAAACAAATCAAACAAAGTACAAATTGGGTGATTCCAATTCCTAGTGACTCCATAAACCATGTTCTACCTCATAGTGAATCATGCACATTTTTCCAGAGCACTTTCCTTCACACTTATTTAGTAAATCCCAATTTTCTTAATTCTGTGATAACCTTTAGAAAATCAAAGAATGCTCATTTTTGATCCAAATGCCATGATTCAAATCCCTAGATGCTTCTAAGTTCATAACTTAGCTTATGAACATTTTTCCCAATACTTTCTGTGCCACACAAAATAATGAACCATTTCTTCATATTTGTCAACTTTGCAAATTCATAGGAAAATCATTTGAACTCCATATCCAGTGAAACCAACTCCTAGGTGCTTCTAAAATCATTCTTTGTTCAATGGGTGCCCTTGCTCATTTTTCAAAATAATGATTCTGGACACTTCTTGCAAATCCACAAATCCCTTGATTCCATCATATTGAAATGTTCAGAAATATATACTGACCCAATCCCAATGGAACCACTCTGGTTATTTTTCATATAACCAGAGATGTCCTAGAAAAGTCAAATCAATATTTTTAGAGAACTTTTATTTTCTGCCTTGTTGTGTTGCTTACTATGATTGTTTCCGACGTTAGTTGATGAAGTAGACGAAATACACGGAGATGGACCAGAAGAATTGAAGACTCTGATGAACCAGGCAAGCTGCCCTTTGACCATGTCTATGAAACCTTTTTATGCATGTCATATAACACTTCTATTGCTTGCGTCGGAGACATGATGATGAGGTGACCACATGGGTGGTTTGCCACTGTACTTCCTCGCTGATACTTGCATTGTGCATGTCCCTACCTTCTTATGAGGGTTATGCCGGTGGGAGTAGATAGGATGCTAAAGTAGTTACTACGCAAAAAGGGACGGGAATATGCATGGTGATGGAGACAAGGTATTTTCAGAAGACTTTTTCGAAAACCCCGTCGGGTGCCACTTACGCCCGAGGGAGATAATGAGTTGGGTAACTACTTGATGACAAAGTGGTGTATCGAGGCAAGTGTGTGTGTGTTGTTGTCGAAAATGGATTAGATTTAAGATTTTTCGACTGTCCCAACCTTACATGCGCAACCACTCTACCCTTATATGGGAAAGGGCATTGTTGATTACGTAGGCCAATACTAGCTTGGACCCTGCATTACTAGTGACGGGAGAGTTGTTGTTGCGCTCTCTCGGTACGGGGTCGTGCCAGGTAGGGCGACCATGATTGTTTTCACAGGGCACCGGACACACCGTTGGTACCCCGTGCTTGTGGTATGTGATAAATATGGGAGCAAGGATCCACAATTTTAAGATGTAAAATGTTGGGCACGGGGGTTACTACCAATTGAGTGGACTCTATGATAGTGTCGTCTAGGGAAATATAGGGATCGGGTGCTTACCCCGGGTACTTGAGGTACCGCGGGTCGTGGTTGACACGGAAGTTCCCCGGATCTTGTGGGTAAAGTGTGCAACCTCTGTAGAGTGTAAAACTATTCGAATAGCCGTGTCCACGGTCAAGGACAGTTGGGCGGTGCTGATTAAACTACGTCCAGAGTTTTCTTAACCGCGTGTGTGTGTGTGTGTTGATAAAACTATTTGGGGTTAAGTCAGATGACTTGACACAATGATGAAGTTGGATTGTTGTCCAAATCTTTTTATGTTGATATCTATAACTTGTTCATACGGATATCTGTACTCTCATGATGCATACTTTACAGGCTGAAAGATCATGTCATTGCACTCAAAACTAGCTTTCTGCAAACTAGCTACTTAGTGCTATATCATTTCATTGTTGTGCCTTGTTCCAATCATGGGTTGCTTGCGAGTACATTCAAAGTACTCATTGGCTTGCCACTGGTTATTTTATTGGCCAGGTATGAAAGAACGGGATATAATGAAGACTACCTTGGTAACGAACATGCAAGCTAGGACGCTTCCCAGTCAGAATGCATTTAGGGTTAAGGCAGATGGCATGGGTCCAAGTTATCGACGAAGATTTCCGCCGTGAAGTTATACTCAAGACTTGACCTTAATGGTCATAATTTGTGTAAGACGGTATATGTGGATGTAAGACTCTTGTTATTCAGCTTTTATGTGTTCAGTGAGCATTGATCTCTGGGATCACTGTACACGTGCATTCGGCGATCACGACTTATGAGTCGGGGTCCCCACAAAACGGCCTTGTGTTCGACCGGCCACCGTGGAAACGAGATCCTGTTCATCGAGAGGGGTCTGGCGTACCGCAAAATGGAGGAAATAGACCTCCTACGGTGGAAACAGGGTCCTGTTGTTCAGGAGGGGTGTGGCGTACCACAAAACGGAGGAAACTGACTTTTGTTGGAGCGCTTCGGTCGAAACGGGGGTCCTGTTCATCAGGAGGGGTGTGGCGTACCACAAAATGGGACTCCACGGGATACTGTTTACCTCCACCGTCGACCTCCTCCAGCCTCCACGGGCTACTGTTCTTCCGCCGTCGACCTCCTCCAGCCTCCACTTGCGACTGTTCATCCACGGGCTCCTGTTCATCCAGCCTCCACCGTGCACTCCTCCACCGGCTACTATTCAACCAGCCCTCTCCACGGGGTCCTGTTCAACCACCCCTCCATGGGCTACTATTCATCCAGCCCTCCATCGGCTACTGTTCAACCGACCGTCTCCACGGGGTCCTGTTCAACCCAGCCCTCTACGGGCTACTGTTTATCCAGCCCTCCATCGGCTCCTGTTCAACCAGCCCTCCACGGGGTCCTATTCATCCAGCCCTCCACAGTGTCCTGTTCATCCACCGGCTCGATCGATCGGGGTACTGTTCATCTAGCAGCAATGGCCTCTACTTCCATGGGGTCCTATTCATCCAACCCCCCTAGAACTGTTCATCCAAACCCCCTCAACAACGGTCACTGTTCATCCAGAGGCAACATCGATCGGCTTCAGTTAGCAGAAGTAGCGAAGGAATCACACTCGGGTTCAGTTAGAGCCCAACGCCTAGCTCGGGTTCAGTTAGAGCCCAACGCCTCGAACACACGCGCGTACATATGAGAGAAACGCGCATCGCTCAGCCCCCGATCACCCACCGTAACCGGGAATTCCTTGATATTTTCCTCGCCCTCGCTTCTACCATAGTTTTTTCCGTCATGGATGGCCCAAAGAATGTCATGCAGCTGCGTCTCCGGCCCGCCCAGGATGAAAACCCATGTTTTGTCATGATTTTTTGTCATAGAAGTACGACCCCACCACATCTATGATGATACCGGGTTTGTCACAATTATCGTCATAGAAGTGTCATAAGTATGACAGAAAAAAAATCCGTTTGCCCAAAATGTCACGGATGTTCCTTTTTTGTAGTGTGGAATACGGTACCAGGCATTCCCGGTCCCTCTTCCTCCCCTGCACTCTTTTTGAACAACCCAACAGCAGCCAGCATGAGAGTCACGCCAATGTGGATGGCCTTGCTGGAACATACTTGCCGGGACATCAATCAATGGATTCGTACCGGTGCTTTACTCTGGATTTCCCTAAACAGGGTAAATGTCGAAGCGAGTATCATACGGTACTTACCAACATTGACGACGCCACGGGCAGAGCAGCTCGATTGCTGAAGAGGGAGGGAGAGGAGGAACCTCGCTCCCGCGCACCTCCCCCTTCTTTCCGATCGGCGCCCGAGCGGTGGTCGCGCCGCACAGGCCTCCTAGGAAAGGGCCTATCACAGCTGGCACCGATCTTTACCACGGCCACGACCATGGTGTGGTGAAATGTTGAACAAAGCAGGTGCGGGGATGGTACGTCTATCTCCAAATTCTTCTGGAAGCCACTAGTTCCAAAGGAAAAACCTTGGCAGAGCCGTAACGGATATGACGCACTGCTCACGCCCTCGGATTCGCACAAGTGATCCCTCTACCTAGCGCGCCAAAGATATCGCAGGAAATCATGGCCACCTATGGTACCAAGAGCCCGTTTCTGGTTCAGCGGGGGGATGGCACGTTGCACAAAGAGCGAAAAAATGAGAGACAACACGACAGAGATCACATGGGCGACTTTACCCAGGTTCGGGCCGCCGTGAGGCGTAAAACCCTACTCTTGCTTTGATGGATTGATGTGGAAATAATGATGGTGAACATAACTTGCTTGCCCGATAAGGTTGCCTTAGGGCGAGAGCAGCTACGCGTGTATGAGTGTGTGAGTGTCTAAGTTTTCCAACCAAGGGTCCAACCCTTTCTACTGTTTCCTTGGGCCTCCTTTTAGAGACAAAGGGATCACCGCAGTGGCAAATCAGTCATTATACACTAATTAGATAAAAAATAGTGTTATCATACCTAACTCTGCTGGCTGACAGAGCGTATTAAATGTGCCGCTCAATGTCACATTGCAGCTTGCCCGGTAGCCTGTTTTGCCAGCTTTGCATCTGCTTGCTCGACACGTCGCAGGATGGGTGTCACTTGTAGGCGTTTTCTGTATGAAATGCCTTCGAAGTGGTGAATAGCGGCCACTTAGTCACTTTGGAGCTTGACACTGCACTGATCCACGACTTGGGTCATGATGAGGTGGTGCGGTGGGTTGGTTCTGTCTCCGTGAGCCTCGGTAGACCTGCCGGGATGCCTCAAAAGCTTTCTTCTGGGGTAAACCCCGTCCTCGCCAGGCTCGCCTGCCCGCCAAGGTTTTTTTTTCCTTGGTGCGTCTTGCTTCTCTGGCTCCTCCTGGTCTTCTTGAGTTGCACGTCGGTTTCTTGAAGATCTGACCTCTTGTGCTTCGGTGTTTCCTTTGTGCTGCAATCTTATTCTTGTGCCTGCATCTTCACTGTCCGTGCACGAGTCAGGGGAAAATATATACCCCTGTTTGCTTTCCCCGACACTCGGCAACTCCAATATTGATCTCATTCTTGGCATGGATTGGCTTTCTAAGAACAACGCTTTTATTGATTGTGATGCCAAGGAAGTTAAATTGACACATCCGTTCGAAGATGTGATTATCTTTGCGGCTCGTGATAACACCATTCAGTTGTTCTCTCTCAACGAGAAAGGCGAGATTAACGCTATTTCTCAAATTCCAGTTGTTTGTGAGTATCAAGATGTCTTTCAAGAAGAGCTTCCGGATATGCCTCCTCACCGTCTAGTTGAATTGGTTATTGAGCTTGAGCCCGGTACAGAAGCCGTTTGCAAGCGTCCCTACAAGCTTGGGCCAGAAGAGCTGAAAGAATTGAAGAAACAGCTCGATGAACAAGAACGTCTGGGTTTGATCAGACCAAGTTCATCTCCTTGGGGATGTGGTGTTCTCTTTGTCCAAAAGAAAGACGGCACGTAACGACTTTGCGTCAATTACCGCCTATCGGGTATATACCCCGCGGCGTAACCCAGCCGGAAGTATAACCCGGACGGACTTGGCGACTCACTAAGTGACCGCCCGACCCTGGCAACTCATGGGTGACCCGGCGAGCGGGTCAGAGGAACGACAAGACCCGGTGGCCCAGAAGGCAGTTTATTGAAGGCCGGTTCATGTTATGGTGGGCCGGTTTATGAGGAAAGCACAAGGAATGTTCTCCTACAAAGGAAGCAAGACTAGGACTCCACTTGTAATAGAGTAATCCTAATCCAACTAGGACTAGTCATGTAAACCGCCCCTTCAACATATATAAGGAGGAGCATGGCTTCCCAAAGAGGGACAGGAAAGAAGAAACAATCTTTAGGGCTAGACACAAAGAGCCGGTTTACCGGCGATTCCCTCATGATGATAATGAGACCTAGCCACAAACAACATGTAGGGTTATTACCGGATGATGTTTCCTAGGGCCCGAAGCTGTCTAAACCCTTGTCTTGTGTTGCGTCTCTCGATTCCGATCAACCCCTCTCAAGCTACCACATAGATGCGTTGGCCTCACGACTATGTCCTCACACTAGGACATCTGCCGTGACAAATTCACGACAGTTGGCGCCCATCCTGGGTGAGGGAGTCCTGAATTAGGGGGTCTCCAGAAAGCCGGACTATATCCTTTGGCCGGACTATTGGACTATGAAGATACAAGATTGAAGACTTCGTCCCGTGTCCGGATGGGACTTTCCGTGGCGTGGAAGGCAAGCTTGGCAATACAGATATGTAGATCTTCTCCCTTGTTACTGACTCTGTGTAACCCTAGCCCCCTCCGGTGTCTATATAAACCGGAGGGTTTAGTCCGTAGGACAACAGACAATTATACCATAGGCTAGATTCTAGGGTTTAGCCTCCACAATCTTGTGGTAGATCAACTCTTGTAATACTCATATCATCAATATCAATCAAGCAGGACGTAGGGTATTACCTCCATCAAGAGGGCCCGAACCTAGGTAAACATCACATCCCCTGCCTCCTGTTACCATCCGCCTTAGACGCACAGTTCGGGACCCCCTACCCGAGATCTGCCGGTTTTGACACCGACATTGGTGCTTTCATTGAGAGTTCCACTGTGTCATCATCATAGGGAAGGATGGCTCATCTCGTTGTCAAGGACAACATCACCTCTGGGGGAGCCCTTTCTGTAGGCCAAACTCTCCGACTAGGCGGCTTCGTCATGACCGCCCGCTCGGCCACTGCGCCGCCGATGACTTCTCGGGTCATCGAAAATATCCTCCCCATCAGCTCGAAATTCACCGAGCAGATGGATCCAATGGAGCTCTCCTCTTTGAACGACCTCTTGGATCGCATCGCCGCTCTAGGAGTCGCTACGGACTACGATCGGATTGGGCGTAAACCCGACCAAAGGGAAATTAACTCTTCGTCGGTCACCCATTAGATAGCGGTGGTGGAGGAGCAATGCGGCAGTTCTCCCTCTATCCTGAGGACGAACTATGTCCGGACATCGCCCTAACCATGAACCTAGAATCAGGCTGCATACCGAACCTGCGGGGCAACATCCCAAAGCCCGATCTTCCAAGATCGGAAACTCCCCCGCCCCGGGGTCTCAGATTGGGTCAAGGTCCAGACTTAAATCCACCCACCCACCCAGATACAAACGATCTTTCCCACATTAGGCAAGAGCCCCAAGAGATAGTACATCACTATTGGGCCAGATTCCTCCTTGTAATGAACAAGGTCAAGGATTGTCGCGAGGAAGACACAATTTTGTTCTTTTGCAACAATTGCACGGACAAGGGAATCCTCAACTCCATAAGTCGCCATGACATAGCGCACTTCGCTGACCTGGCGGCCATAGAACGGAAGTACTCTGTGATGGAAAGCGCCTGGAAAACCCAAACAAAATTATGGGATAATCCGGCTCTGACAAAACCCCCCAGTCCAAACTAAAAGGGTGCACTCTCATAAGTCACCCGACTCCATTACAAAGAAGCAAAAGCCCACTACAGGGCGTGGAACCGTATTGGATGGATGGCTCAACGGTCCCTGCAAAATTCATAGTACAGCGGATACCATACCAACACATAGCCTTAGAGCATGTTGGGTACTCCGGCAGGTGGCCAAGAGCGGTGAGTATCTCCTCATCCAAAACACCTCAGAGCACCCTCCCATGGATAACAATACAGTATTGACAGTCTTCGAGACCTTCGCCTCAAATAATAGGCGTAAGCGAAAACTCCGCAGCCTTGCCGAAGTCTGCCATGTGGCAGCAGTAAATCCATGGAGCGACACGGCAATCACCTTCAATGCCAGTGACGAATCTAAATTCCAAACACCCCGAGCACCAGCCGCCTTGGTCCATAGTCCAATTGTGGACAGCTTTCGGCTCATAAAATGCTCATGGACAGCGGCAGCGGATTAAACCTCATTTATGAGGAGACTCTTCACAAATGGAAATAGACATAAACCGTATTGAGCAGAGCAGCACGACCTTCCGAGAAATCATCCCTAGTCGCGAGGCACATTGCGCTAGGAAAATCACAATAGATGTGGTATTCGGCACTCCGGAGAATTACAGGTCCGAAGAAATTACATTCCAAGTGGCCCCGTTTGGTAGCGGATACAATGCCCTTCTAGGGCGGGAGGCATTCATGATCTTCCAAGCCATACCCCATTACGGGTACATGAAGCTCAAAATGCCCGGGCCCAACGGAATCATCACTCTAGCTAGTGATCCGGACATAGCACTCCGCGCCGAGAACAAAACAGTCGCACTGGCCCTCGAGGCATTATCTGAAGCCCTCGTGGCGGAGGAATTAACCGCGCTACGTTCCAAAGTGGATAGGGACGATGTGATACTAGAAAAAAGATCCAAGTCCACTTCTTTTATACCAGCGCATTAAATAGTCAAATTGCAAGTCCATCCAACGGACCCCACAAAAACAGCATCCATCGGGGCACAGTTAAACCCCGCTGTAGACGCCGCACTACGGGAGTTCCTACGCGAGAATTGGGACATATTCGCCTGGCACCCTTCAGACATGCCAGGAATCCCACGCAGGCTGGCCGAGCATAGCCTCAACATTCTAAAGGGATTCAAGCCGGTCAAGCAGACTGTTCAGCATTTCTCCGAACCTAAGCATCAAGCCATGGGAGAGGAGCTAGCCAAGTTACTAGAGGCCGGATTCATTAGGGAAATAAAGCATCCGGACTAGCTTGCAAACCTGGTAATGGTACCAAAGAAGGACAAATCCTAGCGCCTATGCGTCGACTTCAAGGACCTTAATAAGGCTTGCCCAAAGGTTCCCTTCCCCCTCCCTCGCATCGATCAAATTATCGACATTACCGCAGGACACGACTCATTGTGCTTCCTTGACGCATACTCCGGTTACCACCAAATTAAGATGGTGGAGTTCAATCAAGCCGCAACGGCATTTATCACTCCATATGGCCCCTTCTGTTTTAACACAACGCCTTTCGGGCTCAAAAACGCTGGCGCAACATATCGGCACATGATTCAGACATGTCTAGAAAAGCAAATCGGCAAAATAGTGGAGGCATACGTAGACGATGTGGTCGTTAAAACCAGACATGTCGACTCCTTAATAGACGACTTGAGGCTCATGTTCGACAATCTCCGAACATACGACATTAAGCTCAATCCGGAAAAATGCGTTTTCGGCATACCTGCCGGAAAGCTCCTGGGCTTTATCGTCTCCAGTAGAGGAATTGAAGCAAATCCGGCTAAAATCCTCGCTCTGTCGCAGTTGGCTATCCCAACTGACCTCAAGCAAATCCAGAAGTTAACTGGATGCGTGGCGGCCTTAAGCCGCTTTATCTCCTGATTAGGAGAAAAGGCACTCCCCCTTTATCGCCTTCTTCGACGCACCGAACACTTCGAGTGGACGGACGCAGCCACATTCGGATTGGAAGAAATAAAAGCCATCCTGGCCACCAACCCAATCTTGGCCGCGCCAAATGTTGGCGAACCAATGTTGTTATATATAGCGGCAACTCACCAAGTTGTAAGCGCAGTGGTCGTCGTCAAACGAGAGACGGACGAACACAAATTTCCACTTCAAAAGCCGGTCTATTATGTGTCCACTGTCCTCACTCCATGCAAATCACGGTACCCACATTATCAAAAGATAGCATACGCGGTATTTATGGCATCCCGGAAATTATGACACTACTTTCAAGAGTGTTCAATCACGGTGGCTTCAGAAGTACCACTCAACGACATAATAAACAACCGCGATGCCACGGGCCGGATTGCCAAATAGGCTATCAAGCTCCTCCCGTTCGACATAACATATAGACCACAGCGAGCCATTAAGTCGCAAGTACAGGCCGATTTCGTCGCCGAATGGACAGAAGCCGAACTCCCTAAAGAGTACGACACATACTCCAATTGGATCATGCACTTTGACGGCTCTAAAATGCTGGCTGGTCTGGGGGCTGGCGTCGTCCTGACGTCCCCCACCGGAGATACAGTTCAATACATACTCCAAATACTATACACAGACTCCAACAACATAGCCAAATACGAGTCCCTATTACATGGTCTCCGGATGGCAGTTTCCATGGTCATTCAACGCCTGGAGGTGCGTGGGGACTCGAACCTCGCAATATCTCAAACAAATCGAGACTTTGACGCCAAGGATCCGAAAATGGCGGCATATCGCAACGCTGTCCTCAAAATGTCAGCGGGGTTCGAGGGGCTTGAATTCCACCATGTGGCTTGGGAAAACAATCAAGCGGTGGATATCCTCGCCCGTATCGGCGCTAAGCGCAATCCTGTCCCACCTAACATCTTCTTGGAAAGGCTGTTTAAGCCATCCGTGGTATTGGAAGGGGACACCGGTAACAATAGTACGGACCCGACCCCAACACCAGATACCGAACATTCTGACACAATCGGAGGCTCTGCCATCGAAATAACACCTTCAGCCCACGTGATAATGTCCGTCATCGCCCCGTGGACAGAACCTTTCCTGGCATACCTAACCAGGCATGAACTACCCGAGGACCAAAATGAGGCACGCTACATAGCGCGGCGATCTAAATCCTACAAGGTCCACGAGGGAGAGCTTTATAAGAAAAGCACTACCGGAGTCGTTCAAAGGTGCATCTCCGAAGAGGAAGGGCAAAAGCTTTTGGCAGAAATCCATGCTGGACTCGGCGGCCACCATGCCGCAGCCCGGGCCCTTGTAAGCGGCCCGAGCAGATGCACAGTATCTTGTCCAACATTGCGTCGGTTGCCAGCTTTTTGCAAACCAAAGCTATATGCCGCCCACCGCTCTCCAAACAATCCCTATTACTTGGCCCTTTGCGGTCTGGGGGCTTGATATGGTCGGACCCCTTGAAGGGGGAACCCATAAGAAAAAATACTTACTGGTCATGGTGGATAAATTCACCAAATGGATAGAAGCCAAACCTGTTAAAACGGTTGAATCCGGACCGGTGATAGACTTCATATCTGGGGTTGTACACCGATACGGCATCCCCCATAGCATCATTACTGACAACGGCATGAACTTTACAGACGACGAGGTAAAACTTTGGTGCAGCAACATGGGCATCAAGCTCGATTATGCTTCTGTCTATCACCCGCAAACTAACCGTAAAGTCAAGCGAGCAAATGGTCTCATCATGAGCGGCATCAAACCCAGATTAGTGCGATCCTTAAAGGAATCAAACACGCACTAGGTAGAGGAGCTCGACTCCGTACTATGGGGGCTGCGGACCATGCCGAATCGCATTACCGGATACACACCATTCTTTATGGTGTACGGCGCAGAGGCAGTTCTGCCCTGCGACATAATTCATGACTCACCTCGAGTGCACATGTATGAAGAAAAAGAGGCCGAGCTCGATCGGCAGGACAGTTTGGATGCCCTGCAGGAGGAGCGCGACGTGGCAAAAGCCTGTTCTGCATTCTATCAGCAACAGGCTCGAAGGTATCAAAGCAGAGAAGTACGGGCCAAAACCTATAACGCTGGCGAACTAGTTCTACGCCTGCCGGAGAAGAAAAAGAACAAGCTCAAGCCCAAATGGGAAGGTCCCTTCATTATTGACCAGGTTCTGACCGATGGAGCGTACCATCTGTGAGATGCATCGGACAATCGACTCGAGACAAACCCATGGAACACAGCCAGACTCCGAAGATTCTACGCCGAGTGCCGGACTCTATGTCCGTCTCATTACCTTCATCAATTTTTTGCATATCAATTATGTGTCTTTTCTCTCTTTCTCTCTTTTTATTCTCCTCAAGGACTGAAAAGGCTAAACTTGTGTCTTGGTTACACAATCTTGACGCACTAACCATGCTCATTATACCTGGGGGCTTCTTATACAGAAGCTTAATATAACTATTTTTCTGGGCTTTATGGCCCACACATGTGTTACTCTTCCGCATGTACCTTTTTTCTCCATTATATGCATCGATATGACTTAAGTTTTGGCCAAGCTGGGTTGCATGGCTCTTGTATTTATGCCCTACATTCCCGTTAATTCGGCTAGGGCATAAGGGGAGCACCTCTGCGATTGTTACTACCGGGTCAGCCGAATGTGTGCCTCAGACTGGGTGAAGCCGAAAGCTAGCGTTCTTAAAGCAATATTCGGTCCGTGAACAAAAGATGACTTTTATTTAATTTGACACATGCCTCTAGATGTTTATAGCCTACGTCTCTTTTCGCAGTTCGGACATGCACATTAGGGCATGCGTACCCAGGGAAAGGAACCCTTAATAGAACTATTCTCCCTGGATGATGTTTCTTACTATCCATGTAATATAACATAGCTAGTTGGGTACTTGTCTGTTCAAGCACTTATGACCCCTACGCCTGGTTTCCATGCATGCCCCGGTTTTTACATAACCAAGTGGGTATTCAGATACACTCTAGACTATCGGGTCCAGAGGTCGAAGCGAAAAGGTCCGCCATGACAAGTGATTTACAATCCGACTAGGGACATTATATATGTCACTTGAAGTACACATTCACTAAGACTGATTAAGTTCTTCTATACCATCCAACAGGCTGTCTAGCCTACAATCCTGTTGGGAATACTTTGCAGCTAATTCTACTTGGTCATACACCAAACTGACGGGGATCTCTTTCCCATCGGGCCCCACAGGTCCGACCTCGGCCATGTGGTTTGGGTCAGCTTTGGTATATCGCGTCTTCACCATAGCCCAGGCTTCCCTTGCACCTTGTAGGCAGACTGATATCTTCCATAATTGGAAGCGCTGCCGCGCTCCCTTGAGCTCCTCTACAAGCTCCCCCATGCCTCCTGGCAGGGACGCAGAAGGCCACAAGGCTTGGGCAATTCCCTCCATCACCTGCCGAACTTGTTCGTGCAGTTGTGAGAGCTCTGGTAGAAGATCACCTGCAGACCCGGGCATCTCCTCCGCGGGACGACCCGTCAGCATACCTGCAGACATAACTCTGTTAGCCGGCTTCTTTGCCGAATTTCTTCAAAACTTCGTTCAAGCACTTACTAAAAATGCCGTGTCGAAGCCGCTTATTCTCCTTTACGGAGTCTGCAAACTAGGCTCGGACGTCTTTCAGTTCCACGTCCAGCTGGATATTGGCATCCTGGAGATTATTTTTCTCCTACCTGACCCGCGAAAGCACGCGCTCGCCAGCATTTAGCTGTCGATTAGCACGTTGCGCATCCTCCGGCACGGCCTCCGGATTCACACCGAGTTCATCTGCAACATCTACTGTTAGATTTTCATGCATGCCGCATACTATCTAGTACCTGTAAATCTTTGCAATGGAAGCAAATGTTACCAGAGGGGGCCTTCTCGGACTCCTTCAACGCGGCCACCGTGGCCTGTAGCTGGGCTTTGCACTCTTCCAGCTTTTGAGACAATAGGGTATTCTTCTCTATAAGAACCTGAACAAATAATGATCCTTAAATCAGTTGTGTCAACTGTTTCAAGTCTCAGGGGCTACTGATATATATAATCGTCAGATTTTACTACTCGTATATCCTTTACATACTGGTCCGTGGCTCTTGCAAGACCATTTTGAGCAGCACGGATGTACGCGTCTCCTGAGTTGAAGGCATCGAACGCCTCTTGGGAGAAACAAGCGTCACAGAGTATGGCCAGGCGACGCTTGTGATTCATGGCGCTCTCCACTTCGGAATTTGTAGCGGATAGTCTGTCCGCATCCTCTGTAGGAGGAGCATCCGGCGTCCACCCCGTGTTAGCTTCCGCCTCTATACCCGGCCCTGGAGCCCGACTAGTGGAGGCGTGATCGGCGGCCTCTCCGGATATAGTCCAGCGAGCATTTTTCCTGCTAGGAAACATGGACGTCATTATATTTTAAAGAAAGACGACAACCACGGAGCGAGGTTTTGTGTCATACCTCTGCGCCGGCATCTCAGTCCTGACCGCCTTCCTTTTTGGCCTTCCTGGCTTCGGTGCCCCGTGTTGGCGAGTCACTCGGGTTCGGCATGGCGTCCCGAAGGCCTTCCCTGTAAAGCACCATATGTGTACGGTAGGTAAAGTGCATAAAAGGGGATCCTTCTTGGAAGTTGGGACTTCGGTTTTCCCTTACCTGCGATGCAGGGAGTAGCCCAGGATAGTCAGTTATGATGGCCACCATGGCGTCATCGCAGCTCAATTGATAGAACATCCTGTCTATCAGCTCCACAAATATGTCCGGATCCTCTTCTAGTCCAGGATTGAGGGCCCGGTCAGGGTCCTCCGGTTGTGGAGGCGGGCTATTGACCTCCCTTACAGCTTTTTGCAGTTCCTGCTGTGAAACAACAAGGTGAGTATTTACGACAAAGAATGCGGGAAGGTTGGGAGTAAAGAGTGATAGCTCACCCAGCTTGGAGGGTTGTACATGGACAATCCATCTCGTGGCTTAATACGGATGAACTCCTCTTCCTCTCCCTTGAACAACTCGGACAGAATTTTTGCTAAAGCAGCAGTGGAGTCCGGTCCCTTACGCCCGCAGCGGGTGGCATCATCTTCCCCATTAAAACACCATCGGGGGTGCCCTCGATATTGAAGTGGTTGCACCCCCCGCATTATGCATATTGACATAACCTCGATTATTGTCAATCCTGATTGAGCCAGCACTTTAATCCGGTCCATCAGGTAAAGGACTTCTCCTTTATCTTCCTCCTGGGGCTCTGTGGGCGCCAGCTTCGGCATTTCTTCAGAGGAGCATTGTGGAACTCGGGAACACCCCTCCGAACAGGATCTGGAAGGGGGACGTCCTCCCTGTAAAACCACTCCGAAGGCCAGTCTTCGGATGTCATCTTCGGGGTACCGGACAGTTATCCGGTCCCGGCGATGCGCCATATTTTGGTTCCGCCCACTTGATATAGTGACCCCTCCTGTGTACGGGGCACAAGGCAGAATAGCCTCTTCCACAGCTCGAAATGAGCCTCGCAGCCCAGAAACAGCTCACAAAGGGCAACATAACCAGCGATGTGTAATATGGAAGCGGGGGTAAAATTATGCAACTGGAGGTCGTAAAACTCTAGGATCCCGCGGAGGAACGGATGGATCGGAAATACAAGTCCCCTTTGTAAATAAGGGACAAGGCATACCCGCTCCCCCTTGGAGGGATTTGGGAAGCTCTCCGCTTGCTCCCCGCCATTATAGGTGGCGAGCCCGGCTCGAAATGGGACCATATATGCTGGAGGGCGAAATCCCTGGGTCTGCAACTCTACTAATTGGCTGTGCGGGACGGAACACTTCTCCTAGTCACCGGGCTTAGGGCTACGGGAGCGGGAGGAGGATCTGCGGTGGCCGTCCACATTGGAATGGATTTTTTCCGAGCACGCTCCGATGGAAACTCGCCGTGGGAGGATGGTGTGGTTTGTATCTAAGAATCCCCGTCCCTTTAATAGACAGTTTATTTACATGGCTAGGGTGGCGAATGTAAAAATGCCCTGGCTCCTCGCATTCGCTCGACACGTGGAAGATAGCCCTTATTGGGCGCAGAAGCCAAGACGTGCAACATTTATGGGGAGCCGGACACTACTCAGTAGATATTCAGAATTTGGAGAGGAACTCGCCTTGCAATGCCGAAGATGAAACTGCGCTCCAGACTCATCGTCATTGAAGCCTGGTTCGGGGGCTACTAAGGGAGTCCTGGATTAGGGGGTCTCCGGACAGCCAGACTATATCCTTTGGCCGGACTATTGGACTATGAAGATACAAGATTGAATACTTCGTCCCGTGTCCGGATGGGACTTTCCTTGGTGTGGGAGGCAAGCTTGGCAATATGGATATGTAGATCTCCTCCCTTGTAACTGACTCTGTGTAACCCTAGCCCTCTCCGATGTCTATATAAACCAGAGGGTTTAATCCGTAGGACAACATACAATTATACCATAGGCTAGCTTCTAGGGTTTAGACTCTACGATCTCGTGGTAGATCAACTCTTGTAATACTCATATCATCAATATTAATCAAGCAGGACATAGGGTATTACCTCCATCAAGAGGGCCCGAACCTGGGTAAACATCGCGTCCCATGCTTCCTGTTACAATCCGCCTTAGACGCACAGTTCGGGACCCCCTACCTGAGATCCGCCGGTTTTGACACCGACAGTGGGGCTAGCGCATGGTGGTGTTGAGTTCTTGAAGGGATCTCATCTAGGAATCGACGAGCTCGCGATTTCTTCGGATGAGAAAGAACCGGCAAGTTTGTTATTTTGTGATCAGGAACATGATTAAACTTTGGAGCCGGTAGCACATGGTTTGAGATCGAAAGAAACTAGGGTTCCGTGTGCGCCATCGCACGTGACCTATTGATCCGCCGGTCCAAGTGAAGTTGATTTCCGCCGGAACGGCCGTGCAATCCGGCGAAACTGAGACCGGTTCAAAGTACTTTGTTGTTTTATTGCCGTTTTAAACGGGGGAGCCAGCTCACGTACGTGCAATCATCTACTCCCGGTCAAATCAAGACCAAATCAAAAGTACTAGACTAGTACTACTTAAACTAGCACTATGCAACGTGAAATCCATCATCAACTGTTCATTTGGGGAAAAGGGGCTAGTACTACTTGAATACTACTACTAGACCAGATGTCTTTTTTCCCTTGACTAATGCATCCATCCGAGTCGGAAGAGATCAAGTGCTGCTGCTAGATCATCATTAGGGCTAAAAAAGGGAAGGAAACCGCAGTGCCAGATGTGGATCGGTCGAATCCACCATGACTTGGACTCTGCTATTGCTGCTTGCCTAGCGCCTAGCCTCCTGCGCCACCCCGTGCCGGCTCCGCATCGATTCGCCAAGCTACACGTGGTTTGCCGTTGAAACCGCCATCTCCATGACCTCGCCTACAAGCTGCCCCCGTCGGCCAACCTCGATCACTGCATTAGGCCGTGCCCGGATTCAAGCTGCTGTCCGCCTGCCGGCGCCGCGTGACCCACCCGTGCTGGTTCTGCCGCACCCTACATCCGCCTCCGTGGCCTCGGCGAGATACCACCGTGTCTACTACGGTCCCCACCAGCTTACACCGCGTGTGGCCCGGTCGGCCGCTGGTTCGCCTGCGTCAGCCGCTGCCTTGAGCTGACCCTCCCTCCTGAGAAAGATGGGGCAGAAGAAGAGCTGCAGGTTATTTCAGAGAAAAGAGAAGTAGCATACAGGGATTTTCTCCATCCATGTTAGCTATGTGTGGACCAAAGAGGGTCAGCAGAAACGTATGCACTTTTGGGACAAATAATGAATGGAGAATCACCCATCTGCCAAAGGCATCAGTTCCTAGGTCAAAAATCACAGTCAGACGTTCCGACGGACATTGCACAAAGATCATTTGTCGTCTAAATGCATCAGGTGATATTCATCCAGTCTGTTTTAATAGCACATGTTAATTTTTGTGTGAACAATTACTTCGGTTTGCGATACTTTTTTATGCAGGACAATTGTTCATTACAAATGTGGCGTAATATCTCGGATACGGAACGTGCCAGCATAATCCTACACTAGCGTTCATCCGTGCCACGCTGCCCATACGGCACGCACAGACCGCTGTCCCCGTAATCCGGTCTACATCAACTCGCCCATCCGCATAGCTTACTGCGCCTGTGATTGACTCGCCCGTCCGCACCGGCTTACAATGCCACGGTCGGTTCATTTGTCCGCTCCCGCGGCCGACTCACCCGTGGTGATCGTCAACTCTGAAGTGGATAATTTCTGGCCTAACGTATCAAGGTGAAATCTGTCCAATCAATTTTTATTGATACATTTTTTATTCTTTAAAAGAACAAATTATTCCGACTTGCAATATTATTTATGCAGGAGCAATTGTTCATCACAAAAGCTGTGGTCGTGTCATGGATGTATAGCTCGCGCCACCATTATAATGCGCTAGCATCTGACCATACCATCAAGCTCGGTGCATCACCACGGCCGACTCAGCTATCTATGCCGCCTCTGATGTTGCGGTCGTCCTTGTCGTCCGTCTCTCGCGGCCTGGTCAATATCAACATACCGGGCCGCACCTGTCTGCATGAGCTGTTTATTGAGTATGAGCAAGTCACAGCTTGGGTAGCCCAGTTTTCTTTCAACAAAATGGAGGCAAATTATCATATACTATCAACTGCCGGATGCACCGGGTCGCCCAATGGGAAGGTGCACAATTCGCCGCCACTATAGTTGGTTAACTTCAAATCGCTAGTTGAAAGGAACCATTAGCCGAGTTGCTGACACGGCTCATACGGGATCATTTATAACCTGTCGTAGTCACCTCAACCTTCTGTGGATGCACATCATGCTATCAACACCAATGATATACAACTTATGCCGTTTATATCACAGTCAAATATGGAGAATCTCAAGCCAACTCCTCGAGTCGCCTTGAGACTCGGGGGCTACAATGACATGACTCAGCAAATGTTGCCGGTTTTCAGTGAATTGAAGAACCCAAGACGTTGGAGGGAAAGACAGCCCGGTCCTAGAGGCTACTACCATATTGATGAAAATTTAATGGCTGTCAGAAAATTTCCGGTTCCAAATGAAGAAATGCCGGTTTAAAATCTGGTTCAAGGGAAATCTTTTCTCCCACAAAGCTCTGAAGCTCTCATATCCGGTTTAAGAATTTCCAGTTCAAAAAATAATTAATCTCCTGCAAGTTCGAGTTTAAAGGTCGTTAGAAAATTTCCAACCAAAACTGAAGATTCCGGTTTAAAATCCGGTTCAAGGGAAAGATGTCTCCCACAAAGCTTTGAAGCTCTCAATATCTGGTTTAGCATCCGGTTCAAGAAGAAATATCTCTCACAAAAGTTCGAGTTCTCATAAAAGTTAACAGGGGCCAAAGAGAGTGTTGCAAAAGCACAACTCAAACATAGGCACCCACTGAGCACAACTCAAATTATTACCTGGAGGCTCTTTTTGCACAGCAACAAAGAGTTTTAATGACCCTTGTAATAGGCTATCAAGCCAGGCTTGGAAGCCAGGTGTATTCACCTAAAACCCCGGGTTATCCTGCCTTTTTTAAGTAAGTCACTCTGCCCAGGTAATCCTGGTACGACCCGCCGAACGTTTGACAAGTCAATCTTATACAGACTCTGAACTTGTCAAAGTTAAAATGACGATTGATTAATGCGAGGTCCATCTAAAAAGGCTTTGTAAATGGTTTAACTCAGTGGACTGGCAGCCGATGAAAAGCCTCGATTTTGGGCCTGGTAGCCCATGAAAAGCCTCGCGTCTTCCCATACTTTTATTTGGCAAATTTTCTCTTTTTGAGGTTTACAACACTTTATGATAAACTGATGTTTATTGACCCGATCTAGCTTTCGACTATAAGTCGCAAGTATGATGATAAATTATTTGGCGTTTATTAACCCGGCTTGGCTTTGAACTATAAGTCACCAGTATGATGATAAATTATCTAGTGTTTATTAACCCGGCCTGTCTTTGAACTATAAGTCGCCAGTATGATGATAAATTATCCGGTGTTTATTAACCCGGCCTGGCTTTGGACTATAAGTCGCCAGTATGATGATAAATTATCCGGTGTTTATTAACCCAGCCAGTCTTTGGACTATAAGTTGCCAATATGATGATAAATTATACGGTGTTTATTAAAACGGCCTGGCTTGGGACTATAAGTTGCCAGTATATATTTGGATTGTGCCATTGGAATCATGCGCTCATAAATCATTGCATTATATTATTCAAATCTTCAGATAGCCAACATGGCTGGATTTTATTATGGTTATCAATAACCACTATTATGATTAAGGTTTTCAAAGTCGCTTTAGCATAATGGCTATTATATTATCAATGGACATGACTTATTCTACAATTAAAGGAATAGTCCCAAGTCGCTGCAGGCTTACGACCCGGCACTTGGGGGCTACATTATTCAAGTTGAGATTACATCAAATATGCAAGTCTCATGTTGCTGCAAGCATGCACCATGATTCTTGGGGGCTAATGGAAATTCAATTTTTGCTCACCTTATTGAAGACCCGACTCATCATAGTGTAATGAGCCGGCCCTTGGGGGCTACCAATTGCTTCTGTCAAAAAATTTAAGGTACACAAACTTTAATCCATTATATTGAAAGGTTTGTTGCTCAGTTGGTAAAGGACAAAGCTCTTAACCTTGTGGACATGGGTTCAAGCCCCATGATGGGGGTTACATCATATGATGTTATCTTCAATGAAGTATATATAAAGTCCTAGCTCAATATTATCTTACTGAGCAGGCCCCTTGGGGGCTGCACATTGTTGTTCCAATCTACATGATCATATTTATAAAGTCCCTTCTCATTATTGCATAATGACCCCGCCCTTGGGGGCTACACTGGTTGAAGTTTTTTGAGCATCAGGCAAATACAAGTCCTAGGTTGCTGCAAGCATGACAACCTGGCACTTGGGGGCTACATAATATGGAATATTCAGTTGTGACTAGTGACTGAGATGAACAATCTGGATTTGTTCAAGGTTGCAACATTTATATTGAAACAAGTCTTAAGCTATCACTATGTTCTCCTCTTAAGACTTGGGGGCTACAGGTAATATGCATATAAAGGAGGAACATCTTCAAATTCTTAGTTTTGGGCAAATCAGGAAGATTAATTGTGTGACCCGGCGTTGGCAACAATCATAACCCGAGGTCTATAAATGGTCATGACCCGGGATTATCAGTTTTTTAAGCCGGCAAGTTTGGAAATGATAAATCGGCAAGTTCTACATTTTCAAACCGGCTGATATCAGTTGAATATTTGAAGACCAATATTTTTGTCAAATCAGAGCATTGAAGGCCGATTCAAATGGATTCTTTATTTACAAAATATCTTCTGCAAGCAAATTGATTATGAAGCTGGTCTATTATCTCGGATTTTTCAGAAGGAAGAAATGACAAGGACTTAAGGATGATCAAGAGCCGGTTTATAAGAATATTTAAACCGGAACACAACCCGACAATTTTGTTCTTGTGTTTATATTGTAGAACAGTTTAACATGGATGAATCTAAATTAAATTGGGGGCTAAAGTTGGGGATATACCCCGCGACGTAACCTAGCCGGAAGTATAACCCGGCCGGACTTGGCGACTCACTAAGTGACCCGCCCGAGCCTGGCAACTCATTGGTGACCCGGCGAGCGGGTCAGAGGAACGACAAGACCCAGTGGCCCAGAAGGCCGGTTCATGTTATGGTGGGCCGGTTTATGAGGAAAGCACAAGGAATATTCTCCTATAAAGGAAGCAAGACTAGGACTCCACTTGTAATAGAGTAATCCTAATCCAACTAGGACTAGTCATGTAAACTGCCCCTTCAACATATATAAGGAGGGGCAGGGCTCCCCAAAGAGGGACAGGAAAGAAGAAACAATCTTTTGGGCTAGACACAAAGAGTCGGTTTACCGGTGATTACCTCATGATGATAATGAGACCTAGCCACAAACAACATGTAGGGTTATTACCGGATGATGTTTCCCAGGGCCCGAAGCTGTCTAAACCCTTGTCTTGTGTTGCGTCTCTCGATTCTGATCGACCCCTCTCAAGCTACCACATAGATGCGTTGGCCTCACGACTAAGTCCTCACACTAGGACATCTGTCGTGACAAATTCACGACACCGCCCATTGAACAAGAAGACAATCAAGAATAAATACCCACTTCCCAACATCAATGAATTGTTCGAGCACCTCAAAGGTGCAAAGTTGTTTTCCAAGCTTGATCTCCATATGGGGTGTCACCAGATTCGCATTCGTGAAAAGGATATCCAAAAGACAGCTTTCAGAACGAGGTTTGGTTCTTATGAGTATATTGTCATGTCTTTCGGGCTTGCAAATGCCCCTCCAACCTTCTCTAGGATGATGAACTTCATCTTCGACCCCTACACCCATGAATTAATCCTGCTGTACCTCGATGATATCCTGGTTTTCTCCAAGAATAAAAAGGATCATGCTAAACATTTCTGATTGGTGCTCGACAAGCTCAGAGAGTATCAACTCTATGCAAAGTTCTCTAAATGCGAATTTTGGCTTGATGAAGTTCTTTACCTTGGTCACATCATCTCTGCCAATGGCATTTCTATCAATCCGGAAAAGGTTGCTTCCTTTGTCAACTGGGAGCCTCCTCAGAACGTCAAGCAACTCCATAGTTTCCTTTGGCTTGCAAGATATTGCCGAAGATTTGTGGAGAACTTCTCCAAAATTGCTAAGCCTCTATCCAACATCCGCCAAAAGAATGTCAAATACTCCTGGACTCCTAAGTGTGACGTGGCCTTGAATACTCTCAAAGAGAAACTCATCACAGCTCTGGTCCTTACTCCTCCTAATGTATCGAAGCCCTACCAAGTATTCTGTGATGCTTCGTTGCAAGGTCTCGGTGTCATTCTTATGCAAGAAATAAAAGTTATGGCCTATACTTCTCACCAGTTGAAGCCAAAATAAGAAGAACTACCCCACTCACGATCTTGAGTTGGCAATAGCTATCCATGCACTAATCACATGGAGACATCTCTTGTTGGGTATGCAAGTGGACATTTTCACCGACCACAATAGCCTCAACTATATCTTCACTCAGCCCAACCTCAACCTCCGGCAAACTCGTTGGGTCAAGATGATCCAAGAGTACAATCCAAGCATTGAGTACACTCCAGGCAAGGCGAATGTGATTGGAGATGCTTTGAGCAGAAAGGCATATTGAAACAGCTTAATTGTCAAGCCATTCCAATATGATCTTTGTGAAGGATTCCACAAGCTCAACCTCCAAGTTGTTCCTCAAGGTTTTCTTGCCAACCTTCAAGTCACTCCAACTTTGGAAGACCAAATTCGTGAGGCACAACTCCTTGATTCTATGGTGAAGAAGGTGAAAGATAGTTGCCAAGGGCTTATCCAAATACAAGTGCTATCGCCTTAATGACATAGACACCTTATTCTTCGAGGACCGGCTAGTGGTTCCTAAGGGTGATCTAAGGAAGGTCATAATGAACGAAGCGCACAATTATCTCCTTTCCATACATCCAAGCAGCTCCAAGATGGATCATGACCTCAAGCAGACTTTTCTGGTGGACACGAATGAAGCGAGAGATTGCTCAATTCGTGAATGAATGTGATATCTATCGAAGGGTGAAAGCAGAACATTAGCGACCAGCTGGACTCCTCCAACAACTACCTATTCCTGAGTGGAAGTTCGACCATATCGAAATGGACTTCGTCACCGCCTCTCCCAAGTCCAAGCGTGGAAATGATGATATCTTCGTTGTCATTGACAATCTTAGAAAAGTGGCTCATTTTCTTCCAATCAAAGAAAGCTCAGTTGGCAGAGCTATACACCTCCAGAATTGTCTCGTTGCATGGGATTCCTCAATTGATCTCCTCAGGTCGCGGATTCATTTTCACTTCCAAGTTCTCGGACTCCTTCCAGAAGGCCATGGGCACCAACATTCGTTTCAGCACGGCCTTTCATCCTCAAACAAGTGGCCAAGTTGAAAGAGTCAATCAAATCCTTGAAGACATGCTAAGAGCTTGTGTCATCTCTTTCTGTATGAAGTGGGAAGATTGCCTCCCGTATGTCGAGTTCTCCTACAACAACAGCTACCAAGAAAGTTCAGGCAAGGCCTCTTTCGAAATCCTATATGGGAGAAAGTGATGTACTCCTCTCAACTGGTCTGAGACTGGTGAACGCCAACTTCTTGTTAACAACCTGATCACAGAAGCTGAAGAAATGTGAAAAGTCATCCGTTAAAATCACAAAGCTGCGCAATCCTGCCAGAAGAGTTACTATGATAGCAAGCACAGTGACTTGGGTTTCGAGATTGGACACCATGTCTATCTCTGACTCTCTCCTATGAAATGCACTATCACAGACCTAGCTTAGCCTCTGTTTGTCCTTGCATGATCATCCTGTCATCATGTCTAAATTTCATTTAAATATGAAATGGGGATCCTCAAACCCTAGCACCAAATGAATTCGACTAGGATCAAACCTAAAATCTTTTCATTGAACTCAAATGCCCTTTTAAAATGTCCAACATTTCTGGTTTGAGGTGGAAGCATCCACCAAAAATGGTTTACATTTTTGCATGACATATTTGTTCTTTGAATTAATTCAAACATATTTGAATTGGAGCTATTTAAATGCGATATATATTTTAGGTGCTCCAAAAATATTGGAAATTGTTATGGGTCACTAGAATAATTCAGACAGCACCCCTAATTGTTTCCAGGATTTTCTAAAATGGTTTAGTATTTTACTAAATCAAAACAAAACAGAATAAATAGAAAACAGAAACAATTTATTTAAATTAGAAAACAGAGAGAGAGAGAGAGAGTTACCTGGGCCTTACCTGTAGCCGGCCCAGCTAGCTGCCAGGCCCACCAGGGGCAGGGGCGTCTTCCTCCTCGCGCCAGTAGGACGCCGCGCGCGTGGTCGCCGCACGCCGGCACACGCTCGGCCACCTCCTGCTTCCGCCGCTGCCCCGACGCGTCTGGACGATGCCACGCATCACCCCGAACCCCCTGACCCATCTCACTCTTCCCCGTGGCCCTCCTATCCTTCGCTCTCGCTCTCTCTTCCGAAGCAGAGCGGAGCCGTCGCCGCCGCTCGTCGTTACCGTGGCCACCAGCATCCCCACGCCCGCCAGCGCCCCCACGAGCTCTGCCTCGACGCCGTAGAGCCGCACGCCAAGGCACGCGACCCCGGGAGGCCAGCAACGTCATCATCGCCGTCGTCTTCCACCTCGGTCTCCGGCCACCATCGTCATAGATTCACAGCAACCCGGCCTTCCCCGAGCCCGCTTCGACGCCTGCTGCAACCTCTGTGAGCCCCTGAGTCGAGCCCTCCTCTTCTCTGCTTTGTTTGCTCGTCGTAGACGTTGCCCCCTTGCTCACCGTAGCACGCCGCCGCGCGAGCTCGACGCCGGCGTCACTCCGGTGACCATTTGGTCAGGTGCGGGTGCCTAACGCACTCACCGCACCTCGTAGCTCCTCGCTAGTGTGTCCGTTTCCCCGCTAGCTCGCTGCAGCAGCAAAACCACCAACGGCCGAGCTCCGGCCGTCGCCCCGAGCTTGTTTCCAACGAGCTCCAGCCACCCCAGCTCACCCCGCCTGCTCCACTAGCCGCGGCGCACTCCCAGGAACTCATAGGAGCAAACCACGCATCAAACCGTGGCCGGAGCAGCGTTTCCGCAGCACTCCGCTGCATCTGGCCACGTCGGCGGCTAAATGCCGGCAAGTTGATCGCTTTCACCGGCAGGGGATTGACCCCGTCTGACCAGGGGTTTGACCTCTCTCTCTCACTGACATGTGGGCCCCACCTGGCTAACTAAGTTAGTTAGTGATAATCCTATTTAGGTTAGTTAGGTTAGCCACTGACATGTGGGCCCTGGCCCCTGTTAATTATCTAAGTGTTAAATTAACTTAATTTTAAACCAACAGTCATTCACGTGTGGGTCCAGGGACTAATTAGCCTAGATTAACTGTTAGTTAATGCTAGTTAACCCTGGTAGTTGACTGAGTCACTGACCAGTGGACCCCACTGGTCGGGTTTGACCTGAACGGCGCCTGTTGACCTGCTGATGTCGGCATGACCTAATGCTGACGCAGTATTACATTTTCTGGATTTATTAATAACCAGGAAATTCCAGAAAATAGTATAAACTTCTAAAAATCATAGAAATTCAACCATAACTCCAAATGAAACAAATTATATATGAAAAATGATCAGAAAAATTCAATCTTTCCATCTGTAATGGTTTCATGCATGACAAAACACTTTAACCTTGCTGTTTAGGTGAAACAAGCTAATGCACTTATATGGCTTAAGAACATAAGCTTTCATTTGAATCCTTGATTCAAATAGACTCAAACCAGCTTGTTTCACAATGCATTAGGCAGGACACCTCATATTGCCATGTCATAGCATGCATCATATTGTTGCATATTGCCATGTGATGATTGTGTTCTGTGATGTCTTTCGTGGTAGGTTCTGCCTCCGAGGATATTTGCGAGTATCCAACTGAAGGGCAGTACCCTACTACTACTCGATCAGGCAAGCAGCCCATTGATCATATCGATACAATCCCATGTTCTCGCTCCTGCTCTCATTTACTGCATTAAGACAACAACGTTTCAAACTGCTGTGTGCTACGGTAGTTGAACCCTTATCCTCTGCATGACCTGTCATTGCCACAGTAACTAGATGAAACCCACTAGCATGTGTAGGAGTTAATTGAGCCCTGTATGTGTTTCCTACCTTGCTATGCCTGCTATGCTTAGAGTTGTGTCAGGTCTGGTTCATCTGGGTGATGGGCTAGAGTGAAATGATTATGTCGGTAATGTGAGGGATGTGTTGAACATGATTTGGTAAAGGTATTGATGAGAGGCCATGTAGGAGTACATGGTTGGTTGTTTCATTGAGGCTGTCCTTAAGAACATGATTTGGTAAAGGTATTGATGAGAGGCCATGTAGGAGTACATGGTTGGTTGGTTGTTTCAAGAATCAGTTACTACCATGCATTGGGCCTGAAACCAATGGACCCTCTCGGCTTCTTAATCACCCTAGTACTCTATCCAGGAGTTGCAACTAGTTTCTGGTGTTTGTAGGTTATGTGTTGGCGGCCGTGCGTAGCGCTGACCCTATGGGTGGGCTATGATGCGGTAGATACACCATGGCACGGTGTACCGAGTCACCCGTTTGGTGTCTCGGGAATCCTGTTCACATCGTTCGGGGCCGTATGTGCAAACCTCGGCCGGACTCCCTGCGGATGGAACCTGGATAGGCGATAAACCTGGACTAGAGACATGAGTGTTTAGGTAGGTAGTGGCCGACACCCTCGTTGGGCTTCCGCTTGAAGGTTGCCGAGTACATGTCGTGTAAATGATGGTAAGTGGTGAGAGTGTGTGTGAAGAAGTACACCCCTGCAGGGTTAACATCATCTATTCGAATAGCCGCGTCCACGGTAAAGGACTACTTGGTTGCCTATACAGTTCATAGACAAGTTAATGGTTACTACTAAAAGACTCAAGATAAGTGTGAGTACCGAGGATGGCCCTCTCATAGGATGACGAGGGAGGATCCTCGGTGGAGTATTGTGTTGGTGATTAGTGGACTCGTGTGCGAAAACTATTTACTAGTGGTGTCTCGTAGGATAGCTTGGCCAAGATTCAAAGCTGGCTTGCTGCAATAACTCCACCACCTTCTTGAGAATGAGCATGTATAGTAGGATCTGTTGTAAGACTTGCTGAGTACCTTTGTACTCATGTTGCTTTAATTACTGTTTTCAGACGACAACACCACCCCCTCCGATGGGTTTTACGTAGACCTCGACGTTGATGAGTGACTTGCCACCCAGGTGGTGATTCTGGCCATGGAGGGCCCTATGTAGATAGATAGGCTTTGTCAAGCCTTCTTTCTTTCTAGTATCTGCACTAAGACTTATTTGCTTCTGCATGTGCTTGTATGCTTGTATGACTTGAGTGTCGGGTCATGTGACCCCTACCTGTATGAAGTTGTTATGTATGGCTCTCCGGAGCCTTTAAATAAAGTACTTTGAGTTGTAGAGTTTTGTTGTGATGCCATGTTGTATTTACACATATCGAGCATATTGTGTGTATGATTGAAATGCTTGGTATGTGTGGGATCCGACAATCTAGTTGTTTATCCTTGGCAGCCTCTCTTATGGGGAAATGTAGTCTAGTGCTTCCATGAGCCATAGTAGTCCGCTACAGCCCAGTTCACCGGAGTCCTGCTAGCCCAGCACTACTGCTCCGGAACACTTGACTGACCGGCATGTGATTCACGTCGTTCCTGTGTCTGTCCCTTCGGGGAAATGTCACGTGGTGACATCCGGAGTCCTGCCTAGCCTACTACAGCCCGGTTCACCAGAGTCCTGTTAGCCCAGTGCTACAGCCCGGATTCGCACGCTGCTGACCGACATGCTCGATGTCGATTCATGTATGCCTGTCCCCATAAGTTAGTGCCACCTTCGGTTCACGACTAGTCATGTCGGCCCGGGTTCTCTATCATATGGATGCTAGCGACACTATCATATACGTGAGCCAAAAGGCGCAAACGGTCCCGGGCCATGGTAAGGCGACACCCGTGGGAATACCATGCGTGAGACCGCAAAGTGATATGAGGTGTTACCTGCTAGATCGATGTGACTTGGAATCAGGGTCCTGACATGCACTCAACGGTTCGGTATCAAAGGAAAGCTTGCCACAAGATATGTGGGTCCTTCCAAAATTGTTGGGAAAAGAGGCGACCTAGCCTATAAACTTGAGCTCCCTTCCAATTTCTCAAATGTGCACGATGTGTTTCACGTGTCACAACATCGCAAGTGCTACTAGATGCCCGACCGCACAATCAACTTCGAAGAGATTGACGTCCAAGAGGACTTGTCTTATCACGAGCATCCCGTTGCCATTCTTGAAGAAACCGAGTGCAAAACTCGCAACAAGTCGGTCAAGTTCCTCAAAGTTAAGTGGTCTCACCATTCCGACCGAGAAGCTACTTGGGAGCACGAGGATCACCTCCGTTCCGAATATCCGGAGTTCTTTCAGTCCTAGATCTCGGGACGAGATCTTCTTGTAGTGGAGGAGAGTTGTAACACCCCATTTGTAACACCTTCCCATTTTATGGCATGTATCCAACTTATTCTTCATCAAATTCCATGTGGGTCTATCCTTGTTGGCTCCATCGTGTTTTGCTTTGTCATATTACTTATTGCTTTGTCTTGTCATGGCTTGTTATTTTTCTCTATGCCATCATATGTTGCATCATGGTCACATCAAGTGTGGCATTGTGCTTACATCATTTTACATTCTCATAGTCATCATGTACATTGTGCTTCATGCATGACATCTTGTTGCATGCCCCATGTGTGATCCATGCATCACCACCTCTCATTCTCTTTTCTTTCCTTTTGCAAGTGCCATCTTGCCCTCCTCCAAAAATGTTCAATTTCTCCCCAGCAATCTTAGTCCATGCCCAAAACCTCTCTGTCAAATTTTGAGCCTATTTTAAGTTGTTTTGGTTTGGTTCAAAAATGCCTCAAGTTTGAATTTTATTCAAACTTGTTTTATTTTTCTACCTCTAAAAAATGTCCAGACCAATTTTATTAATTAGGTCATACATCTAGGGTCATGAGGATATTTTCATATCTCTCATACACCTCTCCTTTTTACCTGTGCTTTTCTCTTTGTTTCTCCTTGAGGAGCTAAAAGAAAAGGCCAGCGGCAGCAGGCCAGAGAGCAGCACAACCGCAGACGGCCAGCACCGCAGCCTCCTCCCACCCAGGCCGGCCCAGCTCCACGCCAGCTGGGCCAGCCAGGTCGCCTACCTGCCACGCCAACTCCCTCTCTCGCCTTTTCTCACCCGCGCCCGAACCTCCCCCCACTGCCATGCTTTCACATGTTCCTAGCGACCCCACTAGCCAGACTCTGGCTACATCGTACCCGCGCAGCACCTTTTCGTCAGCCTTGTGACACACCATGGGGACCGCGAGCCCGAGAGCGGCGTCACTCCGTCCCGTCGCCCTAGCCCCTTTGAAAAAACCACCTCCTTGTCCCTCATCTCCCTAGGGTTTCTCTCTACCTCTAGCCGCTGTCGTCAGACGAGTCGACCAACAAGATCCGCCGCCCCAATCATGCATGAACGCGTCCGAGAGCGCTGCCATGTCGCTGTCGTGACATCCGTCGTCCTCCACCTCAATGACCGTGTCCGGCAAGTCCCTCGATGTCCGCTACATGGTCTACGACCACTACTTCCCCGCTGGACGCCAAGATGCAGTTGACTTCTTTTACTTCTGCCCCTCGGCGCCCGTAGTTGTTCGATCGCCGCCGTGATCGTCCCCTTCCACTTCTCGTAAAGCCAAGCCCACCGCTGTGCTCGTGGTGAGCTCCGGATCCTCCCCATCTCTCTTTCCCCCTCATTTGCATGCTCTAAGTGAGGCCACCATCTCCACCCGAATCCGCCTCCGTCGGACCTCATCGCCGGCAGCGTTCCCGTCGTCTATGGGCGTCGTGTGTGTCAAGCGCGAGCGCGGGATCCTCCCGCGCTTCCAACCATTGCCTCTGCCGCTCTGCTGGGTCACTGTAGCATCGCTGGCGAGCACCTCCGTCATCTTGTGCTCGTCACTGGCAGCAGCCGCTGCGACTAAGTCAGAAGCTGCCGAGCCCCACTCCTACCAACTGTCCCTGCCTTGCCTGACTGGTCGTCGAGCTGCGCCACCACTAGGGAGACCTGGGTTCGATCCCCCTTAGTTGCAATAAACCCCCCTTTCTTTTCCTTTCACTCTCCCACTGACAGGTTGGATCTGCCTATCATACTCACCGATAGATAGGACACACTACTCAGCCTCACACGCGCACCAGACCCACATTTCAGCCTCTTCCTCTCTTTTTCGTTTTTTTATTTCATACCCAGGGAGCACTTGTTCTTTCAACCTCCGCTGTGCTGTGCTCGTCGCTGGGAGCAGATGCTGGGGCTAAGTCATAAGCCGCCGAGCCCCTCTCCAACCAGTCGTCCCCGCCTAGCATGACTGGTCGTCGAGCTGCGCCACCACCGGGGAGACCCGGGTTCGATCCCCCTAGTTCGCAATAACCCCCCCCCCTTTTCTTTTCCTTTCACTCACCCGTTGACAGGCCGGGCCTGCCTGTCATACTCACCGACAGATGGGACCCACTGCTCAGCCTCACACGCGCACCAGGCCCACATGTCAGCCTCTCCCTCTTCTTTTCTTTTTCTTTCATTTCATATCCAGGGAATATTCCATTTCTGGCATATGTAATCTTTCCATTTCAGGGCAGTCCAGATCTTGACATTTCCCTTTTGGGCAGTTTCCAATTCTGTCATATCCATTTATGGCATCATTTCACTTAATACATTTGTGAGCATTTTTCTATAGTAGCCCCTACATATTATTTATGTTTTTGAGCTAGAAAAATGCAATGAATCCATTGGTGGCATCCATTTCTTCATTTGAGCAAGTTTCCAGACATGTCATTTTTACATTACTTATTGTTTTGTCATTTATGTGGATAGTTAGGCAAATGTGATATGTGATTACTTTGTTCATGAACATGCTTTTTTACATGCCATCTTCATGCTAGAATTTACTCCATGCCCGAAGTGCACTATGATGAGTGCCACAACCTTGCTAACATGAGAACATGAATCTATTTCTAACATGCCATGCTTATTTGCTGAGTCTGAATTTGTTATCTTATGTGGCCAAGTTTAGTTGATACTACCATCAAATCTATGCATAATCTGGAGGTGTTCAGTAAGCATGTTTTGAAGATTATGTTATGCTCTATCCATCCCTGCCCTTGTTTGCAATTATAGCCTACTGTAGCTTGTTCTTATCATGCTCTCAATTTTCTTGAAAATATATATACGTCAGCCTGTTAACATCAAGTTCGTTTTTCCAAAGTGTATAGCTTGTGTTTTGTGCATCCTATGACCATATTCCTGACATGATTAGTAGCACAAACATGCCAGTTTATTGTTGGTTGTATTTGCATGCCATGATATGCTTTGTGGTGAGTTAACCAAGCTTGCAAGCATGCTTAATTAATTCTATTCCTGCCATGTCGAGTAAATTCCACTTTCTGAAAACATGTTATCATTTGCAATCTTGCCATGTTGTTTTAAACATGTTCTAGTGGTTTCTGTCGGCATTCTGGGAACGGGGGACCCCAGACTTTCCTGCCCGCGGCCCACAGCGTGGCTCTGTGAGTGGGCCCGTACGGCCCATCTTCACTAGCAAGGACTCAAGACCCTCGCGAGGGGCTAAGCCTCACGACGCGGACGACACAAGACCTCCTCAGGAGCTGCCTCACAAGGCTAGCTCGCTAGGGGCAGAGAGTTCAAGACCAGGCAAACCTCGCGAGGTTCTAGTGACGTGAGCCATGACGACCAAGGACAGGTGGGCGCCAGCGCACACAGTGTCCTCGTTTCCTCTTTGGTGTTAAGGAAGCAGGCGCAGGCGCGGAGTACCGAGGCGTCAAGGAAAGGTTTCCATATCAGTGCAGCAAGACCAGGACCAGAAGGACGGCAAGACGGAGGTCACCGTGGAGCCCTGGACGGCGTCACTGAGGGAGTCCGGGATTAGGGGGTCCTCGGACAACCGGACTATATACTTTGGCCGGACTATTGGACTATGAAGATACCAGACTGAAGACTTCGTCTTGTGTCTGGGTGGGACTCTCCTTTGCATGGAAAGCAAGCTTGGCAATTCGGATATGTAGATCTCCTCCCTTGTAACCGACTCTGTGTAACCCTAGCCCCCTCCGGTGTCTATATAAACCAGAGGGTTCAGTCCGGAGGAAAACAATAATTAGAATCATAGGCTAGCTTCTAGGGTTTAGCCTCTACGATCTCGTGGTAGATCAACTCTTGTAATACTCATATCATCAAGATCAATCAAGGAGGACGTAGGGTATTACCTCCATCGAGAGGGCCCAAACCTGGGTAAACATTGTGCCCCCTGCCTCCTGTTACCATCCGCCTTAGACGCAGAGTTTGGGACCCCCTACCAGAGATCTGCCAGTTTTGACACCGACATTGGTGCATTCATTGAGAGTTCCGCTGTGTCGTCGCCATAAGGCTTGATGGCTCCTTCGATCATCGGCAACGATGCGATCCAGGGTGAGGTTTTTTCCCCCGGACAGATCTTCGTATTCGGCGGCTTTGTTCTACGGGCCAACTCGCTTGGCCATCTGGAGCAGATCGAGAGCTACGCCCCCGGCCATCAGGTCAGGTTTGGAAGCTTAAACTACACTGCCGACATCCAGGGAGACTTGATCTTCGACGGATTCGAGCCCATGTCACGTGCGCTACATAGTCTCGACAAGCATGACTTAGCTCTGCCATCGGACGGTGTTCGGGAGATCACACCTGTGGCTACACCGGCCTTCGATCCGGAGCAGATCGTGCCGTCCGAGGACATGTGGACAGACCCCGCCACGAAGACCGCACACTCAATGGGGATAGAGCCGAATACTGGCTTCACTCCCTATGAGACCTGTGTTGCCGGACCCTTGGATTCATCCCCGGCCACAGGCTTTGAACCGCCCGTGTCTGTGCCTATCGAATCTGATTGGGCACCGATCATGGAGTTCACCTCTGTGGATATCTTTCAGCACTCTCCCTTGGGCGAGTTGCTAGATTCATTGAAATCTCTCTCCTTGTGAGGAGACCCTCGGCCAAACTATGTCCGGCTTGAGTGGGAAGTGGACGACGAAGAAATTCATTCCCCACCCACCACCTACTTAATAGCCACTGTCAACGACTTAACCGACATGCTTAATTTCGGCTCCAAAGACATCGATGGTATGGACGACGATGCAGGAGAGGAACATGAACCACCGCCCACAGGGCGCTGGACGGCCACTTCATCACACGATATATACATGGTGGATACACCCAAAGAAAACAATGACAAGGAACGGAGGGACGCATTGGAGGGTAATCCCCTCGAGAAGCAGCCAAAGCGATGACCTAGGCGCCGCTCCAAATCCCACCTCGGCAAAAACAGCGATAACGGCGCATGAAAGAATAATACCCTGGACGATTCCAAAGCAAACGACGACCACATGGACCCAGCGATAGAGCAGGATGAACCAGCGGACGCCAAACGTAGTATGGAACCGTTGCCCGATCACAGCGACGCCGAGGGCAAAGCTCACCAACCTGTCTCCGGAGAGGAGAATAGTCCGGACGACGATGCATGCATCATCCCGGAAGGCACTTGGAGCAAGAGAACCACCATAGAAGGCTTATTGCCACCGCGAGGAGTTTAAAGAAGCAGAAGCAAAGGCTTAAAGCCATGCAAAATACACTCAACAGTAGATGGAAGAAAGTGCTCGACACTGAAGAAAAGCACGGTGGCAGTTGCCACACAAAGAGCTATCCAAAGCGCGATTTGTTGCTTGAATTCGATGACGACGCTTTAGAGCCTACACATCCAAAAAATAAAACGACCGGTCAGCCGGATCGACCACCCCGTGGCCACGATAGGGCGGCTAACGATGTCGAACATAAGTCGGTGCACGATTTACGCGAGGACTTGCACCAAAAAGCCGGTCTCACCAGATCCATCTTCAGATCTAGGAAGCACGCTCCGGCATAGAATCAAAACAAAGCACTTCAACCATCAGAACACCATGGCACATCCAAACACAGGGGTGCCGCACACCCCCTATGCTTCACCGATGAGGTGCTGGATCATGAATCTCCCGAAGGATTCAAACCCGTGAACATAGAGGCATATGACGGAACGACAGACCCTGGGGTCTGGATTGAGGACTTTATCCTTCATATCCACATGGCTCGCGGAGATGATCTCCACGCCATCAAATACTTACCCCTCAAGTTGAAAGGACCAGCTCGGCACTGGCTGAAGAGCCTCCCCAAAAACTCAATTGGAAGTTGGGAAGAGCTCGAAGATGCTTTTAGGGATAATTTTCAAGGGACCTATGTCCGACATCCGGATGCAGACGACCTCAGTCATATAATTCAACAGCCCATAGAGTCAGCCCGAAAGCTTTGGAATAGATTCCTCACTAAGAAGAATCAAATTGTCGACTGCCCGGACGCTGAAGCCTTAGCAGCTTCCAAACACAGTGTCTGGGACGAATGGCTCGCCAGACACCTCGGCCAGGAGAAACCAAGGACAATGGCAGCCCTAACAAACCTTATGACCCGCTTTTGCGCGGGCGAAGATAGTTGGCTGGCCCGTAGCGTCACCAGCGACCCAGGCACATCCGAAGTTAGGGATGGCAATGGAAAACCATGACGCAATAAAACAAGCATCGAAACAAGGAAGACTGCTCAGACAACATGGCGGTAAACACCGGATTCAAGAGCTCTCGACCCGGTCAACGGAAAAGGCCATTTAAAGGCAGCAGAAATGGACCGTCCAGCCTAAACAAGATTCTAGACAGATTATGTCAGATTCATGGCACCTCCGACAAACTGGCAAACCACACCAACAGGAAATGCTGGGTCTTTAAGCAGGCCGGCAGGCTAAACGCCGACCACAAGGGGAGGGAGACGCCAAGCGAAGACGAGGATGAGCCTCGTCAGCCGAACACTGGGGAACAGAAAAAATTCCCACTAGAGTTCAAAACAGTGAACATGATTCACGTAACGAAGTGGAGGAGCAAACACGCACTCCGAGACACATGCGCCATAGAGCTCGTAACCCCCAAGTTGAACCCCTGGTCGGCCTGCTCAATCACCTTTGATCGTGGGAATCACCCAACTAGTATCCGACACGGAGGATCGGCCGCCTTGGAACTAGACCCAATAATTGACGGATACCATCTCAGTAGAGTCCTTATGGACGGCGGCAGTAGTCTTAATCTGATATATCAGGACACAGTCCGCAAAATGGGAATAGACCCGACAAGAATCAGCCAAAGCAATACTACCTTTAAAGGAGTAATACCAGGCTCAGAGGCCTGCTGCACGGGCTCTCTCGTACTACAGGTTGTATTTGGTTCTCCCGACAACTTCCGAAGTGAAAGGTTAACCTTCGACATCGCTCCATTCCGAAGCGGCTATCAAGCGCTACTCGGAAGAATGGCCTTCGCTCGTTTTAATGCAATACCGCATTACGCTTACCTTAAGCTTAAGATGCCTGGTCCATGTGGCATCGTCACAGTTAGCGGAAACACAGAACATTCCTTACGCGCGGAAGAAAGTGCGGCGGCTTTAGTAGTCGAACACTGAACGCCCTCTCCAACCAGAATAAATGGTCGGTCATCAAGACCGCGGACACGGCTAGACGAGTCCGGTGAATCACTAGCTGTAACAACTCAGATAAACTTAAACTGGGTTGATGGATATACCCCTATAGGTGGTGCTAGGGGCTTCCCACATGTAAAAAGGACTATAGTTTAGCTTGATCTTATTTAGATCGAATTTTAATGGTTAATTGAGAATAACCAATTTTTCGCACAAGAACTTTCACCTGGGCTTTCCTATCTTACAGATGATCATCATGCTACAACCTTCCAGGATACGGCAGAACACAGGCGCAGACGTGCAGCAGGGCCCCGTTCAAAGGTTTCTTTTCAGATTAAGACCCTATGTAAACCTTTTTTACTGTCTCTTGTTGCTTCACACCCTCGAGATACTAAACATAACCAAGAGGGATGCTGGCGTTATTGACATTTCATCACGTCAGACTAATGCACGTACCTGGATATTTAGGGCTTATTACCAAGGGCATTACTTAGCCCAGTATACGTTGTAAAGACCGAATACCTTAGGGAGTGTTCGGCGTCGCGAGTTTGGCCTTATATGCATCAGTTCCGAATCATGTCTTTGGTCAATAGTTGTGTTTGCCCGACTCCCGTGTTTTGCTACCTTACGTTCCGCTCTATCGGCTAAAGTAGCACCGGGAGAACTACCGTGATTGTGCCCTGGTTCATCTGGATGAGCACCTCAGTAGAGAAAGCAGAAAACTGACTATCATGATAAAGCGCGAGACTGGTTAACCACTTGAGGACTCAGTGGAATCTTTGCGATTCCTCCGCATTAAGGAAGGACCGGTTTCCCGGTCATGTGCGTACGCGCACCATATCCGGATAAGCGCGGACGTACCAGGGGCTACATAGTAGCCCCACTGTCAAACTCCTATGGCTAAGTGAAAGTGTTAAAGCAATATAGTCTGATTGCCTTGTTTGTCGCGCTATCACCTCCTTAATGGACCAAGATGTTGGATTAAGTGTGAATACGTGCTTTTGCGAACACCCCCACATTATATGTGTGAGGGCTGAAGCAGACGACTGCAAACTTTCAGGTTATATACATACATAAAACGGCCGCATAGGAGGCATCATAATACTTTCAGGCAAAAGTATAAACACAGCCTTTTATAAGCCAAATAGCATTGTTTTTACAAATTGGGATACATGTCACTTGAACATGATACTCTTCGAGCACTGAGCCTCTATTAGACGAGCGCCTTCTAGGACTTCTTCAAAATAGTGCTTGGACGAGACCTGGCCTACGGCTGGACCCCGGGTTGCAATAGCGGTGGTGTCCATCTCTGCCCAGTATGTCTTAACACGGGCAAGAGCCATTTGCGCACCCTCTATGCACGGCGACCTCTTTACGGCGTCAATATGCGGCACAGTGCCAAGGAATCTTTGCACTAACCTGAAATAACTATTCGACCTTGGTCCTCCCGGCCTAAGATGATCCATGACAGACCTCATGGCAAGCCCGGACAACCTATGGAGCTCAGCCCACTCGGCCATTTGCTCATTTAATAGGAGCGGACGTGTCGGAGCATTGAACTGCGACTAGTACAACTTTTCTACTTCGTGATCTTTTTGATCTTTGAAGAACCAAGTCGCATTAGCAGCACTCATTGCCAGGTCCGAATACGCGTCTGCAGCACTCCATGATATCTCCGTCCTGGCGAACTTCGGATCCAATAACTTCGTCCGCAACAAAAAGGCTTCCCAGCCGTGATATCTCCGGCCTGGCGAAGCTCCTCCTTCGCCGCTCTGATTTTAGAGCGGGTCTCCTTGGTTGCTACCATGGTTTTCTCCAAGTCCGCCGTTTTCGCTTGGCTTTCCTTTTCAAGCAGCTCATACGGGTCGGCGACATCCTTCAGTTCAATAGCCATCTTGGCTAGTTTATATTCACTCTGGCGACGAGCAGCCTGTTCGGCTCTTAACTCTTCGGCCGCCTTTAGGGCTGCAACATCACTCCTCCTGGCTTGTTCCTTGGCTTGGGCAAGTTCCGCCTGAAGGGTCTCCACGACGGCAGCTCCATCTGCAGTCACAACATATTATAGATACTAGCATCATGCTCCGGGCATCTGCCGCGTCAAGTTCCACCACGACGGCTTGGGCAAGTTCCGCCAGCATCTGCCACGTCAAGTTGCCGGATAAATCCGGTAAATTCAACAGTCCGGCCAGCCACCGGGCCTTCAGCCGCCTGCACATGAAAGCAGCGCAATAATTACCTGGGACTATGATCCTCTGATTGCCGCCTCCTGACAGCAACCAGATTCTCAAGGGCTACTATCTGTATAGAGCACACCTAGCGTGTGCGGTACCATCAAACAATTGTTATATATTACTTTGCGTACCTCAAAACCTTTTAGCAGGCTCGTAAAAGCTTCATGGAACCCACTTGTGGCGGACGAGATCCTCTCAACCACCATACTCATTAAAGTACGATGATCCTCTGAAATAGCCGCTTTCTCCAAAAGACTCATCAGTGCGTCCGGTTGCCCACTAGACAATCCCGGACTCTTTTGTTGCTCTCCATAGGAGACGAATAGTCCGGACTGCGGGTGGCCGATGGGTTACTTTCAGGCCTTGGCGGATCAGGAGAAACCCTCTGTGATGACACCTCAGGGTCGTCTGCCCCAGGAGGCAGGGGGAGGCGTTTCGCTCTCCATCATCTCCGGAAGAAGATCCCCCGAAGACGAACTCTGCTGAGAAGGGGTACGGGCTGGACTGCAAGATATATGTCTCGGTTATTGTCCTCGGAGATAATGCAGGACATATTTACCAAAAGCACTTTTGATTCACTTGCAGCTTGGTGGAGGGCTGGCCCCCTTGCGGGCACTGTGCGGTAAGGACGCCCTCCGGGGCAGTGCCTCCTGACGAAGATTTCCTCCCTCGTTTGGAATCTTTTGTTTCCAAGTCGTTAGAGACAGTCCTTTTCCTTCCTAGGGGGGAGGGGATCCTAGATTCTTCTCCCCGATCATCCTCCTTCGTGGAGACAGTAATTCCCCCGGTTTGGACGAGTGATGCGTGAGGCCCGCTTTCGGCTTCTTTATCCCTCCCTTTATCTCCCCCTGATGGCACTTGATAAGGTGCGTGCTCGAGCATCCTGGCTAGTACAGGATCTGGTGAGCCTTCGGGAAGGGGGGCCGAACACCTGATCATCTTCGCCTTTCTTATCCAGTCCTGGCCAAGATTGGTTTTTTCAGAATAATGTTGTGACAAATAAAAAGACAACATGTTCGGCCATAGAATTACTCACCTGGGTATATGGACGGTTGAAGTTGAGACTCGCATCCTCGGTGGTGTCCGAACACTTTATTTGTGATCCGAAGAACAATCCATACATCTCTTCAAGCGTCATGCAGAAGAACTGTTGAATAGCTCGCGGTCCTTCCGGGTTGAACTCCCACATACGGAGAGATCGACGTTGGCACAGCAGGACCCGATGAACTAGCATGCCTTGCATTACCTTGACAAGGCTGACATCTCTCTTGAGGAGATCCCGGATGCGACTCTGCAATGTCGGCACGTCATTAACTGGTCCCCCAGTCCAGCCCCTTGTTGGCCCATGATGCCAGTTGCGGCGGGGGGCCCGAATGGAAGGAAGTGGGAAACAAATACGATGCTCTCGTTGGGTTCGGGAGTGGACACGACCTGCCCTTGAGTAGGCAGCCTGTGTGAGATTTCGGCGGTCAGATACCTGGCTTCCTTAGCTTCCTGATGTCCTCCTCTGTGACAGAAGAGGGGACCCACCGGCCTTGATGGTTGGATCCGGACATGGTTGAAGATCCGAAGCACTTAGCCCGAGCCTTGGGTGTTGGAACTCAAGGTTGGGAAGGGAAGGATCGAGCACGAGAAGAAAAGGACATGCCTTGGCCCCTTTATAAAGAGGGTGAATATCAAGCGTCCTCCGCGTGCCCGTTTGGAACTTGCCTAAAATCTAGGAGTCATATTAACAAACACGGTTGGGTTACCCACACCCGTGTTGATGAGAATCCCGTGATGGTGGGACACGATCTCTGCTTCGACAAGACGTGCCTAGAAAACCGCCTCGCAACACGTGCGATGGCAGGCAGGGAAAAATGGTTCGTAATAACCGGGCCATGGCAGGACGTCACATTATGAAGAGACTGTCAGCAGATTGGATTTGTGGAATAATATACTCTCTACGGTGGTATGTGGAATTTGTTTTGCAGACCCGGACATGACCCTTGGGTTCAAAAATCTTCTATGGAGTATTCCGAGAAGGAATCCGACTTGCAATGTCGAAGACAATCTCCGCGCCAGACTCATCGTCATTGAAGCCTGGTTCAGGGGCTACTGATTGAGTCCTAGATTAGGGGGTCCTCGGACAGCCGGACTATATACTTTGGCCGGACTACTGGACTATGAAGATACCAGATTGAAGACTTCGTCTCATGTCCGGGTGGGACTCTCCTTTGCGTGGAAGACAAGCTTGGCAATTCGGATATGTAGATCTTCTCCCTTATAACCGACTCTGTGTAACCCTAGCCCCCTCCGATGTCTATATAAAGCAGAGGGTTTAGTCCGTAGGACAACAACAATCAGAATCATAGGCTAGCTTCTAGGGTTTAGCCTCTACGATATCGTGGTAGATCAACTCTTGTAATACTCATATCATCAAGATCAATCAAGCAGGACGTAGGGTATTACCTCCATCGAGAGGGCCCGAACCATGGTAAACATTGTGTCCCCTGCCTCCTGTTACCATCCGCCTTAGACGCACAGTTCGGGACCCCGTACCCGAGATCCGCCGGTTTTTACACCGACAGTCACCACCAGAGCCTTTTGCAGGCGAAGACTTCTTTTGTCTGGATAGGTTGTACTAGTTGTCCCCTTTCAAATTGGTTGTTGTTGGCTCCCTTCCGCTCTACATTTGGGGAGAGGACCAGGGCCTCTATAAATAGGACTAGCCACCACCGTAGCTAGAGAGATCGATCATTCAGTCGGACAAAGAGAGACCAGGACAACCACGAGTTCACCAAGCACCAGAACACCTCTCCTCAGGAGGTTGTTCTTCCCCTTGTACTATTCATCCTTAGCCCAAGAGCCAATCCACCACACCACACTAGAGTAGGGTATTACACCACAATGGTGGCCTGAACCAGTATAAATCTTGTGTCCTTTGTGTTGTGAGTTCATCGAGTTAGAGCGTAAGATCTTAGTAAAGCTAGGATGTGGATCGGTAGGGGGGATATCTTCGCGCGCACCCCAGTGTTCGAACCTTGAGGATTTTGCTGGAATCCATGATCTGATATTTGGCGCGCCAGGTAGGGGTGCGCTGAAGCTTCCCTTTCGTCGCTCCGCGTCTCGTTGCTCCATCGCCTCCATGGCGGACGCTCGCGGGCTCGCGCTAAGTGCTGGGATGCCCTGGCCGCCCGCATCGCTCAGACGGCTCCCGTTGGCGGGCCACCCCGTCGTTCCTCGTCGCCTGCCGCCTACGCCGCCACCGGCCCGGCGGGGAATGAGCAGCAAGCGTCCTCGCTGCACCCCACGGTGCAGCAGAATGGCCGCACTGCCACTCCATCGCTGACCCCGGTTGGCTCGTCATCCCACGCTCGTCGCGCTCCCATGGACACGCAGGCCGCTCTGTGCATGACGCATGAGCTCCTGCACTACTGCCCAGTAGACGACCTCTACGAGGACTGGCTCGACCGCATCTCCGAGCTTGTTAGTGCCGCAGGAGGCTCCGCAGCGCCGTCCGTCTCGCCACCTCGCCCTCCACCAGCCGCGGGCGGCGTGGCCCATGGAGCGCCTCCACCACCTCTACCCCAAGATGGAGTCTTGGCACCCAAGCGCGGCCCCACAGTGCGACTCGCCGCGTCCGGCGCCTGCGCAAGAAGAAAGAAGCTGCCAAGAAGTCCCTCGACCGCGAGAAAACGCCCCCGTGCTCCCTGCACCACCACGGCAAGACCGCGTGCCGCCTGCGGCGGTGCGCGAACCCCATCAAGGACAAGTTCTCCACCAGCACAGAGTCCCGGTGTCCATGGCAGGCTGCCGTGCCTTCACCCCTGAGCTGCGTAGCGTCGCTTGGCCGGGCAAGTTGAAGCCGGATCTGCCTCGTCTCTACAACGGCACCCCCGACCCAACGGAGTTCCTGCAGCTCTACGAGCTGAGCATCGAGGCGGCCAACGGCGACGAGAAAGTCATGGCGAACTGGTTTCCCATGGCTCTCAAGGATGGTGCCCGCTCCTGACTCCTAAACCTGCCTCCAGGCTCGATCTCCTCCTGGGACGAGATGCGCGACTGTTTCGTCGCCAACTTCCAGGGCAGTCGCGATCGCCCACCAGCTGTGGGTGACCTACGCCACGTCAAGCAACAACCAGGAGAGACCCTCCAGAAGTACATCCAGCACTTCAACAATGTTCGCCTCAAGATCCCCAAGGTGACGGACGAGGCCATCATCTCTGCGTTCTCTAATGGCATCCACGACGTCAAGATGAAGGAGGAGCCCGCCATACACGAGGATTTGTGCATGTCCCTGGAGCTATTCAACCTGCGACCAAGTACGCGAGAGCTGAGGAGGGGCGCCTGTCCCTCCTCTAGCTCCCGGCTGCGGTCCCGGAGGAGAAGAAAGCCAAGGCCAAATACGTGAAGCGCAAGGGAGCAGCCGTGCTCGCGGCGGAGCTGGACACAAAGCGCGGCAGGGACCAGCCCTAGTCATCCAAGAGCAGCCGACCGTTCTGCGCCTTCCACAACCTACATAGCCACAACACCTGCGACTGCCAAGAGCTCAGAGCCATTCGAGAAGGACACTTCGGTCGACGCCCCGAGCGCAACAAACGGGGCTACGGCCAAGGAGGAGGACATGGTGGCAGACGCTGCGATGACCGTGGCCTGCACCAGGAGTGGCCTGACCGGCCTCGTGATGACCACTGGTAGGATCAGCCTCGCAAAGGCGCCTAGAGGGATTAGCCTCGTGAGGATCGTCCTCAGGGCAACACCGGTCTCCCTCCACTGCCACCACCACCAAGACGAGGGGGCTGAGGGCTTCCAGGAGCCGTGTGCCATCGCCTGCATCTTGGGCGGAGCTCAAGCCCCAGCCTCACAGCGTATCTTCAAGCAGTTTGCTCATGAGGTGAATGCAGTCCTCCCCAAGCTCGAGGCCACCCGCCCGCTCAGGTGGTCCCAGTGCGCCATCACATTCAGCTCAGCAGACCAGCTTAAGTGCGCGGCTACTGTCGGCGTCCTCCCGATGCTTTGTTCACCCGTCATCAGCAACGTGCAAGTCACCAAGACCCTCATCGACGGCGGCGCAGGGGTCAACGTCCTCCAAGTGCCATATGATCAGCTTCAGCCCACCAAGCTTTTCTCGGGAGTGACCGATGCCGCCACCTCACCGATCGGTCAGGTCCGCCTCCCAGTCACCTTCGGACAGCGCAACAACTACCGCACCGAGCTCATCGACTTTGTTGTCGCCCACATCCATCTGCCATACAATGCCATCCTCGGGTATCTGGCCCTGGCCAAGTTCATGGCCGTGACGCACCACGGCTACAACGTCCTCAAGATGCCAGGAAACAGTGGGATCATCACAGTCCCCTATGAAGAAAGATATGCGGTGTGCTCCCTCCAGCACGCCTTCCAAGCAGCATCAATCGAAGACCCCGACAACAATGCAGCTCGGTACCCTCCTGAGGTTGTTCCCAAGAATAAGAAGGAGCAACTCTATGCCGAACCATAGGAGGGCAGCGCTGCAGGTGGCGCCTCGTCAGGATCAGCGCCCGCACCTGGGGCATCTCTCTCTATCACATCGGAAGGCGTGCCCGGCGCCCTCCTTGGGTAGGGCTCGAGGGCTCTCTTCTGGAGGGCCTCAGACCTGGCCAACATCACAAGGGAGGCGCTCGGGCACCACTTGAAGGTGTGTTTCGTGGCACGTCTCCTTCAGGAGGACACTGGGCAAGGAGCGCGCGGCGCTCAGGAGTTCATCACCAAGGTATCTCAGGAGCTTCAGGAAGCAAGAGCAATACGCGGCGACCGCCGCCCACCTGGCGCTGCTCCCCATCCAGGCGAGGGCGGTGAGCTGCGTGTCTGCATCGACATACCAGGGCTCAACCGAGCCGCATCTCAGGAGCGCTTCTGGCCCTCGCGTGTTGGGCGCTGCGAAGATCCACCTCACACCTACGTTCGCATGCCGTTTGGCCTGTCGAGCGTGGCCGCTGCTTTCCGGTGCAACCTGCGGAGCATCATGGCGGGTCAGGAGGCCAGGCACCATGTAGTCCTGGCGGAGATGGATACATTCCTCAAGGAACCGCTGAGACCCCTAGAGCCTCTTGAGGCTCAGGGCCCTGGTGTCTCGTGAGGGGCAATCCCTTCGCCGCGTAGCTTCAGCTGCCTCAACACCCCTTCATCAACGGAACCAGGTGACATTTTCCATGTTCATTTAGCTGGGAGTGCCCAGGGGGGTTCATTATTCACATGTCGCGTGTGTCCGTCCCTGTGGCATGTGTCTTTCCTTGTTTATGTCTTTAGCTTACCTTGCTAGGGGCGCCCCTCGGGCTGCATCATCCCCAAGCCGCTCGGGAAAGACACAGTGGCGCGTATCGTTATGCATTTACCTGAGCTTGGTTGCCTTTCATGCTTAATCTATATATGACTATCACCTCCTTGACTGTCACCCATCGTGGGAGCCACGCGCCGGTCGTCTTTCTTCAGGACTCTTTGCGTGAGAGGATTAGGTACGGCGTCTATGCTCGGGACTGTCCCTGTAGCGTCGATAAATCGAATGGTCGATCTCTGTCTGGCGGGCCGGCCCCGTTCACGTCACCTCCTGCGGCTGTTGGTGCTTGGCTTTCTCATGCGATAACCTCAGGAGATTCCTTCGGTGCAGGTTGTCTAACCACCACACAGGACCAAGACAGTGAAAAAAGAATCAAGACCAGGCGCAACCCGCCTTGAGGTAGGTCCTCGTGAGTCCCGCGCTAGCTCATGAGTGCCCAGACACACCTCGCCTAGCCCTGCTGTGCAAGCCACATGTCAGGGAGGGGCTGTACATGCCCCGGGGGCTCTCCGTAGTAAGGGGTCCCCTCCCACATAACGTAGGCGAATCGGCAATCACCACGGCAATCGGTGCCCTTCCTCGCGCTAACCTGCAGGAACTTCCTGAAGGCTATAGCAGGCGGTGCCATGGACTCTCCCTCTTTTACCATGCGATTCACTTTCCCGTTAAAAGGGGGCTCCTGAGCATCGCGTCTCAGGAGCTCTTACTGGCTCTCCAGCCCACACCCCTTGGCCTTGACGATGGCACATGACCTGGCATAGCAGCGACGGCTGAGCTCGCTCGAGGGCTGGGACCTGAGGATGTAGAGCACCAAGAAGAACATGGAGAGGAGGGGGAGGCCCGCACGGGTCTGACCTAGCTACTCAACAGCGGCCAACGCCCCAGCCTGCCGTCTCATGAGGAACCAACCCCAGATTGCCAAGATAAGTTTTGCGCTCAATCAACCGATACAACGCAGAGTTCTCATTTGTGTAGCCCCGCTGCGGCGATGTAGTTTCCCTCTCCTACCTTTGGTGGTTGCTTGCGCGCCAAAGGGGACCTCCTGAGCATCGTGTCTCAGGGTCTCTTACTGGACCTCGGGCCGCTCACCTCCTGGTCTTGACCACGGCACGCGACCTGGCATACCAGCGATGGCTGAAGCCTTCCTGGGGACCGGGACCTATCGGCGTAGAGCACCACGCCGTCGCGATGTTAGAAAGGGGAAACTGAGCCGCAACGGAGCACGCACATGCACAATTTCATAATAAGGATAATGTCAACAAAGGATACTACAGATGCCTTACACGCCCCAGCGGGGGCCATTTCTTGATTCCTCGGAGGGAACAAAAGGCAAGAACTTAGGGAATCCTAACTACACGTGCCCCTGTGGATGATGCCATCATCAACAGTGGGCCACCAGAGGCCGGCGCCAACCTCATCCAGATCAGCGGCGGCGGCCAGACGCTACAACCCTGCTCCGGGCTCGGCGAGATCTTGGTGGCAGGTAGCTGTCGTCGCTCGTCTCCGGAGTCTCGTAAAGCTCGGGAGAGTCGCTGGACCACCACGAGTCGCCGTTGTCTCTGGAGGAGCTGCAGGCGACGCCTGCGACAGGTCCAGCGCCCGCCGCTGCACCGACCTGGTGACCTCCTTCAGGGCAGCACTCCTGGTGGTGGCCCTCCTCGTCGAAGACCTTGAAGAGCAGCGCGAAGGTGCCATCGTACTCGAAGTGGATCGTGAGGGCGTCCTCCGCGCGGCAGACTTGGGCAATCTCGCCCCAACCTCGGGTCATGAAGATCTTCCCGGAGGCAACGACTTCAATCTCCGCTCCAGTCGCTGGGGCGTCACAGTCGGCATGCTGCAGCAAAAGCTCGAGAGGGCCCCTCGGCGGCATCTCGGCGGCGAAGAACTACGGGAGCCGAATCCAAGTGCTCGGGGGCATCGCAGCCCATATCATGAACTCGCGCGAGTAGTCCGTCGCATGGACCCCTGGGGCGACGGCGTGCGCCTCTGAGGCACGGCGGCCACGGCCCTGGCGCGGGCGGCGACGCTCATCGCTCCTCCCTCCGGAACCATCGGCGCAAGCATACAAGGGCAGCGGGTACCCAAGAGGTGGCCTTTCGTACCAAGGCCGCGACACCACCGGCCTCACTACCATCTCACGGCGATGGGAACTCCTCTTCTTCGGCGGGAGCAGCTCGGGCTCGGTGAGGGGAGCCTTGCCTTTCTCTGCGGCCGAGAACCTCTGAATCGTCGCCATGACTGCACAAGCAAGAAGTGGAGCAAGGAAGGAGAAGAAGCAGGAGAGGCAGAGGAGAGACGGGTGACGGGGGCTCCGCCCCAACCTCCCATTTATAGCCAAGGGGAGGCCAACCGCCGGCCCCCATGATCTAAGGTAATAATGATGGTTTTCCCTTACATGCAGCAGGGACTCGTCAGTCGGGCGCTTGCCAAGGCAGCATGGGGAAGCGGAGACGCCCACGTCCAATCAACCGCCACGCGTCGACCAAGGCCGCAGGCTATTCGGGCCCACGGCGCTCCGCACTTGCCCCTTTGGCTTCGCCTTGAAGCCAAGCCCAAGCGCGCCTTGGGCCCGGGGGCTACTGTCGGCATTTTGGGGATGGGGGTCCCTAGACTTGCCTACCTGCGGCCCACGGTGTGGCTCCGTGAGCGGGCCTGTATGGCTCATCTTCACCAGCAAGGACTCAAGACCCTTGCGGGGGGCCAAGCCTCGTGAGGCAGACGACACAAGACCTCCTCAGGAGCGGCCTCACAAGGCTGGCTTGTGAGGGCAGAGAGTTCAAGGCCACGCAAACCTCGCGAGGTTCTAGTGATGTGAGCCATGACGACCAAGGCCAGGCGGGCGCCAGCGAGGACAGTGTCCTTCTTTCCTCTTCGGTGCTAAGGAAGCAGGCGCAAACGCGGAGTACCGAGGCATCAAGCAAATGTTTCCATATCATTGCAACAAGACCAAGACCAGAAGGACAGTAAGATGGAGGTCACCGTGGAGCCCAGGACGGCGTCACCACCAGAGCCTTTTGCAGGCAAAGACTGCTTTTGTTAGGATAGGCTGTACTAGCTGTCCCCTTTCAAATTGGACGTTGTTGGCTCCCTTCCCGCTCAATATTTGGGGAGAGGACCATGGCCTCTATAAATAGGACTGGCCAACACCGTAGCTAGAGAGATCGGTCAATCGGTCGGACAAAGAGAGACCAGGACAACCACGAGTTCACCAAGCACAAGAAAACCTCTCCTCAGGAGGCTGTTCTCCCCCTTGTACTATTCATCATCAGCCCAAGAGGCAATCCACGACACCACACTGGAGTAGGGTATTACACCACAACGGTGGCCCGAACCAGTATAAATCTTGTGTCCTTTGTGTTGTGAGTTCGTCGAGTTAGCCCATAAGATCTTAGTAAAGCTAGGACGTGGATCGGTAGGGGGGTCTTCGCGCGCACCTTAGTGTTCGAACCTTGAGGGTTTTTGCCGGAACCCGTGATCCGACAGTTTCTAGTAGTAGCTCAGTAATCATGTTTTGTAGTGCTTGATATGTACTTCACTGCCATGCCTTTTGTTTCCATGTTGGAGTGTAGCATATTTAAATGTTGCATCTTTAGTGCCATGTTGCTGTTATTGTCAGTTTTGCATTGTTTATTGTTTTGCTCACCGTTTGAGTTGTGTGCATCCGCTCCTCGTGTTCTTTATATCATTTTCTACTGAAATCTTCTGATCTATCTAGTGGCATGCTTGGATTACCAAGATTGTGACATGTTCCTTGTTTCTCCTTACGTCTCGTTTGCACCCCTTCCGAGGCACCCCATATGCATTGCACATCATATCTTGCATTCCATGACATGTCTTGCATCATGTTGCTTGCGCATTGGACCATGATTGATTGTTGATACGTTGTTGTGTTCTTGCTTTGGGTAGAGCCAGGAGACGAGTTCATGTCCGAGGACCCTATCGAGTACGTTAACGAGGAGCAATATTTTGTTCCCATTGAGGACACTTTAGGCAAGATGATCATTAGCCCCGATATCACTTCTATCATTGCTTGCTAGTTGTTCATTCTATCGCTATGTCGCGCCACCTACCACTTTTTTATATAGCCTCCCATATTTCCATGTCAAGCCTCTAACCCTCCTTCCTAGCAAATCGTTGTTCGGCTATGTTACCGCTTTTGCTCTGCCCCTCTTACAGCATTGCTAGTTGTAGGTGCAGTGTTGGTTGTTCCATGTTGGGACATGGATATGTTGGGATATCACAATATCTCTTATATTTATTTAAGGCATCTATATACTTGGCAAAGGGTGGAAGGCTTGGCCTTTTGCTCGATCTTTTGTTCCACTCTTGCCGCCTTAGTTTCCTTCATACTGGTGTTATGTTCCTTGAATTTGCGTTCGTTACACGGTTGGGGTTTATGGGCCCCCCTTGGCAGTTCGCTTTGAATAAAACTCTTCCAGCAAGGCCCAACATTGGTTTTACCATTTGCCTAATAACAAATAAAATTTGCATAGGGAGTAATTAACCCGAGGATTCTTAATTAACAACATGGGCCAGTGCTCCTCATGAGTGTTGGTCCAAAACGAGCAGACTACGGGGCCACCACGGGGCAACTCGAGGATTGGTTTTACTCGTAGGCTTTCCCATCCAATCATGGCCTGAGACGAGATACATGTGGCTACTATCAGGATGTCGGCACGTCGGGAGGTCTTGCTGGTTTTGTTTTACCGTTGTCGACATGTTTTGTGAACCGGGATTCCGAGCTTGATCGGGTTGTTCTGGGAGGAGGATTTTTCTCCGTTGATCATGAGAGCTAGTCATGGGCTAAGTTGGGACACCCCTGCAGGGTATAAACTTTAAAGACCCGTGCCCGCGGTTATGTGGCAGATGTGATGTTTTAATATTCGGTTGTAATGAACTTGAAGCTAATCTCATTAAAACACACCAATCGCATGTGTAACCGTGATGGCCTCTTTTCTACGTGGTTCGGGAAGTGAACACGTTGGGGTTATGTTTGAATGTAAGTACTTCAGGATCACTTCTTGATCATTAGTAGAGTGCGACGTTTGCATAGCTTCTCACCTTGTTCTTGCATTCGTAAGTTAGCCACCATACAAATGCTTAGAGATTGCTGCAACTTCACCGCGTAACCATGCCATACCTATTTAAGCTTTGATAGTCTTGATACTGAGGGTGATATGATTGCTGAGTCCCCGTGGCTCACTGTATACTAGAAACACAGTTGTAGGTACCATTAAGTATGATGTAGGAGATGCCACTGAGCTCAAGTGGGAGTTCGACGAAGACCGTGGTCGTTTCTATGTTACTTATCCGGACGATCAGTACAAGACCTAATCGGAGTATCCGGGGATTGTAGCAGGGTGGTGTTTTCTTTTATCTAGTCCGTAGACGGACTCTACTATATGTATGGATGATTGTATGATATTTATGCTATTCTAGGGCAAGTGTTGCATGGATCTCTTATTCTATCCTTTCACTTGGTTGTATGAATTTGTATGCCACCTTGCTATGCATCCGAAATGAGATTGTGCCCCAATCATGAGTTCATCACGTGATTGGGATAGAATTGCATCTTGGGCGTTATAGGCTTGTTGTCCGTGCACAAGTCAGGGGAAACATACGCCCCTGTTTGTGTACCCCGACACTTTAACAGAACCGAAGTGAATGATTTGTTTTATCATACTAACCTATCTCGCAATGTTCCGTTAGGTTTTATGTGATTGAAGTTTTCAAGTTTTGGGCGAGATATCAATATGACACTAGTACGCATTGGTGCTATACAAACAGTTTGTAACCCCTTTCCACGACGGCATTTGGAACCGTCGCCTAGTCTGTGACGGTGATAGGGGTCCTTCCCACACGACCCAGAACCCGTCGGGGATAGGGACCCTACAATACTCCTTCTTGTTTCTACTCGCATTGCCATCGCAGTCGATATTCTGTGCTGCAACGTTTACGATGCGCAGCCCATCACAAACGGTTCGCTATTATAGAATGTGTATGATAAGCATACAATCACACACATTCGCTTTTCCCAAACCGTATGCGATAAATAATTAAGAAGATTAGCTAATTGTTGAACGAGTGTCAGACAGAATTACAAAACGTCGGACCGTCGTAACATCGTCATACACGACAACTATCGCACACACTATTCTATGGTGCAACGTTTATGAGGCATACTTCATCAGAAAAAGTTCATGGTTGCGAATCGTGTATGATAAGGCAACTAACACAAAAGTTTAGTTTGCCAGCACCGTTTGTGATATTGTCTGACATCGCACATGCTTTGCAAACGGCAACTGTGTGCATGCTTGCACACGTTTCCTCTCTGTGAACCGTCTCAGATTATGGTGTATATCACAAACGTTGTGTTTATCAACCGTGTGTGCCGTAACAACCTAGAGAGCGTAATTTCACCGTAATTTAATTGCTTTTATTTGAATTTGAATGTATGCTACAACTTTAGTCATATGCATTAGGTTCAAACAACCAATGCATTATTCCATTCATAGGTACATATGTTCAAGAATTACATAAGAACCAAATAAAGAATGATGAACCACAATTGTATACTTGTACTATTAAAGACAATAAAGAAAGAGGCGAAATACATTCTGGTTGCTGACAAGGTGAAGTGGAATGCCCATATTGTGCCCTCCTCCATGCAGAAGGCACGCACGACTCTAGTCCAACCCCTTGTCATGGTCGACCGCCCATCCTCCACGATCTTCATGAAAACATCTAGATAATCATTGTGTTCTAGTAGAAACACTTTATCCTTTGCTTGCCCACCAATCATGTAGTTTGAGAGGTAATCTTGAGTAAACCGAATTGGCAACCACTGCAAAGGAAAAAGATTCAGACATTGTCATCTAGCACAACTCATTATGGGTAGTAGAAAGAAGGCTGCAGAGTTCTTACTTACCATCCTGCAGTTTGCTGTTCTCTTGGATAAAGTGTAAACAAATAGTTCAATTGCCATCTTTGGACCCATTTTACTAACAATATTTATCAGCTTCCTCACTTGATACTGGTTCATCGATATCTCATTGCCCCATACGCAGAAAGGGTCGAAGCGCGGATGTTTAACAATACCATATGTGCGTAAAAGCACCACGTTAATATTAGAAGCTAAACAGAAATTGCACAATGATGTAGTACAACACTCTTTTATAATACTCCATATGTTCCTAAATATTTGTCTTTCTAGCGATTTCAACAAGTGACTACATATGGAGCAAAATGAGTGAATCTACACTCTAAAATATGTCTATATACATCCATATGTGGTAGTCCATTTGAAATCTCTAAAAAGACAAATATTTAGGAATGAAGGGAGTATCTTATAACATCCAATATACTCACATATTAGATGAATTAACATCTTATATTATGGACCAGAAGGAGTTTAGTGCATTCTTACAAATTATCGGCTGATTAACTGCTGTTATATCCATGGGTTACAGTTAGTTTGAGGTAGTTTGGGCTCAAATAGCCCTAAAGTATATCTAAACATGAGGGCTAGTTTGAGCTAGTTGCATCTATAACCCACCCAAAAAACTATCCAACCCAAGAGGTGCTAATTGGAGCTAGTTCTCCTGGTGCATTTATTGTCAATCTAACCTTGCCATCCAAACAATTCTTTGGATGGAGTTAGTTCAGGGTTAGTCATGAGCTAGAAACTAACTCTAACCTCTAGCTAAGTTGAGTATCCAAATAGGGTTGTGTTGTTTTTGTTGTTGCTGCTGCTCGTCTACGTATATCTAGACATCATTAGAACATTAATGTAACACTCTTCTTTGTTGCTATGTAGCCTAGGATTGCATATTTAGACATTAACTACAGTGCATGTTGCTATGTAGCCTCAGATATATTACATATGGCCCTAGTTAACCTAACGATAAATGGGTTGCAGATATATTTAGTTAAAATTCCGATTCACCGATAAGTCCCTTATCAGCCCATGGCCTATATGGTACCAGCTACCGATATCCTGAACAGTGAGCAGATATAATCCATGGGATGAAACTAATCTCGATGGAAAACAACAGTCGTTCCCAAAATTGTCCTATGTAGGTACATCGAGAAGCATGTGAAGCACAATAGGCTAAACATCAACCAAAATTATCCATGGCAGACAAAATAATCTCCAAAATATAGCTTGAGTGTGTAGGTTTAAGCACGCTAGTAAAGCAAAACAAGTGGAAACGTGTGTTAACTGCAATAGGCCTAACATTTAACAACAAGCAAACATATTCATTCAAACTGGTATTGTGCCGGTCTAAGTACATTGGTTATTGTTACATAAAAATGGAAAGGTGTGTTGACTACAAGATGCAACAACCAAACGTAGTCATTCATAGTGGTATTGTTGAAACTGGTATTGATGAAATTGAACTGCATAGTTCATACTTGCACATATAGAACATCACGTTGTGAATAACTGGAATAAACAATCCATACTATGATCAACCAAATATAGCATTTGAAACTGGACATATGCTAACCACAAACAACCGAACAATCAAAAAACATTAAAACAGGCTTAACAGCAAGCAAATATATGCATTCCTATCGGTATGTTTACAACTGGATTGATGAAATGTATTGCACAGTAAATATTGCACATATAGAGCATCACATTGTCAACAACTAAAATAAACAAGGCATACTGCAAACAACCAGATATAGCAATTAAAACTGGACATATTATCACTACACTACAAAAGGGACTCGACAAAACAAATCATGGGTTTCCCCCTGTGAAGAGGGACGGCAAAACAAATCATGGGTTTCCTCACTTGTCACAGATGGGCTTGTTCCCGTGGAAGAGCATGAACCCTAGATGCGCTCCATGTTGTCGCTGATGGGCCCCTTCCCGTTGGAAGAGCATGGCTGTAGGGTGCCCTCCCTGATGTCGCAGACAAGCGCTTTCCCCTTGGAAGAGCAGATGGGCCCTTTCCCCTTGGAATAGCCGGAGAGGGTGCCCTCCTCATGATTCTCGTCGATGAGGTCTGACTTGGAAGTTGTGGATCCCAAGCTAGCGTGGTAGAATGTGTCCTTCAGTAATGACAAAAGGGGCTCGATGGCAATGTAGGATGGCAAATTGTTGACAGCGGGCCAGAGGAGATTAGCGGCAGGGCCTTGGATGAGATCGACGGGGCTTGAACCCGAGCGGTTGGGGTGGGCAACTTAACCTGTGACATAGCCCACCTCAGGCCGTCATTGTCGATGACCTCGATGTCGTAGCCAGCGGACGAGACATGCCCGCATACTCTAGCCTGCTGCTTGAGTGCCTGCCGCCAGCAATGGTCGTCAGCTTCCTTGGCGACGTCGGGCGAAGAGACTGCGATACACCTCTTTGGGGCCAGTCGCTCCTCGAGCTCCACGGGAAGTGTAGCCGGGCTTAGGATGCGATGCTCTAGAGTGGGGGATGGGGATGGGGATCTATGGGAAAGGGGGCGTCCTGGGTATGGAGATCGGTGGGTAAGCTGCACGGGCAAACCGGCAGATGTTGACAATGGAGGCCTTGCGGCGGCGGGGACCTTGCTAGGGTTTTGAGCGAGGGAGGGGTGTGTGTGCGTGCACACGCCCGAGGAGGTTTTGGTGTGTTTGTGTGTGTGTGTGTCTGTTGGGTGGAAGGGGGTGGGGTGTTTTAGGAAATGACGTGGGTACTAAAAATTTTACTACACGGGAGTCAAACGCGGGAGTGAAATGCCGGGGCTATTGAAAATTTTGATGATAGTGCATCGCACACGGTCCGGAGATAACAACTGTGTGTTATGAAACATAAAAACCCTCGAGGCGGGCAAATATTTTCTAGGGATGCAGGCGGGATTGGGAACAAGAAACATCGCACATGGTCTAGACATAACAACCATGTGTTATGAAATAGAAAAACCATCGATGCGGGTAGATATTTTCTAGGGATGCAGGCGGGATTGGCAACAAGAAACATCGCACATGGTCCAGAGTTAACAACTGTGTGTTATGAAACAGAAAAACCCTCGAGGCAGGCAGATATTTTTGAGAGGGGGAGCCTCGTGGAGCCCAATGTACTATGCGGATGTGTGTGTGACAGGGGTACCATCGTGGCACACAGTTAGTTTGAGTGAACCGTGTTTGTTACATTATCTGACTTGTCTAATGTTCATAAATTTGGCAAAAAAATGACGCGGGAGAGGGTCAGAACACGAACACACTTGCATGTGGACCAAATTTATGTATGAAAAGGTTGGTTTGATTTTGAAATAGCAAATGCAACTTCGATGTGGCACCTATCTCGCAAAGCGCGTGGTATTTGTTGGACCCCCCCTTGTGTCGGCACGAAGGGAATCCTAAGCTATGAATGCATGCCCCCTCCCCCCCAACCGAGGTTCACCTGGCAAAGTACGAAGTAGCTAGCAGCACCTCTCCTCCCTCGTGTCGGCACGAAGGCAATCCTAAGCTACGAATGCATGCCCCCACCAACCGAGGTTCACCTAGCAAAGTGCGAAGTAGCTAGCATCCCCCTCCCTCGTGTCGGCATGAAGGGAATCCTAAGCTATGAATGCCTACCCCTCCCGCCAACCGAGGTTCACCTAGCAATGTGCGAAGTAGCAACCCCCCCCCCCACACACACACTTTCATTCGGCGGGCCAGAGAGGCATATCTCACCAAGATGGATCGTAAAACGGACCAAGAATAATCCAGCTTGGTCATACAACCTCTCTCTTGTTGTTGGTCAAAGAGATGGCCGTCCATGCGACCCTGGAGATGGGCTAGCTCGCCAATAATCACGCAAGTAGCTAGTCCCCGAAGACAACCACTGCATGCGTGTGGCCCAAACATATGTATTGAGAGGTGTGTTTTTGAGTAACAATGGGACAAATTTGATGTGGCACTGTGATTTCGAACTAGAAATCCCCACACTGGGTGAGGGTTAGGTTGACGATGCATATGTATGTTACACCACACTTCAAGCCAACGACAGGGATTCATGCATGCATGCATAGTATATGCACTCAAACTTAAGTTCTGAATCTAACCATGACCTATACTACGATAACACGAACCAAATGAAGAATCTGTCATGGTAACCTATCTTGTTATTCGTCAAGGTGATCATGGATGTCCACACGGGCCCATGAATATATAGGCTTGTCACTAATAACCACACGAGGGAGTGTACCATTCGAAGGAAACCACTACATGCATATGTATGGAGGTCATGCGTGCATGCATGTTTGAATACCATTTCACAACATTGATGTGGCGTCTGCGTCAAAAATCGTACACTAGCTCCCCACACAGAGCGAGATCGGTTCATGACGTGTCGTTGTACAAGCCACTTCGACTCAATGGGAGGGATTCATGCATACACATGCATGTGTGTGTGCTCAAACTGTATCATGCATGTCATCCCAGAGCATGACCTATATATGTATAATGTATTACAAGCAAAAATAATAATCCCCTCCTAAGTCAAATTAACCTCTCTTGTTGTTAGGCAAAAAGTAGTGATGGACCAAGCGGGCCCACAGATGGAAAGCATCGATATCGCTAATAACTTCTTAAGTGGGTGCAAGAGGACAACCACCTATAATTTGCATGTGGGCCAAACATATATATGTTGAATACCCAAAATGCACAACTTTGATGTGCCACATGCCTCAAAAACCATAAACCATGCACCCACACAAAGCGAGGTTCATGAAGCGTACTACCTATGATGGTCCCCTTCCCCCCTCTTCACCGCATACTATATGCTCCTACCGTAATATGTACAAACCAAAAGAATCCTCATCGATGGTGAAATTAATTAACCTCTCCCGACGTAGGTCAAAGTGATGCACACATGCATCGACGATAGCCTCATGGGCCCATAGATGGAAGCGTCACACGTGAGTGTCCTAGCTAGGATAACCACCGCATGCATGCATGTGGCCCAAAGAGGAGTTGTGTGATGTTTGAATAACCAATTTCACAATTTTGATGTGGCACGTGCCTATGGAACCAAAAAGTCCCGACACTGAGTGAGGTGTACTTGTTCACGAACGCTTGCGTATAGTATATATGCTAGTCACCTTCCACCTCTTCGACATGTACTATATACCACCATAACACAAACAAAAAAGATTCTACCTTTCTGGTCAAATTGACCTCACTGCCGGCTGTTCGTCAAAGTGACGGACGATGACCTCACGGGCCCACAGAAACCGTCACACGCGAGTATCGAGTGTCGTGTAGGGCAACCATCGACTGCATGTGGCCAAAACATGTGTGTATGAAAGGGTTGTGTAATGTTTTAAATAACAATTTCACGACTCTGATGTGGCACTGGCATGCCTAACCAAACGGCCAACCTACACGGTGGCTCACAACTCGTAAGCCGCCACCCCCCAGATGCACACACCCACACACACACCACGAATCCACCGCAACTACGATGCATGTTAAATTAATTATCCCGCAGTGAACATATGTTACCAACGGAGGGATGTTTTAATTTTGAAAAAATCACAGAGATCATTAAGCCGTCTTAGTACATTAATTGATTGATTTCCGATGGGTATAATGTGCAAAAATCAAATTTGAGCTACATGCACACATGACAGTGCACCTAAATGGATTGCAAAAACACATGTGTCTCACTGGGTGCATGTTTACTCCCCATGCAACAAATTTCAAACATTGAGAATCTTGATTTTTAAATTCTAGTACATCCAAAACTTATTTGAAGTTCATGAAACTTATCGTGTTGTCATATGGACACCAATACAAAGTGGTATTGTACTTTTTTGTCAAATTTGACACCAGTTTTGATGTAATCTTTATCTAATTACAAACGAGAGATTATTAATAATTGGGAACCAATATCCCAATCGGATTATTTATTTGAACCGTAGGCATTAGACCAAAAATGGATAAGTGCCATGCTTCAGTTAAGCCATAAAGCGGCAGCATTAATCATCCAAATAGAAAAACAATATACGTGCCGCCGCATGACACGTGTGCCGTGCGAGCAGGCGTGAGTTGACGGGACGCATGTGAGCAGTCCGCCGCGCAGGTGAACGGGGAGGCGTGCGTGTAGTTGTGTGAATTGACGAAGGCGTGCTCGCTGCGCAGTGTCATCGGGAGGCATGTGAGTAGCTATGTGAAACTTTGGTAGGCATGCCAGCAGTCCGGTGTGCAGGCTCACCGAGGAGGCGAGCCATCGGTTTGACCGCCGCCTGCCTCTCTCCCACAACTCCCACTACTCCATATTAATTGTGCGCCCGAGCGGCTGCACCCCCCATCCTCACTACACACACAATCCTCTCTCTCTGCTTGCATCCTTGACACCGCTCTCAGTCCTCAAAGCCGTCAGTGAATGAGAATGCAGCCCAAGCGCCCCATCCGAGGGAGTGGCGACGTCGGGGCTGCTAAAGCAGCGGAGCATGGTGTGAAGATGGAGACAGATGTTGCCGCCAGCACCCTGACGTCATCGACGGCGTCGAGCTTCCACAACCAGAGGTGGAGTTCCACATCGACTATGGTGACGACCCGGGCGACGACTCTGACGACCACTCCGGTGACGACTCCGACGACGACGGACAGCTGGTTAGTCATCTATACCTATTTATGTTTGAAATAGATCATAGGGTTTCTTTGGTTACTCCTGCCTCCCCCTTTTTGGAATAGAAATCCTATGGTTATGTTCTCCCAATCCATGAAATCCGAGTATGTTTCCTTAGATCCGTGTAGTGTATTGATTGTTTGAATGGTACAAGTGATAAGTGATTAGTTTTTTCATCTATGCAAAGGAGTTCTGCTAGTAATTCGACTAGGGTTATTGTTCGTGCTAATAATTCCTAGCCAGAACTTGACAATTGATTTTGAATGACCTACATATGTCTGTGCCATTATTTTCTTCAAGATTCGTCTGTACATAGACGACTATGCTTCAAAGTCGAACCATAATCTCTATATATGTATAAATAAATAGCCATAAGTACCTAATCCTACTTCACGACATGTAATCATTGATTTGATGCCAAATTTGTTTTACTATTTGTATAGCTGTTGTCTGACGATGTGGACAGCGAGGATGAAGATGGCCATAGGAGGTACAAGAGGCAAATCCTGATGGAGCTTTATGCAGGAATGCATAATAGGCGTATTAGGACCTGGAACAGTGGCTATTGATGCCCATTTTGCAACCACAAGCTTCATGAAGCATATCTAAGTGTTCTGGGGCATGCAAGAGGACGGGTCATTGGCTCCTTCAAGCAGAAGTATTCTCGCAGGGTGGCGCACGGCGCGTACGCCGAGTACCTGGAGAAGCTTCAGGATCGTGCCGGCATGTGAGATGAGATGTGGGATGGATCGAACTATGTACGTTTGAGTATGCTCAATGACGGTTGAACTATGTACTTATGGTTGAACTATGCTTATGTACGTGTACGCTTATTATCTCTGTGTGAGTACGTTTAATCTATGTTTACTTATGTCTAACCATGTGCTATGGCTGCAACCAGTTCGGTTGATGGAATCTACCCCGTCTTGGTTTATTTGTCCCCTTTGTAGTTTGTGTTAAATTTTGACCAAAGGTTTAACTGAAAAAATGTTAGTGCAGGTCAGAAAAAATTATATCGGTGGATGGGTATTTGAGCATAGTGTTCAATGATATAATTTTTGGTGACATGCATAAACATTTCTTAGTTAAATATTTGGTCAAAATATGGTAAAAATTACAAAGGGGGACCAATAAACTAGGACGGAGGTAGTACACCAATCACACATGGTTCCCAAATTGGAACCATGTGCAATGACTTTCATTTTGGCTATTGCGTCGATCACACATGGTTCGCTCTCTCAAACCGTCGCCTCCAAAATTCTTTGTGGGACAGAAAACCCTCACCACCCAATTCAAAAAAGAAAAAAAGAAAACCCTCACCATCCCCACGTCACAAAAACCCTCAGCCCGCCCGCCACCTCTCCACGTCTATGCCATGGCACCACCTATCGCGGCGGTAAACACTTTGCTAGATGCCTGCCGCTGCCACCGGGCTGCCGGCAAAGCCCACCGCATTTTGCCACTTCCGCTTGCCACCACCGCCTATCGCCATCGACTTTCTTGGTGCTGCTCGCGGTCGACCCAACTTCGCTCGGTTGGGGAATCTGCCGTACTGAGGGTTCTTTCTCATGGACAACAAGGTAACTAATGTAATGAGATATTATCTCATCTCTTATCCTAGTTCATCTGCCTCCTTTAATCACCAGGAAGAAATCACCGTGAATTCATTTTATTCGAGCTGATATGAGGGTTTCCTTTCATTCATAGAATGTACAGTGCGCCGACACATCATGACTTTAAGACCTCCACCAGAGGTTCCATCTCACTGTACCAGATCACTTGAGGACGCGCGCTGTATGTTCAATCTCACCCAAAATCAGTTGGCATGGCCTACTTTCCTGAACATATTCTAAATATTGCTACATTTGGATAAAAGATGCCACATGCACCATATACATCAAAGGGGATTTCCCCCTCTTCTTTCTACATTAGGAAAATTAATGATGTATTGTTCTTTCGATTACTCTCATATTTCCATGACATCATGTTTACCCTATCTGTTTAATTATAGATTTGTGTCCTTTGATTTCAATTGATGTACAGTTCTTTCAATTTGGGCCCATATTTGTATGTTACCATATTTTCTTTAACAATCCTACCATTTTCTGCAGCACATCCCTTGCTATGCAATAGGTTATGTAGTGCATAATATTTCCCTTTACACAGATCAAGATTGCATGGATGTCATACTGCACATAAACCATGGATTTACAATTATTACTACTATAAGACTAGATGAACATGGTGACTCCTATATTGGCTCTAGATTTTGGAAAGAAATTTCTATGTTTTATGTACTGAAAGATATTTAATAGCAGCATGATCAATATGAATAGTTACTTTAGAATCAACAATATAAGGTCTGAACTTATCACAAGCAAATACAACTGCTAAGAATTATTTTTCAGTAGTAGCATAATTTCTCTGAGCATTGTCTAGAGTTTTGATAGCATATTGAATAACATTTAATTTCTTATCTACTCTTTGCCCTAGAACAGCAACTACAGCATAATCACTAGCATCACACATAATTTCAAAGGGTAAATTCCAATCAGGTGGCTGAACAATCGGTGTAGAGATCAATGCTTTCTTAAGTATTTCAAATGCTTCTACACAATCGTCATCAAAAACAAATGGTCTATCTTTTTGTAATAAATTAGTCAGAGGCCGAGAAATTTTTGAGAAGTCCTTAATGAACCTCCTATAAAAACCGGCATGACCAAGGAAACTTCTTATACCTTTGATGTCCTTGGGACATGGCATCTTTTAAATAGCATCAACCTTGGCTTTATCAACCTCAATGCCTCTTTCAGAAACTTTATGCCCCAAGACAATACCTTCATTAACCATAAAGTGGCACTTTTCCCAATTCAAGACAAGATTAGTTTCTTCACATCTTTGCAAAACTCGGTCAAGGTTGCTTAAGCAATCATCAAAAGAGGATCCATAGACGGAGAAATCGTCCATGAAAACCTCACAAATCTTTTCACAAAAGTCAAACAATATAGCCATCATGCATCTTTGAAAGGTAGCAGGTGCATTACATAAACCAAAAGGCATACGTCTATAAGCAAAAGTACCAAAAGGGCAAGTAAAAGTAGTCTTTGATTGATCATTGGCTAACACAGGTATTTGAGAGAAACCAGAATAACCATCTAGAAAGCAAAAATGAGTATGTTTGGATAATCTTTCTATCATTTGATCGATTTAAGGTAAGGGGTAATGATCTTTTTAGTAGCTTTATTTAATTTGCGGAAATCACTTACCTTCCTATAACCTGTAATAATTCTTTCCGGGATCAACTCATCTTTATCATTAGGAATGACAGTAATACCTCCCTTCTGAGGGACACAATGGATAGGACTTACCCACTGACTATCAGCAACGGGATAAATTATACCTGCCTCAAGAAGTTTTAGTATTTCCTTTCTTACCACTTCATTCATCTTAGGATTCAGCTGTCATTGATGATCACGAACTGGTTTGGCATCTTCCTCCAAATTTATTTTGTGTTGACACATAGTGGGACTAATGCAGCACGGTGCTTCTTCAGAGTTTTCAATAATCTCTCTTCTTCATGCTCTGAAAGGTTAGCACTAATAATAACATGATATATCTTTTTCTCATCAAGATAAGCATATTTAAGAGTATCAGTTAACGATTTAAGCTCAAACACGGGATCACCCTTGGGTGGAGGAGGATATTTCAATAGGCAAATTGTGTTTTAGGATGGGTTCCTGTTTAAAGAATACTTCATCTATTTCCCTTCTTTCATCCATAAACATATCATTTTCATGGTCTAGCAAATATTGTTCTAAAGGATCACTAGGAGGTACGGCAATAGAAGCAAGACCAATAATTTCATCTTTACTAGGCAATTTCTCTTCACGGTGTTGTCTACAAAATTTAGAAAACTTGAACTCATGGGACATATCACCTAAACCAATAGTAACAACATCCTTTTTGCAATCTATCTTAGCATTAACAGTGTTCAAGAAGGATCTACCAAATATAATGGGACAAAAGCCATCTTGTGGGGAACCAAGAACAAGAAAATCAGCAGGATATTTAGTTTTCCCACACAAGACTTAAACATCTCTAACAATTCCAATTGGTGAAATAGTATCTCTATTGGCATGTTTAATTGTGACATCAATATCTTCTATCTCAGCAGGTGCAATATCATGCATAATTTCTTTGTATAAGTCATGAGGTATAGCACTAGCACTGGCACCCATATCACATAAGCCATGATAACAATGATCTCTTATTTTAACAGAAATAACAGGCATGCCTGCCAAAGATCTAGGTTTATCTTTAGCACAAGGTTTAGCAATTCTAGCAGTCTCATCATGGAAATGAATAACATGCCCATCAATATTATCAGACAAGAGATCTTTAACAATACAATATTAGGTTCAACTTTAATTTGCTCAGGAGGTGTATAAGTTCTAATATTGCTTTTACGAACCATAGTTGAAGCTTTAGCATGATCCTTTATCCTAATAGGGAAAGGTGGTTTCTCAACATAAGAAGTAGGAACAATAGGATCATTATAAGTGATAGTCTTTTCTTCAACTTTAATAGGTGCAGCTGCTTTTACTTTTATGGGAGGATGATATTTAAACCACTTCTCCCTAGGGAGATCAACATGAGGAGCAAAAGATTCATAGAAGGAAGCTACTATCTCAGAGTTAAGTCCATATTTAGTGCTAAATTTACGAAAAACATCGGTATCCATAAAAGATTTAACACAATCAAATTTAGGTGTCATACCTGACTCCTTACCTTCATCGAGGTCCCAATCTTGCATTTAATTCTTTCCGATAAATCCCATTTGAATTCAATAGTCTTCGTCATAAAAGAGCCAGCACAAGAAGTATCGAGCATGGTGCGATTGTTATGAGAAAGCCGAGCATATAAATTTTGAATAATCATTTCTCTTGAGAACTCATGATTGGGGCATGAATATAGCATTGATTTAAGCCTCCCCCAAGATTGAGCGATGCTTTCTCCTTCGCGAGGCCAGAAATTATATATATAATTGCGATCACGATGAACAAGATGCATATGATAAAACTTTTGATGAAATTCCAATTTCAATCGTTTGTAGTTCCACGACCATGTATCATCACATAGCCTATACCATGTCAGTGCATCTTCCTTCAAAGATAAAGGGAAGACCTTCTTCTTAATAACATCTCTGGGTACACCTGCAAGCTTAAATAATCCACAAACTTCATCCACATATATTAGGTGCTCATCAGGATGTGTTGTTCCGTCTCCTGCAAAAGGATTAGCTAGCAGTTTTTCTTTCATACCTGAAGGAATTTCAAAGCAGACATTTTCATTTTCAGTAGGTTCAGTAGGTTGAGGAGCAACTCTTTGCTCTACTGGTCGGGGTGAAGATACCCTGAACAACCCCTCAGAGGATTACTTTCCATAGTAACAAGTGACAGTAAATTTCAGCACACTATATAAATTTTTCCTTACCAAATTCCACCTACCAAAGGTGCTTCACTCCCCGGCAACGGCGCCAGAAAAGAGTCTTGATCAGCCACAAGTATAGGGGACCTATCGTAGTCCTTTCGTTAAGTAAGAGTGTCGAACCCAACGAGGAGCAGAAGGAAATGATAAGCGGTTTTCAGCAAGGTATTCTCTGCAAGCACTGAAATAATAGGTAACAGATAGTTTTGTGATAGGATAATTTGTAATGAGTAACAAGTAACAAAAGTAAATAAAGTGCAGCAAGGTGGCCCAATCCTTTTTGTATCAAAGGACAATCCTGGACAAAATCTTATATGATGTAAAGCGCTCCCGAGGACACATGGGAATATTGTCAATCTAGGTTTCATCACGTTCATATGATTCGCGTTCGGTACTTTGATAATTTGGTATGTGGGTGGACCGGTGCTTGGGTACTATCGTTACATGGACAAGCATCCCACTTATGATTAACCTCTATTGCAAGCATCTGCAACTACAACAAAAGTATTAAGGTAAACCTAACTATAGCATGAAACATATGGATCCAAATCAGCCCCTTACAAAGCAATGCATAAACTAGGGTTTAAGCTTCTGTCACTCTAGCAACCCATCATCTACTTATTACTTCCCAATGCCTTCCTCTAGGCCCAAATAATGGTGAAGTGTCATGTAGTCGACGTTCACATAACACCACTAGAGGAGAGACAACATACATCTCATCAAAATATCGAACGAATACCAAATTCACATGACTACTAATAACAAGACTTCTCCCATGTCCTCAGGAACAAACGTAACTACTCACAAAGCATATTCATGTTCATAATCAGAGGGGTATTAATATGCATATAGGATCTGAACATATGATCTTCCACCAAATAAACCAACTAGCATCAACTACAAGGAGTAATTAACACTACTAGCAACCCACGGGTACCAATCCCAGACTTGGAGACAAGAATTGGATACAAGAGATGAACTAGGGTTTTGAGAGGAGATGTTGCTGGTGAAGATGTTGATGGAGATTGCCCTCTCCCGATGAGAGGAGCGTTGGTGATGACGATGGCGATGATTTCCCCCTCCCGGAGGGATGTTTCCCCGACATAACAGCTCCGCCAGAGCCCTAGATTGGTTCCGCCAAGGTTCCGCCTCGTGGCGGCGGAGCCTCGTCCGGCAAGATGGCTTATGATTTTTTTCCTCATCGAAAGACTCCATATAGCAGAAGATGGCCATCGGAGGGCCACCAGGGGGCCCATGAGGTAGGGGGCACGCCCCCACCCTCGTGGGCAGGGTGTGGCCCCCCTGGTGAACTTCTTGCGCTCAGTATTTTTTATATATTTTGAAAATATCTTCCGTGAAGTTTTAGGACTTTTGGAGCTATGCAGAATAGGTCTCTAATGTTTGCTCCTTTTCTAGCCCAGAATCCCAGCTGCCAACATTCTCCCTCTTTATGTAAACCTTGTAAAATAAAAGAGAATAGGCATAAGTATTGTGACATAATGTGTAATAACAGCCCATAATGCAATAAATATCGATATAAAAGCATGATGCAAAATGGACGTATCAGGGCCAGATCGTGGAAGTCGAGCCCGTAGTTGAACATGAGCCCGCGAACAAATGGGTGGAGGGGAAATCCCAGCCCGCAGACAAAATGGGTAAGGAATACAACCCTTTCGTAGGGTTCGGGGGTAGGGATGATCTGCCCCATATCTGGGAGCCGGTGTGCGATATCTGCGGCCAGGTATCCGGTTTCCCGGAGCTTCATAATGTTCTCCTCCGTAACAGAGGAGACCATCCACTTGTCTCCCGCTCCGGACATGTTTGGAGTGGTTTTGCGGAGAAAATGTGAACTTGGGCGCTGGGGCACGAGTGCTCAAGAATGGATGGGCAGGGAAGAAGAAGGCATGGGTGAAAAGGAGTAGTCCTTGCCCCTTTATAAGGGCGGAAGAAGCTATGCGCCTCCCCACCTGCCTGGTAAACTCGCTTATTCCCCAAGTGTCGTAATTGATGGCGCGGTTGGGTTACCCACACCCATATAGATGAGAATCCCGTGATAAGGGGACACGATCTCTGCTTCGACAAGATGTGCCAAGAAAACCGCCTCGCAATATGTGTAGTAGCTGGTTGAGAAAAACGGTTCGAATAATGACCGGGCCATGGCGTGATGTCACGTTATGAAAAGTTGTCAGTAGATTAGATTTGTGGAAATATTATACTCTCTACGGTGGTATGTGGAATTTGTTTTGCAGAGCGGGACACAATCCTTGTGTTCAAGATCTTCTATGGAGTATTCGGAGAAGGAACCCGCCTTGCAATGTCGAAGACAATCTGTGCGCCGGACTCATCGTCATTGAAGCCTGGTTCAGGGGCTACTGATTAAGTTGGGTAACGCCAGGGTTTTCCCAGTCACGACGTTGTAAAACGACGGCCAGTGAATTGTAATACGACTCACTATAGGGCGAATTCGAGCTCGGTACCCGGGGATCCTCTAGAGTCGACCTGCAGGCATGCAAGCTTGGCAATTCGGATATGTAGATCTCCTCCCTTGTAACCGACTCTGTGTAACCCTAGCCCCCTCCGGTGTCTATATAAACCGGAGGGTTTAGTCCGTAGGACAACAACAATCATAATCATAGGCTAGCTTCTAGGGTTTAGCCTCTATGATCTCGTGGTAGATCAACTCTTGTAATACTCATATCATCAAGATCAATCAAGCAGGAAGTAGGGTATTACCTCCATCGAGAGGGCCCGAACCTGGGTAAACATTGTGTCCCCTGCCTCCTATTACCATCCGCCTTAGACGCACAGTTCGGGACCCCCTACCCGAGATCCGCCGGTTTTGACACCGACACTCGTCTCTAATGTCGAGATGGATTTCCCATGTATAATCCTCCTAGCTGGGTAAGCTCCAATCCCACCATTTTACTCCTCTCCCTGAATCATTTTCGATGGACAGTAACCTATCCACTCACTATAGGAATGGTGGAAGGCTATCGAGGGGATCCATAGCCCCGCTCCCCAGCCAGTGGGTCACAACCGGGACCTTGACCCCAGATTCAAAGAAGATCTGGACATATTTGTGGAGCTCGAGGATGGAGTATTCTATCAAACAAGTTATGATGGTACGGAAGTACCCATCATCACCGATTACCCCGTTCTCTTCCCCGCTTCGCATGTGAGTAATTTAAAAGACACCTTCTTCGAAAGAGTTTCCTTACTATGCCTCACCCACCACACTATTTCGTGTTCCAAAGGGGAGGCGCTCGTCGCCACAACGTGCACCAGAAGCGTCGCCAAGGAGAACGGCACCCGCGCCGAGCGTATCTTCGAAGAGGAAGGCAAATGATAACACGGCAGAACCCTCATCAAAGAGGTAAGGCTTTCTTTTCAAGAATACATCTTCTGATCGCCACATCAAATCGTGATGCCATTCGCCGCATTCTATCTGGAAAAGTATCCGCCGGACTGTGTCCGGGGCTCCGGCCAGATGTGCCTCTACTAGTCAGGTTTCGGACCCTGCCCTAAGGACGGGGGCTGACACGGGAGTGGCGCCGAACTATCCTTCCACAGAAGATTCAGACGATATGTCCGTCACAAACTCTGAAGTGGAGAGCGCCATGAATCATCGTCGTCGGAGGGCCGCTCTTCGTGACCCCGGCTTTTCAAAGGAGGCATTTGATGCCTTCAGCTCGGCCGACGCATACATCCGAGCTGCTCGGGATGGGCTTACCAGAGCCACAGACCAGCATATGAAAGATATGCGGGTAAGTGTACATTTAATAATCATACACCAGTAGCCCCCGAGACTTAAAGCAGTTGATACAATTGATTTAAGGATCATTGTATAATCAGGCACTTACGGAGAAGAACAACCTGTTATCTTAGGAACTAGAAAAGTATGGGACCCTTCTAACTTCTACCAATGCCGAACTGGAGAAATCCAAGAAGGTGTCGCCTGGTAATGTTAAAACATAATGGTATACCAATAATGCTAACACGGTTGCTCACCTCTTAATAGGATCATTAGAGCAACTGCAAGAGCAAATGAAAGTCGCTCAAGGCGGAGAAGGAGAAACCAAAAAACTACTAGCCACGGGCGAGCGTGTGCTAACATGAGTCATGGAGGAGAAAAATAAGCTCCAGGATTCCAATACCCAACTGGGCGAGGAACTGAAACATGTACGGGCCCAGGTGGCTGACTCTGTAAAGGAGAATAGAAGGCTGCGAGGAGGCATATTTAGTATGTGGTCAAACTTACCTTCGAATAATTCGGAGATAGTGGGGACTAATAGAGTTATGTCTCCAGGTATGCTGACCGGTCGTCCCGAAGAGGAGATGTCCGGATTCTCGAGCGATCTGCTACAAGAGCTGTCGCAAGTGCACGAGCAGGCTCGACATGCGATGCGAAGTGTTGCCAAGGCCTTATGGCCGTCTGCCTCCCCTTCAGGAAAGATGGAGGAGCTTATACAGCTATTCAAGGGAGCGCGGCGGCGCTTTCGATTGTGGAAGATATCGGCCTGCCAGGAAGGTGCACGAGAAGCCTGGGCCATGGTGAATACATAGTATACCAACCTTGATCCGAATCATATGGCTCGGGTCGGACCTCTAGGGTCAGATGGAAAAAAGTTCCTGTTAATTTGGTATATGACCAAGTAGAAGTAGTCGCCAAGTATTCCCAACAGAATTGTAAGTTAGACAGCCTGCTGGATGGTATAGAGGAGGAAATTTTTGAGTCCAAGTGACTATGTACTTTCCTTGACATTTGTAGCTCTAGCTGAATTGTAAAACGATTGTCATGGCAGACCTTTTTGCTTCGAGCTCTGGACCCGAAGGTGCAGAGTGTTTCTGAATACCTGAGTGGTAAAATAGACCGGGGTATGCGTGGAAACCAGGCGTAGTGGTCATAGTTGCTTGAACAAACAAGTTGTATTCGGCTAGTTATGTTATATTACATTATGATTGTAAGAAACATCTTCCAGAGAGAACAGTTCCATTAAGGGTTCCTTTCCCTGCGTGTGCATGCGTTAAAATGCATGTCCGAACTGTGATTGGAAAAAATCGCAGTATACGTAACATCTAGGGGTTCACCATGGGGTGAATGCAAAAAACATCTTTAATCCACCAACCGAATATTCCCTTAAGAATGCTAGCTTTCGGCTTCACCCAGTCTAAGGTACACATCCAGATGACCCGGCAGTAACAATCGTAGAGGTGCTCCCTTTATGCCCTAGTCGAACTAACGGGAATGTAGGGCATAAGCACAGGAGCCAGGCAACCCGGCTTGGCCAAAACTTAAGTCATATCGATGCATATAATGGCGAAGAAAAGGTACATATGGGAAAAACGCATATGTGATGAGCTTGATGCTCAGAAAATAAGAAGAAGCTTCTGTCCGGGAAGCCCCTAGGTATAATGGACGTACATGTTCGAGGATGTGTACATCACAGGTGCATGGTTTGGCCATGTGAAAGCTTTAAGGCTTAGAGAAAAAGAACGAAAAGAGAGGAAAAAATAAAGGAAACAACGGGTAGAAGGAGATGAACAAATAGTTCGGCGCTAGGCATAGAATCTTCGGAGTCTGGCCGCGTTCCAGGGGTTCGGCTCTAGGCGATTGTCTGATGCAGCACACAGGTGGTACGCTCCTCCAGTGTGAACTTCGTCAATGATGAAGGGACCTTCCCACCTGGGCTTGAGTTTGTCCTTTTTATTCTACGGCAAGCGTAGAACGAGTTCGCCAACATTATAACTCTTGGCCCGTACATCTCTACTTTGATATCTGTGGGCCTGTTGTTGATGAAATGCGGAACGGGCTTTTGCAACATCGCGCTCTTCCGCCAAGGCATCTAGGCTGTCCTGCCGATCAAGCTCGGCCTCTCTCTCTCTTCGTACATGCGCACTCGAGGTGAGTCATGAATAATATCGCAGGTCAGCACAGCCTCCGTGCCGTACACCATGAAGAAATGTGTATATCCAGTAGTGCGGTTGGGCGTGGTCCACAACCCCCAGAGTACGGAGTCAAGCTCCTCAACCCAGGGCTTGTCTGATTCTCTCAAAGACCGCACTAGCCTAGGTTTGATGCCGCTCATAATAAGACCATTGGCCCGTTCGACTTGACTGTTTGTTTGCGGTGATAGACAGAGGCATAATCGAGCTCAATGCCCAGATTAGCACACCAAGTTTTCACCTCATCGGCTGTGAAATTGTAGCCGTTATCGGTGATGATGCTGTGTGGAACACCATAACGGTGTACCACGCCGGATATGAATTGTATCACTGGCCCCGCCTCAGCCGTTTTAACTGGTTTGGCCTCTATCCACTTAGTGAATTTATCCACCATGACTAGCAGATAGTTTCTATTATGGATTCCTCCCTTAAGGGGTCCGACCATATCGAGCCCCCAGATCGCAAAAGGCCAAGTGATGGGGATTGTTTGTAGAGCGGTGGGGGCATATGGCTTTGGTTGGCGAAGAGCTGGCATACGACGCAATGTTGGACAAGGTCCTATGCATCTTCTCGGGCCATCGTCCAGTAAAAACCTGTATGGAAGGCCTTGCTAGCAAGGGCCCGAGCTGCGGCGTGGTGACCACCGAGACCGGCATGAATTTCAGCCAAGAGTTGCCGCCCCTCTTCCTCGGAGATACATCTTTGAAGAACTCTGGTAGCACTTTTCTTGTAGAGCTCTCCGTCGGGAATCTTATAGTCCTTTGAATGTCGGACAATGCGGCGAGCCTCATTCTGATCCTCCGGGAGTTCTCTCCTATTAAGGTAGGCCAGGAAGGGTTAGGTCCATGGGGCAATGACTACCATGATGAGATGGGTTGACGGTGTTATTTCGGTGGTCGAGCCCCCGATGATATCATTGTGTTCGGAATCTGGGGTTGTGTTTGGATCTGGACTAGTGTTGCCGCTCTCCCCTTGCCACACCACAGACGGCTTAAAAAGCCTTTCCAGAAAGATGTTAGGTGGGACGGGGTCGCGCTTAGCACCGATGCGAGCAAGAACGTCTGCCGCTTGATTACATTCTCGAGCCACGTGATGAAACTCAAGCCCCTCGAACCGAGCCGACATTTTTGGGACGACGTTGCGATAAGCCGCCATCTTCAGATCTTTGGCATCAAAATCTCCATTTATTTGAGATATTGCGAGGTTTGAGTCCCCACGCACTTCCAGGCGTTGTATGCCCATGGAGACAGCCATCCGGAGACCATGCAATAAGGCCTCGTATTCGGCTGCATTATTGGAGTCTGTGTATAATATTTGGAGCACATACTGGACTACGTCTCCAGTGGGGGACGTTAAAGCGACGCCCGCTCCTTATCCTGCCAGCATTTTGGAACCATCAAAATACATAACCCAGTTGGAATATGTGTCATAATCTTTAGGGAGTTTGGCCTCTGTCCATTCGGCGACGAGGTCCGCCAGTTCTTGGGATTTGATGGCTCGACGCGGTTTTTATGTTATGTTGAATGGAAGGAGCTAAATGGCCCATTTGGCTATCTGGCCCGTAGCATCACTGTTGTTTATTATGTCATTGAGTGGTACTTCGGAAGCCACTATGATAGAACATTCTTGGAAGTAGTGTCGTAGCTTATGGGATGCCATGAAGACCGCGTATGCTATCTTTTGATAATGAGGGTACCGGGATTTGCATGGTGTGAGGACAGTGGATACGTAGTATACCGACTTTTGAAGCGGGAATTTGTGTCCGTCCTGCTCTTGCTCAACGACGAGCATGGCGCTCACCACCTGGTGTGTTGCCAATATGTATAATAACATGGGTTCACCAACGTTCGACGCGACCAGGATTGGGTTGCTCGCAAGAAGGGTTTTTATTTCTTTCAGTCCGGTTGTTGCCGCATCCGCCCACTCGAAGTGATCGGTGCGCCGGAGGAGGCGATACAGTGGCAATGCCTTTTCTCCCAATGTGGAGATAAAACGGCTTAGAGCTGCCACACATCTTGTGAGTTTTTGGACCTGTTTAAGGTCTGTTGGCGTGGCCAATTGTGACAAAGCTTGGATTTTGGCTGAATTTGCTTCAATTCCTCTATTGGAAACGATGAAGCCCGGCAGCTTTCCAGTAGGGTCGCCGAAAATAGACTTTTCCGGATTGAGCTTGATGTCATATGCACGGAGGTTGTCGAAATGTGAGACTTAAATCATCTATTAGTGAATCGACGTGCCTATTATTAATGACGACGTCGTCCACGTATGCTTCAACTGTCTTGCCGATCTATTTGTCCAGGCATGTTTGAATCATGCATTGGTAGGTGGCCCCAGCGTTTTTGAGCCCGAAGGGCATGGTGTTGAAGCAGAATGGCCCATATGGGGTAATGAATGCCGTGGCGGCTTGATCGGACTCCTTCATTTTGATTTGATGGTATCCGGAATATGCGTCGAGGAAGCACAATGAGTCATGTCCTACGGTGGCATCAATGATCTGGTCGATGCAGGGGGAGGGGGAAGGGATCCTTAGGGTAGGCCTTACTGAGGTCTTTGAAATCGACGCACAGGCGCCAGGATTTATCCTTCTTTGGCACCATCACCAAGTTTGCAAGCCAGTCTGGGTATTTTATTTATCTAATGAATCCGGCCTCGATTAGCTTGGCTAGCTCCTCCCCTAAAGCTTGACGTTTGGGTTCGGAAAAGCGCCGTAGTGTTTTCCTGACCGGTTTATATCCCTTCAATATATTGAGGCTGTGTTCGGCCACTCTGCGTGGGATTCCTGGCATACCCGAGGGGTCCTAGGCGAATATATCCCAGTTCTCGCGTAGAAACTCTCATAACTCGGTGTCGACCGCTAGGTCTAGTTGTGCCCCGAAAGATGTTGTCTTCTTGGGGTCCGTTGGATGGACTTGGAATTTGACTATTTCTTCTGCTGGTTTGAAAGAGGTGGATTTGGGTCGTTTGTCCATGATTACATAGTCCCTATCCACCGTGGAGCATAATGCGATTAATTCTTTGGCCGCTAGGGCTTTAGATAATGCCTCAAGGGCCAGGGATGCGGTTTTATTTTCGGCGCAGAGTGCTATGTCCGGGTCACTGGCGAGAGTGATTATGCCCGGATCTTGAGCTTCATATATCCGTAGTGAGGTATAGCTTCGAAGCGTGTAAATGCATCTCTCCCCAATAGGGCGTGATATCCACTATTGAAAGGGGCCACTTGGAAGGTTAATTCTTCGGTCCGATAGTTCTCCGGTGTGCCGAATACCACGTCAAGCATGATTTTTCCCGCGCATTGCGCCTCCCGACTAGGAATAATTCCTTGGAAGGTCGTGCTACTTTGCTCGATGCGGCTCCTGTCTATGTCCATTTTACTGAGTGTATCCTCGTAAATGAGGTTTAGTCCACTGCCGCCGTCCATGAGAACCTAGGTGAGCCGGAAGTCGTCCACGATCGGACTGAGGACCAAGGCGGGTGGTGCCCGGACTGTCCTAAATTTTGGTTTGTCATCGGCATTGAAAGTTTTGGCCGTGTTGTTCCAAGGGTTTGTTGCTGCGATTTGGCAGACTTCGGCGAGGTCGCGGAGTGCCCTTTTGTGCTTACTGTTTGAAGCGAAAGTCTCGAAGACCGTCAATACGCTGAGGTCGTCGTCTTCTGGGGGATATTGCTCTAGGTTGTTTTTGGTGAGGACATCCTCGCCGCTCTTGGTCACCTGCCGGAGTATCCAACATGCCCTAGGATTGTGGGTTGATATAGTATCCTGTGTTGTGTGTAACTTGCATGGTCCATCGAGCCATCCCTCCAGAACGGTTCCGTGTCCCGTAATGGGCTTATATTTCTTTACCATTGGGTCGGGCGTGCCACGAGGGAGCGTCCTTTTTACATGAACGAGGGGTTGGGTGGAAACCGGCGGTTCCTAGTGAGTTGCCTGAGTTTTCCAGGCGCTTTCCATTGTGCAGTACTTGTATACTATGGTTCCCAAGTCTGTGAAGCATGATATGCGACGACAGTTGATGGATTTGAGGATTCCTTCATCCGTGTAATTTTTGCGGAATGCTGAGATCGCGTCTTCGTCATGGCAATCTTCAATCTTATCTTTGACAAGGAGGAATCTAGCCCAGAAGTGGTGGACCGTTTCCTGAGACTGCTGTCGTATGCCCATGAGAGCACTTATATCTAGGTGGGTGGTTTGAAATCCGAACCCTGACCCAATTTAGGATCCGGAGTTTGAAGAACTTTCGAACTTAGTAGTTCGGGCTCCGGGATGGCAACTGATTTTTTGGGCTTGTCGTCCGATGCCGGGGGCGCGCGGGGGGAGAGGGTGTGGGCTTAACAATAGTGCGGGCAATGGGCCAGCACTACTGCTAAGCCCACTAGCTGTAGCGCTGGTGCAAAACACACGCTACATCTAAGTGGCCTGCCCTTTGGCCCCGGCGGCCCGCTAAACAGCAGCGCGACCCGCGCCAACCAGCGATGCTACTACTCACTAGCAGTAGCGCCCGTTCTGGCCGGCGCTACTGGTAAATACCAGTAGCGTGTGTGCCCAAACAGGCGCTACTGCTAAAATTCTATGTATAAGCATTTTCCTAGTAGTGATAGCACCGAGGGTAACTCCTCTACCCAACAACCCGGCGTTTGCTGCAAGGGAACCATAAGCCGGGGCTTGAGACCTTTTAAGATTTCCTGATTTGCTCTCTCAGCTTGACCATTGGATTGAGGATGAGCTACAGAAGAGACATCAAGCTGAATATGCTCACACTGACAAAACTCCTCCATAGCCCCTTGAGATAGATTAGTGCCATTGTCAGTGATAATGCTGTGTAGAAAACCAAAACGGAAGATCACCTTTTTCATGAACTGAACCGCCGTGGCTGCATCACGCTTACTCACCGGCTCTGCCTCAACCCACTTTGTGAATTTGTCAACTGCCACTAAACCATGTCAAGCCCCCAGACCGCAAATGGCCAAGTGATTGGAATCATCCGTAGCTCTTGAGCCGGCACATGCACTCGTCATGCGAATTTTTGACATCCATCACATCTACCGACTAGATCCTCTGCATCAGCGGGAGCCGTCAACCAGTAAAAACCGTGACGAAAAGCCTTGGCCACCAAAGATTTTGACCTGGCATGATGACCGCAATCGCCTTCATGGATATCACGAAGTATTTCTTGGCCTTCTTCAAGGGAAACACACCGCTGAAATGCTCCAGAGATGCTGCGATGGTATAGTTCTCCGTCAGAAATCATCATTGACTTAGACCGGAGGGTTATGTGTTGAGCCAGGGTCTCATCTGCTGGCAACTCTCCTCGGGTCATGTAAGCCAGGAACGACACTATCCAATTTGGGATGACATGAAGAGCCGCCACCAACTGTGCCTTCGGGTCAGGAACAACTAGATCTTCTTCTGTGGGTAACTTAATAGACGGGTTATGCAAAACATCCAAAAAGGTGTTAGGTGGCACCGACTTATGCTGAGATCCCAACCGGCTTAGAGCATCAGCCACTTCGTTCTTCCTACGGTCAATGTGTTCCACCTGATATCCTTTAAAATGTCCTGCAACAGCATCAACTTCACGGCGATAAGCCGCCATGAGAGGGTCTTTGGAATCCCACTTGCCTGATACCTGTTGAGCCACTAAATCTGAGTCGCCAAGACACCGGACCCGGCTCAGGCTCATCTCTTCGGCCACTCGAAGACCATGGAGCAAGGCTTCATATTCCGCTGCGTTGTTAGTGCAAGAAAACATCAGCCGCAACACATAACAAAATTTGTCACCTCGAGGGGAGGTTAAAACAACTCCAGCCCCCGAGCCTTCCAACTGTCTGGACCCATCAAAGTGAATAGTCCAATATGTGTTGTCTGGTTTCTCCTCCGGCATCTGTATCTCTGTCCAGTCATTAATAAAGTCAACCAACGCCTAAGACTTGATCGCAGTACGTGGCACATACTTCAACCCATGAGATCCAAGTTCAATGGCCCACTTGGCGACTCGTCCCGTGGCCTCTCTATTTTGGATGATGTCCCCCAAAGGCGCAAAGCTAACCACAGTGATTGGGTGACCCTAGAAATAATGCTTGAGCTTCCGACTTGCCATGAACACCCCGTACACGAGCTTCTGCCAACGTGGATATCTTTGTTTAGATTCGATCAGTACCTCACTGATGTAATAAACCGGCCGTTAAACCGGATGTTCCTTGCCAACCTCTTTGCGCTCCACCACAATTGCCACACTAACAACCCGTGAGATAGCGGCTACGTACAACAATAGCGGCTCTTTCTCAATTGGAGCAGCAAGAACTGGTGGCTCAGCAAGCTGTTTCTTCAGATCCTCAACAGCAGAGTTCGCAACATCACTCCAAACGAAATCATCTGTTTTCTTCATCATCTGATACAAAGGCATCGCCTTCTCCCCTAACCGTCTTATGAACCGGCTTAAAGCAGCCACACGACCCGCCAGCCGTTGAACGTCATTGATGGATGTTGGTTTGGCTAGGGATGTGATTTCCTTAATCTTCTCCGGGTTAGCTTCAATACCTCGGATGGACACCAAAAACCCCAAGAGCTTGCCGGCGGGACTCCAAAAACACACTTAGCTAGGTTAAGCATCATTTTGTTGACCCGGAGGTTATCGAAGGTCTCTTTCAGATCTATGACCAATGTTTCCTCTTTCCTTGACTTTACCACTATATTGTCCACATAAGCATGAACATTACGCCCAATCTGATTGTGAAGACAATTCTGCACACACCGTTGATAAGTTGCCTGGGCACTCTTAAGCCCAAAAGGCATAGACACATAGCAGAAAGCTCCAAATGGAGCGATAAAAGTTGTCTTCTCCTAATCTTTGACTGCCATCTTGATCTGATGATAACCTGAATAAGCATCCAAAAAAACTCAAACATGCGCAACCCGCCGTAGCATCGATGATCTGATCAATACATGGGAGAGCAAAAGGGTCAGCCGAACAAGCCGTGTTTAAATAGGTGTAATTCACAGACATACGCCAGGTGCCGTTCTTTTTGAGTACAAGCACTAGGTTGGCTAACCACTATGGGTGAAAGACTTCCACAATGAAACCGGCCGCCAAGAGCCGGGCCACCTCTTCTCCAATGGCCTTGCACCTTTCCTCGTTGAACCGCCAGGGAAACTGGCTAACCGGTTTAAACTTTGGATCAATATTGAGAGTGTGCTCAGCGAGTTCCCTCGGGACACCCGGCATGTCGGAAGGTTTCCATGCAAAGATGTCCCGGTTCTCACGGATGAACTCGATGAGCGCACTTTCCTATTTTGGATCCAAGTACGCACTGATGATGAACTGCTTGGATGAGTCGCCAGGCACAAAGTCAACCATCTTGGTGTCATCAGCTGATTTGAATTTTAAAACCGGCTCATGCTTCGTTGTTGGTTTCTTTAAAGACATCATGTCTGTCGGGTCAATATGATCCTTATAAAACTTTAACTCCTCTGTCGCACAAACAGACTCAGCATATGCAGCATCACCTTCTTCACACTCCATGTTATTTCTGGATTCCAGGTACTGTAATGGTGCCCTTATAACCTGGCATCTTGAGCTGCAAATACACATAACACGGCCAAGCCATGAACTTGCCATAAGCCGGCCGTCCAAACAGAGCATGATATGGGCTTTTGATCTTAACCACCTCAAAGGTTAATTTTTCTTCTCTGGAGTCATACTCATCCCCAAAGCCTACTTCCAGTTCAATCTTACCAACTGGGTATGCCGACTTGCCAGGTACCACACCGTGAAAAATAGTGTTGGATTGCTTAAGACTCTTATCAGTCAACCCCATCCGACGGAACATCTCATAGTAGCGGATGTTGATGCTGCTGCCTCCATCCATGAGCACCTTAGTGAATTTATATCCACCAACCTGAGGTGCCACTACCAAGGCCAAGTCACCCGGATTATCAACCCGGGGTGGATGATCCTCTCTGTTCCATACAATAGGCTGTTCTGACCAACGTAAGTAACGTGGAATCGCCGGCTCAACGACATTGACAGCCCTCTTGTGAAACTTCTGGTCCCTCTTACATAAACTAGTGGTGAACACATGGTATTGCCCACTATTCAACTATTTTGTGTTGCTCTGATATCCGGACTATTGCTGCTGATTACCTTGGCCGGGTTGTGGATTATATCCTCCTTGGTTACCTGGATGGCCCTGACCGTGAAATCCTCCTCCACTTGAGCCGGCGCCCGGGCCATGGAAACCGCCCCCACCTGAACCGCCGCCTGGGCCATGACCTCCATCAAACGCATTTGAATTTTTAAACGCCTTCATGATTGTACAATCCTTCCATAGGTGGGTGGCTGGCTTCTCCCTGGTGCCGTGTCTCGGACAAGGTTCATTCAATAGTTGCTCAAGGGTGGGACCTGACCCGCCCGACCGAGCGGGTTGCTTGCCCTTGCGCCGTTGATTGTCGCCCTGCGCGTTGGTGTTAGCGACAAACTTATCAGCCTTACATTTATTACCTCCTTGATTTGCCGGGTTATGCTGGTGACCCTTGCCATTGCCGTTCTACTTTCCCTTTGCTATCTTTTCTTCATCAGACACCGGGTCCTTGGTACTATCAGAATCAGCATACTTGACGAGAGCCACCATCAACTGGCCCATGTCATTGCAGTCACGCTTGAGCCGCCCCAACTTCTGTTTCAGAGGTTCAAAACGGCAGTTTTTCTCCAACATCAAGACTGCTGAGCCGGCATCCATCTTATCAGATGAATGTATTATCTCCTTGACCCGGCGTACCCAATGGGTTGTAGATTCACCGTCCTCTTGTTTACAATTAGTCAGGTCCACAATCGACATGGGTTGTTTACATGTGTCTTTGAAGTTCTGAATGAACCGGGCCTTCAACTCCGCCCATGAGCCGATAGAATTGGGTGGTAACCCCTTCAACCAAGTATGAGCTGTTCCATCCAACATCATGGTGAAATACTTGGCCATTGCCGCATCGCTGACCTCCAACAACTCCATAGCCATCTCATAACTCTCGATCCAAGCCCTAGGCTGCAATTCGGCCGTGTAATTAGGCACCTTACGAGGCCCCTTGAAGTCCTTTGGCAAACGCTCATTACGTATGGCCGGCACCAGGCAAGGGACACCTCCGGTTCTTGTGGCCACTCCTACCTCAACCGAGGTTGCTGGATAAGCCAGAAAAGTCTGATGAGCCGCCTGCTCTGCTGCCAGTTGAACTGCTCACTCAGCTTCTTGTCGGATCCTCTCCTGATCCGCCAAGTTAAGGGCTCCAGCCTGTACCGGCTCATGCCTCTGCGGCCGGTTGCAGCGTTGAGCATTGCTTGACATGTCAGCTAAGTCCATATGCCTACTGTAGCTTGGGCCCGGCTCGGGCGAGGAGTTGAATGGATCCTGTCTCGACTGTAAGAGTACGCATCCTGCTGTGCCGGAGCTTTTTGAAGAAGTTCTCTCACCCTTCGCGTTTCGATTGCCGCCAGCGAGTCGCCGTCCATCGGGAGAGCCGCCAAACGAGCCGACGCTACAATGATGTTTTCCAAGGGATTGGAGAAGTGACCCGGTGGTGTTGGCACATAATGAGGCGGAGCGGTATGTACACGAGGTGGTTCCATGGCGCGTGGTTGAACCGGTGCCCCGAGCGTCGTGATCCGATTTGCCTCCGGCGGGTTGCTTGCCCCAGCCCCGGGTGTATGAAAAAGGTTCCTAGGATCGAGCGTCAGAGGTAGATGTGACTGAGTTTTCTGATGCCTTCTTCTCATAACCTCTTTTGACGCGTTCAGATCCACCGAGAGCCGGAAAGTCTCCGCTTGAAGCTGTTGAGCACGAACGTCCAAAGCCGCCCGCTCCGCTGCCATCCTGACCTCCTCTGCTGCTATATATTCTTTAGCTTGTACCATCTCTTCACGTACGCGTGCCACCTCTGTGTCATGCTGTGCTTTATCCGCCGGCTCTACCACGACAGTCAACAGAGTCGTCAGTTTATCCATGAGGGCCATTAGAATCTGAGTCGGGGGGCACGCGGCGTCTCCTGACCCGGCTGCGGCCGACCCGGTAGTTGTTGCTGCTGCTGCTATGGAGTTCTGCCCGGGCTGTGTTCCTGCCATGAAGACTTCGGCCCAATTCGGCGGCTCAAGGGGATCCGGAATACTGCTGCCATCGGAACAGCCCCCGAGCATGCCATCCTGCAGCTGATACAAAGAGTCCGTCTCACCCGTTGATGATGTAGCGTTAGAACAGACGGCCGTCTTAGCACCATCCACCGATCCTTCAGAATATTCACCGCCATGGACGCAGCCTACGAAAGCATGCTTCACGACAGATTGAACATGGGTGGTCCTCGCGTGCTTAGCCGTTTCGACAAGGTTGGTGTGGACGTCCGGCTCAGGGCCAGACTCGCCGTTCCCGCCGATGAAGACATGAATTCCGCCAAAGGGGACCCGGTACCCGTACTCGATTGAGCTGGCCTCGGGGCCCCAGCCTTCGTGGTCTATGTAGAGCTTGCCGCGACGACTCTTGGTCATCCGGCCCACAGCGTATCCCTTGAGCCCTTCGAAGTTGCCCTTCAAGAACTCAAATTCATCGTGCGCTGGCCCCACGGTGGGCGCCAACTGTCATGTAATTGTCACAGCAGATGTCCTAGTGGAAGGACTTAGTCGTAGGGCCACCGCAACTAGGAAGCTTAAAGGGGTTAATAGGGACAATGCACACGAGAGGTTTTATACTAGTTCGGCCCCTTACGATGAAGGTAAAAGCCTACGTCTAGTTGTTTTGGTATTGCTGGGGTTTTGATTACCAAGAGGCTAGTTCACCGGCTTGGTTATCGATCTCTTGTTTCTTGCCCTAAGCCGCCACCGGGTCGTCCCCTTATATACACGGGTTGACGCCTGGTGGCCTACAGAGTCCCGGCCGGCTCATAAAACATGTCCGGCTCGGTGTCTTCTTTTACATGACTTTGTATACATGTTTTCCCTTATATACAGCGGTTTACAATATTGGGCCTTAAGACGCCTCCGGGCCTTTAGGCCTTCTATAAGGTTTAATAAACTATCGTCTTGAGTGTTTACTGGGCTTCCTTCGTGATCCGCCATTGGGGTTGACCCGGCCCCTCCTGGGCGGGTCATGAATGATAGTTATATCCCCAACACATTTCGACAATGGTAAAACAAGACTAGCAAGATCACCCGAATGTGCCGACAGATCCCGATCGGAGCTGCACATATCTCGTTCTCCAGGGCACACCAGATGGGACAAGCTATGAGTAAAACCAACCCTCAAGTTTCCCTGAGGTGGCCCCGCAGGTTGCCCGGTTCGGACCAACACTCAGAGGAGCACTGGCCCGGGGGGGGGGTTGATTAAGAAATCCTCGGGTTAATTACTCCCTAGGCAAATTTTAGTTGTTATTAGGCGAATGGTAAAACCAAGGTTGGGCCTTGCTGGAGGAGTTTTATTCAAATCGAACTGTCAAGGGGGTCACATAACCCCAACCGCGTAAGGAACGCAAAATCAAGGAATATAACACTGGTATGACGGAAACTAGGGAGGCAAGAGTTGAACAAAACACCGAGCAAAAGGCCAAGCCTTCCACCCTTTGCCAAGTATATGGATGCATTAATTAAATAAGAGATATTGTGATATCCCAACATATCCATGTTCCAACATGGAACAGCCTGCAAGGCACCTGCAACTAGAAACGCTATAAGAGGGGTTGAGCACAAGCGCTAACATAGCCAAACAACAGTTTGCTAGGAAGGTGGGTTAGAGGCTTGACATGGCAATATGAGAGGCATGATAAACAAGTGGTAGGTAGTGTGACATAGCGATAGAACGAACAACTAGCAAGCAAAGATAGAAGTGATATCGGGGGTAATGATCATCTTGCCTGCAAAGTTCTCAGGGTTGTCGAAAACTTGCACCTCATAAACGTACTCGACAGGATCCTCATTCATGAACTCGTCTCCCGGCTCTACCCAAAGCAAGAACACAAGCAACGTAACAACAATCAATCACAGTGCAATGCAATGCACAAGCAACATGATGCAAGACATGACATGGAATGCAAGGTATGATGTGCAATGCATATGGGTACACCGAAAGGGAAAATATGATCATGGCATCAACTTGGCGAACCGAGCATGCCACTGGAAAGATTAGGAGATTTCGGTCGAAATCGATATAAAGATCACCGAAAACGGATGCACGGTTTGCAAACGATGAGCAAAACAAGAACAAGGTAAAACTGCACTTAACAGCATCATAGCAATTAAGATGCATCATGAAACTATGCTACAACACTCCAACATAGCAAAAAAACACATGGCAGTAAAGTACAGGTGAAGCTCTACAATTCATGAACGCTGAGATCCTGCTAGACCTCACTAGATCAAGTCTAAAACAGCATGGTAAAAATGCAAATAACAACAGTTTTAACAGACTTAGTGAAAATACTGAACATGGCATAAACAGCACCAGGTAGCAATGTTTAGAGCTAGTACACTACAAGCTACATGAACCTATCATGGAAAACTTGGGCATGGCATGCTAGTACTAAAGGCAATGAACAAAACTCCCTTACTGAACTTCAGGCAAAGATGCATAGAAAAGATGGTAGCATCAATGCAAACATGGCGAGTGATATGAACATATTCAGACTTAGTAGAAAAACATGGCATGGCAGAGACAGATTCATGATAGCAACTTTGCAAGCTCATGCCACTCACCAGAAAGCATTTCATGGCATCACAAGGTAAACAACAGTAAGAAGACACATTTATGAAGCTAAACTTGGCAATATAATAGGCATAGGGTGCGTGGATCACTAGCAAAACACATGGCAAAAATGAACTTCCTGTTAACAAATTGACAGCAATAATATTTAGCAAAAGGAGAGCATGGTAATGACAAGCTACACTGCCCCAAAATTACAACCAGGGATCATGGCATCAACCAGGGATCATGGCATCAACCAGGGATAGAGCATAACCATATCTTCAAAACACCCTTACTGAACTTCATCAAAATATGCATGGATCTACTTGTGGCAACAAGTCAACATAGCAACATAATGTAATAGGAAAATACTTAGCAGAAAACTAAGTAGCTGAAAACAACAACATTGTGCTAGTCCCCACAGGGCACATAAAAATACAAGGTTTGCACCACTGTAACGATGGCATGAAGATGGTCCTATAACATGTAGACATGATGCTCAAAAGATGCACACACACAAAATGCTATGAAAAAGACAAACCAGCAAGTTATGATGGATTCCAGCAGACAACATCATTTAGCACTTTTGCAATGAAGATTAGGGCATCATATGGACAGCAACATGCATGAAAATGACACTAGCATGTTGAGAATCACGAGGTGAACATTTTGGTATCTCATATGCGCAAAACGGAGCTACAAGCATCAAGATGTGGCAGGTCAAAGTTGCACACATAATGTCACATAAAAAGGACATAGGGGAAAAATTGACCTCCGGATCTAGGGTTCGTCCGGGCGCACGCGAACCGAGGTCGGCCGATCTTGCCGGAGTCGCGGTGGTGGTGGCCGGAGTGAGTCGGGGAGGCACCGGGGAGGTCGGGTTCGCCGGATCCGGGCAGCGCCAGCCAAGATCTGGCCGGAGTCGTCTGCGAGGAGCGGCGCCACGCTCGGGAGGCGATGGGGAGGACGAGGTGGCGGCGGCCGACGATGGTGGTCAGGCGCGGTGGCACGGGCTGCACTCGGCGGAGCGGGCAATGGCGGGCAGCGGCGCCCGCGGGCGCGGGTAGGCGATGCGCGCGGGCGGCGGCGGAGGTGTTGCGGGCTAGGGGCACCGCGCGGGCCTCGGCCGGCCGGCGGCGGAGCGGGCCACGTGGCACGTCCCGATTGGCCGAGGGGTGGCGGCGGATGCGTCTGGTGCTGTCCGGACGTGTCTGGCGCCGTCCGGACGTGTCCGGCGCGGAGGGAGAGGGTGGAGCTAGGGTTTTGTCCACAATTTCGGAGGGGGATGCCTTTTTATAGGTAGAGGGAGCTAGGAGAGTCCAAATGAGGTGCGGTGTTTTCCCACACGATCGTGATCCAACGACGAAGAGCATGGAGGGGGTTTAGATGGGCTAGTAGACTGTTGTGGAGGGGTGGTGGGCTGCAAAGAGAGAGGGGTTTCGGCGGTTACATGGTTAACCGTTGGGGCATCAAACGACCTCCAAATGGAACGAAATTTGATAGGCGGCCTACCGGTGATGTACCAAGGCCACTCGACAAATCTCGGCCCATTCCGAAAATGTTTTTCTCCCGCTCATGAAACAAGATCTAAGGGGTGCAACGGGTGCATGTGTGAGTGTCGGATTCTGAAACGGACAACAGAGAAGTGACCGGATGCATGAGACGAACACGAATGCAAATGAGATGCACATGATGACATGAGATGAAATGCATGGCATGAACAAAATGCAAAATGAGGACAAAACCCAACCACGCAGGATGTAACATATAACATTGCCAGAAATGGCAAGAGTTGGAGTTACAATTATGGAATGTTACATTCAGGATGTTACATCATGACTATCTAGTAGCATCGTAATTTTCAACCTTTGAACTTTTCAAATTTCAGTAATTCAAATTTGAATTCAAAACTTTGTTTGCTCATATCGGGTGAATCGTGAAATATTTAAACTTGATACCTTTTGGTTGTGAAAACTTGTCATAAATACTTGCTAATCACGTCCTCTGTACTCAATATTGAAATTATTCTTGAACTATTTTGAATTCAAATTCAATCCACACTTCATTTTGCTATAACTTGAGTTGTAGTGCTCCTATTCAAGTCATTTTTTTGCAAATGAACACCTATGTCATATGCTTCCTGTTCAATAACATGGATATTCTTTTCCATATAATTTTGAGCCTATTCCATATTATCACAAATAAAATACTATATAGCAATCTTTCCATACCAGTTAATACTTTTGAGTTAATTCCCTCGCTGTCCACCTTATGGCACCATGCACACCTATATTATATATTAAACCTATATATGTTGATGTTGTACAACCTTGCCATATTTGTTTTTTTGTTCTTTTGATTCTTCTGTATGGCACTGTTATTTATTTGGTTTCTTCGTTTATGATAGATTGCTCAGTGCATGATGAGAAGAATTATCAGGAATTGTGAGTGCGACGATCTTCATCCAACATACCAGGCAAGTTACACCTTTATCATCCTTCATCCTATTATTTTTATATTCATGTAGTTCTATTTGACATTACTATATTATGCATGTGTAGGAATATTATTGTAGTATACTATTGCTATTGAGATTCAATTTAGTATGGCCATATTGTAGATCGTGGTAGTTGTATTCTTGCTATGGTATGTAGACGGGGATTGGTTTGTGTACTCATCAAGATTATGTGAGAATTATATTAAATGAGTTGAGAAGTAACTAAAGAAATTCACCTCTGGGCAGAATTGTATTGCTGGGTGGTTTCAGGAACATCAGGGTATCTACCCTATGAATGTAAGTGGAATGCCGCCTAGGATAAAAAATATCTGATAGACTTAGTGACTAGTAGCTTCCGTGTGCAACCACTAGCTATATGGGCTATGGCTTAGTTGAGTAGGTTGTGGGAGCCTCGCCTTGGCAAAGCTAGCAGATGTAGATTTTGAGTAGGTGTGACGGTTGCCGTTGGGTGGAGATGACTGCTTCTGAAAGATTTTGTCTCAATCTTTGGGTTGAGTCTAGTGGATAAAGTGTGCAAACCTCTGCAGAGTGTAAAAACTGATCATGATTAGCTGTGTCCTCGATTATGGAGAAATTTGAGTAGCTAGACCATTACAGTTATTGGATGATCTTGGAAGATGATACATTAATAAAAATTGAGTGGGAAACTTAATAACTGGTATAGGTTGGAATTGGAGTACCTAATTCAACAATATATATTTAATGTCACAAGACAAAGTACAAATTTTACTATTAGATTATGTAGTTATTAGGGAAAATTTAGCTTTTGTGCAAAATAACCACTACATTATCCTATTGATATACCTTGCATATAGAAGTAAATCTGTTATATCATTCCCTATGTGACTTGCCAGTACATTCAATATACGGACCCTTGAGGCTGCAACTTGTCATGTTGCAGATTCATAGGACGAGTGAGTGATTCGATGTAGGGTTACAATGTCTATACTCGACATTTGCCTATGGCATAGATGGATTCCATGAAGATTTTATTTGCTTTTCCACTGTATTTTGTTTGTATGCTATCCTTGAGCTATGGAGGCATGTAATATTTTAATTCTGGATCTATGATGTAATATTATGACATGTGGTTTATTTTGATATTAGATCTTGTACTATGTGTGCTAGCTATTGATCCAGGGACTAGCACAGTGAGCACAGAGACTAGAATCTTATCAGGTTTGGTCATTACACTAACATCATATTTGTGGCTCAACCATCGTTCATCATTTTTATACATGTTATGCTAGATCATTGCACATCTTGGTACACCGCCAGAGGCAGTCATATAGAGCCATATTGTTCTAGTTATCGAGTTGTAATATCGATCAGTAAGTAGATAAAAGTGTGATGATCATTATTATTAGAGCATTTGTCTCAGTGAGGAAAGGATGATCGAGACTATGATTTCCCCATAAGTCAGGATGAGACTCCGGATGAAAAAGTATAGGCCAAAGAGTCGAAAAATGAGAGAAATAGAGAGAAGGGCAATATTACTATCCTTCCACACTTGTGCTTCAGAGTAGCATCATGTTCTTCATATAGAGAGTCTCATGAGTTGTCACTTCCATATACTAGTGGGAATTTTTCATTATAGAACTTGGGTTGTATATTCCGATGATGGGCTTCCTCAAATGCTCGAGCAAGCAAGTTGGATGCACACCCACTTAGTTTTCGTTGAGCTTTCATACACTAATAGCTCTAAGTGCATCCGTTGCGTGGCAATCCCTACTCCTCGCATTAACATTGATTGATGGGCAACTCCATAGCCCATTGATTACCCGCGTCGATGTGAGACTTTCTTCCTTTTTTGACTTCCCTTATTAATCTCTATCACCGCATTCTATTCCAACTATAGTGCAATATCCATGGCTCGCGCTCATGTATTGCATGGGGCTAAAAATGCTGAAGCATGTTAGAAGTGTGATCCAATTGCCTGGTTTAACACCGGGGTGCTCATGATCTATGTTTATGCAGTGAAGGAGGAGTCATGCCACGATAACATGAAAAATGAGTGGGGATAATATTCATTAAGGATCGTGTATTCTGAAAAAGTAATGATTATGTTTCTTATATGCATGGATATTATTATGTTGATAATTTTAATTCATTGTTTCTCAATGAATATATCGTAAACGGATTACATGATACACATGTTAGGTAGCATTTGACATAAAAAATTCTGTTTTTATTGTTTACTTACTCGAGGACGAGTAGGAATTAAGCTTGGAGATGCTGATACATATCCAACGTATCTATAATTTTTTATTGTTTCATGCTATTATATTATCAATCTTGGATGCTTTATATGCATTTTATGCTATTTTATATAATTTTTGGGGACTAACCTATTAACCCAGTGCTAGTAGCTGTTTTCTACATGTTTTTGGCTTTTAAGAAAATCAATACAAACGAATTCCAAACACGATGAAACTTTACCGTAATTTTTCTAGACCAGAAGGGACCCTAGAAGGTTCGAGAGGAGGCCAGAAGACTATGAGAGAGACATAAGCTCACTGGGCGTGTCCGAGGGGGGTAGGAGCGTCCCTTGAGCTCATGGGTGCCACCCAACTCCATTTGGCCTAATTCCACCACTATAAATTCACAAATATTCACAAACCAATGGAGAGCCACCCGAAACATTTTTTCCGCTGTCGAAAGCTTCTGTTCTTCCCCGATCCCATCTGGAGGCCTTTTCTGGTACTCTGCCAGAGGTGGAATCGATCACGAAGGGATTTTACATCATCATTGCTGCCTTTCGATTATGCGTGAGTAGTTCACACAGACCTACGGGTCCATAGCTAGTAGCTATATGGCTTCTTCTCTCTCTTTGATCTTTAATATAACGGCCTCCTCGATCTTCTTGGAGTTCTATCCAATGTAATCTACTTTTGTGGTGTGTTTATTGTGATCCGATGAATTGTGGGTTTATGATCACATTATTGATTGAATGTAATTGAGTCTTTTCTGAACTTTATAATGCATGATTGTTATAGCTTTGTATTTACCTCCGATCTATCCGTTTGGATTGGCTAACTAGATTGATTTATCTTCAGTGAGAGAGGTGCTTTGTAATGGGTTCGATCTTGAAGTTTCCTCACCTAGTGACAGAAAGGGTAGCGAGGCACGTACAGTATTGTTGCCATTAAGGGTAGAATGACGGGGTTTATTCATATTGATTGGGTTTACTTTGTCTACATCATGCCATCTTGCTTAAGGTGTTACCCTGTTTGTCATGAAGTTAATACCATAGATGCATGTTGGATAGAGGTCGATTGGTGGAGTAATAGTAGTAGATGCAGGCAGGAGTCGGTCCAATTGTCACGGACATGATGCCTATATACATGATCATTGCCATGAATACGTCATAACTATGCACTTTTCTATCAATTTCCCAACAGTAATTTGTTCACCCACTGTATGTTGTGTGTTCGAGAGAGAAGCCTCTAGTGAAAACTATGGCCTTGAAGGAAATATGCCCTATAGGCAATAATAAATTTGTTATTTATATTTCATTATATCATGATAAATGTTTATTATTCATGCTAGAATTGTATTAACCGGAAACTTCATATATGTGTGAATACATAAACAAACAGAGTGTCCCTAGTATGCCTCTACTTGACTAGATCGTTAAACAAAGATGGTTAAGTTTCCTAGCCATGGACATGTGTTGTAATTTGATGAACGGGATCACATCATTAGAGAATGGTGTGATGGACAGGACCCATCCGTTAGCTAAGCATAATGATCGTTCAGTTTTATTGCTACTGCTTTCTTCATTACTTATACACGTTCCTCTGACTATGAGATTATGCAACTCTCGAATACCGGAGGAACACCTTGTGTGCTATCAAATGTCACAACGTAACTGAGTGATTATAAATATGCTCTACAGGTGTCTCCAATGGTGTTTGTTGAGTTGGCATAGATCGAGATTAGGATTTGTCACTCAGTCTATCGGAGAGGTATCTACAGGCCCTCTCGGCAATGCACATCATTATGAGCCTTGCAACCAATGTGACTAATGATTTAGTTGCGGGATGATGCATTACGGAACTAGTAAAGAGACTTGCCGGTAACGAGATTGAACTAGGTATTGAGATACCCACGATCGAATCTCGGGCAAGTAACATACCGATGACAAAGAGAACAATGTATGTTGTTATGCAGTTTGACCGATAAAGATCTTCGTAGAATATGTAGGAGCCAATATGAGCATCCAGGTTCCGCTATTGTTTATTGACCAGCGACATGTCTCGGTCATGTCTACATAGTTCTCGAACCCGTACGGTCCGCACGCTTAACGTTGGGTGACGATCTGTATTACGAGTTTATGTGTTTTGATGTACCGAAGATAGTTCGGAGTCCCGGATGTGACCATGGACATGACGAGGAGTCTCGAAATGGTCGAGACATAAAGATTGATATATTGGACGACTATATTCGGACACCGGATGAGTTCCGGGGGTCATCGGATATTTATCGGAGTGCCGGGGGGGTTATCGGAACCCCCGGGGGAACTAATGGATCAACATGGGCCTTGTGGGAGAGAGAGGAGAGGGCCTAGGGCTGGCCGCGCCCCCCTTGGGAGTCCTAATTGAAAAAGGAGGGGGCGGTGCCCCCTCTTTCATCCCTCTCTCCCTCTCCTTCCTTCCCCCTTCCTAGTTGGAATAGGAAAAGGGGAGTCCTACTCCTAGTAGGAGGAGGACTCCCCCTCTCCTTGGCGCGCCCCAAGGCGGCCCAGCCTCCCCCTTGCTCCTTTATATACGGGGACAGGGGGCACCCTAGAACACACAAGTTGATTGTTTCCAGCCGTGTGCGGTGCCCCCCTCCACCATAATCCCCCTCGGTCATATCGTAGCGGTGCTTAGGCGAAGCCCTGTTCTGGTAGCATCATCATCACCATCATCACACCGTCGTGCTGACGAAGCTCTCCCTCGAAGCTCTTCTGGATCGTGAGTTCGTGGGACGTCACCGAGCCGAACGTGTGTAGATCACGAAGGTGTTGTACCTTCGGTGCTAGGATCAGTCGATCGTGAATCGTACGACTACATCAACCGAGTTGTCATAACGCTTCCGCCTACGGTCTACGAGGGTACGTAAACAACAGTCTCCCCTTTCGTTGCTATGCATCACCATGATCTTGTGTGTGCGTAGGATTTTTTTTAAATTACTGCTTTCCCTAAGAGTGGCATCCGAGCCAGGTTTATGCGTAGATGTTATAAGAACGAGTAGAACACAAAGGAGTTGTGGGCGTGGGTATATACATATTGCTTGCCGTCACTAGTTGATTCTTGATTCAGCGGTATTGTTGGATGAAGCGTCCCAGACCGACATTACGCGTACGCTTACACGAGACTGGTTCTACCGACGTGCTTCGCACACAGGTGGCTGGTGGGTGTCAATTTCTCCCAACTTTAGTTGAATTGGATTCAATGAACAGGGTTATTTCTGAAGATCAAAAAGCAATCACTATACCGCGTTGTGGTTTTTGATGCGTAGGTAAGAACGGTTCTTGTTCAGCCCATAGCAGCCACGTAAAACCCGCAACAACAAAGTAGAGGACGTCTAACTTGTTTTTGCAGGGCATGTTGTGATGTGTCAAGACATGATGCTAAATTTTATTCTATGAGATGATCATGTTTTGTAACATAGTTATCGGCAACTGGCCATATGGTTGTTGCTTTATTGTATGAAATGCAATCGCCATGTAATTGCTTTACTTTATCACTAAGCGGTAGCGATAGTCGTAGAAGCAATAGTTGGCGAGAGGACAACGATGCTTCGATGGAGATCAAGGTGTCAAGCCGGTGACGACGGTGATCATAACGGTTCTTTGGAGATGCAGATCAAAGGCACAAGATGATGATGGCCATATCATATCACTTATATTGATTGCATGTGATGTTTATCCTTTATGCATCTTATTTTTCTTAGTTCGTCGGTAGCATTATAAGATGATCTCTCACTAAATTTCAAGGTATAAGTGTTCTCCCTGAGTATGCACCATTGCGATAGTTCGTCGTGCCGAGACACCACGTGATGATCGGGTGTGATAAGCTCTACGTTCACATACAATGGGTGCAAGACAGTTTTGCACACGCGGAATACTCGGGTTAAACTTGACGAGCCTAGCATATGCAGATATGGCCTCGGAACATTGGAGGACGAAATGTCGAGCGTGAATAATATAGTAGATATGATCAACATAGTGATGTTTACCATTGAAAACTGCTTCATCTCACTTGATGATCAGACATGGTTTAGTTGATTTGGATCACGTGATCATTTAGATGACTAGAGGGATGTCTATCTAAGTGGGAGTTCTTAAGTAATATGATTAATTGAACTTTAATTTATCATGAACTTAGTACCTGATAGTATTTTGCATGTCTATGTTGTTGTAGATAGATGGCGCGTGTTGTTGTTCCGTTGAATTTTAATGCGTTCCTAGAGAAAGCTAAGTTGAAAGATGATGGTAGCAACTACACGGACTGGGTCCGTAACTTGAGGATTATCCTCATTACTGCATAGAAGAATTACGTCCTGGAAGCACCGCTAGGTGACAAACCCGCTGCAGGAGCAACGCCAGATGTTGTGAACACCTAGCAGAGCAAAGCTGATGACTACTCGATAGTACAGTGTTCCATGCTTTACGGCTTAGAACTGGGACTTCAATGACGTTTTGAACATCATGGAGCATATGTGATGTTCCAGGAGTTGAAGTTAATATTTCAAGCAAATGCCCGGATTGAGATATATGAAGTCTCCAATAAGTTCTACAGTTGCAAGATGGAGGAGAATAGTTCTGTTAGTGAACATATACTCAGAATGTCTGGGTACCACAACCACTTGACTCAACTGGGATTTAATCTTCCTGATGGTAGTGTCATTGACAGAGTTCTTCAATCACTGGCACCAAGCTACAAGAGCTTCGCGATGAACTATAATATGCAAGGGACGGATAACACGATTCCTGAGCTCTTCGCAATGCTAAAGGCTGCGGAGGTAGAAATCAACAAGGAGCATCAAGTGTTGATGGTCAACAAGACCACCAGTTACAACAAAAAGGATAAAGGGAAGAAGGGGAACTTCAAGATGAAGAGCAAGCCAGTTGCTGCTCAAGTGAAGAAACCCAAGTCTGGACCTAAGCCTGAGACTGAGTGCTTCTACGGCAAAGGAACTGGTCACTGGAAGCGGAACTGCCCCAAGTATTTGGCGGAGAAGAAGGTTGGCAAAGTGAAAGGTATATTTGATATACATGTTATTGATGTGTACCTTACTAATGCTCGCAGTAGTGCCTGGATATTTGATACTGGTTCAGTTGCTAACATTTGCAACTCGAAACAGGGGCTACGGATTAAGCGAAGATTGGATAAGGACATGGTGACATGCGCGTGGGAAATGGTTCCAAAGTCGATGTGATCGCCGCTGACACGCTACCTCTACATCTACCTTCGGGATTAGTTTTAGACCTAAATAACTGTTATTTGGTGCCAGCATTGAACATGAACATTATATCTGGATCCTATTTGATCCGAAACGGTTATTCATTTAAATCATAGAATAATGGTTGTTCTATTTATATGAGTAATATCTTTTATGGTCATGCACCCTTGATGAGTGGTCTATTTTTACTAAATCTTGATAGTAGTGATACACATGTTCATAGTATTGAAGCCTCTAGGATCGAATGTATGTCTAGAGGGAGGGGTGATTAGACGACCTGACCAAATAAAAATCTAGCCTTTCCCAATTTTAAGTCTTGGCAGATTTTAGCAACTTAGCACAATTCAAGTAATCAACCTACACATGCAATTCTAAGAGTATAGCAGTGGAATGTAAAACAATTGCATATGAAGGTAAAGGGAGGAGTTTGGAGGGAGCAAACGCAATGAAGACATGGAGATTTTTTATCTGTGGTTTCGATAGGTGGTCTATCGTACATCCACATTGATGGAGACTTCAACCCATGAAGGGTAACAGTTGCACGAGTCCACGAAGGGCTCCACCCATGAAGGGTCCACGAAGAAGCAACCTTGTCTATCCCACCATGGCCATCGCCCACGAAGGACTTGCCTCACTAGGGTAGATCTTCATGAAGTAGGCGATCTCCTTGCTTGTACAAACTCAGTGGTTCAACTCCACAATCTTGACAGAGGCTCCCAAGTGACACCTAGCCAATCTAGGAGACACCACTCTCCAAAAGGTAATAGATGGTGTGCTGATGATGAACTCCTTGCTCTTGTGCTTCAAATGATAGTCTCCCCAACACTCAACTCTCTCTCATTGGATTGCATTTGGTAGAAAGATGATTTGAGTGGAAAGCAACTTGAGGAAGGCTAGAGATCAAGATTTATGTGGTTGGAATGGAATATCTTGACCTCAAGAAAAGTGTAGGTGGTTCTCTCTCAGAAAATGTATGTTGGAAGTGTAGGCATGTTCTGATGGCTCTCTCCACGAATGAAGAGTGGGTGGAGGGGTATATATAACCTCCACACAAAATCTAACCATTACACACAAATCACCAAACTCGGTGGGACCAAATTATAAAACTCGGTCAGACTGATTTAGTTCAAAATGTGAACGTTAGGATTTTCGGTGGAACTGACATGTCAACTCGGTGGGACCGATTCCATTAGGGTTAGGGCATAACGTAATCTCGGTGAGACCGATTACACAAACTCGGTGGGACCGATTTTGGTAATAGACAAACAGAGAGTTGGTCAGGCAAACTCGGTGGGACTGATTCGCTCATCTCGGTTAGACGAAATGTTATGAAGGGGAAACAGAGAGTTTGCATTGCAATCTCGGTGGGACCGATCGCTCATCTCGGTTGGACTGAAATGTTAAAAGGGAAACACAGAGGTTGCAATCCATCTCGGTGAGACTGAGATCCCTATCGGTGAGACCGAAGTGACTAGGGTTTGTGGCAGTGGTTATGTCAAGTGAACTCGGCGGGGTCGGATAGAAGATTTCGGTGGGGCAAGTTTGACTTTTGGTTTGGGACATATGTGGATATGAGAAAGTAGTTGAGGGTTTTTGGAGCATATCACTAAGCATTTTGAGCAAGTAACCCATTAAGCAACACCTCATTCCCTTTTAATAGTATTGGCTTTTCCTATGGACTCAATGTGATATTGTATCACTAAAAGGTAAAATGCAGAGTCTTGTGCTTTGAGCTTGAGCCAATCTTTTGTCCTTAGCATTTTGAGGGGTCCACTTTCTAATCCATGCCATGCCAATCATTGATCTTTCCTGAAATATTTATCTTAAAATAGCATTGGCTCAATGAGCTATATGTTGTTAGGAATTACCAAAACCACCCATGGATAGTTGCACATTCAAATCCAATAGATGTAGATTGATAATGATAGTGCAACTTATTAGTGGCACTTCCGTTTAGGTCATATTGGTATAAAGCGCATGAATAAACTCCATTCTGATGGACTTTTGGAATCACTTGATTATGAATCACTTGGTACTTGCGAACCATGCCTCATGGGCAAGATGACTAAAGCTCCGTTCTCCGGAACAATGGAATGAGCAACAGAGTTATTGGAAATCATACATACTGATGTATGTGGTCAAATGAACATTGAAGCTCGTGGCGGATATCATTATTTTCTCACCTTCACAGATGATTTAAGCAGATATGGGTATATCTACTTAATGAAACATAAGTTTGAAACATTTGAAAAGTTCAAAGAATTTCAGAGTGAAGTGGAAATCATCGTAATAAGAAAATAAAGTTTCTATGATCTGATCATGGAGGAGAATATTTGAGTTACGAGTTTGGTCTTCATTTGAAACAATGCGCAATAGTTTCACAACTCACGCCACCCGGAACACCACAGCATAATGGTGTGTCCAAACGTCGTAATCGTACTTTACTAGATATGGTGCGATCTATGATGTCTTTTACTGATTTACCGCTATTGTTTTGGGGTTATGCTTTAGAGATGGCTGGATTCACATTAAATAGGGCACCATCTAAATCCGTTGAGACGACACCTTATGAACTGTGGTTTGGCAAGAAACCCAAGTTGTCGTTTCTTAAAGTTTGAGGCTGCGATGCTTATGTGAAAAAGCTTCAACCTGATAAGCTCGAACCCAAATCGGAGAAATGTTTCTTCATAGGATACCCAAAGGAGACTGTTGGGTACACCTTCTATCACAGATCCGAAAGCAAGATATTCGTTGTTAAGAATGGATCCTTTCTAAAGAAGGAGTTTCTCTCGAAAGAAGTGAGTGGGAGGAAAGTACAACTTGACGAGGTAATTGTACCTTCTCCCTTATTGGAAAGTATTTCATCACTGAAATCAATTCCAGTGATTCCTACACCAGTAAGTGAGGAAGCTAATGATGATGATCCTGAAACTTCTGATCAAGTTACTACCGAACCTCGTAGGTCAACCATAGTAAGATCCACACCAGAGTGGTACGGTAATCCTATTCTAGAAGTCATGTTACTTGACCATGACGAACCTACGAACTATGAGGAAGCGATGATGAGCCTAGATTCCGCAAAATGGCTTGGGGCCACGAAATCTGAGATGGGATCCATGTATGAGAACAAAGTATGGACTTTGGTTGACTTGCCCGATGATCGGCAGGCCATAGAGAATAAATGGATCATCAGGAAGAAGACTGACGCTGACGATAATATTATTGTCTACAAAGCTCGACTTGTTGCAAATGGTTTTTGACAAGTTCAAGGAGTTGACTACGATGAGACCTTCTCACCTGTAGCGATGCTTAAGTCCGTCCGAATCATGTTAGCAATTGCCATATTTTATGATTATGAAATTTGGCAAATGGATGTCAAAACTGCATTCCTTAATGGATATCTTAAAGAAGAGTTGTATATGATGCAACCAGAAAGTTTTGTCGATCCAAAAGGTGCTAACAAAGTGTTAAAGCTCCAGCGATCCATTTATGGACTGGTGCAAGCCTCTCAGAGTTGGAATATACGCTTTGATAGTGTGATCAAAGCATATGGTTTTATACAGACTTTTGGAGAAGCCTGTATTTACAAGAAAGTGAATGAGAGCTCCATGGCTATACTGATATTATATGTAGATGACATATTGTTGATCAGAAATGATAGTGAATTTCTGAATAGCATAAAAGGATACTTGAATAAGAATTTTTCAATGAAAGACCTCGGTGAAGCTGCTTATATATTGGGCATCAAGATCTATAGAGATAGATCAAGACGCTAAATTAGACTTTCACAAAGCACATACCTTGATAAAGTTTTGAAGATGTTCAAAATGGATCGGGCAAAGAAAGGGTTCTTGCCTGTATTGCAAGGTGTGAAGTTGAGTCAGACTCAATGCCGAACCACTGTAGAAGATAGAGAGAAAATGAAAGGTGTTCCCTATGCTTCAGCCATAGGCTCTATCATGTATGCAATTCTGTGTACCAGACCTGATGTGTGCCTTGCTATTAGTTTAGCAGGGAGGTGCCAAAGTAATCCAGGAGTGGATCACTGGACAGCGGTCAAGAATATCCTGAAACACCTAAAAAGGACTAAGGATATGTTTCTCGTATACGGAGGTGACAAAGAGCTCGTTGTAAATGGTTACGTCGATGCAAGCTTTGACACTGATCCGGATGACTCTAAGTCACAAACCTGATACGTGTTTTTATTAAATGGTGGAGCTGTCAGTTGATGCAGATCCAAGCAGAGCGTCGTGGCGGGATCTATGTGTGAAACGGAATACATAGCTGCTTCAGAAGCAGCAAATGAAGGAGTCTGGATGAAGGAGTTCGTATCCGATCTAGGTGTCATACCAAGTGCATCGGGTCCAATGAAAGTCGTTTGTGACAATACTGGTGCAATTGCCTTGGCAAAGGAATCCAGATTCCACAAGAGAACCAAGCACATCAAGAGACGCTTCAATTCCATCCGCGATCAAGTCAAGGAGGGAGACATAGAAATTTACAAGATACATATGGATCTGAATGTTTCAGACCCGTTGAATAAGCCTCTCTCATGATCAAAACATGATCAGCACCAAGACTTCATGTGTGTTAGAATCATTACAATGTAATCTAGATTATTGACTCTAGTGCAAGTGGGAGACTGAAGGAAACATGCCCTAGAGGCAATAATAAAGTTGTTATTTATATTTCCATATATCATGATAAATGTTTATTATTCATGCTAGAATTGTATTAACCAGAAACATAGTACATGTGTGAATACATAGACAAACAGAGTGTCCCTAGTATGCCTCTACTTGACTAGCTCGTTAATCAAAGATGGTTAAGATTCCTGGCCATTTCGTCAGTGCCTCCCTATTGTTCTCCGGGTACACATCCTCTCTGCTTATTGCCGAGACGTGTATCAGGAGAACAACGGGGGGTGCTGCCAAAATTTTGCGTCAGATCCAGAGCAGAGCGTGGGAAAATGAACCCAATCTACACATACTCGGGTGGGATTAGGACCTATCTTTACCTATTAGCATCTAGGTTGCATGGACGTAATAAAAGTGAAAAACTCCATTAACTGATGAATATATACATGATGATATATATATTTCTTATGTGTCCAGTTGCTAGAAAAGACGAGTGATCGTGTGTGGATGTACACTGGTCACACTAGTCAGAAAGACATGACCATTGAATGCTTAACAAAAACCAAGGGGTTTCTGAGAGCCGCATTTGCAAATGGCCAGAGGACAACATGGTGCCCCTGTGCCGGGTGCAACAATTCGCACAAGAGCACAAAGGATGAAATGGGAAAACACCTACAGAAGAGGGGTTTTACGCCAGGTTATACAGTGTGGACATTTCATGGCGAGTCTGCCCAATGTGCCAGAGCTGAGGTGCTTCGTCGTCGCACCGATGAGCATGGTACCGGGATGCAAGACATGGTGCAAGACTTTGATGATGCTCGGGATGTTGGGGATCGTAGAAGAATTTAAAATTTTCTACGCATCACCAAGATCAATCTATGGAGTCATCTAGCAACGAGGGAGAGAGGAGTGCATCTACATACCCTTGTAGATCACGAGCGGAAGCGTTCAGAGAATGGGGATGATGAAGTCGTACTCGCCGTGATCCAAATCACCGATGACCAAGTGCCGAACGGATGGCACCTCCGTGTTCAACACACGTACGGAGAGGATGACGTCTCCCCCTTCTTGATCTAGCAAGGGGGAAGGAGAGGTTGATGAAAATCCAGCAGCACGACGGCGTGGTGGTGCATGCAGCAGTGATCGCAGCAGGGCTTCGCCGAGCTTCTACGAGAGGGAGAGGTGTAGCAGGGGAGAGGGAGGCGCCAAGAATTCAGGTGCGGCTGCCCTCCCTCCCCCCTCCTTTATATAGGCCCCCTAGGGGGGCGGCCCTGGAGATGGGATCTCCAAAGGGGGCGGCGGCCAAGGGGGGTGGAGTGCCCCCCAAGGCAAGTGGAGGCGCCCCCACCCTAGGGTTTCCAACCCTAGGCGCAGGGGGGCCCAAGGGGGGGGCACACCAGCCCACTATGGGCTGGTTCCCCTCCCCACATCAGCCCATGGGGCCCTCCGGGATGGGTGGCCCCACCCGGTGGACCCCCGGGACCCATCCGGTGGTCCCGGTACAATACCGGTGACCCCGAATCTTTCCCGATGGCCGAAACTATACTTCCTATATATAATTCTTCACCTCCGGACCATTCCGGAACTCCTCCTGACGTCCAGGATCTTATCCGGGACTCCGAAGAAGTTTCGGATTACTTCATACTCATATCTCTACAACCCTAGCGTCACCGAACCTTAAGTGTGTAGACCCTACGGGTTCGGGAGACAAGCAGACATGACCGAGACGACTCTCCGGTCAATAACCAACAGCGGGATCTGGATATCCATGTTGGCTCCTACATGCTCCTCGATGATCTCATCGGATGAACCACGATGTCGAGGACTTAATCAATCCCGTATTCAATTCCCTTTGTCAATCGGTACGTTACTTGCCCGAGACTCGATCGTCGGTATCCCAATACCTTGTTCAGTCTCGTTATTGGCAAGTCACTTTACTCGTACCGTAATGCATGATCCTGTGATCAACCACTTGATCACATTGAGCTCATTATGATGATGCATTACCGAGTGGGCCCAGAGATACCTCTCCGTCATACGGAGTGACAAATCCCAGTCTCGATTCGTGCCAACCCAACAGACACTTTCGGAGACACCTGTAATGTACCTTTATAGTCACCTAGTTACGTTGTGACGTTTGGCACACCCAAGGCACTCCTACAGTATCCGGGAGTTGCACAATCTCATGGTCTAAGGAAATGATACTTGACATTCAGAAAAGCTACAGCAAACGAACTACACGATCTTTATGGTATGCTTAGGTTTGGGTCTTGTCCATCACATCATTCTCCTAATGATGTGATCCCAGTATCAATGACATCCCCATGTCCATAGCCAGGAAACCATGACTATCTATTGATGAATGAGCTAGTCAACTAGAGGCTCACTAGGGACACATTGTGGTCTTTGTATTCATACATGTATTACGATTTCCGGATAATACAATTATAGCATGAATAATAGAAAATTATCATGAACAAGGAAATATAATAATCATTTTATTATTGCCTCTAGGGCATATTTCCAACAGTCTCCCACTTGCACTAGAGTCAATCATCTATTTACATTGTGATGAATCCAGCACCCATGGAATTCTGGTGTTGATCATGTTTTTATCTAGGGAGAGGTTTAGTCAACGGATCTGCCACATTCAGGTCCGTATGTACTTTACAAATTTCTAAGTCTCCATTTTGAACACTTTCACGAATGGAGTTGAAGCGACGCTTGATATGCCTGGTCTTGCTGTGAAACCTGGGCTCCTTGGCAAGGGCAATAGCTCCAGTGTTGTCAGAGAAGAGATTCATCGGGCCCGACGCATTGGGTATGAGTCCTAGGTCGGTAATGAACTCCTTCACCCAGACTGCTTCGTGTGCTGCCTCCGAGGCTGCCATGTACTCCGCTTCACATGTAGATCCCGCCACCACGCTTTGCTTGCAACTGCACCAGCTTACTGCCCCACCATTCAAAATATAGACGTATCCGGTTTGTGACTTAGAGTCATCCAGATCTGTGTCGAAGCTAGCATCGACGTAACCCTTTACGACGAGCTCTTCGTCACCTCCATAAACGAGAAACATTTCCTTAGTCCTTTTCAGGTACTTCAGGATATTCTTGACCGCTGTCCAGTGTTCCATGCCGGGGTTACTTTGGTACCTTCCTACCAAACATACGGCAAGGTTTACATCAGGTCTGGTACACAGCATAGCATACATGATAGACCCTATGGCCGAGGCATAGGGGAAGACACTCATCTTTTCTCTATCTTCTGCCGTGGTCGGGCTTTGAGCCGTGCTCAATCTCATACCTTGCAATACAGGCAAGAACCCCTTCTTTGACTGATCTTCTTCAATATCTTGTCAAGGTACGTACTCTGTGAAAGACCAATGAGGCGTCTCGATCTACCTCTATAGATCTTGATGCCTAGTATATAAGCAGCTTCTCCAAGGTCCTTCATTGAAAAACACTTGTTCAAGTAGGCCTTTATGCTTTCCAAGAATTCAATATCATTTCCCATCAACAGTATGTCATCCACATACAATATGAGAAATGCTACAGAGCTCCCACTCACTTTCTTGTAAATGCAGGCTTCTCCATAACTCTGCATAAACCCAAACACTTTGATCATCTCATCAAAGCGAATGTTCCAACTCCGAGATGCTTGCACCAGCCCATAAATCGAGCGTTGGAGCTTGCACAGCTTGTCAGCATTCTTAGGATCGACAAGACCTTCTAGCTGCATCATAGACAATTCTTCCTTAAGGAAACCATTAAGGAATGTCGTTTTGACGTCCATTTGTCATATCTCATAATCATAGAATGCGGCAATTGCTAACATGATTCGGACGGACATCAGCTTCGCTATAGGTGAGAAAGTCTCATCGTAGTCAACCCCTTGAACTTGTCGATAACCCTTAGCGACAAGCCGAGCTTTATAGATGGTCACATTACCATCCGCGTCTGTCTTCTTCTTAAAGATCCATTTATTTTCTATGGCTCGCCGATCATCGGGCAAGTCAGTCAAAGTCCATACTTCGTTTTCATACATGGATCCTATCTCGGATTTCATGGCTTCTAGCCATTTGTCGGAATCCGGGCCCGCCATCGCTTCTTCATAGTTCGAAGGTTCACCGTTGTCTAACAACATGATTTCCAAGACAGGGTTGCCGTACCACTCTGGTGCGGAACGTGTCCTTGTGGACCTACGAAGTTCAGTAGCAACTTGATCTGAAGTTTCATGATCATCATCATTAACTTCCTGTCTAGTCGGTGCAGGCACCTCAGGAACATTTTCCTGAGTTGCACCACTTTCCGGTTCAAGAGGCAATACTTCATCAAGTTCTACTTTCCTCGCACTTACTTCTTTCGAGAGAAACTCTTTCTCTAGAAAGGATCCATTCTTGGCAACAAAGATCTTGCCTTCGGATCTGAGGTAGAAGGTATACCCAATGGTTTCTTTAGGGTATCCTATGAAGACGCATTTTCCGACTTGGGTTCGAGCTTTTCAGGTTTAAGTTTCTTGACATAAGCATCGCATCCCCAAACTTTTAGAAACGACAGCTTAGGTTTCTTCCCAAACCATAATTCATACGGTGTCATCTCAATGGATTTCGACGGAGCCCTATTTAAAGTGAATGCGGCAGTCTCTAAATCATAGCCCCAAAATGACAGCGGTAAATGGGTAAGAGACATCATAGATCGCACCATATCTAATAGAGTGCGATTACGACGTTCGGACACACCATTACGCTGAGGTGTTCCAGGCGGCGTGAGTTGTGAAACTATTCCAGATTTTCTTAAGTGTGTGCCAAATTCGTGACTCAAGTATTCTCCCCCACGATCTGATCGAAAGAACTTGATTTTCCTGTCACGTTGATTCTCAACCTCACTCTGAAATTCCTTGAACTTTTCAAAGGTCTCAAACTTGTGTTTCATTAAGTAGACATACCCATATCTACTCAAGTCATCAGTGAGAGTGAGAACATAACGATAGCCACCGCGAGCCTCAACACTCATTGGACGGCACACATCAGTATGTATGATTTCCAATAATTTGGTTGCTCGCTCCATTGTTCCTGAGAACGGAGTCTTGGTCATTTTTCCCATGAGGCATGGTTCGCACGTGTTAAATGATTCGTAAATCAAGAGACTCTAAAAGTCCATCTGCATGGAGCTTCTTCATGCCTTTGACACCTATGTGACCAAGGCGGCAGTGCCACAAGTATGTGGGACTATCATTATCAACCTTACATCTTTTGGTATTCACACTATGAATATGTGTAGCATTACGCTTGAGATTCATTAAGAATAAACCATTCACCATCGGAGCATGACCATAAAACATATCTCTCATATAAATAGAACAACCATTATTTTCGGATTTAAATGAGTATCCATCTCGAATTAAACGAGATCCTGATACAATGTTCATGCTCAAAGCTGGCACTAAGTAACAATTATTGAGGTTTAAAACTAATCCCGTAGGTAAATGTAGAGGTAGCGTGCCGACGGCGATCACATCGACCTTGGAACCATTCCCGACGCGCATCGTCACCTCGTCCTTTTCCAGTCTCTGCTTATTCCGCAGCTCCTGCTTTGAGTTACAAATGTGAGCAACCGCACCGGTATCAAATACCCAGGAGCTACTACGAGTACTGGTAAGGTACACATCAATTACATGTATATCACATATACCTTTCGTGATGCCGGCCTTCTTGTCCGCTTAGTATTTGGGGCAGTTCCGCTTCTAGTGACCACTTCCCTTGCAATAAAAGCACTCAGTCTCGGGCTTGGGTCCATTCTTTGGCTTCTTCTCGGCAGCTTGCTTACCGGGCGCGGCAACTCCCTTGCCGTCCTTCTTGAAGTTCTTCTTACCCTTGCCTTTCTTGAACTTAGTGGTTTTATTCACCATCAACACTTGATGTTCCTTTTTTGATTTCCACCTCCGCTGATTTCAGCATTGAATATACCTCAGGAATGGTCTTTTCCATCCCCTGCATATTGAAGTTCATCACAAAGCTCTTGTAGCTCGGTGGAAGCGACTGAAGGATTCTGTCAATGACCGCGTCATCCGGGAGATTAACTCCCAGCTGAGTCAAACGGTTATGTAACCCAGACATTGTGAGTATGTGCTCACTGACAGAACTATTTTCCTCCATTTTACAACTGAAGAACTTGTCGGATACTTCATATCTCTCGACCCGGGCATGAGCTTGAAAAACCATTTTCAGCTCTTCAAACATCTCATATGCTCCGTGTTTCTCAAAACGCTTTTGGAGCCCCGGTTCTAAGCTGTAAAGCATGCTGCACTGAACGAGGGAGTAATCATCAGCACGCTGATGCCAAGCGTTCATAACGTCTTGGTTCTCTGGGATGGGTTCGTCACCTAGCAGTGCTTCTAGGACATAATCTTTCTTGGCAGCTATGAGGATAATCCTCAAGTTCCGGACCCAGTACGTATAGTTGCCGCCATCATCTTTCAGCTTGGTTTTCACTAGGAACGCGTTGAAGTTGAGGACAACGTGGGCCATTTGATCTACAAAACATATTGTAAAGATTTTAGACTAAGTTCATGATAATTGAGTTCATGATAATCGGTGAACATCTTCATGTTGATCGTATCTTCTATACGACTCATGCTCGACCTTTCGGTCTTCTGTGTTCCGAGGCCATGTCTGTACATGCTAGGCTTGTCAAGTCAACCTAAGTGTATCGCGTGTGTAAATCTGGCTTACACCCGTTGTATTCGAACATTAGAATCTGTCACACCCGATCATCACGTGGTGCTTCAAAACAACGAACCTTCACAACGGTGCACAGTTAGGGGGAACACTTTCTTGAAATTATTTCGAGGGATCATCTTATTTAAGCTACCGTCGTTCTAAGCAAATAAGATGTAAAACATGATAAACATCACATGCAATCAAATAGTGACATGATATGGCCAATATCATTTGCTCCTTTGATCTTTATCTTCGGGGCTCCATGATCATCGTTGTCACCGGAATGACACCATGATCTCCATCATCATGATCTCCATCATCGTGTCTTCTTGAAGTTGTCTCGTCATCTATTACTTCTACTACTATGGCTAACGCTTTAGCAATAAAGTAAAGTAATTACATGACGTTTATGTTGACACGCAGGTCATAAATAAATAAAGACAACTCCTATGGCTCCTGTCGGTTGTCATACTCATTGACATGCAAGTCGTGATTCCTATTACAAGAACATGATCAATCTCATACATCACATATATCATTCATCATTCATCACAACCTTTGGCCATATCACATCACAAAACACTTGCTGCAAAAACAAGTTAGACGTCCTCTAATTGTTGTTGCAAGTTTTTACGTGGCTGCTATAGGTTTCTAGCAAGAACGTTTCTTACCTACACCAAAACCACAACGTGAATTGCCAATTTCTATTTACCCTTCATAAGGACCCTGTTCATCGAATCCGATCCGACTAAAGTGGGAGAGACAGACACCCGTCAGCCACCTTATGCAACTAGTGCATGTCAGTCGGTGGAACCGGTCTCACGTAAGCGTACGTGTAAGGTTGGTCCGGGCCGCTTCATCCCACGATGCCGCCGAATCAAGATAAGACTAGTAACGGCAAGCAAATTGACAATATCGACGCCCACAACTACTTTGTGTTCTACTCGTGCATAGTAACTACGCATAGACCTAGCTCATGATGCCACTGTTGAGGATCGTAGCAGAATTTAAAATTTTCTACGCATCACCAGGATCAATCTATGGAGTCATCTAGCAATGAGGGAGAGAGGAGTGCATCTACATACCCTTGTAGATCACGAGCGGAAGCGTTCAGAGAACGGGGATGATGGAGTCATACTCGCCGTGATCCAAATCACCGATGACCAAGTGCCGAACGGACGGCACCTCCGCGTTCAACACACGTATGGAGAGGATGACGTCTCCTCCTTCTTGATCTAGCAAGGGGGAAGGAGAGGTTTATGAAGATCCAGCAACACGACGGGGTGGTGGTGGATGCAGCAGCGATCGCAGCAGGGCTTCGCCGAGCTTCTGCGAGAGGGAGAGGTGTAGCAGCGGAGAGGGAGGCGCCAAGTCATCAGGTGCGGCTGCCCTCCCTCCCCCCTCCTTTATATAGGCCCCCTAGGGAGGCACCGGCCCTGGAGATGGGATCTCCCAAGGGGGCGGCGGCCAAGGGGGGTGGAGTGCCCCCCAAGGCAAGTGGAGGCGCCCCCACCCTAGGGTTTCCAAACCTAGGCATAGGGGGGCCAAGGGGGGGGGGCGCACCAGCCCACTATGGGCAGGTTCCCCTCCCCACTTCAGCCCATGGGGCCCTCCGGGATGGGTGGCCCCACCCAGTGGACCCCCGGGACCCATCCGGTGGTCCCGGTACAATACCGGTGACCCCGAGTCTTTCCCGATGGCCGAAACTATACTTCCTATATATAATTCTTCACCTCCGGACCATTCCGGAACTCCTCGTGATGTCCAAGATCTCATCCGGGACTCTGAACAACTTTCGGATTACTGCATACTCATATCTCTACAACCCTAGCGTCACCGAACCTTAAGTGTGTAGACCCTACGGGTTCGGGAGACAAGCAGACATGACCGAGACGACTCTCCGGTCAATAACCAACAGCGGGATCTGGATATCCATGTAGGCTCCCACATGCTCCTCGATGATCTCATCGGATGAACCACGATGTCGAGGACTTAATCAATCCCGTATTCAATTCCCTTTGTCAATCGGTACGTTACTTGCCCGAGACTCGATCGTCGGTATCCCAATACCTTGTTCAGTCTCGTTACCGGCAAGTCACTTTACTCGTACCGTAATGCATGATCCCATGATCAACCACTTGATCAAATTGAGCTCATTATGATGATGCATTACCGAGTGGGCCCAGAGATACCTCTCCGTCATACGGAGTGACAAATCCCAGTCTCGATTTGTGCCAACCCAACAGACAATTTCGGAGACACCTGTAATGTACCTTTATAGTCACCCAGTTACGTTGTGACGTTTGGCACACCCAAGGCACTCCTATGGTATCCGGGAGTTGCACAATCTCATGGTCTAAGGAAATGATACTTGACATTCAGAAAAGCTACAGAAAACGAACTACATGATCTTTGTGCTATGCTTAGGTTTGGGTCTTGTCCATCACATCATTCTCCTAATGATGTGATCCCGTTATCAATGACATCCCCATGTCCATAGCCAGGAAACCATGACTATCTGTTGATCAATGAGCTAGTCAACTAGAGGCTCACTAGGGACACATTGTGGTCTATGTATTCACACATGTATTACGATTTCCGGATAATACAATTATAGCATGAATAATAGACAATTATCATGAACAAGGAAATATAATAATCATTTTATTATTGCCTCTAGGGCATATTTCCAACACGGGACTCGGATGATGAGATGGAGGAATCTGCAAAGGCCTTCAATGAAATGTTGGAGTCTTCGAAACGTCGTCTCCACGAGCACACTAAGCTTTGTCAGATAGATGCCATCTCACAAAGAATGGCTCTATAGGCTCAATTCAACTTGGGCAAAGAATGCTACGACTCAATGATGACAGAATTTGGACATTTTCTACCCAAAGGCCATGTACTACCTGCAAACCTGTACAAGTCAGACAAAATCCTCTGTGCTCTTAAGATGCCCTATGAGAAGATACATGCCTGTGAGAAAGGATGTGCCTTATTTAGGCTTTAATATGCGGACTTGAACTATTGTCCCATTTGCATGTCATCCAGGTATGTTGTGGTAGACAATGGTATGGGTGAGAAGACGCAGGCCAAAATCCCCGTTAATGTGCTTTGGTATATGACAATTGTACCAAGACTTCAACGTCATTTCATGGTCGAAGAGACGGATAGACAGATGACATGGCACAAAACAGGCAAAGAGCCCAACTAGATGCAGATGGGAGCTGATGATGGTGCACACATCGGACGGTGAAGCATGGAAGCGCTATGATGCATTACATGATGACAAAGCGGCAGATCTGAGGCATCCTCGAGTCGCCGTCAGCACGGATGGTTTCAGTGTGTTTGATCTGACGGTAGCCCAATACAGTTGTTGGCCCGTATTTGTCTTTGCACTCAATCTCCCCCGGATAGAATATGCAAAGAAAGAACATTTTCCTGATGTTGATAATTCCAGGGCCCAACTATTCGGGGAAGAATATGAATGTGTACATGCAGCTACTGAAGGACGAATTACAAGAAGCCTGGGATAATGGGTTCAAGACATACGACGCCTTTAGCAAATGGAACTTCATAATGCATGTCTGGTACATGTACTCGACACATGACTTGTCGGCGTATGCGCTATTCATTGGCTGGAGTGTGCATGGAATGTTCCCGTGCCCCACATGCAAGGGAGCTCTTGAGTTTCATTGGCTTCAGGCCGGTCCCAAGTTTCTTGCTTCGACATGCATAGACAGTTCCTGGATCCTGGCCATAAGTTCAGGAAAGACAAGAAGAACTTCATCAAAGGTACAATTTTCAAAAACTCTGCACCACCTGTGTTGACAGGCCAAGAGACCCTGGATCAGATAAACACTCTTGATCCAGATCCAGGGCGTCCAAGGTATTTAAAGGGGTATAATTCGAAACACGCCCGGACTCACAAGACATGCTTGTGGGATCTGCATTACTTCAAAGACCTCCTTTGCCCACACAAATCGACGTGATGCACACTGAAAAGAATATCGCCAAGGCACTTTTTGGTACATTGTTTAGCATAGGGGGGAAGTCAAAGGATAATGCTAAGGCTAGATTCAATCTGGAGGCGCTATGTTATATACCTTACAAAACATGAAAGGACCGAAAGGAAAGCAGAAATGGACGAAGCCAAAGGCATGGTTCAATCTTGGAAGGCCAGCTATGAGGGAAATTATCTTGTGAGTGCAAAAGCAGTTGATGTTCTCCCATGGGTATGCAGCGAATTTAAAGAGGGGAGCGAGTCTTGATAAATTTAAGATATTTGGTCACAAGAGTCATGATTGGCACATATGGATTGAGCGGGTAATGCCGGTGATGTTGCATGGCTTCATCTCTGAGGATGAATGGCTAGTACTGGCAGAGCTGAGGTATTTCTTCCGTGTTCTTTGTGTGAAAGAACTATCTCCTGACGCCCTGACCTGCTAGAAGAGATGGAAGAGTTGGCACCGGAGTTGATTTGCAAGTTAGAGAAGATCTTTCCATCGAGCTTCTTTAATCCAATGCAGCACTTGATTTTGCATCTCCCAATCGAGGCAAGATTGGGGGGATGCAAAATCATTGGTGCTATGCAATAGAGAGGATGTACAAGACGCGACGAGCAAAATGTAAAAATAAATGTATAGTTGAAGCATCGATGACTGAGGCATTCATTACTGAGGAGGCGGCAAACTTTGTGACAGCAGACTACGAAGCCAAAGATTGTTATTTGCATAATCCAAAGCCTCGGTACAATGCTGACGACCCTAAAAAGGGTGGATCCAACCTCAGCCTATTCAAAGGGGATCTCGCACCAGCCGGTGGTTCTAATTCCTTAACGTTGGATTTCAAAGAATGGCAGATCATTTCCTTGTATATCTTCACTAACCTAACATAAGTGCGACCGTACATCGAGTAAGTTCTTGGTACATTGTTTCGCAACTTTTAATTCCTTTGAACTGCTCTTATTCCTGAATAAATTTGATACAGTTGATACGTCGCCAAATTATTGTATGGAGCGGTGATCCAAATGGATTCTATCGAAGAGTATGAGCTTCTGGCAAAGCATGGAGGCGGCTATCCGATTTCATCTCTTAGTTCAAACAAATGGTAATTTCCATTAGACCATTTCATTTATCCATCTAATTTGTGGCTAATGCAACAATCCCTTTCGTATTAAACTTGTAGGCTAATTCAGAGTTTAATGGTTTTGACCTTAAGGTCTGTTCATTTGACAAATACGACATCAACGGGTATCACTTTCATACCTATGGCAAAGAGCTATCTATGGCCGACCGAAAGTCTACAAATTGATGTGTCTCTGCTATCGGCGAAGGAGATACCAAGTATTATGGAAGAGTTGAAGCAATTTATGAACTTCAATTCTATGGTGCAAACCCACCAAACGTCGTAGTCTTCAAATGTTATTGGTTCTAGCCGAAGGAGACTAGAAGGACTCATGAACATATAGGGCTAGTGCAAATCAAACAAAGCACCCATTTGGATGTTCCCGATGTCTATATTATGGCTCAATAGGCAACCCAAGTTTTCTATCTACCATGGGCCTGTCAAAGTGATCCAAATCTCAATGGTTGGGATGTCGTTTATGAAGTGCCACCACGTGTTATACCACCTGCCCCCCAATGAAGAGGATCATGAACCCCACATTAACCCAGACACATATGAAGGAGAATTCTTCCAAGAAACACATCTTTCTAAAAAATGTTTCAAGAACCGCTCTACTTCACCCCCAGAACATTGAAGTAGATAGCGACAGTGAACCCGACTTTACCCTTGAGCCGGAATAAGAAGAGCCTGAACTAGAAGAGGTTATTGCTGCGGATGACCTATCAATGCTTGACCGATTATGTGAAGGTGGCCTTCCACATGATGATGCATTTATTAATGATGATGATGATCACATCATTACTGATAGTGATGATGATGCATTTATTGATCCTGGAGCATTTATTGAACTCGACGATCCAGATTATTCTTAGGTATTCAATTTTTTATGTTGTACTTGATTAATATAGTTACTTGTATGATTGTATGATTTATATAGTTACATCTATAATTTTCTTACTTTGTATGATTGTTTCTTATACAGAGTGACATGGTCTTGATGTCCATCCCTGTCGGCCCTCGCCCTCTTTATGATTCGGATGTGGTAAATTCTCTTTTATAACTATTTGTTGCATTTCACATTTATGACAATTATGGCCATCAAGTTGACATAAAGATATTTTAATCTAGGAGGTATGTGAACCAGAATTTGAAACCGACCCTCTTGCCGAGAAGTTAAATTTAGTTGAAAAGGAAAATGAGTATTTGAAAGAAAAAATTAAAATAATTGAAGAAGATAAGATGACATTGGAGTTGTATGTTGCTGATGTCATCGATGGTCAAAAGATGAAGATGAATGCAATGCGCCTGAAGCTTAAGAAGATTACAAAATATGCCATTGATAATGAGGCTTGGTATCATTATACCATTGGATCAATTGTTACCTTAGTTGCGATCTTCGTCACATTTGTTGTGATGAGGGTAAGTTTTCTCTAGTGTTTTGCTTAACGAATGCGTACTTAGCTTATTTTCCTCCTAAATGGCATAGTTACCTAAGTTACATAAAAAAAATGAGCTTTCTTACGTAAGTTGGCTCAAAATGGCATCATCACCTAGGTTACCACAAAAATGACATATACTTACCTTATTTTTCTCCAAATTGACATGATAAGCTTAGTTGACTTATACTTTACCTAGGATAGCTATAAAATGACCTATACTTAGCATTTTTCCTCCTAAATGACTTAATATGCTTAGTTATCTGAAAAATGGCATAACTAAATAGGATAGTTCAATAATGATCTATACTTAGCTTACCTAGTCATTTATGACATAATTAGCTTACTTAGGTAAAAATGGCATAACTACCTAGGTTAGCTCAAAAATGACCTATACTTTGCTTCTTCGGTTCATTTATGACATACTTAGCAGACTTAGGTCAAAAATGGCATGATAATCTTTGTTACCTCCACAATGATATAGACTTAGCTTATTTTCCACGAAAATGACATAATAACCTTACTAAGCTCCAAAATGACCTATTTACCTAGCTTAGCTCTAAAATGACCTACACTTAGCATTTTTACCTACCTTAGTTAGAAAACGGTATTTTTACATACCTTAGTTAGAAGAAGAAGAAGAAGATAAAGAAGAGGAGAGGGGAAAAGAAAGAGAAGAAAAATTCTTCTTCTTCTTCTTCTAACTTTCTTCTTTCCCAATTTGCATATTTGCGTTCGATGAGGAAGCTTGCGTTCATGGAGTCTACTCTTCTCCTTGTGCTTCCTTTTTGTTTTGATTTTGTAAGATGAACTATGTGAAACTTGCTACCTATATATGTATGTATGGATGAAACCATTGTATGTGCATTGATGGATATGTTGGCTAGCTATATATGTTGCATATGGACTTTTTATTTGGTATGTATATGTGTTCGGTGATCATATCCATATGGCAGGGATATGATTTGGTATGTATATGTGTTGTTATGCTTGTTGAAAGTATTCTCAAATGTGTGAAATTGAATGAATGTAAGAAAAAACAGGGGCTGCACAGGCTCTTTGCTGTCAGCCAGCAGATGGCAAAGCTACCATGTGGTAGCTACCTGTGCAACCTAGGGTGCACTGGGCTGGCCTATTTGGAAGCTTTGCCATTTGCTGGCAGACGACAAAGACCTTGGCATCTTTGCCGTCTGCCAGCAGACGGCATAGCTTGCCACACGGCAGCTACCTAGGGGGCATCTGGGCTGGCATATTTGTGCACTTAGCCGTCCGCTAGCAGATGGCAAAGATGCAAAGGTCTTTGTCGTCTGCTAGCAGACGGCAAAGCACGCTGTTAACCCCCTAACGGACCTAACCTGCCACGTGTGCTGTCCAGGCTCTTTGCCGTCTACTGGCGGACGACAAAGATGATTTCATCTTTTCCGTCTGGTAGCAGACGATAAAGTGCCCTTTGTCATAGCTTATTCAGTCGGACCTGTTGCCGTCTGCTGGCTGATGGCAACGGCCTTTGCCATCCACCAGACATTCCTTTGCCGTCAGCCATGGCAGACGGCAAAGTGCCTAATTCCTGTAGTGAAACTATGCAATAGAAAACAGAATCTGTCTAAAACGGAACAATCTGTAATGACCTGAACGAACACTATACTTATGTAACCCCAAACAATCTGAAAAATTAGGACAACATGGGAAATTTGTATGTTAATAATGTGCAAAAAAAATGAGAATTTTATCACGTTCCAGTGAATAATAATAATTCTAGTACTAGGAGCAAAAGTTTCTATTTTTTCACAGAATCAAGTCAGCTATCAACCAAATCATCCCAAAGGCTTTACTTGGCCCAAACACTAATGAAAACTTAAAAACACAATCATAACAGTAGCATAATTGTGTGAACACGCCAAAATAGAAGGAAAAAGCAAAAAATTAGATAACTATTGGGTTGCCTGCCAAGAAGCGCTATTGTTTTATGCCCCTAGTGTAAAGCATTGTTTCAAGTATTGTCATCATTAGTTTTAATCCCATAGGTTTACCCCATAATAGATTCATATGGTGGCTTAGTTCTCTTTCTAGGGAAGTGTTCCATTCCTTTCTCCAATGGAAATTGAAATCTTATATTTCCTTCTTTCATATCAATAATAGCACCTATGGTTCGTAGGAAATGCCTACCAAGTATTATGGGACAAGACGGATTGCATTCAATATCAAGCACAATGAAATCCATGGTCACATAATTTCTATTAGCAGGAATAAGACCATCATTTATTCTACCCAATGGTTTCTTAATAGTTGAATCTGATAGGTGCGGATTAAGGGAACATTCATCCATATCAGTGAGGCCTAGCACATCACATAAAGATTTTCGTATAGTAGAAATTCTAGAACCTAGATCACCTAAATCATTATATTCATTACCTTTAATTTTTACTTTACTAGTAGGTTCCCATTCATCATGCAATTTTCCAGGTATTGAAACCTCCAACTCTAGCTTTTCTTCACAAGCTTTTACCATAGCTTCAACAATATGTTTAGTGATTTTCTTCATAAGCATTGGGTGAATTTATCATGGATTGCAACAAGGAAATACATTGAATTAAAGATCAACTATCATAATTAAAGTCCTTGTGATCCAAAGTAGTGGTGTAACACCCCATATGTAACTTTTCCCAATTTGGCAATATATCCATCTTGTTCTTCGTCAATTCCAAGTGGTTTCCTCCTTGTTGTTTTCATTTTGGATTTTTCTTTGTTTTAATTATTGCATTGCCTTGCTATTCTTGTCATATGCCTTTTTGCCATCATATGTTTGCATCATGTGCATATCAATGTTGTGTTGTGCTTTTGTCAACTTGCATTTCCATGATATTCATGCATGATATGTTGTTGCATGCTCTATGTGGATCCAAGCGACACCACCACCTTCTATCCATTCCTTTCCTTCATTTTTTAAAGATCATATATCCTCACTCCATTAATGTTCTTTGTTCCCCAATAAATCTTGCATCATGCCTTACGCCTCTCTGCCAAGTTTCCACTTATTTGGAGTTGTTTTGGTTAGGTTAAAAATGGTCCAAGTTTGAATATAATTCAAACTTGTTTTATTTTTCTACCTCTAAAAATGTCCAAATCAATTTTTTTAAAATAGAGCATAATTCCAGGGTCATGGTAATATTCCCATATCTCTGATATACATCTCCTACCTCCCTGGCCTTTTACTTTTTCCACAGTTGTGGATTTAAATGTACAGTATTAAAAGGAAAAGGAAAAGCCCTCCTAGTGCAGCCACTTGGGCCTTTTCCCTCACCCGCAGCCCAAACGAGCCTAGCAGCAGCTCCAGCGCAACCCACCTTGGCCCAAATTTGTTCGCGGCCAGCTGCCCCGTAGCATCGCCATCTTTGTTCCATAGACAGAGCGCTCCCGCTCGTGCCATGAACTTCACGAATGCCGAGGTCGCACCGTCTCTCCCCTCCTATTTAAGCTAGCAGCACACACGCCTCTAGGGTTTCCCCGTCGCCGCTGCCACCCAGGGGTCTTCCCCTTCCCTCCTTCTCCTTTCCCGTGAGCACCCAAGTGTGGCTGAGAGCACACTCGTCGCCGTCCTCCAGTCACCTCCAGCCGCCTACTCCAAGTCTGTCGGCCTCCCAGTCGTCCCCGTCATCCTCAGCGTCCACTCCTTCATCGAGGGATAAGCTAAGTCCCGCGTCCGGCTCCTGCTCTGCTTCCGTCTTCTTCTCTGCGAGGAGCTGCATCGAAGTTCAGAGCTCGACCACGTCACTACTATCTCATCTCCGGTGCCAATGCCGTGTCCTAGGGTGATCTAGGTATACCTGCCCCCCTCTCTATTCTCCTGTCGCATGTAGATCGCCATAGACGTCGCCATGATCGAGTTCGCACCGCGCTCTCGTCGCTCCGGCAGGCTCTGAATTTTGTATGTAGATGCAGTACCTGCCGTGGTTGCTCGCGCTTCGCTCCCCCCCCGTGTCTAGTTCACCTCGACGCACCACTTATGTCCGCACCTCACCACCCCTCTCAGAGGAGCAGCGTCCCGCGGCTCTACTCGTCCTGTAGTTCGCCTCCGCTTCACCTCATAGTGCCGCACCGCCATGGCAGCAAGCTACTGCAGACGCGCACTCGCACTCTCGCAGCCGCTCCGCCTACACACGCGCACTCCCTAGCCTATCCCGCACACCCGTCGTCGCTCGGCAGCCGCCCACATCGCCGCGCCGCTCCTCCCCGGCGCCGTCACCATCTTCCTCGTGCGCTGGAGAAGAAGGCTCGGCCTTCCAAAGCTTTAAAAGAGGCCGGGCTCCTTACATGTCACGAGCCCGTGCCTAGCCCAGTTGGTTTCTGATCTGTGCCTCCACCCAGGAGACCAGGGATCAAGTCCTAGTTTTGCCCCCTTTTGGCTTTTTAGCCATTTAGTTTTTTTGTTCATCTGAGTATGACATCTGGGTCCCAGAGCACCCTGTTGACCGGTCTTAGTTGACCTGCTGACCACACTTCGGACCACACTGGTCATCCCCTATGTCTAGTGGCAGCCTGGGTACACCTAGGCATCCACCCATGTCTTCTGTTTTATTCATTTTCAGAACATGCCAGATTTGGCATATGCTGAGGTTTCCATATATGGTAGTATTCTCATTTGATTGAATTGTGTGCATTCCCATATAGAAGCATATGCATATTATATATGAAAATTGGGGTAGAAAAATCCCACCAATCCAGTGGTGGCATTAGTTTTTGCATTTGAGCAAGTTCATGAACATGTCATTTTGCATGATGTTGTTGTTTTATCATTTTTGCGTGATTTAATTCAAACATGCTATGAGCTTGTTTTGCACATGGATAGCTTCATTTTCATGTCTACTTCATGCTAAATTTTATTTCATGCCATTTAGTGCACTGTGATGAGTGCCACAAGCTTGCAAAGTTGCTATCATGAATCTGTTTCTGCCATGCCATGTAATTCTATGAAGTCTGAACTAGTTCATATCACTTGCCATGTTTGCATTGATGCTACCATATTTTCTGTGAATCTTTGGCTCAAGTTCAGTAAGGGAGTTTTGTTCATTGCTTTTAGTACTAGCATGCCATGCTCAAGTTTGCCATGTTATGTTCCTGTAGCATGTAGTTTACTAGCTCTAAACATTGCAACCTGATGCTGTTTATGCCATGATTAGTGAATTTCTGCTAAGTCTATGAAACTGTTGTCATTTGCATTTTTGCCATGCTATTTTAGACTTGTTCTAGTGAGTTCTAGCAGTAGCTCGCTGTTCATGATTTGTAGAGCTTCACATGTAATTCACTGTCATGTGTTTTGTTTTTATGTTGGAGTGCTGTAGCATATTTTCATGATGCATCTTAAGTGCCATGTTACTGTTAAGTGAAGTTTTGCATTGCTCTTGTTTTCCTCGTCATTTTGCAAACCGTTCATCCATTTCCGGTGATCATCATATCGATTTCAACCGAAATCTCTGAAGCTATCCTGTGGCATGCTTGCTTTCCCAAGTTGGTGCCACATTCATCTTTTCCCTCCCGGAGTACCCATATTCATATTTTCCATGCCATGTCTTGCATCATGTTGTTTGCGCATAGCACGGTGATTGATTGTTATTCCCTTGGGTGTGTTTTTCTTTGGGTAGAGCCAGGAGACGAGTTTGTGGATGAGGATCCTGTCGAGTACGTTCACGAGGAGCAAGATTTCGACAACCCTGAGAACTTTGCAGGCAAGATGATCATTACCCCTGATATCACTTCTACCTTTCTTGCTAGTTGTCCGTTCTATCTCTATGTCTCTCTACCTACCACATTCCCTTGCGTGTGTTTTTCTTTTGGTAGAGCCAGGAGACGAGTTTGTGGATGAGGATCCTGTCGAGTACGTTCACGAGGAGCAAGATTTCGACAACCCTGAGAACTTTGCAGGCAAGATGATCATTACCCCTGATATCACTTCTACCTTTCTTGATAGTTGTTCGTTCTATCTCTATGTCGCTCTACCTACCTAGTTGTTCGTTCTATCTCTATGTCGCTCTACCTACCACATTCACTTGTTATCAAGCCTCCCTTATTGCCATGTCAAGCCTCTAACCCACCTTCCTAGCAAACCGTTGTTTGGCTATGTTACCACTTTTGCTCAGCCCCTCTTATAGCATTGCTAGTTGCAGGTGCAGTGCAGGTTGTTCCATGTTGGAACATGGATATGTTGATATATCACAATATCTCTTATTTAATTAATGCATCTATATACTTGGCAAAGGGTGGAAGGCTTAGCCTTTTGCTCGGTGTTTTGTTCCACTCTTGCCACCCTAGTTTCCGTCATACTGGTGTTATGTTCCTTGATTTTGTGTTCTTTACGTGGTTGGGGTTATGGGACCCCCTTGACAGTTTGCTTTGAATAAAACTCCTCCAGCAAGACTCAACCTTGGTTTTACCATTTGCCTAATAACAAGTAAAACTTGCATAGGGAGTAATTAACCCAAGAATTCTTAATCAACCCCCCGGGCCAGTGCTCCTCTGAGTGTTGGTACAAACTAGGCAGCCTGCTGGCCCACCTCGGGGAAACTCGAGGGATGGTTTTACTTGTAGCTTGTCCCATCTGGTGTGCCCTGAGAACGAGATACGCGCGGCTCCTATCGGGATTTGTCGGCATATTCGGACGGTCTTGCTAGACTTGTTTTACCATTGTCGAAATGTCTTGTAACCGGGATTCCGAGTCTGATCGGTTTGTTCTGGGAGAAGGAATATCCTTCGTTGATCGTGATAGCTTGTGATGGGCTAAGTTGGGACACCCCTGCAGGGTTTAAACTTTCGAGAGCCGTGCCCGCGGTTATGTGGCAGATGGGAATTTATTAATATCCGGTTGTAGAGAACTTGACACTTGAATTAACTAAAATGCGCCAACCGCGTGTGTAACCGTGATGGTCTCTTTTTGATGAGGTTCGGGAAGCGAACACGGTTGGGTTATGTTTGAATGTAAGTAGTTCAGGATCACTTCTAGCTCTATGCCCACTGCTGTAACACCCACTATGCGGCTATATCTCCCACGTGTCGGAGCACGACTTAGAGGCATAACCGCATTGTAGGCATGTCGGAAGAGGGGTAATCTTTACACATCCCATGTACTGAATAAGATAGAGATAAAGAGTTGGCTTACAATCGCCACTTCACACCATACATAAATATAGCATTACATCATCCATAATACAATCAAGGCCCGACTACGGAACCAAAATAAAGACAACCCCAAATGCATAAGATCCCCGATCGCCACAAACTGGGCTCCACTATTGATCGTATGGAAGAAACATAGTAACGTCCTGAGTCCTCATTGAACTCCCACTTGAGTTCGGTTGCATCCCCTGGAATGGCATCATCGGCACCTGCATCTGGTTTTGGAAGTAATCTTTGAGTCACGGAGACTCAACAATCTCACACCCTCGCGATCAAGACTATTTAAGATCATGGGCAGGAAAAGGTATGTGAGGTGGTGTAACACCCCGGATGTAACCTACCTTATTTGTACTCCGACTCTTGCCGTTTCCGGCACTAAATTATATTATTTCCTCGTTGTTGGGTTTTTGTCTCCGTGTGTTTTGTCTTTGTCATGCATCTCAAATCATGTCATCATGTGCATTGCATTTGCATACGTGTTCGTCTCATGCATTCGAGCATTTTCCCCGTTGTCCGTTTTGCATTCCGGCGCTCCTATGTCCTCCGGCATCCCTTTCTACCTATTTTCATGTGTGGGGGTTAAAAGTTTCCGGATTGGACTAAGACTTGTCATGCGGCCTTGGGTTACTACCGGTAGACCGCCTGTCAAGTTTCGTACCATTTGGACTTCGTTTGATACTCCAACGGTTAACCGAGGGATCGAAAAGTCCCCGTGTGTGTTGCAGCCCAACACCCTTCCAAAGTGGCCCAAAACCCATCTAAACCCCTTCCATCATCTAGAGCGTTCGATCAGGATCGCGTGGCCGCAAACCGCACCTCATTTGGAGCTTCCTAGCCCCCTCTACCTCTATAAATAGGACCCCCCTTTTCAATTCACGGACGAAACCCTAGCCCGCCTCCTCCTCCAGCCGCCGGATGAAATCCGGACGGCCGGAAACATTCGCTCCGCCCGTCCACCGCCATGTGTCCTCCTCCCATTGGCCACCGCCCATGCCCACTTCGCCGCACCGCTCGGGCCCGCTCGGCCCGTGGCCGGCCCCCGCGGCCCAGCGCGCCCCGCCGCCGCATCTTCCCTGCGCCACCCTTCCTCGCCCGCGCCGGTCACCGCGCTCCGCCACCAACTCCGGCGCCGGCGAGCTCCGCCACCGGGCCGCCCCGCTCCGGTGACCTGCCTCGCGCCACCCGGAGGCCGCCGCCTCACCGCCCGATGCCGCTACCACCGCCACCGTCCTCCTCCTCGACCGGAGAGCTCCGGCGACCCTTCCTCTCTGGTGAGCACGAACTCCGGCCGTCCATCCTCAGTTCGCGCGCCGGCTTCTACAGTACCGCGAGATCCAGATCTGGATCCAGTTCATCTCGGTTGACTTTTTCTTCCCTAAACCCTAGCATTTTTGCAATCTTTCACATGCCATAACTTCCTCATCGTAGCTCTGATTCGTGCGCGTAGCATATCAAAATGTTCGTCTCGATGAGTACATCATTTCATCTCATTGCATCATTTTCATTTGAGCTCATCTTGATGCCCGAAATGCTGTTGGAAGAGGGCTATGTGAGGAAAGTTTCAGATGTGTTTCAGCAAATGCACTTTTGTCATTTTTGCCATGATTAATGTGTGCATGCTATGATCCTGAGCTCTACATGTGTTTTGAAATATGCCATGCCATCTTTACAGGGGTGTATGCCATGTATTTTTGTGATCTTCGTGGTTACTAGCACAAGCATGCAAAGTAGCTTACCCAATGATGCTGATTTCAGGGACTCAGAATTTCACAAAGTCCTTGCCCTGTCATTATTTTTATGCCATATGTTCATGTTGTTTCCTTGTGATCCGTGCCTCTTTTGAGCATGATCAGTAAGGATGTTTTGTAGATAATGTTGTGCTCTGTCCATCCGTGTCTTTTTTTGCAATTATGGAGCACCCTAGCTTGAGTCAATCGAGCTCTACTTTTGCTTTAAAATGTTCCTGGCAGATTGTTAACATGTTCTGCAATTTTGCCAAGCTTGTTGTTGTTGATCCGTGCATGCTATGTTGTTGTTATTGCCATGTCTAGCTTCTATGCCATGTCTACTTGCTGGGTGCATGCTTAGTTTGTCATGCAATGCCTCGTAGTGAGTGCATCGAGCTCGTAAACATGCCTACTTCATAACTGTTTTGCCATGCTCCAGTTTTTCACTAAGTCTGAATCTGTTTATGTTTTTGCTATGTTCACATGCTTGCAATTGTATTTTTTGATCCCTTTTGGCTCATGGTCACTAATGGGCATTTGTTATATGCTTAGAGTAGCTTCATGCCATCCCTTCCTTTGCCATGATATGTTCTTGTAGCATGTAGTTTTCATGCTCTAAAGTCTGTAACCGGTAATCTTTTGCACTTTTGCCATGCTTGTTTGAACCTGTTAATGAGTGAATTAGCCATAGCTCAGTGTTCATATTTTGTCAAGCATCATGAGTGGATCCTTGCCATGTATTTTTTTGCCATGTTTGATTGCAGTAGCTTATTTATCTTGATGCATTTAGATGGCCTCTTGCTGATTATCGCAGACTGGTGACATATTTGTTTTGCTTGCCATTTCCAAACCGTGCATCCGATTCCGGTGATCTTTATACCGATTTCGATCGAAATCAACTCACCTTTCCAGTGGAACTCTTGGAATTCCAAGTTGAGGCCAGGTTTAATCATTCCTTTCCAAATCATTCCTATGCATCACATACCGCATCCCGCATATCATACCATGTTTGCATCATGTTGCTTGAGCATTGCACGTGGTTGATTGTGTTCCCTTTTGCTTGTTGTTCTTGTTTGGGTAGAGCCGGGAGACGAGTACGTGAATGAGGAGCCCATTGAGTACGCCTACGAGGATCAAGGCAACTCTGAGAACTTTGCACGCAAGATGACCATACCCTCGAAATAACTTCTATCTTTGCTTGCTAGATGCTCGCTCTTTTGCTATGCCTATGCTACGATACCTACCACTTGCTTATCATGCCTCCTACATTGCCATGTCAAACCTCTAACCCACCTTGTCCTAGCAAACCGTTGTTTGGCTATGTTACCGCTTTGCTCAACCCCTCTTAGAGCGTTGCTAGTTGCAGGTGAAGATTGGAGATCGTTCCTTGTTGGGACATGTTTATTGTTGGGATATCACCATATTATCTTGTTTATCTTAATGCACCTATATTCTTGGTAAAGGGTGGAATTCTCGGCCTTATGCCTGGTGTTTTGTTCCACTCTTGCCGCCCTAGTTTCCGTCATATCGGTTTTATGTTCCCGGATTTTTGCGTTCCTTACACGGTTGGGTTATAATGGGAACCCCTCGATAGTTCGCCTTGAATAAAACTCCTCCAACAATGCCCAACAATGGTTTTACCATTCGCCACCTAGCCTCTTTTTCCCTTGGGTTTCCGGAGCCCAAGGGTCATCTTTATTTAAACCCCCCTGGGCCAGTGCTCCTCTGAGTGTTGGTCCGAAATGGGCAGCCTGCGGGGCCACCTCGGGGAAACTCGAGGGTTGGTTTTACTCGTAGCTTGACCTATCTGAGTGTGCCCTAAGAACGAGATATGTGCAGCTCCTATCAGGATTTGTCGGCACATTCGGGCGGTGTTGCTGTACTTGTTTTACCATTGTCGAGGATGTCTTGTAACCGGGATGCCGAGTCTAATCGGATTGTCTTGGGAGAAGGAATATCCTTCGTTACCCGTGAGAGCTTGTGATGGGCTAAGTTGGGACTCCCCTGTAGGGATTTGAACTTTCGAAAGACGTGCCCACGGTTATGGGAAGATGGGAATTTGTTAATGACTGGTTGTAGAAAACCTGAAACTTAACTTAATTAAAATGCACCAACCGCGTATGTTACCGTGATGGTCTCTTCTCAGCGGAGTCCGGGAAGTGAACACGGTGTTGGAGTAATGCTTGACGTAGGTTGTTCTAGGATCACTTCTTGATCATAGTTGTTCGACCGTGCTTTTGCCTTCTCTTCTCGCTCTCATTTGCGCATGTTAGCCACCATATATGCTAGTCGCTTGCTGCATCTCCACATCATACCTTTACCCTCACCTATTAGCTTAAATAGTCTTGATCGCGAGGGTGTGAGATTGCTGAGTCCCCGTGACTCACAGATTACTTCCAAAACCAGATGTAGGGGACCGATGATACCGCTCCAAATGATATGACCGAGCTCAAGTGGCTGTTCGATGAAGACTCTCATCGTTACTACGTGTCTTTCCCAGATGATCAGTAGTGGTGCCCAGTTGGGGCGATCGGGGACTTTGTCGCATTTTGGGGGTTGTTCTTCATTTTGGTTCCGTAGTCGGACCTTGAGTGTATTGGATGAATGTAATGTTATTTATGTATTTGTGTGACGTGGCGAGTGTAAGCCAACTATGTACCTTTCCCTTTATTTATGTACATGGGTGGTTTGCGAAGATTACCTCACTTGCGACATTGCTTTCAATGCGGTTATGCCTCTAAGTCGTGCTTCGACATGTGGGAGATATAGCCGCATCGAGGGCGTTATAGGTGGAGCTGCAGCAAGCACTAGCATATATGGTGGCTAACATACGCAAATGAGAGCGAGAAGAGAAGGCAAAGCACGGTCGAGAAGCTACAAAGATCAAGAAGTGATCCTAAAAACTACTTATGTTCAAGCATAACACGAGACCGTGTTCTCTTCCCGGACTCCGCCGAAAAGAGACCATCACGGCTACACACACTGTTGATTCATTTTAATTAAGTTAAGTGTCAGGTTTTCTACAACCGGATATTAACAAATTCCCATCTTCCCATAACTGCGGGCACGACTTTCGAAAGTTCAAATCCCTGCAGGGGTGTCCCAACTTAGCCCATCACAAGCTCTCATGGTCAACGAAGGATATTCCTTCTCCCAGGATGACCCGATCAGACTCGGAATCCCGGTTACAAGACATTTCGACAATGGTAAAACAAGACCAGCAAAGCCGCCCGATGTACCGACAAATCCCGATAGGAGTCGCACGTATCTCGTTCTTAGGGCACACCGGATGAACACTACGTACAACTAAAACCAACCCTCAAGTTTCCCTGATGTGGCGCTGCAAGTGGCTCTTTTTTGGACCAACACTCAGAGGAGCACTGGCCCGGGGGTTTAAAATAAAGATGAACCTTGAGTCCGCGAAACCCAAGGGAAAAAGGCTTAGGTGGCAAATGGTAAAACCAAGGTCGGGCTTTGCTGGAGGAGTTTTATTCAAGGCGAACTGTCAAGGGGTTCCCATTATAACCCAACCGCGTAAGGAACGCAAAATCAAGGAACATAACACCGGTATGACGGAAACTAGGGCGGCAAGAGTGGAACAAAACACCAGGCATAAGGCCGAGCCTTCCACCCTTTACCAAGTATATAGGTGCATTCAAGTAAACAATATATAATAATGATATCCCAACAATAAACATGTTCCAACAAGGAACAAACTCCAATCTTCACCTTCAACTAGCAACGCTATAAGAGGGGCTGAGCAAAGCAGTAACATAGCCAAACAACGGTTTGCTAGGACAAGGTGGGTTAGAGGCTTAACATGGCAATATGGGAGGAATGATAAAGCAAGTGGTAGGTATCGCGGCATAGGCATAGCAATAGAGCGAGCAACTAGCAAGCAAAGATAGAAGTGATTTCGAGGGTATGGTCATCTTGCCCGCAAAGTTCTTCGAGTTGACGTAAGCTTGATCCTCGTAAGCGTACTCAACGGGTTTCTTGATCACGAACTCGTCTCCCGGCTCTACCCAAGGCAAGAACACAAGCAAAAGAAACCACAATCAACCACGGTGCAATGCGCAAGCAATATGATGCAAAACATGGCATGATATGTGGGATGTGATATGCAATGCATATGCGTGCTCTAGAAGGAAAAGATTGAACCAGGCCTCAACTTGGCAAACCAAGTGCCGCTGGAAAGATGAGTTGATTTTGGTCGAAATGGATATAAAGATCACTGGAATCGGATGAACGGTTTGCAAATGGCAAGCAAAACAAGAATGGCACAATTCTGCGATTAACAGCACGATGCCATCTAGAATGCAACAAGAAACTAAGCTACTACACTCCAACATAGCAAAAAAGCACCTGACAGTGATCTACTCAAGATGCTTGACAAAAGATGAACATTGAGCTACGGGTAAATCACACAATAGCAGGCTCAAACAAGCATGGCAAAAGTGCAAAAGATAACAGCATCACAGACTTGGTGAAAATAACTACATGTCAGGATTTAACATCAGGAAGCAATGTTTAGAGGAAGATAACAACATGTTACAGGATCAGAAAATAGCAACACAAGGCATGGCATGCATCTACTCAAAGCATATAACAAAAGTCCCTTACTGACCATAAGACAACAAGGATCAGAAAATATGATGGCACCCATGTAAACATAGCAAGTTTCGTAAGCAGATTCAGACTTAGCAGAAAACTGGACATGGCAAAAACAGAGTTACGTAAGCATGTTTACGAGCACGATGCACTCAACACAAGACATTGTATGACAAGCTAAGCATACTACCGGCAAGAAGACATGATCATGAAGCCAAGCAAAGCAAGAACAAGCTCATAGCATGCATGGATCAACTACAACAACCTTGGCAAAATTGATTAACACGTAAACAATCTGCCAGGAACATTTTATAGCAAAAGTAGAGCAAGATTGAGTCCGACTAGGGTACTCCATAATTGCGAACAAGGACATGGATGGATAGAGCATAACCATATGTCAACACTATCCTTACTGAACATGCTCAAAAGAGGCATGGATCACTCTGTAGCAACATGACTACATGGCATAAAAATAACATCCGGGAAATGACTTAGTAGAATTCTAAGTCCCTGAAATCAGCAACATCACGAGAGCTACTTTGCATGCTTGTGCTAGTCACCACATTGATCAAAAAAATACATGGCATACACCCCTGTAAAGATGGCATGGCATAGCCCAAAACACGTGTAGGGCTCAACCTCATATGCAGCACACATTAATCATGGCAAAAATGACAAATGCTCAAGATCTGCTAAGTAACAGGAACTAACATTATGAAGCACTCTTGCAACAGCATTTTAGGCATCAAGATGGACTCAAACAAGCATGGTGCAATGGAACAAAATGAAGAAGACATCCTAACGAACATTTTGATATATGGCATGCCCAAAACGGAGCTACGGATGCGGAGTTATGATGCAATGGACATGGCCTAAAAAAGTTACAGATCCGAGGACTTAGAAGAAAAAAATCACCTCCTGATCTAGGGTTGACCCGGGCACGCAAAACGAGGTGGCGGCGGATCTTGCCAGAGACGACGCCGGAGTTGGAGGAGACGGCGGCCGGAGTCGCGGAAGAGCTCGCCGGCGAGGTGCGCGGGCGGGTCCGGCGATAGACGAGGACGGGACGGCGGGATCCGGCCGCGGGCTTGCCGGATCCGGCGGCCAGCGGCGCGGGGGCGAGCGGCGGCGTGCTCGGCGGCGAGCATCGGCGATGGAGAAGCGGCGGGAGGCGCGGTGGCTGGCGGCGACGGGCGGCGGAAGACGCGAGCGGCGCGCGGGGTGAGGCGGCCCGGGCGCGGACGCCTGCGGGCGGCGGCGGCGAGGGGAACGGGCCCCGCGGGCCAGGCGTGGGACTCGCGGGGCGGCGGGAGGCGCGGGGCGGCGGAGGAGAGGATCGAGGCGGCGGCGAGGCTGACGTGTCGCATGGGGATTGGTTCGGGTGAGGTGGCTGGTGGACGTGTCCGGCGGACGCGGACGTGTCCGGCATCGCGGGGTGGAAGAAGGCTAAGGTTGGACTGCGAGATTTCGGGGGGATCACATATTTATAGGTAGAGGGAGCTAGGAGAGTCCAAATGAGGTGCGGTTTTCGGCCACACGATCGTGATCAAATGACCGAGAGGATGGAGGGGGTTTGGATGGGTTTTGGGCCACTTTGGAGGGGTGTTGGGCTGCAACACACACGAGGCCTTTACGATTCCTGGGTTAACCGTTGGAGTATCAAATGAAGTCCAAATGGCACGAAACTTGACAGGCGGTCTATTGGTGGTGTACCAAGGCTGCTTGTCAAGTCTCGGTTCAATCCGAGAACGTTTAACACTCGCACACGAAAAGAGGCAAAAGGGGGTCGCCGGAAGACGTAGGAGTGCCGGAATGCAAAACGGACAACGGGGAAAATGCTCGGATGCATGAGACGAACACGTATGCAAATGCGATGCACATGATGACATGATATGAAATGCATGACATGAACAAAATGCAAAACGAAGACAAAACCAAACCATGAGGGAATATCATAACTTAGAGCCGAAAATGGCAAGAGTTGGAATACAAATATGGCAAGTTACATACGGGGCGTTACAACACTCCACCACTACGAAAGGATCTCGTCCCGAGATCTAGGACTGGAAAAACTCCGGATATTCGGAACAGAGGTGGTCCTCGCGTTCCCAGGTGGCTTCTCGGTCGGAATGGTGTGACCACTTCACTTTCAGGAATTTGATAGACTTGTTGAGAGTCTTGCACTCGGTTTCTTCAAGAATAGCAGCGGGATGCTCATGATAAGACAGGTCTTCTTGGAGATCAATCTCTTCGAAGTTGATGGTGTGGTCAGGAGTCTTGAAACACTTGCGATGCTGAGACACGTGAAACACGTCGTGCACGTTTCCAAAGTTGGATGGAAGCTCAAGTTGATAGGAGAGATCGCCTCTTTTGCCAGTGATCTTGAAAGGACCCACGTATCTAGGGGCAAGCTTCCCTTTGATACCGAAGTGACGAGTACCTTTCATTGGAGAGACACGGAGGTAGACATGGTCTCCGATCTCGAAAGCCAAGTCACGATGCTTGCTATCATAGTAACTCTTCTGGCATGATTGCGCGGCTTTGAGATTTTCACGAATGACTTTGCACATTTCTTCAGCCTCTGTGATCAAGTCATTGCCAAGAAGTTGGCGTTCACCAGTCTCTGACCATTAAGAGGAGTACGACACTTTCTTCCATAGAGAATCTCGAATGGGGCCTTGCCCGAACTCGCTTGGAAGCTGTTGTTGTAGGAGAACTCGGCATATGGAAGACAATCTTCCCACTTCATACCGAAGGAAATGACACAAGCCCTGAGCATATCCTCAAGAATTTGATTGACTCGCTCGACTTGTCCACTAGTTTGAGGATGAAAGGCTGTGCTGAACCGAATGTTGGTGCCCATGGCCTTCTGAAAGGAGTCCCAGAACTTAGAAGTGAAGATGCTTCCACGATCTGAAGATATCAACTACGGAATGTCGTGTAGAGAGACAATCCGGGAGGTATATAGCTCTGCCAACTGAGCTGCTATGATAGATTCTTTGATAGGAAGAAAATGAGCCACTTTAGAGAGCTTGTCAATGACAACAAAGATAGCATCATTGCCACGCTTGGACTTGGGAAATCCAGTCATGAAGTCCATCTCAATATGGTCAAACTTCCATTCTGGAATGGCAAGGGGTTGGAGGAGACCAGCTGGCTGTTGGTGTTCTGCTTTCACTCTTCTGTAGACATCACATTCATTCACGAACTGAGCAATCTCTCGCTTCATTCGAGTCCACCAATACAACTGCTTGAGGTCATGGTACATCTTTGTACTTCCAGGATGAATATATAGGAGTGAATTGTGTGCCTCGTTCATAATGACTTTACGAAGGTCACCCTTAGGAACAACAATGCGATCCTCGAAGAATAGAGTATCTTTGTCATCAAGGCGATGGCACTTGTACTTGGGTTGGCTCTTGGTAATCCCATTCTTCACCTTCTTCACCATTGCATCAAGAAGTTGAGCCTCACGAATCTGATCTTCCAAAGTAGGAGAGACTTGGAGGTTGGCAAGAAATCCTTGAGGAACAACTTCGAGATTAAGTTTGCGGAAAGCTTCACAAAGATCCGGTTGGAAGGGCTTAAGAATCAAACTGTTGTAGTAAGCCTTCCTGCTCAAAGCGTCAGCAATGACATTGTCTTTGCCTGGAGTATTTCAATACTCAGATTATACTCTTGAGTCATTTCGACCCAACGAGTCTGCCTGAGGTTGAGGTTGGGTTGAGTGAAGATGTACTTGAGACTCTTATGATCAGTGAAGATGTCCACCTTCCTTCCCAACAAGAGATGTCTCCATGTTAAAATAGCATGGATAATTGCCGCCAACTCGAGATCATGAGTGGGGTAGTTCTTTTCGTTGGGCTTCAACTGGTGAGAGGTATAGGCCACAACTTTCTTCTCTTGCATTAACACAACACCGAGACCTTGCAGGGAAGCATCACAGAAAACCTCAAATGGTTTGGATTCATCAGGAGGAGTCAGAACTGGAGCTGTGACTAACTTCTCTTTGAGGGTGTTGAAAGCGGTGTCACATTCAGGGGTCCAGACATACTTCACATGCTTCTGGAGGAGGATGGAAAGAGGCTTCGCGATCTTAGAGAAATTCTCAATGAATCTTCGATAATAGCTTGCAAGCCCAAGAAAGCTGCGTAGCTACTTCAAATTCTGAGGCGGTTCCCAATTCACAATTGCAGACACCTTCTCAGGATTAATACCTATGCCCTTGGCTGAGATGATATGCCCGAGGTAGAGAACCTCATCAAGACAAAACTCACACTTTGAAAACTTCGCATAGAACTGATGTTCTCTGAGTTTGTCCAGCACCAATCTTAAATTCTTGGCATGATCCTCTTTGTTCTTGGAAAAGACCAAAATGTCATCGAGATAGACCAAGACAAAGTCATTTGTGTAGGGGTTGAAGATGAAGTTCATCATGCGAGAGAATGTTGGCGGAGCATTGACAAGGCCGAAAGACATGATAGTGTATTCATAGGAACCATAGCTTGTTCTGAATGCTTTCTTGGGGATGTCTTGTTCACGAACGCGAATCTGATGATAGCCCATACAAAGGTCAAGCTTGGAGAATACTTGAGCACCCTTGAGTTGTTCAAAAAGCTCATTGATGTTGGGAAGTGGGTAATTGTTATTTATGGCCTTCTTGTTCAATGGACGGTAGTCGACGCAGAGTCGGTCCGTGCCATCCTTCTTCTTGACAAAAAGAACACCACAACCCCATGGAGAAGAACTCGGTCGGATCAGACCCATACGCTCTTGTCCATTGAGTTATTTCTTCAGCTCCTTCAACTCTTTCGGTCCAAGCTTGTAAGGACGTTTACAAACAGGTTCCGTGCCAGGCTCAAGATCGATGTCGAATTCAACTATCCGGTGAGGAGGCATTCCTGGAAGCTCTTCTGGAAAGACGTCTTGATATTCACAAACGACTAGAATCTGAGAGATGGCATTCAACTCGCCCTTCTCATTGAGAGAAAACAGTCGAATGGTATCGTCACGAGTGGCATAGATGATTACATCCTCAGACGAGTGTGTCAATTGAATCTGTTTGGCAGCACAATCAAGCTGAGCCTTGTGCTTAGAAAGCTAGTCCATGCCGAGAATTAGATCAATACCCGAGTTACCAAGAACAATTGGAGAGGACAGAAACTTATAGTCTCCCATCTTGATAGAAACATCCGGGACGCAATTGTTAGATGTCATTTGCTTGCCCGGGGACACAATCTTCAACGGGGAAGGAATCTTTTCGGTAACAAACTCATGCTTGGCAACAAAAGGTCTTGAAATGAAAGAAAGCGATGCACCAGTATCAAAAAGAACTCTTGCAGGAATATCATTAATAGGAAGATTACCCATGATCACTTCTGACGAGTCCTCTGCCTGAGTTGCGTTCATCATGTTAACCTTGACATGCTTGGGATTATGCTTGACCACTGCATTGCTGGCAGATCTCACAGGAGGACGAGGCGGAAGACGCCTCTGGTTGAAGCATTTGTTAGCATAGTGACCCTTCTGCTGACACTTGTTGCACGTAACCTCTGAGAGCGGCCGGTGATACGGAACACTTGACCTTGGGGCATGAGACAAAGCTTTGTTCTAAAAGGCTGGGTTGGGGGGGTGGGAAGATCCATTGCCACCTTTGCTCTTCTGCTGATAAGGCTGACGGAACAGAGGAGGGAGGAGGCAACCAGTACTTTTGCTGCTTAGCTGCCACTTGAGTTGAAGAAGAAGAAGGAGCTGCATCCCTGACTCTCTTCTTAGATGCATCGCACTTGAGGTGAGCAGCCTCTTGCTTTAGTGCCATGTTGTAGAACTCATCATACTTTTTCGGCTCAAAAAGCACAAGGGCTAGTTGCAGATCTTCTCTGAGGCCACCTCTTAACTGATAAATCATGCTCTTCTCATCAGGGACGTCTTGCTTGGCGAAGCGAGCGAGCCTCTGGAACAGGATCTTGTATTGGTAAACAGACAAGCTGCCTTGCTTCAGATTGGGGAACTCCTCACGCTTACTCTCAACAACACTCTGAGGAATGTGGTGAGCTTTGAAGTCTTGGCGGAAATCATCCCAGGTAATAACACGACCTCCTCTGGAATCTTTGTATTGTTGATACCACTCAGCAGCTTGGTCTTTGAGTTGGAACAAAGCAAACTTGACAAAGTCCTCGGGCCTGACGTTGCTACACTCAAAATGTTTGCAGATATCCACGAGCCAATTGTCAGCGTCTGTGGCCTCGACACAGTTACTGAAAGACTTCGGCCGGTTTGCGAGGAGATGGTTGAGGGTAGCAAACTAAACTTGATTGTTGCCAAGGCCTTGATTTCCTTGGTTGCGCTCTTGCAAGAGTTGCATAAGCATCTGCGTGTTGGCATTGGTGGTGGCCATCACAGCTTGCCATGCCTCCGGAGGTGGAGGTGGTGGCGGTGGTTCCGGATTCTGGCGCGTTGGAGGAGCCATCCTGAGGAGGGTGACATCCGTTAGCATCTTGAAAGACATATATTCAAGCTGAATCAAATGGATCGAAATTGCAATATATAGCCTTAACATTCGAACAAGAATGAACGAATGAATTCCAAAGTAAATGATCACACTTCCATAAATTGAGAAGCCACTTAGATAGAGGTAGATGAATAAAAAAAACAAGGTACAGACATGACCAAATACTTGGTAAGGATTACCCAATCACAAACCAAATATCTGCGGAAGAAATACTAGAGCTACATGAATTCCCACCTATGAAACTCCCGAAACTTTTTGGTTATGCAATCAGGTGTTGGGGATACAGGGGAAGCATAATATCTCACCCAAAACTAGCAAATCCTACATCCAGCTGTATTCATACTTCAACACATAACCAAGAAACCTTTGGAAATCATTTACCTCAACCTTCGAAAAGCATCCGTTATACGAGTTATGGCAATACTCCCGAACTCCCGCCCCAGTACTAGTTGGCGTCGAGGTTATCTCACCAACAACTGCATAAAAGAGATTTTCGATGTCGGCGAAACTCAGGTATTCCAGAACTGCAATGATAAAATTGTGACGACAACACCTCGGAGCTCAACTCCCAGGGACACTGCCACAACCCCTAAATGCCAGGAGGCACCAAGAACAATGTTCTCGTCACAAAACCATCGGAACAATTCCAAGATACCCGTGTGATCCTAATTTTTTTCGTGAAATTTGAGAAGAGAAGAGTCAAAACTCTACATCAGAAGGCCTCACCAGAGCGACGAAGGGACTGAGGAGTAAAAAGAATCCTACTCTCTGATATATATACTCCTATAAGACTCAAAACATTTTTCTAGACTCAACAACGCTAGCGATTCGATCAAGGAGGGGGCTCCTAAGTCGGGGAAGGCTCTGATTACCAACTTGTAACACCCACGATGCGGCTATATCTCCCATGTGTCGGATCACGACTTAGAGGCATAACCGCATTGTAGGCATGTCGCAAGAGGGGTAATCTTTACACATCCCATGTACTGAATAAGATAGAGATAAAGAATTGGCTTACAATCGCCACTTCACACCATACATAAATATAGCATTACATCATCCAGAATACAATCAAGGTCCGACTACGGAACCAAAATAAAGACAACCCCAAATGCATAAGATCCCCGATCGCCCCAACTAGGCTCCACTACTGATCGTCTAGAAAGGAAACATAGTAACATCCTGAGTCCTCGTTGAACTCGCACTTGAGTTCGTTCGCATCCCCTGGAATGGCATCATCGGCACCTGCATCTGGTTTTGGAAGTAATCTTTGAGTCACGGGGACTCAGCAATCTCACACCCTCACGATCAAGACTATTTAAGCTCATGGGTAGGAAAAGGTATGTGAGGTGGAGCTGCAGCAAGCACTAGCATATATGGTTGCTAACATACGCAAATGAGAGCGAGAAGAGAAGGCAAAGCACGGCCGACAAGCTACAAAGATCAAGAAGTGATCCTGAAAACTACTTACGTTCAAGCATAAACACGAGACCGTGTTCTCTTCCCGGACTCCGCCGAAAAGAGACCATCACGGCTACACACGCTGTTGATTCATTTTGATTAAGTTAAGTGTCAGGTTTTCTACAACCAGATATTAACAAATTCCCATCTGCCGATAACCACGGGCACGGCTTTCGAAAGTTCAAATCCCTGCAGGGGTGTCCCAACTTAGCCCATCACAAGCTCTCACGGTCAATGAAGGATATTCCTTCTTCTAGGACGACCCAATCAGACTCGGAATCCCGGTTACAAGACATTTCGACAATGGTAAAACAAGACCAGCAAAGCCGCCCGATGTGCCGAAAAATCTCGATAGGAGTCGCACGTATCTCGTTCTTAGGGCACACCGGATGAACACTACGTACAACTAAAACCAACCCTCGAGATTCCCCAAGGTGGCGCTACAAGTGGCTCTGCTTTGGACCAACACTCAGAGGAGCGCTGGCCCGGGGGTTTAAAATAAAGATGACCCTTGAGTCCGCGAAACCCAAGGGAAAAAGGCTTAGGTGGAAAATGGTAAAACCAAGGTCGGTCCTTGCTGGAGGAGTTTTATTCAAGGCGAACTATCACGGGGTTCCCATTATAACCCAACCGCGTAAGGAACGCAAAATCAAGGAACATAACACCGGTATGACGGAAACTAGGGCGGCAAGAGTGGAACAAAACACCAGGCATAAGGCCGAGCCTTCCACCCTTTACCAAGTATATAGGTGCATTCAAGTAAACAAGATATAATAATGATATCCCAACAATAAACATGTTCCAACAAGGAACAAACTCCAATCTTCACCTTCAACTAGCAACGCTATAAGAGGGGCTGAGCAAAGCGGTAACATAGCCAAACAACGGTTTGCTAGGACAAGGTGGGTTAGAGGCTTAAAATGGCAATATGGGAGGCATGATAAAGCAAGTGGTAGGTATCACGACATAGGCATAGCAATAGAGTGAGCAACTAGCAAGCAAAGATAGAAGTGATTTCGAGGGTATGGTCATCTTGCCTGCAAAGTTCTCCGAGTTGACGTAAGCTTGATCCTTGTAAGCATACTCAACGGGTTCCTCGATCACGAACTCGTCTCCCGGCTCTACCCAAGGCAAGAACACAAGAAAAAGAAACCACAATCAACCATAGTGTAATGCGCAAGCAACATGATGCAAAACATGGCATGATATGCGGGATGTGATATGCAATGTATATGCGTGCTCCGGAAGGAAAAGATTGAACCAGGCCTCAACTTGGCAAACCAAGTGCCGCTGGAAAGATGAGTTGATTTCGGTTGAGATCAATATAAAGATCGCCGGAATCGGATGCACGGTTTGTAAATTGCAAGCAAAACAAGAATGGCACAATTCTGCGATTAACAGCACGATGCTATCTAGAATGCAACAAGAAACTAAGCTACTGCACTCCAACATAGCAACAAAGCACATGGCAGTGATCTAATCAAGATGCTTGACAAAAAATGAACACTGAGCTATGGCTAAATCACACAATAGCAGGCTCAAACAAGCATGGAAAAAGTGCAAAAGATAACAACGTCACAGACTTAGTGAAAATAACATGTCAGGATTTAACATCAGGAAGCAATGTTTAGAGCAAGATAACAACATGCTACAGGATCAGAACATAGCAACACAAGGCATGGCATGCATCTACTCAAAGCATATAACAAAAGTCCCTTAATAACCATAAGCCAACAAGGATCATAAAATATGATGGCACCCATGTAAACGTAGCAAGTTTTGTAAACAGATTCAGACTTAGCAAAAAACTAGACATGGCAAAAACAGAGTTACGTAAGCATGTTTACGAGCACGATTCACTCAACAAAAGGCATTGTATGACAAGCTAAACATACTACCAGCAAGAAGACATGATCATGAAGCCAAGCAAAGCAAGAACAAGCTCATAGCATGCATCGATCAACTGCAACATGATTAACACGTAAACAATCTGCCATGAACATTTTATAGCGAAAGTAGAGGTAGATTGAGTCCAGCTAGGGTACTCCATAATTTAAAACAAGGACATGGATGGATAGAGAATAACCATATGTCAACATCATCCTTACTGAACATGCTCAAAAGAGGCATGGATCACTCTGTAGCAACATGACTACATGGCATAAAAATAACATCACGGAAATGGCTTAGTAGAATTCTAAGTCCCTGAAATCAGCAACATCACGAGAGCTACTTTGCATGCTTGTGCTAGTCACCACATTGATCACAAAAATACAGGGAATACATCCCTGTAAAGATGGCATGGCATAGCCCAAAACACATGTAGGGTTCCAGCTCATATGCAGCACACATTAATTATGGCAAAAATGATAAATGCTCAAGATCTGCTAAGTAACAGGCACTAACATTATGAAGCACTCTTGCAACAGCATTTTAGGCATCAAGATGGACTCAAACAAGCATGGTGCACTGGAACAAAATGAAGAGGACATCCTAACGAACATTTTGATATATGGCACGCCCAAAATGGAGCTACGGATGCAGAGTTATGATGCGATGAACATGGCGAAAAAAGTTACAGATCCGGGGACTTAGAAGAAAAAAAATCACCTCCGGATCTAGGGTTGACCCGGGCACACAAAATGAGGCGGCGATGGATCTCGCCGGAGACGACGCCAGAGTTGGAGGAGATGGCGGCCGGAGTCGCGGAAGAGCTCGCCGGCGAGGTGCGGGGGCGGGTCCCGCGATGGATGAGGACGGGCGGCGGGATCCGGCCGCGGGCTTGCCGGATCCGGCGGCCAGCGGTGCGGGGGCAAGCAGAGGCGTGCTCGGCGGCGGGCGTCGGCGCTGGAGAGGCGGCGGGAGGCGCGGTGGCTGGCGGTGACGGGCAGCGGAGGGCGCGGGCGGCGTGCGGGGTGAGGCGGCCCGGGCGCGGACACCTGCGGGCGGCGGCGGCGAGGGGAACGGGCCAGGCGTGGGCCTCGCGGGCCGGTGGGAGGCGCGGGGCGGTGGGCACCCACGTGGCGGCGGCGGAGAGGATCCAGGCGGCGGCGAGGCTGACGTGTCGCGTGGGGATTGGTTTGGGTGAGGTGGCCGGTGGACACGTCCAGCAAACGCGGACATGTCCGACGGCGCGGGGTGGAAGAAGGCTAGGGTTGGACTGCGAGATTTCAAGAGGGATCACATATTTATAGGTAGAGGGAGCTAGGAGAGTCCAAATGAGGTGCGATTTTCGGACACACGATCGTGATCGAACGACCGAGAGGATGGAGGGTGTTTGGATGGGTTTTGGGACACTTTGGAGGGGTGTTGGGATGCAACACACACGAGGCCTTTACGGTTCCTCGGTTAACCGTTGGAGTATCAAACGAAGTCCAAATGGCATGAAACTTGACAGGCGGTCTACCGGTGGTGTACCAAGGCCGCTTGGCAAGTCTCGGTCCAATCCGAGAATGTTTAACACTCACACACGAAAAGAGGAAAAAGGGGGGCGCCGGAGGACGTAGGAGTGCCGAAATGCAAAACGGACAACGGGGAAAATGCTCGGATGCATGAGACGAACACGTATGAAAATGCGATGCACATGCTGACATGAAGAAAATGCAAAACAAAGAAAAAGCCAACCATGAGTGAATATCATAACTTAGAGCCGAAAATGGCAAGAGTTGGAATACAAATATGGCAAGTTACATATGGGGCGTTACAGCTGCGTACTTTATCATCTTACTCTTGTACTTGTATGTAAGCCACCATATTTTGCTTAGTGCTTGCTGCAACTCCACCATATATACACATCCTACCTTTAAGCTTAAATTGTCTTGATCTCGTGGGTTTTGAGATTGCTGAGTCCTCGCGGCTCACAGTTACTACAAACACTGTTGCAGGTGCCGATGATACTGATGCAGATGATGCCACTCAGCTCAAGTGGGAGTTCGACGAAGACCTTGGCCATTACTATGTTTCCTTTCCGGATGATCAGTAGTGGTGCCTAGTAGGGAAGATCGAGACTTAGCATGGGTGGTTGTCTTCTTTTCATTTGGATCCGTCTGTAGTCGGACCTTGTGTGTACTCTGAATGATGTATGAATAATTTGATCATTGTGTGACATGGTGATTGTAAACCAACTATTTACCTCCGTGTTCATTTACATGGGAATGTGTGAAGATGACCCTTCTTGCGATCATACCAAAATGCGGTTATGCCTCTAAGTCGTGGCTCGACACGTAGGAGATATAGCCACATCTTGGGCGTTATAAGTGGGCACATCCCTAGTTAAAGTCTTGACGTCTCCAAACCCACTTTTTAATTTTTTTATCATGAAGATCATCACCCCCCGAATAATTGGGACGCCTTCTAGCTAAAGTTGACTCATATCCAGTCCCTTTTCATCAAGTTTTATATTACTAAACAAAGATTCCATAGGTGAGGCACCAATTATTTTAATATGTTCATCATGGTTAGTAAGAGAATCAGGTTTAGGAGCCATCTTATTTACTAGCATAGTTTTTTATCAGAAATCGTTCCAATCAAATTTTCACTACGAGCTAGCTAAGATTGAAGGCTAGCAACTTCTACATTAACATCATCAAGTTGTTTACTAATATCATCTATCAAGGTAGAATGTCCATTAAGTTCCTCAGCAAAGAATTTATTGTGTTCATACCGTGAAAACATGAAATTTTTAGTAGTACTCTCGATTTTCACTAATCTCTTATGATAAGAACTAAAATATAGAATAACTTGAGGCATAGCGACAAAGCAAGCAAACGAGCAAAACTAACAAAGTAAATATTTTTTGTGTATTTAATTTTTATGAGAAGTGTGGGAGATGAAAATGAGAGGCAAAGGAAATAAAAGGGCAAATAAAAAGTAGAGCAAGTAGACGATAGTTTGTGTGTAGGTACTTGATAGGTTTTGATGATGTCTCCCCAGAAATGGTGCTAGAAATTCTTCCTGCTACCTGTGAGCTGCGTTGGGATTTTCCTCGAAGAGGGGGGAGAAGCAGTACAATAGAGATAAGTATTTCCCTCGGTAGAACCAAGGTTTATCAAACCATTAAGAGAATCGTGCAAAGCCTCGTGAACAACACCTGCACACACAAAAGCAAATACTTGCACCCAACGCAGGCAAGACGATTGTCAATCCCCTTGAACTTGTTACCAGAAAGGATCAAATCTTGTAGTGGTAGATAGATAAATTGCAAAACAAAATAAAAGAAATAAAATTACAGTAAAGGTATTTTTGTTTTTATAGTATTATAAAGGTAGACCGGGGCCATAGTTTTCACTAGAGGCTTTTCTCTCGAACACATAGCATACATTGGATGAACAAATTACTGTTGGGCAATTGATAGAAAAGCGCATAGTTATGACGATATTCAAGGAAATGATCATGTTTATAGGCATCACGTCCGAGACAAGTATACCAACTCCTGCTTGTATCTACTAATATTACTCCACCAATCAACTGTTATGCAGCATTCATCTATTGATAGAGGCAAGGGTGTCCCATCTTTCGATGAGATGGTGGTTATAATTTTTGATGGAGTATACTTTGACTGTCCGACCATGAACGTGCGAGGACATCGCACCTTAGCAATCGCTAGACCAACTCCGAGAGGTTATTGACCATGCCGGAGCACGATCAACCTGACCACGAGGGTATGTTTCCTGCACACAAACGAAGAACAAGCAAAAAACCTAAAAATGCAATCTGGATATTGCGAATATAAGAGGAAATCTTTTTTAATGAAAGTGGGGTTCTGTGACGTCTTTGTCTGGTCGTAGAACACAAACGAAGTACGCGAAGTAGCAGCTATTGCAAACTTTTAATCTAAAAAAACCCTAAGTCTAAACTGTGTCTGAAGGATTGTATTTGTAGGGGGGAGAGAGGATTTCGTCCCCCTCATGGCAAGGTGGAACGAAAAGACCTCCTGAGTCATTTCCCCTACAATACAGACCCTAAAAAAATATCCTATAAGTAGTATTTCAAAATTACATGGGCCTGGCCCAAAAAATAAGGTGGTGCAGCACCTATATTAAGTTATGGACAAAATCCATGAAAGGACATCTTGTATATTGCGTCCATGTCCTTGTATGTCATCAAGGAGTCTTCAAAGTGCTAAAATCTGCACTAGAAATGCGTTCTGGTTCCCTTCGCACACGCCTTCATCTCCATGCTTGATCCTGCTCCAGTGTTCATCCCTCTTGTCCATGCTAGGCCCTTCATTAGTAATCAACACAAATGTATCCAATTTAGGAAGCATCATATTCTCATGAACATTAAAAATTTTACCAAGAAATTAAAGTATGTGGTAATTCAATTGGCGTGTGCAAGCTCTAGTAATTGGTCCAGTACGTATAACAGTAGGAGTTGTGGGTGTAAGAATGGTATTAATGTCCTCATCATCCTCCCCTTCTTGAAATGAAGTCGTCCTCAATAGAACCTCATCTTCCTCACCCAAATAAGGCTTCAAATCTGCAATATTAAAAGCGGGAATAACCCCAAAATCTGCAGGCAGCTCAAGTTTATATGCATTATCATTTATTTTCTCTAACACCTTCAAAGGACCATCAACACGTGGCATTAGCTTTGATTTGCGCAAATAAGGAAACTTATCCTTACGCAAATGTGACCAAACAAGATCTCCAGGTGCAAAGACAACTTGTTTTCTACCCTTATCTCCAGCAAGTTTATACTTAGCATTGATACGTTCAATGTTTTCCTTAGTTAACTCATACATTTTTAAGATCAATTCAGCATGTTGTTTAGCATCAAAATTAACCTTTTCCGAAGATGGAAGAGGCAACAAATCAATAGTTGCACGAGGTAGGAAACCATACACAATTTCAAAAGGGCACATCCTAGCAGTAGAATGCAATGAATGGTTATAAGAAAATTCAATATGAGGCAAGCATTCTTCCCATGTTTTCTTGTTATTCTTGAAAACAGCCCTAAGTATAGTAGATAATCTTCTATTGACTACTTCAGTTTGTCCATTAGTTTGGGGGTGACGTGTAGTACTAAAAAATAGTTTAGTCCCCAACTTAGCCCATAAACATCTCCAAAAGTGGCTAAGAAATTTAGTATCACGATCTGAAACAATAGTATTTGGCACACCAGGCAAGCGAATAATTTCATGAAAGAACAAGTCAGCAACATTAGCAGCAGCATCGTTTTATCATATGGTATAAAGTGTGCCATTTTTTAAAATCTATCCACGACAACAAATATGCTATCCCTCCCCTTCTTTGTTCAAGGCAAACCTAAGACAAAGTCCATAGATATGTCCTCCCACGGAACACTAGGTAGAGGCAACGGCATATATAAACCATGAGGATTGAGTCGTAACTTAGATTTTTGGCATCTAGTGCAGCAAGCAACAAAGCGCTCAACATCTCATCTTGTCTTTGGCCAAAAGAAATGTGTAGCAAGTATGTCCTCATCTTCTTCACGCCAAAGTGTCCCATTAATCCTCCTCCATGCACCTCCCGCGACAACAAAAGACAAACCGAGTAAATTGGAATGGTGTTAGCACGAAACACAAATCCATCATTAATGATGAACTTGTTCCATGGTCTTCCTTCTTTACTATTATACATAACATCTCTAAAATCAGCATCATGCACATATATATCTTTGATGGTCTCCAAACCAAATATTTTAAATTCAATTTTTGGAAGCATAGTTGATGCGGAGCATCCTATGGTCATCCCCATGGACCTACCAGCGTCTCACCAAGTGCCAAGTGGAACGATGATACGAGCACGTGAAAGAGCTCTCGGGACCAAGGTGCCATCTTTCCTTAGTGATATTTCATTTGACCCGCATGAGACATGGCTATTACCTAAAGTCGGAACACCGTGTGTGATTGGGTATGAAGAACACCTCCTTGGACATGGTTGTGATGATGGACAAGTCCCCAAGTGCATGGATGAAGAGAGCCAACAGAAGGAACCGGAGAAGTCTCTAGGACCCGGACATCTAGCCCCAAGACCCGAACATCTGGCCCCTAGAACATGCAGCCTAGCCGAGGCCATCAGCCAAGGCTACAGGGTCCAGACGTTCAGCCTAGCCCTAGACATCCAACGCGACTGGCCCGGACATCCGGTGTCAGCCCGGAAATCCGAACCGTCTATCACAGAACGCAGCCGACACCTGTCCACACCGGCCCTAGAAATCTGGCCACCGAGCCTCGGACATCTGGCCTCCTATCGAAGGCCCGGACATCCGGCCCCCTCTGTCTGCGCATAGTAAAGGGGCAAAGCCCATGTATCCCTTCGCCCCCCTAAAACTATATATACACCCCCTGCACCTACATTTTGGGGTTAGCATTGTGATAGCTCATCTTGGAGATAGATATTTGCTCATCCACTTACCTATACTCCTCTGGAGACCAAGGCTTCCTCAAGGAGAAGATCCCCCAAGTGGATTCAAGACCTCCTCAAGGAGAAGGCCCCCCTCGTGGATGCAAGACCTCCCTCCTCACGGATTGGGATGAACTAGCTACTGTTTTTATTGTCCTTTGTTGGGTTTGGATCATGTATCTCACTTTGTGTACTTGGATCTAGCACATGTGTAATGGAATCTTGTTGATTTGAGTGTTTCCTCTAGTTTTCCGTCTTGTGTGTTCATTGTGTTCTTCGAAAATCCCCCTCCAAATAGTGAAAAATCGACCCCTAGGGTTCCTCCCTACATCATCTATGGTATCATGAGCCACGTTGATCACGATTTTGGAGTCTCTCCCTTCGTTTCCTAGCCTAATTTTGCTTTGATTTTGTCCCAATTTTGAAAATCCCCACAAAATAAGCCCTCCCAAAAAAATTGCAATTTGTTGGTGTGATGATGTTTTGTTGCATTTGATCCACGGATATGATGTGTTACTCGTAAATCTGCCTTCCCCTAACTTATTCCCCAATTCCATCCATGAAATTCCACAAATTTTTCCCCGAAATTTTTCTTTTGCCTCGAGATCCATCGAGTTTGTGCAAGATTTTGGAGCTCGGACATCCCGCCTCCCGCAGCAACACTCCCTCCACCACTCCTCTTTCACCAAACTTTTGCTAATTTTAACCAGCTTTCCACCTATAGTTCCGCATACCACCACCGCTTTTCGCAACCAGCATCGCTTACCCGCTACCAATTTTGACACATTTTGTTCTTTGAGAATTTGAGTTGTGGTTTCTATTTCCTAAGATGTTTCGGCTACTTAGGGACTGTTCGACACCAACATCACCACCACTCATCTTTGCCACAGAGTCGTCATCGACAACAACCGCTTCACTATTTTGACACCATCAACCGTAAGCAAGGGCGATAACCTCGACGACACTCTCGTATATTCTCCCTTGCCATTGCATTGATAACCCATAGCCCATTTTGTGTCACTTGTCTATCGAGACTAGCCATTGAGTATTGCCGGCAACGTTATGATACGCCCATTTTGCATCATGTTTTACTACTGTTATTTATAATGTTTTTATGCATAATAATGTTTTATGGAGTAATTCTAATGCCTTTTCTCTCATAATATGCAAGGTTTACACAAAGAGGGAGAATGCCGGCAGCTGGAATTTTGGACCTCAAAAAGTTATGTCAGAGTCACCTATTCTGCAAATCTCCAAATGAGTTGAAAATTTATGGAGAATTGTTTTGGAATATATGAAAAATACTGAAGCAAATAGCTACCAGAAGGGGGCCACCAGGTGGGCACAACCCACCTGGGCGCGCCAGGCACCCCAGGCGCGCCCTGGTAGGTTGTGCTCACCTCGGCCCACCTTCGGTGCCCATCTTCTGCTATATAAGTCATTTTGACCTAGAAAAAATAAGAGGAGGACTTTCAAGACAGATCCCCACCGTCTCGAGGCGGAACTTGGGTAGGAGCACTTTTGCCCTCCGGTGGAGCGATTTCGCCGGGGGAATTCCGTCCCGGAAAGGGAAATCATCATCATCATCATCATCATCATCACCAACAACCCTCTCATCTTTAGGAGGCCAATCTCCATCAACATCTTCAATGGCACATCTCCTCTCAAACCCTAGTTCATATCTTGTGTTCAATCTTTGTACCGGAACCTCAGATTGGTACATGTGTGTGGCTAGTAGTGTTGATTACATCTTGTAGTTGATTACTATATGGTTTATTTGGTGGAAGATTATATGTTCAGATCCATTATGCTATTTAATATCCCTCTGATCTTGAGAATGGATATTATTTGTGAGTACTTTACCTTGTTCTTGAGGCCACGAGAGAAGTCATGTTGCAAGTAATCATGTGAATTTGATATTCATTTGATATTTTGATGATATGTATGTTGTGATCCCCTTAGTGGTGTCATGTGAACGTCGACTACATGGCACTTCACCATATTTGAGCCTAAGGGAATGCATTGCGGAGTAGTTATTAGATGATGGGTTGCTAGAGTGACAGAAGCTTAAACCCTACTTTATGCGCTACTTCGTAAGGGACTAATTTGCATCCAAAAGTTTAATGATGTGGTTAGATTTTATCTTAATACTTTTCTCGTAGTTGCGGATGCTTGCGAGGGGGTTAATCATAAGTAGGAGGTTTTTTCAAGTAAAAACAACACCTAAGCACCGGTCCACCCACATATAAAATTATCAAAGTAGCGAACACGAATCAAACCAACATGATGAAAGTGACTAGATGAAATACCCGTGTACCCTCAAGAATGCTTTGCCAGTTATAAGAAACCGTTTTGGCCTATGCTTTGCCACAAAAGTATTGGGCTACCTTGCTGCACGTTATTTACGTTACCGTTACTTGCTCGTTACAAATTACCCTGCTATCAAACTAATCGTTACCGACAATTTCAGCGCTTGCAGAAATTACCTTGCTAAAAACCACTTGTCATTTCCTTCCGCTCCTCATTGGGTATGACACTCTTACTTATGGAAAGGACTACGATTGAGGCCCTATACTTGTGGGTCATCAAAGCACTTATCTGGTGTCGTTTCTGGGGAGTGAAGTGCTCTTGGTAAGTGGAAATTGGTAAGGAAAATTTATTACTATGTGCTGAAATTTATTGTCACCTGTTACTATGGAGAATCATCCGTTGAGGGGTTTGTTTGGGGTATCTTCACCTCGACCGGTACCAAAATTAGTTGCCCCTGAACCTACTACACCTACTGAAAATATTGGTTATGAAATTCCTTCGGGTATGATACAACAACTACTAGCTAATCCTTATGCAGGAGATGGAACTGAACATCCTAATATGCACTTAATATATGTGGATGAAATTTGTGGATTATTTAAGCTTGCAGGTTTATCCATAGGTGAAACTAAAAAGAACGTTTTCCCTTTATCTTTGAAGGGAAAAGCATTGACATCGTATAGGCTATGCGATGATGTCGGATCTTGGAATTGGAATTTCACCAAAAACTTTATCCTATGCATCTAGTTCATCGTGATTGGAATTACATATATAATTTTTGGACTCGTGAAGGAGAAAGTATTGCTCTAGCTTGGGGGAGGCTTAATTCAATGTTATATTCATGCCCCAATCATGAGCTCTCGAGTGAAATTATTATTCAGAACTTTTATGCTCGGCTTTCTTGTGATGATCAATCCATGCTCGATACTTCTTGTACTCGTTCTTTTATGAAGAATACTATTGAATTCAGGTGGGATCTTTTAGAAAGAATTAAACGCAACTCTGTAGATTGGGAATTCAATGAAGGTAGAGAGCCAGGTATTAAGCTTGAGTTTGATTGTGTTAAATATTTTATGAATACCGATGCATTTCAAAAGTTTAGCACTAAATATGGACTTGACTCTGAGATAGTAGCCTATTTTTGTGAATCATTTGCTACTCATATTGATCTCCCTAAGGAGAAGTGGTTTCAATATCATCCCCCTACTAAAGATGAAACTATTATTTACAATGTTGATCCAGTTGTGCCTACTACTTATATTGAAAAACTACCTTTCCCTGTTAGGATAAAGTAACATGCTAAGGTTTAAACTATGTTTTGCAAAAGTAATATCAGAGCACCCAAACCCACTGAACAAATCAAAGTAGAACCTAGTGTTGCCATGGTTAAAGATCTTCTGGTAGAAAATATAAATCGGCATGCTATTTATTTCTCTGATGAAGCTACTAGGATTGACAAACCAGATGAAAAAGATAAACATAGACCTGTTGTTGGCATGCCTATTGTCTCAGTCAAAATAGGAGATCATTGTTATCATGGTTTATGTGATTTAGGTGCTAGTGGTAGTGCAATTCCTTTTACCTTATACCAAGAAATTATGAATGACATAGTACCCACTGAAATAGAAGACATAGATGTTACTATTAAACTTGCTAATAGAGACACTATCACACTACTTGGGATTGTTAGAGATGTTGAAGTCTTGTGTGGGAAAATAAAATACCCTACTGATTTTCTAGTTCTTGGTTCCCCACAAGATGACTTTTGTCCCATTATCTTTGGTAGACCTTTCTTGAACACTGTCAATGATACTATAGATTGTCATGAACAAACTGTCAGTGTTAGATTTTGTGATGAGTATCATGAATTTAATTTCTCCAAGTTTAATAGAAAACCTCATAACAAAGAATTAACTAGTAAGGATAAAATAATTGGTCTTGCTTCTATTGTCGTGCCTCCTACTGATCCACTAGAACAATATTTGCTAGACCATGAAAATGATATGCATATGCATGAATGAAATGAATAGATAAAAATTTCTTTGAACAACGGGCTTTGCTTAAACACAATTTTCCTATTGAGACTCTATGAGGTTGAGGGCCTCCTGGACTAAGGGGTCCTCGGGCGTCCGACCTGTTATCCATGGGCCGGACTGATGGGCTGTGAAGACATGAAGGCCGAAGACTACACCGTGTACGGATTGGACTCTACTTGGCGTGGAAGGCAAGCTTGGCGACCGAAGATCCCGTCTTATGTAACCGACTCCATGTAAACCCTAGATCCCCCCGATGTCTATATAAACCGAAGGGGTAGTCCGGAAAGGACATCACATATACTCATTACCATACCCACATAGGTTTAGGGTTTAACCGTTATGATCTCGTGGTAGATCCACTCTTGTAACACTCATATTCATCAATATCAATCAAGCATGACATAGGGTTTTACCTCCAGAGAGAGGGCCCGAACCTGGGTAAGCATTGTGTCCCCCGTCTCCTGTTACCATCGATCCAAGACGCACAGTTCGGGACCCCCTACCCGAGATCCGCCGGTTTTGACACCGACATTGGTGTTTTCATTGAGAGTTCCACTGTACCATCGATGAAAGGCTCGATGGCTCGCCTTGTCATTAAAGACAATATTACTGCAGGGGTAGTTTTGGCCTCAGGCCAAACTCTCCGGCTGGGCGACTTTACTATGATCGCCCGTTCGGTCGCAGGGCCAACGATGACCTCTCGGGCCATCGAAAATCCCCTTCGCATCAACTCCGAGCACTCCAAGAAGATGGATCCGGTTGAGTTTTCGTCCTTAAATGAGCTCCTAGATCGCATCGCTGCTTTGGGAATCACCATAGATTACGATCAGATCGGGCCTAAAACCGATCTGGGAGAAACCGAAATCTCATCGGTCACCCACCGGATCACGACAGTCCTGGAGCAGGACGGTGAGTCTTCTTCTATATTGAAGACGCACTATGTTCGGGACGCCGTTCATGAAGAGCTAGATACTCACCCACGAAGGGATGCAACCAACCCTCCGAACATAGCATCAGACGGAGGTTCCAAGCAATTAGAAGATATTCCAGAACCCGGACTGTCTAGTCCGGAAGGTCGTCGGACTTCGGACAACTGGTTAGGTCGGGGTTCGGATTTAATTCCACCCACCCACCTAGATATAGATGCTCTCATGAGCATAAAATAGCAATCCTAGGAGAAGGTCCACCACTTCTGGGCCAGATTCCTCCTTGTCAAGGAGAAGGTAAAGGATTGCCGTGACGAGGACGCAATATCAGTCTTCTGCAAAAACTGTGTGGACGAAGGAATCCTCAACGCCATCAATCTCCGCCGCATACTAAAATTTGCTGACTTAACAACCATCGTACAAAAATACTGCGCAATGGAAAGCGCCTGGGAAACTCGGGCGGCTCGCTGGGAACCACCAGTCCCAACCCAACTTCCCCTACAGGCGAAAAGGGCGTACCCTCGTGGCACGCCCAATCCAACAGTCAAAAAACACAAAGCCACTACACGGCAAGGCACTGTTCTGGAAGGGTGGCTCGATGGCCCATGCAAAATACATACAACAACGGATACTGTGGCAACCCACAGCCTTAGAGCATGTTGGATACTAGGACAGGTAGCCAAGAGCGGCGAGGACATCCTTATCAAGGACGCCCCAGAACAACACCCCAGAAGAAGACGACCCAAGAGTATTGACAGTCTTTGAGACATTCACTTCAAATAACAAGCGCAAAAGGGCACTTCGCAAGCTCAAGAAAGTCTGCTAAATTGCTGTAATAAACCCATGGAATGACACGGCTATAACATTCAACACCGGTGATGAACCAAAGTACAGAACAACACGGGCACCAGCCGCGTTAGTCCTCGGCCCCATCGTGGATGGGTTCCGACTCACCAAGGTCCTCATGGACGGCGGCAGTGGATTAAATATCATTTATGAGGACACACTCCATAAAATGGAAATAGACAGGAGTCGCATCAAACAAAGTAACAGAATCTTCCGGGGAATTATTCCTAGTCGGGAGGCGCGGTGCGTGGGCAAAATCACACTTGACGTGGTGTTCCGATCACCGGAGAACTATCGGTCCAAAGAAATAAGCTTCCAGGTGGCCGCTTTCAGCAGCGGATATCACGCCCTGTTGGGGCGGGATGCTTTTACACGCTTCCAAGCTATACCTCACTATAGATATATGAAGCTCAAAATGCCCGGAGCAAACGGTATAATCACTCGCGTCAGTGATCCGGACATAGCACTCCGCGCTGAAAACAAAAACGCATCCCTGGCCCCGGAGTTGCTATCCGTAGCCCTCGCGGCCGAATAATTAACCGCATTACGCTCCACAGTGGACAAGGATGATGTGATCCTCGACAAATGCTCCAAATCCACCTCGTTTAAACCGGCAGAAGAAATAATCAAATTCCAGGTCCACCCAACGGAACCCAAGAAGACGGCATCCATCGGAGCTCAACTAAACCCAACAATTGACGCCGCACTGCGAGAATTCTGCGTGAAAACTGGGACATATTTTCCTGGCACCCTTCGAGTATGCCAGCGATCCCACGCAAGCTGGCCGAACAAGCCTCAATATATTAAAGGGGCTTAAACTAGTCAAGCAAGCACTGCGGCGCTTTTCCGAACCCAAGCGACAAGCCATGGGGGAGGAGCTGGCCAAACTCATTGAGGTCAGATTCATTAGAGAAATCAAACATCCGGACTGGCTGGCAAACCTGGTGATGGTACCAAAGAAGGACAAATCCTGGCGCCTGTGCGTCGATTTCAAAGACCTCAACAAAGCCTGCCCTAAGCATCCCGTCCCCCTCCCCCGCATTGCTCAAATCATTGATGCCACCGCAGGACACGACTCACTATGTTTCCTCGATGCATACTCTGGATACCATCAAATCAAAATGAAGGAATCCGATCAAGCTGCAACATCATTTATTACCCCATACAGGCCATTCTGCTTCAATACCATGCCCTTTGGGCTCAAGAACGCCGGAGCCACATATCAACGCATGATTCAAACATGCCTGGAGAAACAGATTGGCAAAACAGTAGAGGCTTACATGGATGACATTGTCATGAAAACCAGGCACGTGGAAATACTAATAGACGACTTCCGTATTACATTTGACAACCTCAGGGAATATGACATTAAGGTCAACCCAGAAAAGTGTGTCTTCGGCGTCCCCGGTGGAAAACTGCTGGGCTTTATCGTTTCCAATAGAAGAATAAAAGGAAACCCAGCCAAAGTCCAAGCTTTGTCACAATTGGCTAAGCCAACAAACCTTAAGCAAGTTCAAAAACTTGCAGGTTGCGTGGCAGCTCTAAGCCGCTTTATCTCCAAATTAGGAGAAAAGGCACTGCCTCTCTATCGCCTTCTACAGTGAACCGACCACTTCGAGTGGACGGACAGGGCAACAGCCGGATTAGAAGAAATAAAAACCCTTCTTGTGAGCAATCCAATCCTGGCCGCACCAAACTCTGGCGAACCGATATTATTATACATATCGGCAACACATCAGGTGGTGAGCACTCTACTCGTTGTTGAACGAGAACAAGACGGACATAAATTCCCGCTTCAGAAGCCAGTATACTACGTGTCTACTGTCCTCACACCATGCAAATCCCGGTACCCTCATTATCAAAAAATAGCATACGCGGTCTCCATGGCATCCCGAAAGCTCCGTCACTACTTCCAGGAGTGTTCGATCATGGTGGTGTCTGAAGTACCACTCAACGACATTATAAACAACCGCGATGCTACGGGCCGGATTGCCAAATGAGCCATTGAACTCTTGCCATTCGACATCACATACAAACCATGTCGAGCTATCAAATCCCAAGTTCTGGCTGACTTCTCACCGAATGGACAGAGGTCGAGCTCCCTAGAGAGTATGGCGCATAATCCAATTGGGTCATGCACTTCGACGGATCCAAAATGCATCCAAGTGGGTGTCGTTTTAACGTCCCCCACTGGAGACATCGTCCAGTATGTTCTACAAACACTATACACAGACTCCAATAACGCAATCGAATATGAGGCCTTATTGCATGGCCTTCGGATGGCTGTCTCCATGGGCATACAACGCCTACAAGTGCGCGGGGACTGAAACCTTGCAATATCTCAAATAAATGGAGATTTTGACTCTAAAGATCAGAAGATGGCAGCGTATCGCAACACAGTCATAAAAATGTCGGCCCGGTTCGAGGGGCTCGAGTTCCATCATGTGGCTCGAGAAAGTAGTCAAGCGGCCGATGTTCTTGCTCGTGTTGGCGCTAAGCGCGACCCCGTCCCACCTAATACCTTCCTGGAAAGGCTCTTCAAGCCATCCGTGGTGTGGCAGGGGGAAAACGACAACACTAGTCCAGACCCAAACATAACCCTAGATCCCGGAAACATCGACATAACACCATCGGCGCATCTCATCATGGCAGTCATTGCCCCATGGACCAAACCCTTCCTGGCCTACCTTAATAGGAAGGACCTTCCTAAGGACTAGAATGAGGCCCTCTATAGTGTTCGGCGTTCGAAGGCCTACAAGGTTCATGATGGAGAACTCTACAAGAAAAGCGCCACTGGAGTCCTTCAACGATGTATATCCGAGGAAGAGGGGCGGTAGCTCTTGGCTGAAATTCATGCCGGACTCGGCGGTCACCACGCCGCATCTCGGCCCTTGTTAGCAAGGCCTTCCGTACAGGGTTTTATTGGCCGACGGCCCGAGCGGATGCAAAGGACCTTGTCCAACATTGCCTCGGATGCCAACTCTTTGCCAATCAAAGCCATATGCCCCCACTGCCCTACAAACAATCCCCATCACTTGGCCTTTCGCGGTCTGGGGACTCGACATGGTTGGACCCATTAAAGGGGGAAGCCATAAGAAAAAATATCTACTGGTTATGGTGGACAAATTCACTAAGTGGATAGAGGCTAAACCAGTCAAAACGGCTGAGTCCGATCCGGTGATAGACTTCATATCCGATGTTGTGCACCGTTATGGTGTCCCACACAGCTTCATCACTGACAATGGCTCCAATTTCATAGCCGACAAGGTAAAAACCTGGTGTACTACTCTGGGTATCAAACTCGATTACGCATCTGTCTACCACCCACAAACCAATGGTCAAGTAGAACGCGCCAACAATCTTATTATGAGCGGCATCAAGCCCAGACTAGTGCGGTCTTTGAAAGAATCAGACAAACACTGGGTTGAGGAGCTCGACTACGTACTCTGGGGGCTGCGAACCACGCCCAACCGTGCTACGGGATACACACCTTTCTTCATGGTGTACGGTGCAGAGGCCGTATTGCCGTGCGATATTATTCATGACTCACCTAGAGTGCGTATGTACGAAGAGAGAGAAGCTGATCTCGATCGGCAGGACAGCCTAGATGCCCAGGAGGAGGAACGCGATGTCGCAAAAGCTCGTTCAACAGTTTACCAACAGCAGGCTCGAAGATATCAAAGTAGAGAAGTACGGGCCAAGACTTACAACATCGGCGAACTCGTTCTACGCCTCCCGGAGAAGAAAGAGGACAAACTCAAGCCCAAATGGGAGGGCCTCTTCATAATTGAGGAAGTTTTCACTGGAGGAGCGTACCGTCTTCGCGATGCATTAGACAACCGCCTCGAGCCAAACCCATGGAACGCAGCCAGACTCCGGAGATTCTACGCCTAGCGCTAAAACTCATTGTTCGTCTCCTCCTACCCTGCAGTTTCCATTATTTTTTCTCTATTTTCCGATTACTTTCTTTTTCTCTCTTTAAAAGCTTTAAGTATGGCTAGACCGCACATCATTGGCAGATACACCTTTAAACATGTACGCCACTTGTACCTGGGGGCTTCTCGGACAGAAGTTCTTGTCATTCCTTGAGCATCAAGCTCCTCACATATGAGTTTTTCCATGTGTACCTTTTCTTCGCCACTATATGCATCGATATGACTTAAGTTTTGGCCAAGCTGGGTTGCCTGGCTCCTGTGCTTATGCCCTATGTTCCCGTTAGTTCGGCTAGGGCATAAAGGGAGCACCTCTGTGATTGTTACTGCCGGGTCATCCGGATATGTACCTTAGACTGGTGAAGCCGAAAGCTAGCGTTCTTAAGGGAATATTCGGTCGGTGAATTAAAGATGTTTTCTAAACTCACTCCATTGTGCACCCCCAGAAATTATATGAACTGTGGCACTCGCACCACAATCCCGACATGTACATTAAATGCATGCACACCCAGGGAAAGGAACCCTTAATGGAACTATTCTCTTTGGAAGATGTTTCTTACGATATCCATGTAATATGACATAGCTAGCCGGATACAACTTGTCTGTTCAAGCAACTATGACCCATACGCCTAGTTTTCCAAGCATACCCCGGCCTTTTTGGCCGCAATGGTATTCGGAAACACTGCGCACCTTAGAGTCCAGAGGTTGAAGTGAAAAGGTCTGCCATGACAAATGATATACAATTCAGCTAGATGAGGAAAAGTACACAATCACTTTGACTCGAACACCTCTTCCTCTAGGCCTTCCAACAGGCAGTCTAACTTACAATCCTGTTGAAAATATTTGGCGGCCACCTCTACCTGGTCATATACTATACTAACGGGAATTTCTTCCCCGTTCGGCCCTACCGGCCCGACACGGGCCATGTGATTAGGATCCAGCTTGGTATAGCGCGTCTTCACCATGGCCCAGGCCTCTCGTGCACCCTCTCGGTAGGCAGATATCTTCCATAGCCGGATACGCTGCCGCGCTCCCTCGAACAGCTCTACCAGCTTCTCCATGCTTCCCGGAGGGGAGTCGGATGGCCATAAAGCCTTGGCTACACTCTGCATAGCCTGCCGAGCTTCCCTGTGCAACTGCGACGGCTCCTGCAGAAGATCATTTGATGATCCGGACACTTCCTCTTCGGGGCGGTTTGTTAACAAACCTGCAATTACAGCTATATGAGCTACCGCTACCTCCAAACTATTGTAAGATAAAAGCGGCCACATACTGAATATGCCGCCTCGGAGCTTCTTGTTCTCCTTCATAGAGTCGACTAGCTGCGCTCGCACATCTTTCAGTTCTTCGCCTAGGTTGATGTTCGAATCCTGGAATTTCTTTTTCTCTTCGACGACCTTTGTCAATACACGCTTGCCAGCTGCTAGCAGCTTCTTGGCTTCGTGTTCTTCGCTTCGAGCGGCGGCCAGCTGCTCTTGCACTTGGTCTAAATGACCCAACACAAAAATTAGAACCCAGATTCACACTATCGGTGTAGCCTTATGAGTTTTCGATGGAGGAAAATATTACCTGGAGATGCTTTGTATTTCTCCATTTCAGCGTTAGCAGCAAGCAGCTGGCGCTGACACTTTTCTAGTTCCTGAGCTAGCTGGGAATTCTTCTCCGTAAGAACCTGGTTGTACATTGATCCTTAAATCAGTTGATTCAACTCCTTTGTCTCGGGGGATACTGGCATATGGTTGTCATAGTCAGACAAAGTGAATTTACCTGCACATCTTTCAGATGTTGCTTTGTGGCCCTGCTAATCCCATCTCAAGCTGCCTGGATGTACACATCGGCTGTGTCGAAGGCGTTAAACGACTCTTCCAAAAATCAAGGATCTTGTAAAATGGCCCGGCGGTGCCGATGATTCATAGCACTCTCCACTTCCGAGTTGGTGATCGATACATCGTCCGAATCCTCGGCTGGAGGATAGTCCGGCGTCGCCCCTGCATCAGCCCTCGTCTTCACGGCAAGATTTGAATCCTGGCTGTGGGAAGCACGGCCGCTCGGACCCCCGGATACAGTCCGGCGCGCCTTCCTCCTGACAAATGGAAAACGGGAAGGTCACGGTTGGACGTGACTGCTCAGGGGGAGGTTGGCGAATTCATACTTCTTCGATGAAGGCGCGGCCGTGTCTTCATTTTCTTTCCTCTTGGAAGGATTGTTCGGCACGGGAACCGATCTCTTCGAAGCCGCCGAGCGTCTCCCCTGTGAAGCATGATACGGTGCAATGGGTAAGACGGAGTAAGATCACTCTTTTAGAGAAGGCGATTTCTTAATTATTTACCCGAGAAGCTGGAAGAAAGCCTAGATAGTCTGCAGTAATGGCCACTTCTGTGCCGTCGTAGCTGTTCTGGTAGAACACTCCCTCCACAAGCACCACAAATATATCTGTGTCATCTTCGAACCCGGGATCTAGCTCCCGGTTGTGGTCCTCCGGCTATGGGGCGGGACTCTAAAATCCCTCGGTGACCTTTCGGCAGTGCTGCCATAAGCAAACGAGCTAGAAGTTTATCAAAAGCAATTTGGAGATGGAAGAAGTAAAAACGAAGGGGTCGGGCCTTACCCAGCTGGGAGGGTTATACATAGAGTACCCGTCTCTAGATTTGATGTAGAGAAATTCCTTTTCCTCCCCTTTGAACAGTTTGGCTAATATCTTAGCCAAAGCGGCAGGGGTATCTCGACCTTTCCAGCAGCAGCGAGAAACGTCGTCCTCCCCATTATAGTGCCACATGGGAAGCCCTCTGTGTTGGAGCGGTTGAACCCCTCGCACTATGGAAATCGCCATAACCTTGATTATTGTGAGTCCCGACTGGGAGAGCTCTCTTATCCTGCTCATCAGCTGACGAACCTCCACGCCGTCTTCCTCTTCAAGACTCCGGGGACGCCAACTGTGGCGTTTCTTCAGCAGGACACGAGAAAATTCAGGAAGACCCTTTCGAATCGGGTCAGGAAGTGCGACGTCCTCTATATAAAACCATTCGGAGGGCCATTCATCAGGTGCCTTCCTTGGTGTGCCGGATGGATATCCGGTATTGGCGACGCACCACACTTCGGCTCCGCCCACTTCAAATATTGACCCTTCATGGTTGCGTGGGACAAGACACAACAGCTTCCTCCACAACTCGAAGTGAGCCTCGACTCCCAGGAAAAGTTCGCATAAAGCGACGTAAACCACAATGTGCAGAATAGAGGCCGGAGTGAAGTTGTGCAGCTGGAGGCCGTAATATTCCAGAAGCCCTCGGAGGAACGGATGTATTGGAAATCCGACGCCTCTTAGCAGGTAGGGGACAAAACACACTCGCTCCCCATGGACAGATTGGGGAAGTCCTCTGCCGGAGTCCCCTCATTGAAGGAAGCTAGCCCCGATCGAACAGGGACTAGATCTGCATGGGGAAGGAATCCCTCCATTTGCAACTTCATCAAACGGCTATGAGACACGGAACACCTCTCCCACTCGCCTTTCTCTGGGCCGGGACGAGCGGAGGAGCTGGGAGCATTCGCCATGCCGGAATGCCTTCTCCTAAAGCAGTCTCTGGGGATTTCTTCTGCGTAGCGCTAAATGGATCTAGGGTCCAATCTCTTTAAATAGATGCTCTTCCTCGCATGAATGGGGTGTTATTCGCAAAAATACCCTGACTTTCCACATTCACTCTACACGTGGAGGACAAAGACTATTCAGCGCGCGGAAGCCAAGGAGGCGACATTGGATCAATGGCTGAATACATACTTGGAGATCGTCGAAGGGAGAACCCGCCTTGCAATGCCGAAGATAGTATGTGTGTCGAGCACCTCATTATTGAAGACTGGTTCGGGGGCTACTGAGGGAGTCCTGGACTAAGGGGTCCTCGGGCGTCCGGCCTGTTATCCATGGTCCGGACTGATGGGCTGTGAAGACATGAAGGCCGAAGACTGCACCGTGTCCGGATTGGACTCTACTTGGCGTGGAAGGCAAGCTTGGCGACCGAAGATCCCTTCTTATGTAACCGACTCCATGTAAACCCTAGATCCCCCGGTGTCTATATAAACCGAAGGGGGTAGTCCGGAAAGGACAACACATATACTCATTACCATACCCACATAGGCTAGACTTTTAGGGTTTAGCCATTACGATCTCTTGGTAGATCCACTCTTGTAACACTCATATTCATCAATATCAATCAAGCAGGACGTAGGGTTTTACCTCCATAGAGAGGGCTCGAACCTGGGTAAGCATTGTGTCCCCCGTCTCCTGTTACCATCGATCCAAGACGCACAGTTTGTGACCCCCTACCCGAGATCCACCGGTTTTGACACCGACAGAGGTCCTCCTCCACCTAAAGATGATCCTGTGTTCGAATTAAAACAATTGCCTAACACTTTGAAATATGCTTATCTTGATGAGAAAAAAGATATATCATGTTATTATTAGTGCTAACCTTTCAGAGCATGAAGAAGAAAGATTATTGAAAATTCTGAACAAGCACCGAGCTCCTATTGGATATACTCTTGATGATCTTAAAGAAATTAGTCCTACTCTATGACAGCTCAAGATTAATATGGAACCTGATGCTAAACTCATTGTTAATCACCAATGATGTTTAAATCCTAAAATGAAAGAAGTGGTAAGAACTAAAATACTAAAGCTTCTGGATGCAGGTATAATCTATCCCATAGCTGATAGTAGTGGGTAAGTCTTGTTCATTGTGTCCCTAAGAAGGGAGGTATTACTGTTGTTCCTAATGATAAAAATGAAATTATTCCATAAAGAATTGTTACTGGATATAGAATGGTAATTGACTTCAAAAAATTAAATAAAGCTACTAGAAAATATCATTATCCTCTGCCTTTTATTGATCAAATGCTAGAAAGACTATCTAAGCATACACACTTGTGTTTTCTTGATGGATATTCTGGTTTTTCTCAAATACCTGTTTCACAACCTGATCAAGAGAAAACCGCCTTTACTTGTCATTTTGGAACTTATTCTTATAGACGTATGCCTTTTGGTTTATGCAATGCACCTGCTACCTTTCAAAGATGTATGATTTCTATATTCTCTGATTTTTGTGAAAAGATTGTTTAGGTTTTCATGGATGATTTTTCCATTTACGGAACTTCTTTTGATGATTGCTTAAGCAACCTTGATCGGGTTTTGCAGAGATGTGAGCAAACTAATCTTGGCTTGAATTGGGAGAAGTGCCACTTTATGGTTAAGGAAGGTATTGTCTTGGGACATAAAATTTCTGAATGAGGTATTGATGTGGATAAAGCTAAAGCTGATGCAATTGAGAAAATGTCATGCCTTAGAGATATTAAAGTTATTCGTAATTTTCTCGGCCATGCTGGTTTCTATAGAAAGTTTATTGAAGACTTCTCTAAAAATTTCTATGCCTCTTATAAATCTTTTACAAAAGGATGTTCCATTTGTTTTTGATAATGATTGTGTAGAAGCCTTTGAAACACTTAAGAAAGCCTTAACTGTTGCACCTATTGTTCAACCACCTAATTGGAACTTGCCTTTTGAAATTATGTGTGATGCTAGTCATTATGTTGTTGGTGTTATTCTAGGACAAAGAGTTGCTGATAAATTAAATGTTATCCATTATGCTGGCAAAACTTTAGATAGTTCCCGAAGGAATTATGCTACTGCCAAAAAAGAATTTTTAGTAGTTGTGTTTGCTTGTGATAAATTTAGATCCTATATTGTTGATTCCAAAGTAATTGTTCACACTAATCATGCTGCTATAAAATATATTATGGAAAAGAAAGATGTTAAACCTAGACTCATTAGGTGGGTTCTCTTGCTACAAGAATTTGATTTACATATTACTGATAAGAAAGGAGCTGAGAACCCCATAGCTAACTACTTGTCTAAGTTAGAAAATATTCTTGACGACCCACTACCTATTGATGATAGTTTTCGTGATGAACAGTTAGCTGCAATAAGTGTTTCTCATAACACTCCTTGGTATGGTGACTATGCTAATTATATTGTTGCTAAATACATACCACCTAGTTTTACATACCAACAAAAGAAAAAAATCTTCTATGATTTAAGACATTACTTTTGGGATGACCCACATCTTTATAAAGTAGGAGTAGATGGTATTATTAGACATTATGTACCTAAGCATGAAGAGGGACAAATCCTATGGAAATGACATTCTGAACCTTATCAAGGACATCATGCGGGAGATAGAACTTCTCACAAGGTATTGCAATCTGGTTTTTATTGGCCTACTCTCTTCAAGGATGCCCGTAAGTTTGTTTTATATTGTGATGAATGTCAAAGAATTGGAAATATCAGTAAGCATGAGGAAATGCCTATGAATTACTCACTTGTTGTTGAACAATCTGATGTTTGGGGTTTTCATTATATGGGACCTTTTCCTTCCTCTCATGGCTACACTCATATTTTGGTTGTTGTTGATCATGTTACTAAGTGGGTAGAAGCTATTCCAACTAGTAGTGTTGATCATAACACTTCCATTAAAATGCTTAAAGAAGTTATTTTCCAAAGGTTTGGAGTCCCTAGATATTTAATGACTGATGGTGGTTCACACTTTATTCATGGTGCTTTCCATTAAATGGTTGCTAAATATGATGTCAACCATAGAATTGCATCACCCTATCACCCTCAATCTAGTGGTCAAGTGGAACTTAGCAATAGAGAAATAAGATTAATATTACAAAAGACTGTCAATAGGTCCCGAAAGAATTGGTCTAAGTAATTGGATGATGAACTTTGGCCTATAGAACATCATATAAAAATCCTATGGGTATGTCTCCTTATAAAATGGTTATGGAAAACCTTGTCATTTGCCTCTTGAGTTAGAACATAAAGCATATTGGGAAATTAAAGAACTTAACTATGACTTCAAACTTGCCGGTGACAAGAGGTTATTTGATATTAGCTCGCTAGATGAATGGAGAAACCAAGCTTATGAAAATGCCAAATTATTTAAACAAAAAGTTAAAATATGGCATAACAAAAGTATCCAAAAGCGGGAATTCAAAGTGGGGGTATATGTCCTTTTGTACAACTCTCATTTTAGAGGAAAACTTCTCTTCAAATGGGAAGAACCATATATTATCGAAGAGGTTTATCGTTCTGGAGCTATCAAAATAAAAATGCCAAAGGTACTAACCCGAAGGTGGTCAATGGGCAACCAATTAAACACTATATCTCAGGTACGACTATTAATGTGGTAAGCAATATTATTCAAACTATGACACCGGATGAACACATAAAAGAAACCTTTAGGAACACTCCAGAATCATCAAAAAAGAAGAGGTACATGATACGGTAAGTAAATGGACTCCGAAAAATGCGCAAAAATATTTTCTGTCAGTTTTTGAATATTACAAAAATTAGGAAAATAAGAAACAACCCGGAAGGCAACCGAGGAGGGCACAAGACATCAGGGCGCGCCTGGCTTGCCTGGCGCACCCAGGTGGGTTGTGCCCACCTCGGGCCCATTCCCAACTCCATTTTGCCATCGTTTTCCTTGTTTCCCAAGATAAAAAAATCTTTAGATACCCCCCGAACATGACCACCATATCGCAGAGAAATCTTCTGTTCTTCTTGCTTGTTGTTTTCCGGTAGATCTGAAATAATGTCGTCCCAAGACTCGGAGGGCAAGAGCTATGTTGCTGATTATATTGCAGACCCCAAAATTTATGGAGATGTGTAACATTATGGTTGGACCACGGGGGAAGAATAAGATTATTATCCGAAGGGGAAGGAGTGGCCAAGTTCAGATGAAGAGGAAGTCCCTCTACCCCAACCCGAGGACATGCATGTGGAATTCAAGAATTTAAACCTCCCTAGTAAAACAAAGAAACCTATGATCTAGCTTATCCGTTTCATCTTCTACAGGACAACAAGCAGTAATTATGCAAGAAGATATTAATACTGGAGCATGAGGTTGATAGTTTGAAGGACGAAAATTCCACCCTCAGGCGTAAGCTGAGAAGAAAGGACAAGCTCGCTACTACCTCATCACCACCACCACCTTCTTCATCACCAAAGGAGACTTGAGTTCATGGTATGGGCACTCCCCTTAGCTTGTGCCAAGCTTGGGGGAGGTGCCCCGGTATCATATCACCACCACTATCTTTTCCCTTATTTATCTTAGTTGTGTCTTTAGATATATTTTGAATAAGTTAAAATAAAAGTTAAGTTCGATATTTCTTCGAGTGTTTGCTTAGTGATCTATCCATCTATGTAACCGTGTGCGAGATATAATAAAGAGTACTTTGAGTTTTGCTTTCTTTACTTTTATGTCCCATTAAAAAGAAGGAAAAAAATGAAAAAGATCGTATACTAATCTTATGGTAAGTAATGACATCACATAAGGAAAAGTATATGTTGTAAAATTTATTGGATATTGACAAACATAGCATTGGTCAATGATGCAATGCATGAAAGAATTAATAAGGGAAGAGAAGATTCACATGCAAATACACTATCTTGGACATCTTTTATGATTGTGATCCCCCATCAAAATCTTATATGCCAAAATTGTTGACGTTGGACAAGGAATACAACATAATGATTTATGTTTGTCCATATACACATAGAAGTTATATTGTAATAGATCCTTTAACATGCTCAGTATCTTTGCTAGCCAGAAATTCCGCACTAAGTAGAGATACTAGTTGTGTATCCAAAAACCCTTAAACCCAAAATCTTATTTTGAGAGTCCACCATACCTACCTATGGATTGAGTAAGATCCTTCAAGTAAGTTGTCATCTGTGCAATAAGGCAATAAAAATTGCTTCTAATTGTGTTATATCATTTAGTGTAAGAGAAAATTGAATGTTCTACGAACTTGTGATGGCAAAATAATAAAAAGTGGCAGACTGCATAATAAAGGCTGCTATCACAAGGGGCAATATAACATGACATTCTTGTGCACTAAGAGATTGAGCATACGAACAAAACGTGCATGGCAACCTCTGCGAAGGGCCTATCTTTTCCTTTTATGTATTTACATTTATGCAAGAATCAAATTATTCTTCCTTGTTCCTTTTTTATTTTCCGTTCTTGCAAGCATCATGTGGTGAGGAAAGATCTAGGAACATATATCTAGTTTGATATGGGTGAGCATGAGTTATTATTGTTGACATGACCCTTGAGGTGAAAATATGTTGGGAGGCAAAAACTATAAGCCTGTATCTTCCTATGTGTCTAGTTGAAACTTTTTGCTCATGTGTATGCGGTGAGCGTTAGCAAGCATAGAAGACTATATGATGGTTGAGTATGTGGACTTGCCAAAAGACTTTGATACGAGAACCTTCCTGAAAAGATGATGAATTGTAGTTGGAAAGTTGACTAAGAACATAGTTTGTTGGTTTCCAATAGAGTTTATGCCTTTACTTCGATGTTGTGATGAATTGTTACTTGTTCATGAGAAGTTATATAATAAAAGTTATGTGATAAAGTTTTATGATAAGGTTTTTTGTTGTTATAATAATATGCATGACGCTTCTATGTTAGTATTTTGTTTTTATCGACACCTCTCTCTCTAAGCATGTGGACATGTTTTTTAATTTTGGTTTTTGCTTGATGCACATATAGATCTTTGATGGTCTCCAAACCAAATATTTTAAAGTCAATTTGGGAAAGCATAGTTGATGCGGAGCATATTATGGTCATTCCCATGGACCTACCAGCATCTCACCCAGTGCCAAGTGGACCGATGATACAAGCACGTGCAAGAGCTCTCGAGAACAAGGTGACATCTTTCCTTAGTGATATTCCATATGACCCGCATGAGATATGGCTACTACCTAAAGCTGGAACACTATGCATGATTAGGTATGAATAACACCCTCTCAGACATGCTCATGAGGCTGGACAAGTCCCCAAGTGCATGGGTGAAGAGAACCAACACAAGGAACTAGAGAAGTCTCCAGGACGCGGACATCCGGCCCTTGGAATGTGCAGCCCAGCCGAAGGCCATCAACCAAGGCTATAGGGTCCGGACATTCGGCCTTGGCACCGGACATCCTGCGCGACTGGCCAGACATCCGGCTTCAGCCCGGAAATCCAGTCCATTTATCATAGAACGCAGCCGACACCCGTCCACACCGGGCCTGGACATCCGGCCCTCTCTGTCTCCACACAGTAAAGGGCCGAAGCCCATGTATCCCTTCACCCCCTAGACTATATATACTCCCCCTTCACCTACATTTTAGGGTTAGCATTGTGATAGCTCATCTTAGAGGTAGAGATTTGCGCATCCACTTACCCCTACTCTTTTGGAGACCAAGGCTTCCTCAAAGAGAAAATCCCCCAAGTGGATTCAAGACCTCCTCAAGGAGAAGGTCCCCCTCTTGGATGCAAGACCTCCGTCCTCACGGGTTGGGATGAACTAGCTACCGTTTGTATCATCCTTTGTTGGGTTTCGATCATGTATCTCTCTTCGTGTACTTGGATCTAGCACATGTGTAATCGAATCTCGTTGATTTGAGTGTTTCCTCTCATTTTCCGTTTTGTGTGTTCATCGTGTTCTTTGGGAATCCCCCTCCAAATCATGAAAGGTCGGCCCCTGGGGTTCCTCCTTACATCATCTATGGTATCATGAGCCACATTGATCATGATTTTGGAGTCTCTCCCATCGTTTTTTAGCCTAATTTTGCTTTGGTTTTGTCCCAATTTTGAAAATCCTTTTTTGTGATTTGTTGGTGTGATGATGTTTTGTTGCATTTGATCCATGGATATGATGTGTTACTCGTAAATCTACCTTCCCATAACTTTTTCCCCAATTCCATCCATGAAATTCCACGAATTTTGCCTGAAATTTTTTATTTTCCCTCAAGATCCATCGAGTTCGTCTAGGATTTTGGAGCTTACACATTCGGTTGATACGTCCATTTTGCATCATTTTTTATTTTGCATCATAAAAATGCTTTTTGGAGTAATTCTAATGCCTTTTCTCTCGTAATTTCCAAGGTACTCAGAAAGAGGGAGAACTCCAGCAGCTGGAAATCTGGACATGGAAAAGTTACGTCAGGCTACCTATTCTGCATAACTCAAAACAAGCTGAAACTTTACGGAGAATTTTTATGGAATATATGAAGAATATTGGAGCAAATAAGTACCAGAGGGGGCCCACCAGGTGGGCACAACCCACCTAGGTGCGCCAGGGAGCCCAGGCGCGCCCTTGTGGGTTGTGCTCACCCAGGCCCACCTCCGGTGCCCATCTTCTGCTATATAAGTCATTTTGACCTAGAAAAAATAAGGAGAGGACTTTTGGACGGAGTGCCCCGTCTCGAGGCGGAACTTGGGCAGGAGCACTTTTGCCCTCTGGCGGAGCGATTCCACCGAGGGAACTTCCCTCCTAGAGGGGGAAATCAACAACAACTCTCCCATCTTGGGGGGAAGGGCAATCTCCATCAACATCTTCAACAACACCATCTCATCTGAAACCCTAGTTCATCTTTGGTGTTCAATCTTGTTACCAAAACTATAGATTGGTGCTTGTGGCTGACTAGTAGTGTTGATTACATCTTGTAGTTGATTACTATATGGTTTATTTGGTGGAATATTATATGTTCAGATCCATTATGCTACTTAATACCCCTCTGTTCTTGAGCATGTTTATCACTTGTGAGTAGTAACTTTTATTCTTGAGGTCACGGGAGAAATCATGTTGCAAGTAATCATGTGAACTTGGTATGTGTTCGATATTTTGATAGTATGTATGTTGTGATTCCCTTAGTGGTATCATGTGAACGTTGACTACATGAAACTTCACCATATTTGGGCCAAAGGGAATGCATTGTGGAGTAGTTATTAGATGATGGGTTGCAAGAGTGACAGAAGCTTAAGCCCTAGTTTATGCGCTATTCCGTAAGAGACCGATTGGATCCAAAAGTTAAATGCTATGGTTAGGATTTATCCTTAATACTTTTCTTGTAGTTGCAGATGCTTGCAAGGGGGTTAACTATAAGTAGGAGGTTTGTTCAAGTAAGAAAGATACCTAAGCACCGGTCCACCCACATATCAAATTATTAGAGTAGAGAACATGATGAAAGTGACTAGATGAAATTCCCGTGTACCCTCAAGAATGCTTTACTTACAATAAGAGACCGTTTTGGCCTGTCCTTTGCCTCAAAAGGATTGGGCTACCTTTCTGCACTTTTTATACTATTATCATTACTTGCTCGTTACAAAATATCTTGCTATCAAACTACTATGTTACTTACAATTTCAGCACTTGCGTACATTACCTTGCTGAAAACCACTTGTCATTTCCTTCTGCTCCTCATTGGGTTTGACACTCTTACTTATCGAAAAGAGCTAAAATTGATCCCCATACTTGTGGGTCATCAAGGCTATTTTATGGCGCCGTTCCTAGGGAGTGAAGCGCCTTTGGTAAGTGGAATTTGGTACGGAAACATTTATATAATGTGCTGGAATTTACTGTCACTTGTTACTTTGGAAAACAATCCTTTGAGGGGTTTGTTCGGGGTATCTTCACCTCGAACAGAACAACAATCAGCTACCCCTCAACCTACTGCACCTACTACAAATATTGAACATGAAATTTCTTCCGGTATGATAGAACAACTGCTAGCTAATCCTTATGCAGGAGATGGAACCGAACATCCTGATATGCACTTGATATATGTGGAACAAATTTGTGGAATGTTAAACTTGCAGGTTTACCCGGAGATGAAGTTCAGAAGAAGGTTTTCCGTTTATCTTTGAAGGGAAAATTATTGTAACAGTATAGGCTATGTGATGATATTGGATCTTGGAATTGGAATGGATTGAAATTGGAATTTCACCAAAAAATTACCCTATGCATCTAGTTCATCGTTATCGGAATTACATATATAATTTTTGGCCTCGTGAAGGAGAAAGTATCACTCCAGCTTGGGGGAGGCTCAAGTCAATGTTATATTCATTCCCCAATCATGAGCTCTCAAGAGAAATTATTATTTGGAATTTTTATGCTTGGCTTTCTCATGATGATCAATCCATGCTATTTACTTCTTGTACTCGTTCTTTTATGAAGAAGACTATTGAACCCCGGTGGGATCTTTTGGAAAGAATTAAACGCAACTCTGAATATTGGGAAATCGGCGAAGGTAAAGAGTTAGGTATTAATTTTAAGTATGATTGTGTTAAATCTTTTATAAATACCGATGATTTTCAAAAGTATAGCACTAAATATGGACTTGACTCTAAGATAGTAGCCTCCTTTTGTGAATCATTTGCTACTCATGTTGATCTCCCTAAAGAGAAGTGGTTTAAATATCATCCACCTATTAAGGAAGAAATTAAAGAACTGGAACTAGCTAAGGAAGAAACTATACTTTATAATGTTGTTCCAGTTGTTCCTACTGCTTATATTGAGAAACCACCTTTCCCTGTTAGTATAAAAGAACATGTTAATGTTTCAACTGTGATCAACAAAAGTTATATTAGAACACCTAAACCTAATGAACAAATTAAAGTAGAACCTAGCGTTGCTATGGTTAAGGATCCCTTGGAAGAAAATATAGATGGGCATGTTGTTTACTTCTGTGAAGAAGCTACTAGAATTGCCAAACCAGATAAAAAGGATAAACATAGACCTGTTGTTGGCATGACTGTTGTCTCAGTTAAAATAGGAGATCACTGTTACCATGGTTTATGTGACTTAGGTGGTACCGTGAGTTCTATTCCTTATTCCTTATATCAAGAAATTATGAATGACATAGCACCCACAAAGATAGAAGACATAGATGTTACTATTAAACTTGCTAATAGAGATACTATATCACCAATTGCGATTGTTAGAGATGCTGAAGTCTTGTGTGGGAAAATAAAATACCCTACTGATTTTCTTGTTCTTGGTTCCCCACAAGATGACTTTTGTCCCATTATCTTTGGTAGACATTTCTTGAACAGCGATAATGCTAAAATATATTGTGAGAAGCAAACTGTCGGTGTTAGCTTTGGCGATGAATCTCATGAGTTTATTTTTTCCATGTTTAGTGGAAAGCTTCATGAAAAAGAATTGCCTAGTAAGGATGATATAATTGGTCTTGCTTCTATTGTTGTGCCTCCTACTGATCCTCTAGAACAATATCTTCTAGACCATGAAAATGATTTACATATGCATAAAAGAAATGAAATAGATAAGATTTTCTTTGAACAACGTCCTCTTCTTAAACACAATTTGCCTATTGAAACTCTAGGAGGTCCTCCTCCACCTAAAGGTGATCCTGTGTTTGAATTAAAACAATTGCTAGACACTTCGAAATATTCTTATCTTGATGAGATGAAGATATATCCTGTTATTATTAGTGCTAACCTTTCAGAACATGAAGAAGAAAGATTATTGAAAGTTCTAAGGAAGCACCGAGTTGCTATTGGATATAATCTTGATGATTTAAAGGGCATTAGTCCCACTCTATGTCAGCACAAGATTAATATGGAACCTAGTGCTAAACCCGTTGTTGATCACCAATGTCGGTTAAATCCAAAGATCAGAGAAGTGGTAAGAATGGAAATATTAAAACTTCTGGTAGCAGGTATAATCTATCCTATAGCTGATAATACATGGGTAAGTCCTATTCATTGTGTCCCTAAGAAAGGAGGTATTACTGTTGTTCCTAATGATAAGAATGAAGTTATTCCATGAAGAATTGTTACAGGCTATAGAATGGTAATTGATTTTAGAAAATTAAATAAAGCAACTAGAAAATATCATTACCCTCTGCCTTTTATTGATCAAATGCTAGAAATATTATCTAAGCAAACACAATTTTTCTTCCTTGATGGATACTCTGGTTTTTCACAAATACATGTTCGTCAATTGTAGCGATCCGACCTCTGATGGTCAAATCTCTGTGCATAAGTGTCATCCCTGGATCGGTAATGCTGACACACACAATACTCCAGGATTTATAACAGAGTTCAATCACACACTTAGTACATCGAATGTCTCAAAAGAGAACAATTACAATAATATGGCTGAAGGCCATCTAAATAAGATAACAGCGGAAGCTTCGAGAGTAAATGAATCCATCACCTCCAACGGCATAGCTGAGTGCACGACAATGACCTAGCGCACCTTACTCTTTGTCTGAAAATTCTGCAACATAATACGTTGCAGCCTGTGTAGGTCAGCACATGGAATATGCTGGCAAGATAACACTATAGATTAATGAACAAGTAACAACTAACACTATATGCATATATGGCAGGTGGAGGCTCTATGGTTATTATTTGCATAAAGCTAGTTTTTCCCTGCAACAAAGGAATATATTTTAATTAAAAACAATATTTGTTGAAAACATTGAGAAGGTTCCTCCAACTCAATTCCAAAATATTAATTATCAACCCAACAAATTAATTAAGTAGAGTGATGACATCAAATCAATAATTCAAGTACCAGATACTCAAGATGTCCATAACCAGGGACACGGCTAACAATGATTAGTTTATACACTCTGCAGAGGTTCGCGCACTTTTCCCCACAAGACTCGATCTCCTCCGTTGCATTTCTCGCACTACTTGATGTTTGAGAAACGGATGACCAGGACACAGTCTTTCAGAAGCATTAACTCTTTACTCTAGGTAGACAGTACCACCTACATCCCCTACATCTTCTAGCCTACCACTAAAAGAGGTCACACAACTTACTCAACTATGCCACAGCCCATAATGTCTTGTGGCTGCACACGGAAGTTTCTAGCATGAATAATCTTATGATCCCTTTGAGCCTGGGTGGGAAACCATAGGATAATCACACGGGTACTCCAGGATATCCTAGGACAACACTAGATTGCTCCAGGTGCCCCAACCAATCCACCCAGATGTGTATTAAAGCAGCCACCTTAAGTTAACCATTATTTAAAGATAACTCTCACATCTGTCATGGATCACTCAAACCAAACCACGTCTATGAGCATAGCATAGCAATATAAGCATAACGTAGTAACAACCCAGGGTTTGAATAAAAGACAATAGGTTCCTACCTCATCATCTACTTCCCAATACCCACATGTTAAACAAATTCTACTCATGCAATGTTTGAGGATTGAAACTAATGCATAAAACTGGGTAATAAGGGATATGATCAAAGTGTTACTTGCCTTGCTGACGTTCCGAAAACCCTAGTGACTCGTAGTAGCAAGCCTCGCACTCCGGAAACTATATCGTGAACAAACAATAACATACATACGCACTCAAGCATAGGATGCAAGGGTAAAACTCAAAAGAAAAGATCCAAACTGGAAGTTCAACAGAAGAGCTTTGATTTGCAAAAAAGAATCAATCAAATCGGAGCTACGAAACTCAAACTGCGATCAAAAGAAATTCGAATTCAAATCTGCTTGAAACCAAATTTTAAATTATCAAAACCATGTTGAAGTTGATTATCTAGAAAGAGGGGCACAAGACAAAGATTCTGGCGTTGGTTTCACCGGATTTGGACGAACGGTTAAAAAGTAACGAGGGTTTGAAGATCAAGGACTAATTTGTGATAAAAGTATTCGCGGATAGGTCCCTCTCTGAATAAAGTAAAATAAAAAGAAAAACCTATCGAACGAACGTTCGCTAATGGAAACTAACGAACGAAAACATTCGCTACTATGGGTAACAGACGAACGTCTGCAAATTAAAATAGACCGGAAAAACCAAAAAAACAACCCTAACCCTAAAAATAAACCGAAAATAAACCGACGAACCGGTGCGGGTTTTATCGGTCAACCGCGGCGGCGAGACAATGGCGAGATCTAAGGGCATCGGCGGTTGGCGGGGTGAGGCGGGGCTCCGACGGTGTTGGCGGTTGGCAGCGGTGGCGGTAGCGGCCGACGGCGGCGGCGCGCGGAAGTAGCGGCGGCAAGGCGGCGGCGATGAGTAGTAGCGGCGGCGGCGCAAGGACGGCGGTGGCGCGGGGTGAGGAGGTGGAGGGGGGCGGGGCGGCTTTATAAAGGGCCGGGGGTGACTTGGGGAAGGGGGCGGGCGGTGGCGTACCCGGAGTCCAGCTCGGACTACAGCAGCGTCGGGCGGCGGCGGGACTCCTCCCGCGCGAGGAGGAAGGCGGCGCGGGCTGCTGGGCCGGCTCGGCTAGGCCTTCGGCCCAGTCGGGCGAGGGAGTTTTTTTTTAAATAAGTTTTGCCAAAAAGAAAAATCATAATAAAATATATAAAAAATTGTAAAAATACCAGAAATACCAGAAATAATTTTCCCCGTCCAAACCTAATATTTAGGACAAGATGAACATTTTGCGGGCCTAAAAATGCAGTTTTCAAAAATGCATATTTTTCTGATTCAAATAAAATAATAATTTGATTTTAATGCTATGCAATGAGGCCTCCGATATACGAACCCGCACAAGTGAAAGTTTCTTGAGAAATGGGAGTCGAAGGTTTAGTACCAGATTGTCTGGTAGGTAGCACTGCGCAAAGGTGGCGGTGTGGAGAGAGGACGAAAACCTCGAGATGGACATCGGTGTTGAGGGCCCAAGTTCATGGCATTCGGTATGTGGTATGTGATTTCTAGGGTAATAGTAGAACTCAAGCAGCTGTAGTTTTGTGAATTCAGGGGATTCCAGCTAGGCATCCACCGTGCAGGGCATGGTATGCTTGCTCAGGTAGCATGACATGATGCAGAGGCTTTGAACGGAGCCCTGGTGGGAGGAGATGATGGCTCTAGGGATTTCAAAATTATTGACGAGAGATAGCTGACGATAGTCGAGATTAAGGGGAACGACGCGCCATAGAGGGCGCCACCGAATTGAGAGGACTTGGGTGCGGCGGCAATCCTTGGTGGGGAGAAGCGAGATGATCTCCCCAAGGATGGCGTTCGGGAGATCGCTGAAGCGGTCCACCCGAGATTCTACAGGTTCCTGGGATCCGGTTGGAGCGGGGTCGCCGCTTCTCCCCGCGCTGCCGGGTGCAGATCTACAACAGGCGTCGCCGCTGGCGGGAGCCTCATCTTCTTGGCGGTGGGGCCAGCCGACTCCATTTTCCTCGAGGGCGTCGCGTCGCGCTCACGGATTTGAGCAGAGTAACGAATGACGAGCCTGGTTGTAGTGCAAGCGAAGAAGAAGGGGAGCTGGGGGTTTTCTGTAGGAGTGAGGAAGAAGGGGAGCTGGGGTTTTCTGTAGGAGTGAGGTGAGGAATTTGGCGGTACCAATGGAGCGAGCTGACGTGAGGTGGGTGGGAGCGAGGATGAAGAAGAGCACCCAGGTTTTTGAATTGATTTTACTATTTACTAGTGTGGATGGGTTGTTTTGTCTTGGTACCCGAGAAACAATTACTACTAGTACAGTGGAGACACTCTACAGCTACCCAGAAAAACAATTACTACTAGTACATTACTACTAGTACAGTGGAGACACTCTACCGCTTCTGGCTCCTCCTAGGTCATTGATACGTCTCCCTCTACTGAATGCCGTTATACTTTTGTTCACCGACATGCGCGCCATGCAGCGCACGGGCCCAAATGCCATCAACCAAATTAGAAGGCAGTATGCAGGCGGAGAGTCACCCCGGTCGTAGCGCGGCAGTAACGAGCCATCGTATCACAAAACCCCACCTCCCCGCAGTCTAAGTCTGACAGACAAAGCAACCATCATTTCACTCTTCGTTGAATCCCCTTCTCCCTCATCGTCTTCAAGAAAGGCAACACTTGCATCTGCCACTGTTCTTCTCTCCGAACGAAGGGAAGGTAAGCGGATCCGTGATGTTGGTATATTTTCGTTCAGAGAAAAAAAAGAACTTTTGCAAAGCAGTAACCGATCCTCACTCTCTTTTTTGTTTCATTGTCATTGCGATTGTGTTTTCCTTTCAGTGGACTCCTAGTATTCGTCAGTTTCATGATGGACCAAGGAGAACCAGGCAAAGATCTACCGATATTGGAGCAGACGCGGGAGGCTGATCCCCACGAGACAGAGAGCTCCAAGAAGATGGAGGCAACCAATGAGGCGACCCCAGATATTGAGATGGTCAATGCCCTGTTTGAGGTTACAGCCCCCGTGGCACTGCAAGAGCAGTTTTCCCCCTTCGAGTATGTGTCCCCCCCCCCCCGCTGAGCTGCCCAAGGTGATTTCCTTCTTTGCCGATCTCGATTGTGGTTTTTCATCTAAGTATGTGGTGATCCTTTTTAGAAAAGGAAGTATGTGGTGATTAATAATGCAAAATTTTATTAGCTTCAATGCCATGGTATACGTAGTGGTTTAAATAACTTGTGTTCCTTATACTAAAAAGTAATTTAGAATTTGTTTCTGTTTCAATTAGAGCCCTGATGCAGACAAGGATTGTGTGGTTGTACATGTCACTCGCTATGAGGCAGATGACCTAAATATACGCACTAGGAAAACAGAGTTCTTAGGCAGTTGGATCCTGGAAGCCATTTGTGGTTATACCAATGAAGAGTTGTATTCCAGCCTCACTGTTGTCAGGCGTGTTGTCCAGGGTGTACTGAAGCACAAGAAGTTCAAAGCTACTACTTCGTTTGTGAGGAATAATGTTCTTGTCAAGCTTACGCAGGAAGATGACGTGGCATACCTCCACAAACAAGTTTATCAGTGGCAAGGCCAGAAGGTTGTCTTCATGATGGTTCACAGGATTGAGCTGCTGCGGGACGTCCTCGATGATGTTCATGGCAAGGTCCGTCTTGTGTCCAGCCCAAATTAGATCGAGGCATGAAATAGTTGCCCCAGCTAGTGTTTAATAGTAGTTTGGATTGTGTCTAATTATCCGAACCTTGCCTGTTATCGACCCCTCTAGGGCTAGTACTCTGTTTGAATCCATCTATGGGAACTGCTGCTACTTTTGTGTGCCCGTGAATCATGTCAGAACCATCGTAATTGTTGCTGAAACAGATGTGTCCTCACTAGTTTTTTCATGAATATGGCATGGTAAGACATAAGTTGTCACGGTTTATTATACGAGCAGTTTGTGATTTGATGAAATAGAGCACTCGTTCGAGAACCGTGCGCTGACGTATAAATAAGTACTTGTAAACACTGTTGGTGCTACCCCACATGTAAGCAGTTGTGCAAAACACGGCACATTGGCTCAGCTCGCTTCAACACTAGGCTATCGACCAGCTAACAATCAACAATCTGTTGTCTGACATATAAGCAACTATGTATCTTGTTACAGTGGTTCATGCAGTTAATTGAGGCCACAATGTAATAAATTCCAAATGTTCACACGCTAGTCTAGCGCTCATGTGGAACACTCACATTAAACTCGTCTCCATAAAAACTTGAAAAGCATAAGTTAAGCAATTTTATACATCTTAATGATTCATAGAACATAACAAACATATACTAGTTCACAGCAAAAGACAAAGTTGTGAGAAGGTTTACAAATTAGGAAAAAAATAAGCAAGGCCTCTCTCTGAGCAAAGGGCCTCCCGACAGGCTTAAATTTCCTGGAGTTCACTTTGGTTTTTTCTTGTTGCCACCATTCAGGGTTAGGTTCTCTCATTCCAGAATAACCAATTATAATTGTGGTATTAGCTGGAATGCTGAACTGAACTATGCAGTGTACTAACCAGCTGAAATGCTTGTGCATTCCACTAAATTTAAGCACCGCTATTTGCAGAAATAAGCAGACCACAATGCCTCTTGTCCGTGCACCTGTCCAAAAAACCGTCGTGCAGCCGTGCCAGCTAGTCCTTGGTCCATGGATGAACTGGTAGAAAGTGCATTCCGGACTAGGATGCAGTTGTTTTCGCTCGTCCCTTCACTGCAATCAGGAAATAAATGTACGAATCAGCTTCTTTTAGATTGCGTTAGTCATTCTACCTTAGTTACTACCAATGTGGGGATACCTTGAAGACGGGAGGTTAGACGACGGTAGCAAGGGATAGCCATCTCATTTTGCGAAGTTGTACTAAAACTGAGGTGTGTGCTTTTGATTGCGTGGATAGAAACGATACGGAGACAGACATCCCGGAACGATATGGAGACAGACATCCCTATTTGCACAAATAAGATATACGGTTATTTAAACAGTGACAGATATTACTACTTTCCCCCGTTTCCTCTTAGAACCAAGTCCTAGATTCATGCTACAGCTTTCCCACTTTCTTCCCTGTTTGAACCAACGCTTTGAGTTGACTGTATGAAATAGCTTTACTTCTAATATACTACTACTATAATGCGGCAGTTTTGAAATTGGATTTACCACTCCATCTTCGGTTCTCCCGCCCAAACAAGCATTGGCTCAAAATCCACCGTTCATTTCCCCTCTCATGCATATCACTGCCGTCCATCAAACAAAGGATGACATGATCTGACGGCTAAGAGCTGCCGGATTCGCTCCCGCTCCTTGTGCACATGGCCGACTTTGCTCTCCAAGTAAACAAATAAAGAAGTCCCCGTTGAATCTGGATTGCACCTACTGTAGTTGAGAAATGTCTAGAAACTGCTGCCACCTCCTCACATGCAAGTACGAGAAGTTGGCAAATAGCTAGCATATTTTGGTTCCCCATTGTCACCTAGGAAATAAACACTCTACTACTAACTTATTTTTTTAGATTACTGTAAAAATGGATTTTTTAGATGCCGCTATACTGCAAAGTTTACACTTTTCACATAACATAACATTGCATGGCTGATGCTAGCTAAAGTTTTATTCTGCTTCATCGAGAAATGTAATATTTTTATTATTTGCAGAAAAGTGTAATATTTTATTTCAGTCATACATAAGCTATACCTCAAGCTAATACATGACATGAGTGTCTGTCAGACCTAAGTGACTTATTTAGTTGCACAAAATAGTCCATAAAGATGCTTGTAAACCGTCAAACAACTCTAGAACTATACATAAGTGGAACCCAGGAAACAACATATAATAAAACTACAACTTTTATCTTGTAATCAAATTCTTACTTGGAACTTAGTTTTATTTGTGCAAGTGATTAGCTTCATATTGCAGAGTAGTCCTTAGATCATGCAAACAAACACACTATGATATCTACTCAAGATACGAGTACCCATTTCTCTCTCTAACAAGAGGGTATATGAGTATCTATCATACAGAACATACGTGCAAAGAACATGCCTTAGTAGAAGTCTAGGTGGCTTTGGAACAACGGACGGAAGTAGAAAAGGATCCACACGAAGGGAGATGGGGCAGTAGAGCAAGGCAGGTTTCAAAGGAATATATACCTGAGGGTCATCGGCATGTCGCAAAGATGGCGTCGGGAGGCCGCATCTTGGCCACAATACCGCAGAGAGAACGACACGGCCGCCGATCGGGACGCGCGGGCAGCCATTGGTCTCCTCCCTTGCCGACGATGACAGTGTGAACGATGCACCTACACCCCTGCCCCGGTCGAGGTTGTCCGGCCAGATTTGTGACTAGACATGAGCTGAGAGAGAGTGTGGCCACCTATGTGTTGCTTAGATCTAGAGAGCATGAGAGAGTGAACGAGAGGAACCCTATTAAAGCAAGCGCTAAGGCTCCTGCTTTTATATATAGTGGAGTGATTTTGTTGTACCAGCTTCAAAAAATGCGCTCCTACGTGTACCCGCGAGTGGGTGTGAGAGAACTAGTGCGTGCGTGCCCCGCTTTCTTCGTGAGAGTACAATATACTATGCCCAAAGAACGTTCGCCGCAAGAGTAATAGTACAAGTGTGTGACGTGTGAGCTAAAATAAAATGTACGCGCCGTCTTTTGTTTTTTAGAAGTTCTGAGGGTAGGGTGTGAAGAGCACATATGTGCGTGACGTCTACCTGCAGATAGACGGTGGGTGCGATGTGCCAGTCTGCAAGAGGACTCGGGAGAGTCATGACTCGTGAGGGTGCGTGTGCGTGACAGAGAGGGGGGCACATATCAATGCAATGCATGTGTTCGTAAATCATTATCTGACAAACGTTTGCCACAAGCCATTTCCTGACGAACGCCGTAAGGACCGTTAGATCGGCATCCGACAGTGTTAGTTTTGCCATGTCATTTAACAGAACAGCCACTCCTCCTACACACAAATCTTCCAGACGAGTGTTAGCAACTATCGTATGCACCCTCCGTTCCGAAATGCAGTGCATATAGCTTTATTGAAAATTCGAACCTCGCAAACTTTTACGAGTTTTCGTGTACCAAATTCCACATGTAGAATACCGTGTATATATTATTTCATTCATCTTTGAGAGGTAAGTATAAAGTTGGGTGAGGAGTCTACAAAGAAAGACCATCGTATCACCTGCAGCAATTTCAAGCATCCTTTAGTGTCAAGGAATATCATAGGAACTCTATATTATATGATTTTTATAGGATTTTTTCCTTTAGAGCCAATTGGTTCATAGGAATAGATTCATATACTCCACATTTCAAAGGAAATAAACATGATATCATTTCTATAGCTTTAGAGCCACTTGGTTCATATGTATGGATTCCTATACCCCCTTAATTTCAAAGGAAAATAAACATTAGCGTATATTCAATAGAAAAGTTCCTATGATATGAACCAAATTACATCTCTTTTCTAACATGGCATCTCTATATTCAATAGAAAAGTTCCTATGATGTGAACCAAATGACATCTCTTTTCCAATACCTACTCATAGGAATTGAGGTGGTCCATGTCATCTCTTTCCCTACAACTTCCATGTATACATCTTCTATTCCTAAATAGATAGTACAACCCACTAGTAGCTTTTTTCGAAAACATGCAACTATGGCACAAGAACTATATAGTGTGCCAATAACTTTGAAAGATGGTTGCTGGATGAAGCTAACCCGATAGTGCAGAGATAGGCAAATCCGAGCACTACTGGCCGTTGGATATCATCAACATTCCACCAGATCTGCCACATGTACAATTTATAAGACTCCATGGTTGAACTTAAGCATAATGCACAAACCTCAAAACACAAGCACTTCTCCTTTGTTCTAGAATCTTCTGTATCATAATTGATTATTTTTTTCTAAATGAATTGCCATTATTTGTTTTTTACTTTATGATTTACTCCATCCGTTCCTTCCAAAATAGATGACCCAACTTTGCACTAACTTTGTACAAAGTTAGTGCAAAGTTGGTTCATCTATTTTGGAACGGAGGGAGTACAATGCACAACCCCATGAATCTTAACATTTTTATAAAACTTATTGATTTTGAATGAGACGAACTATAAGAACTAAATGAACATCTACATCATGCATATATGACTCAAAGCTTTACATCCTATAGTGTGTATTTATTCATAATTTGGTTTTGAAATCTCATGCGTTCAATACATATGTACCTTACTAGTTTTGAGTAGAGTAGCAAATTTCAGGCGGCCCCGGGTATATAAAAATGCAGGGCCCATGCATCATTACCTTTCGGTCGAACCTACATCCACAATTTTTTCTACGTACTATATCTCCACTGGTCCCCGAACCCAAAATGCCGCCTCGTTCCCGTAAAACCAAGCGACCCACACATATTTAAGGCATCGGCTCGAACCCGTTTACTACAACGTGGTCCCGCACGCCGTAGTACTCCTACAAACCCTACCGCCGCACTCATCATCATTTTTCTTCAAGAGGAAAAGGGAGAAGCCGATTTGTAGTGGAGGCGCTTTCAAAAAAAAGAGGATCTGTAGTGGAGACCCCTACCATAGGGTGCCCTAGGTATCTGCCGCACGCATCATTGTTTTCTCTTTTCTTCATGCTCTTGCCCCCTAGTGTGAAATGATGGTTGCTTCGTCCGTCCAGCTTAATGCGGGAAAGGTGGGGCTTTGTGATTTCACCCCTCGTCACTCATTTTCTACTACTGCGGCGCTACGACCGGGGTTCCTCCAATTCCAACTGCTGCTCCGAACTGTAATTTGGTGCATCGCACGTGGAACAAGACGGTCGATGAGCCACATGTCAGGCAAAGGGGTCCTGTTAAGTGTGTCTCCATTTTGTGTGCGGACTGACCCTGCTTGAGTTGCTGCGCCAACATGACAGGAGCAGCCTACCACTTGGTTTTGCTCCTTGGTGAATCCCGACTATATTGATCTAAAAAGATATGTGCTGAACTACCTTTTCTGTCTCGGTTTTTTTATTTTTAGGCATCTCGGTTTATAGGGCCTGCACGTAGTTCTAGGTCATCCATTTGACTAACTAAATATGAGTTACTATGTCACAAAAAGTATATCATTGGATTCTTAAGAGGATGTAGTTGTATTTAAAAGTTGAGGGTGGGGCTTTTCCTACGCGGTAGGCGGCAGGGCAGTTCCACCTAGTCGGCTCGACAGAGATGCGAGAAGACGAGGGAGTAGGCTGCTGCAAACATAGGGCCGTGTGATTTGACAGCGAGTTACTGCTGGACAGGTGGGGCCCCATGATTTGACTTGCCATTATCATTTGAACTGCGACGCTACGACCGGCGTGAGTCTCCCAGATTCCTGACCACCTCCATACAGGTGCCTCTCCCAATGCTCCACCATGTAGTAGAGGTTGGCTCTTGCATGAGAGCCCACTTCTCCACTTTTTCCTTGCCTCTCCTTCCTCCACATATGCAAAAATGCCATGTAAAGAGCACTATTGTACTTACTTTTACTTGCTCATACAGGTGCTTAAGCTTGCCACATAGGCATAAAGCCTGATGTGGCAAGTTAATCAAGAAGAGAGAGACTAGTTTGGTGACCCAAGGAAGAAACGGTGCTAAGCGTGTGTACCTAGGTGAAAAGACAATTTTGAGTCTATAGCTAATTAAATGAAGCAAACTTAGAAACACCATTTCATTGGAAGAGGTCACTCCTTGGAAAATGCAATAAATACACGCGCTTAGCACCGTTTCTTCCTTGAGTACGAAGAAAGAGATAGAGAGGAGTAAAAAATACACTTATAGCCAACCTTGTTGTAGTATGAGTGACTAAGTGATGACTATGTATGACATGCCAACATCAGATAGCCTAACGCAGCGTGTTAAATCTCCAAGGGCGCGACCGCGCGAGCGACGCGACGGTCATGGTAGGCGCGACCATGATACGGGCTACTAGCAGCCCTTGGATCTGAGATCAAACGGTCGCATGCTAAGTTGCTGAAAATTTGCAGAATAACCCTCCCGGATAGGATATTCACCCATAGGTCTAGAATCACGCCATGCAATTGTTCGATCTCAGATCCAAGGGCTCTCGGAAGCCCGTATCATGGGAGAATGGAAAGCCACTACCCTGCCGTTCGCACGCTGGCAGTTCGCTCCTACTCGTCCCCGCACGACCTTCAATACTACGGCGGTTCACTCCTAGTTGTCCTGTCCATTCAAATTACAGCGGTTCCACTAATCCTAACCCTCCTCCCAAATCCATGGCGTCCCAAATCTCCACGATCGGTGGTGGGTACAAGGTTAGAACCATCACCGGCGATGAGTTCGACGTCATCTACACTCGTTCTTCTACGACGGTGAAAGGAAGCCTTTCTCGCTTCAGCCGCATGTTCAAAAACTCAGATGATGAGTGGGTCGCTGGGCTAGATGTTGAGTACACCACAGTACTGGGACGAGAGAAGGATCTAAAGGACGAAGAGAGGAAGAAGCCCGCCGTGATCCAGGTTTGCGTACATAACATTTGCTTGGTCTACCACAAATGCCATGCCGACGTTGAGTGCCAGGATTTTAAGAACTTCCTCAAGGACAAAATAGTGAAATTTGTTACTGTAGACTTTGGTAACGACAAAGAAGTCTTGCGTCGGATAGGCCTCGTTGTAGGCAACACCTTCGACCTCCAGAAGAATCGGCTGGTGTCCTCTCGTTAGCCTTCAATGCTGCCCTGGCAGGAGCCATGGTTCATCCTTCGTACGGTAAACTGGAGAAACCTCATTACACCTTTCATCATCATGCATGGCAGCGCAATGTACTAGATATAGACGACATCCACTATGCTGCAATGGATGGCTACCTTTGCTTCAATATCTACAAGGGTTGGATGAAGAGCAACAGCCAAGTGTGCGGTTCAAGCAAAGAAGTATCGGCCAAGAGGAAGAGGGACAAGGACGAAGTCGAGGACGTTGACGTGGACTCCGAGTAAGGTGGCAGTGTCGTTGCTCATGGTGGTTCTAAGGCAGTGTCTACCGGAATAGTTGCAAAGTTTAATTTCATGTGTGCTTAATTTAATTTGAGGGGTGTGTTGTGCTGAGCCCCCAGCAGAACTATGTTATGTTTCTTCTCATTACTTTAACTCTTCAGTACGTACGTACTAGTATTTCTTACATTTCATCTTTTAGTTGGTATAGTACTACCACTCGTTTCTTCACATTATATATGTACAATATATATGGCCAACATCATATAGCCAGCAGTTTAGTTGTCAAAGAATTTCAGGGTGCTTAGTTTTGTCAAAGAATTCCAGGATGCTTAGAGGGTGCTTGGATCCAAGGGACTTATTTTGGTCTGAATAAAAATAGTCTCTTTAAGAGGCTAAAGTTCCAAGAACCGCTGACTAAAGAGGGGCTAAAACTAGTCTTGAGACTAAAAAATTTTAGTCAGGGGTACCCCTACTAAAATGTGGATTAGTCCTCTCTCTACTCATTTAACTCCTCTCATTTAACACAGGCGAGTTCTGGATTGGAGGGTTTGGTGGATAATAAATGCTCATTAACTTGATTTTAGCCTTTTTAGTATTTGGATCCAAGCATGGGTGAGGCTAGCATGTTTTAGTCCCACTACTTTTAGTCATGGGACTAAAACGTATCCAAGCACCCTCTTAGTTTTATTTGAGGGGTGGGTTGTGCTGGACACCATTATTGTGACTCGCCTTTTTAATAGTACTGTATGCATAATTTGGCGACGAGCGCTCTCTATATGTACCACCTTTTTTTTAATTTCAATTTTTGCTCCATGGCGCAATCCATCGATAGTACTACTGTACAAAAGTATACATTTTTTAAAAGGCTAGAGTAATGTTCATCACATATATAGCCAGTTAAATTCTCAACCTAGAACGACGTGCATGCCATGTAGTAAACCGATACAAAGGAAGTATTGTAAAAATGAGGTGATTTTACCGAGCGATCGGTGGGAGAGCATGACTTGTCATGCGGTCCCACGTGTCATGATGTACCAAGGCGATGCGCATGTCCCTCTTGAGGTAGAAGTAATACTAGTATGTGGTTTGAGATGATGGCGAACCGAAGTGTTAAATAATGGTTGCTTCGTCCGTCTGGAAAGTGCGACATTGTGATTTGACGTCTCCTTGCTCATTACTACTACTGGGCCGGTACGAGTGGGGTGCGTCCCCCCTGCTATTCTGCACTTTTATTTGGTGCTTGACACATCGACCCGGTTGCTATATGTCCCACATGTTGGCGATAGGAAGTACAGAATTCATGAAAGGGAGCGTCGATGGAGGAGTATACTACAGAATTCATGAAAGGGAGCGACTTAGTTTTGAAAAAATCTGTTTTTACGTAGTACGTACCCGCTACGGTTTATAGGGCTCATCTAAAAAACATTCGTTTTTCCGTTTGATAAGTCTCAATTCTACTATACTAGTAGTAGTACCATTACATCTTGGATTTCGAGGTGCGTTAGATCACCCGACGCAAGCAGTGTCAAGAGGAAACTAAGCAATGCATGTACAAGTTCATGGAAATTTAGTGGTCATTCATGCATTTGTTCTAATTAATGCCTCGGTAAACATAACTTCTTGAGAAAAACGAGTGTACTAATTACTTGTGCAAAATAAAAAATTAATTCGACCACTCACCGTCTACCTTGGTTGGAGAGATTTTGAAATTGAGCCATAAACTAGAGAGGAGGGAGTAGTAACTTTTGTCTCGATTACTATTTGTGGCCTTGTATAGATACAAAATGTATTTTTTATAGTGGCCTTGTATAAGTAAATGGAGGGATTACTAACCAAAGTACGTAGTAGGGACGAGGAGTAAACGGAGGGAGTAGTAAAATTTTCTCCTCGTGCTACGAGCCACCGCGCGCGTGGGTGAGGGAGCGGGCGTAAGGCGTAGTAAGCAAGCTTCACCTCATCCTGCGAGCCACCGCACCCATGGGCGGGGGAGACGGCGTACTAAGCCAGTTTCTCCTTGTTCTGCGAGGTGAAGGGACACATCAAAAGTACTCCAGTGTATAGAGCCTTGCCTCTAAGGTAGGCCCAACATGGTTTGCCTCTTGTTTTAATTTAACATAACGTGTCAAGTCGCAATTTGTTTGTTCACCCTTGGTAGACGATCCTCCCTCCACCAAGTGGACAACCAGTACACCTGCCAAATTAGCACGTGGGCTGCCTTTTTCGTAAAGAAATGAGCTCCACCATGTACCCGCGCGGGTGTGGTTGGGAAAGAGACGGGAGTACGTGTGCCGTGCGTGCACCTCTTCTCTTCGTGCATGTCCCCCACCTACGTGGGCGTGTGTGAGAGAGATACAAACCTAGACATAATGCGCCGTCCATCCCCATGCCTCCACCCAGTCCGACCACCAGTCACCACCACGCCCCACTCCTCCTCACCTTATCTCTCATCTTTCTCCCTCCATTTTTATATACAAGGGGCCACTATCAAAATTACAATTTGCAGATATACAAGGCCACTAACACTAATCGATGCAATATTAATGGTGTTTGCCTCGTGGTACTAGCAAAGGACGACATTAATTATCCCTTGCATGCATGCGGGAGTTTGTGAAAAAATGCATCTTCATGTTCCGTGCAATGCACGGGAATCAGCTAGTCCATGAAAACAACACATGGCAAAATTCCACAGCTTGGGGCGGCAACTGGCTCCGTCGGGCGAGGGGAGGGAGGTGGATCATCAAGCTGCATAGCTCGTATCCGGTGGGCTACCCAGCCAGCTTGGATGCGTAATAACTACTCTTCATAAGCCATTGTAAGAGTGGACAAAATGGTGGAGGAGATAGGGGAGCGGCCCGGTCATGAACGGACGTGTGTCCAGAGTGGGTTTCTCGGTTTCCACACGGGCGGGTTTCATGGAGGCGTTTGAATGCGGCACGGAGGCGTGTTCAGTCGGGCGTGCCGCGAGTGGCGCCCTCGACTCTGACATAGGACACCGCGCCATTCTTCCATTGACATGTGGGCTCTTTGGGTGCATGGCATGCATGTCAGTGACCCAACGCAGGCAGCGCACAGCAGAGGAACCTTTGGTGGGCCAGGGCGGTCAGAAGCGGGCATTTCGTAAACCGATGATTGTTCATTGAGTGTGACGTCATCTTTTTCATGTAGATAAGCCTACTATGTTGATAGCCCGTTCGATACGTTGTGATTCATAAAGACCGCTGCAAACATCAATGTTCTGCTTATCACAAATAAGATTGATTAATACCCGTAACAATCCATGTCCTTAACAAAGGGTGCATGCACGTATAGGTTGAACGTGTGTCTTGCGTCGCGTGCTATGTGCATGTAGGCGTTCGAGTGTTGCGTTTGTGCAAGGGTACGTTTCAGTGTTGCATGCATGGGTGCATACGTGCGTGTGTTCGTGAGTGCATGTGTACGTGTCAGTGTTGCACGCCAGCATGCATGCGTGTGTACGTGTCAGTGTTGCACGCCTACATGCGTGCGTGTCTTGTGTGCGTCCATGTGTACATGCGGGGTGAGGCTACACGTCAGTCGACTGACATTTTCATCTCTGGTCATTAGATTTTCCAGCCGTTGGACACGAAATCAAGGGCCTCCAGTATATCATCAAACTCCACCCCCCTGAGCCGCCAGCCACCACCGACCGAATCGCCAGCCCCCGCCGCCCGCGGCCGGCCCGCCCCTCCCGAAACCACCCCCCACCCCCGGTCCGCCGCCGCACCGGCCATCCCTCTAAGCCCCCCCCCCCCCGCACCCGCCGAGCTTTTTCTCCGGGGATCCCCACCCCACCGCCCAATAAACGCCGCCCAACCGCTGATGACTGCCAACCAGAGGTATCACGACTTCGAATACCCACCGACCACTAATTTATTACCATTTCTGTCCTTCATATACGCGCTGACAGGTGGGCCCTATGGTAATGTGCGCTGCTGAATGTGGACCGTTTGACTGGTCAATTGATCGTGTTATCAACAAATTACGGAGCTGTATGGTGAGCCAGTGACTGTATGATCACCCTAAAATGTGCTCCTATTTTATTAACACATAGTACATATTCAAACTACCATTTCTTTCTTTCATATACGGGCTGACAGGTGGGCCCCACGGTTACGCGCCCCGATGGTGCAACACTAGTTGCGCCGCGTGGAACATTTGACTAGTCAATTGATTGTGTCATCAACAAAATACAGAGTTGTATGGGTGAGCCAGTGACCATATAATCATGATATGTATTTGTTTAACACGGTACAGACGCAAGGGCTCATATATATGCGCAAGCACTCACCGCTATAAGCGCGCGCGCACACACACACGAACCCTACCACTATGAGCACCTTCAAGAGAGTGGGCCAGCATATATGATCTTGAGATTTTACAAAGTCACCATAGGTGCCTCGTAGTCGAGTGGAACGTCTCCTCCCACTGAACGTACATCGCCGGAAAATACTGAAATTAACACAAGATAAATGCGAGCACCAGGACTTTAACCTTGGTGGGCTCGAGAAACTACTGTCCTCTAACCATCCAACCACATGTTGGTTAGCACGACAAAATGTATGTGGTGACCGTGATGAGCTTATTTTGAAGTCCAGTGACCATATCGTGCTTTTGCTTCAAATACAATGACCGTAAGTGTCGCCAACAAAATATGGAGCACGCATCAAATGCAAAGTCCATCAGTGTCATCAACAAAATATGGAGACGTATCGTGAGCTAGATACCGTTGTACTATTGTATATGCTTATTTTCTTAGTGGCCGATTGCGTGTGTGGTGTGGTGGGCACATCATTTCTAGTTGTGGTGGGTCAACATGAAGACTCATGGGTCGGTTCCATCCTGCGCCACATATAGGTTGGACCGAGACGTGTTATACGAAGACCCATGTGGAGGACTTGGTGTACAACACAAAGCTACCAGAGTCGTGGAGGACTCTATCCCCACTGGTGATAAGCCAACTATATATGATTTGTAACCCTAGGCCCTTATTATGTTATACAAGCTTGGGGGCTAGTCACTACAGGAATCAGCTACTTTGCCGTCCGCCACGGCGGACGGCAAAGGCATGAACGGTGGACGGCAAAGGCCTTTGCCGTCAGCCGCGGACGGCAAAAGGCTCCGGCAAAGTAGGCTTCGGTAAACAGCTACTTTGCCGTCTGCTACTGATGGCAAAGTCTTTGCCGTCCGCCGCAGACGGCAAAGAGAGCGCGGCAGACGGCAAAGATGGCGGACGGCAATAATTGCGCAGTCAGTCCGTTAAGTGGCTAACGGCAGGCCTTTGCCATCCGCCGCTGACGCAAACTTTCTAATGTCTTTGCCGTCCGCCGTATGATGTCATCTACACGTCACTACATGGCAGGTTCTTTGCTGTCTGCCACTGATGGCAAAGTCTTTGCCGTCTGCCACTGTAGGCAAACTGACCAAACGGGTCAGCTCCCAGGAAGCACAGCTGGATGCCACGTGCCTTCTTTGCCGTCCGCGGCAGACGGCAAAGAGCCCTTTGCCGTCGGTGGCAGACGGCAAAGAGCCTGCATAATGGCTCTTCTATCTGTTTTTTATTAAATCCAACAATTTTCATCACAAAATATATATGACATATATAGATATATTTCAAAAGGCCATTACAGAGCAAACATATAAGATATCCAACACATAACTTCATCGTTCAACATAGAGGCATCCAACCATATATATTACAATAGTTTCATCCAACGATACATGCATAGTTCAACGATACAAAAGAAACAGAGAAAGGGATAAGGAGCACTCCATCTATGCAAGCTTTCGTCAAGTGAATGAACTTTGCAAAATGAAAAATAAGAAAGTTTGAACAAGAAGAGTAGAACAAGAAGAAGAGTAGAACAAGCAGAAGACTAGAACAAGAAGAGTAGAACAAGAAGAAGACTAGAACAAGAAGAGTATATCATTTATGAGCTAACTTACGTGAAATGGATCATATATGAGCTAACTAAGTTGAAATGGGTCGTTTATGAGCTAGCTAAGGTGAAATGGATCATTTATGAGCTAACTTAGTTAAAATGGATCATATATGAGCTAACTAAGTTGAAATGGGTCGTTTATGAGCTAGCTAAGGTGAAATGGATCATTTATGAGCTAACTTAGTTGAAATGGGTCGTTTATGAGCTAACTAAGGTCAAATGGATCGTTTTTTAGGTAACTAAGGTGAAATGGATCTTTTTTAGCTAACTTAGATGAAATGGATCATTTATGAGCTAACTTAGTTGAAATGGATCGTTTTTGAGCTAACTTAGGTGAAATGGATCATTTATGAGCTAATCTAGTTGAAATGGATCTTTTTGAGCTAACTTAGGTGAAATGGATCATTTATAAGCTAATTTAGGTGAAATGGATCGTTTTTTAGGTAACCTAGGTGAAATGGATCGTTTATGAGCTAAATTAGTTGAAATGGATCGTTTATGAGATAACCTAGGTAAGATTGGTCATTTTGGAGTTAACCTAGGTGAAATGGGTCATTTTAAAGCTAACGTAGGTAAAATGGATCATTTAGGAGCTAATCTAGGTAAAATGGGTCATTTTTGAGCTAACTTGGATGAACTGGATCATTTATAATCTAACCTAGGTAAAATGGGTCATTTTAGAGCTAACTTAGGTAAAATGGATCGTCTATAAGCTAACTAAGCTAATTATGCAATTTTTGACATAAGTAAGCTAAGTATAGATCGTTTTAGAGCTAACTTAGGTAAAATGGATGGTTTTGGAGGTCAGTAAGCTTATTAAGTCATTTTGGAGGTGAAGAAGCTAAGTCTAGGTCATTATGGTAAGCATTGGAGGAAATAAAGCTAAGTCTAGGTCTTTATGCATGTGTTAAGCAAAACACTAGATAAACTTACCAAGATGTAGGAGGTGTAGGAGCGGGGTGGCTCGTGTCGGTAGCTGGAGAAGGATCGTGCGATGCTTGTCTGGAGTTACGCTGCACCAAAGATCATTTCCAATGTCTTGTTAGCATGATGACACTCAAATGTTAAGACTAGCAAGTAATGTCCATTCAATAAAACTCACCGTGGTCCCAGGAGCAATCACTGGCATCGGCGGAGCGGTCTGACCTGTCTTCTCGCACACAGACTGCACATTTGGTTTTGACGACTCAGTCATACTAGTTAGTAATGAGACAAACACTACATGAATGTTTTGGCTAATCTGCAAAAGAAACTTACCACAAGGAGCTCGTACATGGCCCTTGCCTGCATGTCATTCCGTGCCCTCTCCTCCTCCATCATATTTGTTGTCCTCTCCTCCAACTCCCGCTGCCTCTCTGCCGCCTCCGCCAGAAGTTTCTCCGTTCTATCTCTCTCACTCTGTATAGCAGCCTGCAACACCACTCACATGACCATTTGTAATCATTGATGGAAGCGCACACAATGTAATGGAGAAAGATAACTGAGTACGTATCACTAACCTTGATGGCGAGTTGCACTGGCCGTTCACGAGGCCTTATCTCAGGAGCGGAGCTCGACTGGCGCGCCTTGATCTCTGGGAGAGTGCTAGGACAACGGATAAATCCATCTCCAATGGCTATGGAGCCATGGGACCTCCCGCCACCAGATATCATCAACAGCTCTGGATCAATGGGACCCTGGCTCGGGTTAAAGTCCTCCCCTTTCCTCGCCTTCCCCTCATCTCTATATCTCATGAGCTTGTTGTGGGAGGAGATGTTGGTGAAGTTGTTTGCATCATCGAGGTCAGACTGAGAGAAAGCCTTGACTTTCTTGAAAGAGGCAGTGTGGGCCATGGCATACAGGTCGTACACCTCTGGCACCTTATCCGCCTTATTGTAGCGTGCCTGAAAGAGAGAAACAATGAAAATTAGTAATTAAAGGGCTCAAGCTAGCATGATGAATGAATTGCATGAATCATGAAGAAAACCACATACCCAGTTGCGCCCGAACTGATATAAGTTGGAGCTGCCTTGATGGTGTGGCACACCTTCCATTTGGGCACGTTTGTCCTTGGCCTCGTTGTGGAGGGCTAGCCACCGTTGTGAGCACCACTCATCGACCAACACCTCCCAACAATCCATCCGATCCGCACACCATCTCAGAGGCGCCTAAGTTAGCAAATAGAAACTTGAGCGCTACGGCTAAGAATTACTAAATGAAGGAACTTAAGTAGAGAAGGCCTTAAGAATTACCTTCATGTACTGCTCCTTACTCAGGAACTTATCGCAGCACGCCGGCTTGGTCTTCTTGATACCACGCAAGGTGTAGTAGTCTCGAACAGCCTGCACCCGAGCCTCGTGCCGTAAGTTCTGGAGTAGGCGCTTGCAGACGTTCTCGATAACATGTGCCGTGTCGTCCTCGTATCCCTCCTCACACCTGTAGAATGTCTGCAATCAAATGAGACAATATTGATTAGTACAATTAATAACTAGCTAGTTGAAGATTTTTAAATGTGTAAAGGAGAAATTACCCAGAACTTTCTGATCACCATGCCTGCCCTCGTGTTGCACACGACACCGTCGATAATCTCATCCGGCGAGGCCGGGGCAGCCACGTAGTGCTCCCAGCTCAATCCAAGCTCTGGAAGCCGACCCTCACCAAGCAACGTGACAAACCCCGGGAAGTTTTGCCGGCAAAGAACTCCAAGGACGGAGTTGGGCCGGCGGACACTATGATGGTGGTCCCAACCCCTGCAGCATGACAAGGCCAACGCATTAGTTATTTGAAAAAACGTGAACGCACAAGGTACAAAAATATTAAATGCACTTACGTACCTCTCCCCATCAGGGAAAATCAACCACCTCTGCTCACGGGTCACCGGCACGGACGGGAGCCGTGTAGCACCACGCTGGTAGACGGTGCCCCCCTCCTCCTCAAGATCAGTCGGCTCCCCACCATCATCAGCACGGCCACTCGGCTCCTCGGGCTGATCCGGCCAGGTACCCCATCCGGACGTGTGCTCCTCCGGGGTCACGTGGGCCGAACTCTCGTGGGCCGAAGGCCAGTCGACCCGAGGCTCGTGGGCCCAAGACCCGTGGACCGAAGGCTCGTGGACCGGAGTCCGTGTAGCCTCCTCCTCGGACGAGTCCACCCTAGCAGTCACGTGCTCGGGTGAAAAGGCTGGGGGTGGCGGCGAGGAAGGCGCCGTAGCAGTCACCCTACCTCCTCTCCCACGACCACGTGCCCCACCTCCTCTCTTCCTACCTCATCCCCTGCTGGGCACCGCGGTCGACGAAGAAGGGCCCGGCGGTGTGGCCATACTGTCCAGCAACGCTCGGCGGAGAGGTGCGTCTGGAATGGAAGACCTCAGACCACGCTCCCGACCAGCGCCCACCATCTTTCAACACCTGCCATGACAAACACTAAACGAAATTAGTACAACATAAAAAAGACCGACATGAATAATAATATGTGTATCACTTAAGTGTATCATCATCAAGTACAACATAAAAAATGTAATACCTGACACTACTAATAATCTTGATCAGTATCATCAATAAATGCATAATCATCATCATCACTATAATCAATGACGGGCTCATAGGGTTCATTGGCATCAACATGTGCAAGGCCACCTTGACGTAATCGGTCAAGCATTGACAGGTCATCCGCAGCAGTAACCTCTTCTTGTTCCGGCTCTTCTTGTTCCTCCTCTGGGGTGATGTCGGATTCATTGTCGCTGTCTACTTCAATGTTTTGGGGTGAAGTATAGCGGTTCTTGAAACGCTTTTTGGAAAGACGTGTCTCTTGGAAGAATTCTCCTTCATATGTGTCTGGGTTAATGTGAGGTTCATAATCCTCTTCCTTTGGGGGAGAAAGTCTAGCACGTGGCGGCACTTCATAAACGACATCCCAACCTTTCAAATTTGGATTAGTTTGGCAGGCCCACGGTAGATAGAATACTTGGGTCGCCTATTGAGCCATAATATAGACATCAGGAACATCTAAATGAGTGCTTTGGTTGATTTCAACTAGCCCTACATGTTCATGAGTCCTTCTAGTCTCCTTCGGCTGAAACCAATAACATTTGAAGACTACGACATTTGGTGGATTTTCACCATAGAACTGAAGTTCATAAATTGCTTCAACTCTCCCATAATACTCGGTACCTCCTTCGCCGATAGCAGATACACAACAATTTGTTGACTTTCGGTCGGCCATAGATAGCTCTTTGCCATAGGTACGAAAGCGATACCCGTTGATGTCGTACTTGTCAAATGAACGGACCTTATAGTCAAAACCATTAGCGACTTGTCTCAATTCGGCGTCCATAGACTCTGAATTAGCCTACAAGTTTAATATGAAAGGATTGTTGCATTATGCACAAATTAGCGAATGATATGAAATTGTCTAATAGAAATTACCGTTTGTTTGAACCAAGAGATGAAACCGGGATAGCCACCTCCTTGCTTTGTGAGAAGCTCATACTCTTCGACGGAATCCTTTTGGATATCCGCTCCATACGAGAATATGGTGACGTATCAACTGTATGACATATCCAGGAATAAGAGTAGTTCAAAGGAAATAGATGTTGCGAAACAATGTACCGAGAACTTACTCGATGTACGGCCGCACTTCTATCAGGTTGTTGAAGATATACAACGAAATGGTCCGCCATTCTTCGTTATCCAAAGATACTGGATGTGAAACACTAGCTGGTGCGAGATTCCCTTTGAATAGGCTGAGGTTGGATCCACCCTTTGTAGGCTAGTCAGGATTGTACTGAGGCTTCGGATTATGCAAATGATGATTTTTGGCTTCATAGTGCGCTGTTACGAAGTTTGCCGCCTCCTCTGTGATGAATGCCTCAGCCATCGATGCTTCAATTCTACGTCTATTTTTACATTTTTCTCGAAGCGTCTTCTGCATCCTCTCAGTTGGGTAGCACCAACGATTTTGCACGGGCCCCCCCAATCTTGCCTCGGTCAGGAGATGCAAAATCAAATGCTGCATTGGATTAAAGAAGCCCGGTGGAAAGATCTTCTCTAACTTGCAGATCAACTCCGGCGCCAACTCTTCCATTTCTTCTAGCACGCCAGGCGATAGTTCTTTCGCACAAAGAACACGGAAGAAATAGCTGAGTTCTGCCAGTACTAGCCATTCATCCTTAGGGATGAAGCCACGCAACATCACCGGCATTACCCGCTCAATCCATATGTGCCAATCATGACTCTTGAGACCAAATATCTTCAGTTTATCAAGATTCGCTCCCCTCTTTAGATTCGCTGCATACCCATCGGGGAACATCAACTGCTGTTGCACCCACAAGAGAATTTCCCTCATAGCTGGCCTTCCAAGATTGAACCATGCCTTTGGCTTCGTCCAGTTCTGCTTTCCTTTCGGTTCTTTCATGTTTTGTAACGGCCTATCACATAGCGCCTCCAGATCGACTCTAGCCTTAGTATTATCCTTTGACTTCCCATCTATGCCGAACAATGTACCAAAAAGTGCCTCGGCAATATTCTTCTCAGTGTGCATCACGTCGATGTTGTGTGGGCAAAGGAGGTCTTTGAAGTAAGGCAGATCCCATAAGCATGTTTTGTGAGTCCACGCATGCTTAGTATTATACCCCTTGAAGTACCCTGGACGTTGTGGATCTGGCTCGAGAGCGTTTAACTGATCCAGGGTCTGTTAGCCTGTCAATGCAGGTGGTGCAGAGTTTTTGACAACTATACCCCTGATGAAGTTCTTCTTGTCTTTCCTGAACTTATGGCGAGGATCCAGGAACTGTCTATGCATGTCGAAGCAAGAAAACTTGCGACCGGCCTGAAGCCAACGAAACTCAAGAGCTCCCTTGCATGTGGGGCACGGGAACCTTCCATGCACACACCAGCCAACGAATAGCGCATACGCCGGCAAGTCATGCGTCGAGTACATGTACCAGACACGCATTATGAAGTTCCGTTTGCTAAAGGCGTCGTATGTCTTGAACCCATTATCCCAGGCTTCTTGCAATTCGTCCTTAAGCGGCTGCATGTACACATTCATATTTGTGCCCGGATAGTTGGGTCCTGGAATTATCAACGTCAGGAAAATGTTCTTTCTTTGCATAATCTGTACCATGCTCGTCGGTGCGACGACAATCCACCTCAGCTCGGTCACGTTGGGCAGACTCACCATGAAATGTTCACACCGTATAATCAGGCGTAAAACCACTCTTCTGCAGGTGTTTGCCCATTTCAGCCTCTGTCTTCTTTTCCCAATTGCCGCACCGGAAACAGGGGCACCGGGTTTTCTTTTGGCCATTTGCAAATGCGGCTTGCACAAACCCCTTAGTTTTTGTGAACCATTCAGCGCTCCATTTGTTCTGACCAGTGTGACCGGTATACATCCAAGCACGGTCACTCATCTTGACTTTCAGAGCTACTGGACACACAACAATTATATATGTAATTCACCATGTATATATTCATCAGTTGATCTACTTTGTCAATTTTATTACGTCCATGCAACCTACACTCTAATAGATAATGATAGGTCCTAATCCCACCCGTGTATGTGTAGATTGGGTTTTTTTCCCATGCTATGCTCCGAATCCGATGCAAAATTTCGGCAGCACCTCCCCACTGTTCTCCTGATACACGTCTCTACAATAAACAGAGAGGATGTGTACCCGGAGAACAACAGGGGAGGCACTGACGAAATATATGCGTCGGATCCGGAGCAAAGCATATGGAAAAATGAACCCAATCTACACATACTCGGGCTGTCCATGGATAGCGTTGGACAATTCGAAAGAATCAAGGTTATAAATATGCAAATGCATGCATATTTATAACTATGACGCTTTCGAACGGGAGACACATATTGGTTACGCATACTGATGATTCAAGACACATACATAGCTAGCTATCAAGTTTCATCGGAATAGATCAAATAATTAATGGGGGAGGAGGACTTGTCATTTGTGCTCACCCACGAACGAAGGGGCAGAGCTCGTCAAACGCACGGCGAGGTCGTCGAACACCAAACCTCGCAGCGATGAAACAACTGCACATTTAAAACTACACGATCAACACAATTATATATGATGTTTTTCATAACAAAATCGAAAAATATATGACCTAACTAATAATTCACAAATATATGACCCCGTCGGCCTCTGGAAGGCCAAAGAACACCTTTTCGGGAGGTGTCGGTGGTCGGGGTGTCCTGTCGGTGTCGGGGTGCCGTGTCGGGGTGTCTCGGGGTCGGGGTGGGTCGGGGTGCGGTCGGGGTCGGGGGTGCCGGTCGGTGGTCGGGGTGGGTGTCGGGTGGTCGGGGTCGGGGTGGGGTCGGGTCTCGGGGTCGGGGTGCCGTGTGTGGGGTCGGGGTGTCGGGTCAGGCCCGGGGTCGGGGTCTCGGGGTCGTGTCGGGTTGGGTGCGGGTCGGTCGGGGTTCTCGGGGTAGGGGTGTCCGGGTCTAGGCTCGGGTCGGGTCTCAGGGGTCGGGGTGTCTGGTCGGGGTGGGGTCGGGTCGGGGTGCGTGTCGTGTCGGTAGGTGGGGTGTGGTGTCGGGTGTGGTGTCGGGGTCGTGTCGGGTCGGGTAGGGGCTCGGGGTCGGGGTCGGTCGGGGTGGGGTCGGGGTCGGGTCGTGTCGGTGTCGGGGTCGGGGTGTCGGGTGCTCGGGGTCCGGGGTGTCGGGGTCGGGGTCGGGGTCGGGGTGTCGTGGTCGGGGTCTAGGGGTCGGGGTGTCGTGTCGGGGTGCCGGGTCGGGGTTGGGGTGCCGTGTCGGGTCGGGGTGCCATGTCGGGTCGGGGTTTTTTCCTCTTTTTTCCTTTTCTTCTTCTTCCTATTCTTCCTTTTCTTCCTTTTCTTCCTTTTCTTCCTTTTCTTCCTTCTTCTTCTTCTTCTTCCTCTTCTTCTTCTTCTTCTTCTTCTTCTTCTTTCCTTTTTCCTTTTCTTCTTCTCCTCCTCTCCTCTTTTCTCTTCTTCTTCTTCCTCTTCTTCTTTTTTCTTCTCCTCCTCCTCTTCTTCTTCTTCCTTTCCTTTTTCCTCTTCTTCTTCTCCTCCTCTCCTCTTTTTCTCTTCTTCTTCTTCTTTCCTCAAACTAAACTAAACCTAAAACTAAAACTAAATCTAAACTAAACATAAACCTAAAACTAATAATACAGAAAAAAGGAAAAAACTAAATCTAAACCTAAAACTAAACTAAAACTAAACCTAAAACTAAATCTAAACTAAAACTAAAAAAGAAAAAAACAGAAAAAAAAACAGAAAAAAGGAGGGGGGCTCACCTTGGGCAGTGCCGGTGGAGGAGGGGGGGCGGTGGAGGAGCTGGCCGGGGCGCCGGGGCGGCCTGGGGCGGCGGGGGGCCGGGCCCGGGGCGGTGGAGGAGCTGGCCGGGGCGCCAGGGTGGCCTGGGGCGGCGGGGGGCCGGGCCCGGGGCGGTGGGGCGCGGGGCGGCGGGGGCGACGGGGCGGCGGCGGCGGGGGCGAGAGGCGGCGGCGGTGGGGTGGTGGGGCGAGGAGAGAATAGAGAGGGGCGGGGGGCACGGGCCGTTAGATACTGCCTCTTTGCCGTCCGCCCTTTTGCCTCTTTGCCGTCTGCTGGCAGACGACAAAGAGGTGGGCCGTTAAGTTTTTCCCAAACGGGCGGAGGGTGGGGGCCACCTCTCTCTTTGCCGTCCGCCAGCTGACGGCAAAGAGCTTCTTTGCTGTCCGCCAGATCTTTGCCGTCTGGTTTTTGGTAGCTGATGGCAAAGAGCTTCTTTGCCGTCAGCTAGCGGACGGCAAAGAGCTGGCAGATGGCAAATTAGCTGATTCTAGTATTGAGTTCGTCGATAGTATACACACACGCACAATGCCTGGTATTCACGTGTACTTTGTACACACCCCTATCTCTAATATACAGTACCAGGAGTAGGCTCTTTCTTCAACTACAATTGAATTCTACCATGTGCGTGTGTTTATTTCATATTATCGATCCATAGAGTGAGAGCGGTTTGAAATACAAGCAATGGATGCTTTTGCAATTCATATATAAACATTAATTAGTGCACTCCATGTTGTTAGTGTGAAGCACTTTATACATTTGTCACTTGCATGGATACATTCCAAATTGCTAGCTACGAAATAGAATACATGTCGAATTCAACATAAAGGGGGTTTCAAAGATTTGAATTCATAAGAAGTGCATTCATCTATTTGAACCTGAGATAATGGCATTTGTAAATCAGATGTAAAAGCGGGCATCAATCTTTGTTGTGAGTTTGAACATGCTATATATATTCATACGCATATCTAACTTTTTTTTGCAACCAAGGAGATCATATCTGGAACCATGCATGAACTGAGGTAAGTTGCATATTTTTTAATATATACTCGTGTACAATGTATATTCAAATGTACCCCCTCCATTCCAAAATAATCGTAGCTTTAGGATTTTCAAGAGTAAAGATTTGTGAAGTTTGACAAATCCTAAAAGTTCAATTCAAGAGAACCGAAAACGTTAAGGCCTTCTTTGGTTCATAGGATAGGAATTTTATAGGAATAGGAAAATCATAGGAAGTGAGATGACATGCATGTCAATTCCTATAGAGAAAGAGATGTCATTTGGTGCATAGGATATGATTTTTTCCATTGAGTCTAGGCTAATGTTTTTTTCCCTCCAAAACATGAAGGATTGATTCCTATCCTACATAGGAATAGGAATCCATTCCTACAAACCAAAGGGCTTCAAAGGAATTTTTCCTTTGCAAATCCTATCCTATAGAATTCCTACAAAAATACTACAAACCAAAGGAGTCCTAATGCTTTTGCTCCCAAATATTGAACGAAGCGCCAAATAGGCCTCTGGTCACCCGAAACCGCACAAGACTAATGTTTTGGTGGTAGGAAATTACTGTCCAGACTCTGTCTCGTGTAGCCTATCGGCCCGATGTCGAAAGGTCTAAACCGGGGTAGATTTGTAACTTCACCAAGAGGCCAGAGAAGCATTCACATGCCGTGGGCGCCTACCCATGCGCTCGGCCGAAATCTATCCCGCCCACATTTGGGACACCTGACATGACTGTCCTACCCCCAACCCGCAATATGTTCGAAATTTTAGATAGGGGAATGTTTGTAACTTTCCCCAAATTTCAAATAGGCGCGTCTGAAACCGAAACATTGTCCCCCCTTAGTTCCCCGCGTCCCTCCATTTCCCCATTCATACTCCGTGGGCGCGAAAACGCCCTCTCCACCAGCCGCGAAACCCCAGCCTCCTCCGTCCTCCACCCCATAGCGGCCAATCCACCGCCGCCCTCCTCCATCACACCGGAGCTGGTACCCCGACGTCGTCGTCCAATGCAACCGCAACGCCCTCAAGGACTTAGCAGCTGAAGCCGAGGCAGAGCTGCCTCCATGACGCCGACGCCGACGTGCACTGTACCAGAACCACTCCGACCACGCTGTCCTGTGCCTCACTGCTGCGGCTCCACTGTCGCAAGCGTCCACCGCACCAGAGCTGTTCCCGCTATGCCGTCGTTCGCCTCCTCGGATCTACTTCCCCGCCGCTGACAGACGGCCACCGCACCACACTCAACAACTTGGCCATGGGTTCGTCCAAGGCTGCACCGTCCTCCACAACTTCTGGTTTCCGGCGAACAACAAGAAGATCATCGGAAAAACAGAAGGAGGGCACAACACTGCCAGCAGAAAGAGGTACTCCTCTTTCCTTACTCGTGCAAATCTTACGTCTCCGCTCACACCGTATTCATCCCACGAAAGAAACTAGTTGAGTGCTTCTTACTGCATCTTCTTTGTGATACTAAATGCACAAGGTTTCCTCCCTTTTACTATTTCACCTTTGCTAGAGGTCAGTAGCCTGCCTGGATTTCAATTCAGGGTCAGTCAAACCGCAATTAAAAGAAGCAGCACCCGCTTAGGCGCGCAGACCACCTAGTCCACCTGTTCCCCGGGGAAGCGGTGCATTAGTGTCTATCATAGGGGTGTGGGGCGCAGGAGCTGCTTGCCCCTGATCTGGAGGTCGGTTGGGCTTGAATGGATGGCCGGGGTGCGGTGCCAAGCACGGCGGTGCGGTGAGGTCGAGGGGAGGGCACATGCAGGGGAGGAATACTGGGCCGATGGTCGCTGGCGTTTTGAGGAAGATCGTCAACACTGACTCGCTGGAGGTAGATGAAGGCGATCTGCCCATTCTTTGTACATCAGACGGTGCAGAAAAAATGGACTGACCTATTTGCTTTCAGTCGACTCTTATTTTCATTGAATCCTATAGTAATTTAGTGTGCCATGCATGTTGTAGAGCTATCATACGTCTCCCATCATTTATTTCTCACAGACCTGCTATCTGCTACCTTTACACTGCACTAATTGTGCACACACTTCACCCATACTCACACTATTGTTTTTTTATGCATGGGTATTTCAGACTCTGACGTAGTGTTGATGAATGCAGAAAAGAAAAGACAGAAGTCGCTCCAGTGTAATTTGAAGATAAGCACTAAGCGTTCCAGCGCTCTAACGGGTGCAGTGTTAGTAGTTGGAGACAGTAAACTTAGCTCTGCAGTTGATGATCTCAATTGCCACACACAACCATCCCAGGTGCTTGCTTTAACTTCGCGCTGTCAAATGTGGTTGCATGTTGCATATGGTGTCTAGCTTGTATTGCTTCCAATTTCGTTAAATTGCATCTGCTTACTTTACACATTATACCTTTGATAATGACATGCCTTCCTATTTTTGATACATACCACATATGTCTATTAACCATGTTCGTACATTAAACTAATGCTCTTTTGTATCCCTCGTCAATCACTTATGATGAGACAATCACCCGGGTGGGTTTCTGTGAGACGCCATACTCGTTTAAAGAGTGCAGTGTCATCCTCCCCACATGGTTCTCAAGAAACAGCAAGGCTAAATGAAGATAGTCAACGTAGCTCTCTAGTTGATCACCGCAATTCCCCCACACCACCATCGCAAGTGCTTGCTCTTACTTGGCAGTGTGATATGTAGTGTTCGTCTTACATGAAAGTAGTGTTCGTCAGTATCATGCATCAATGAGTTTTGAAGGGCAAATTTTATTCCTTTTTCTTGTGGGTTTGACTTGACAAGGCAAAATCAAGAAAGAGGAAGGAAAAGAGTAAGGAAGGCGATGATGGTGGTCCACTGCAGCAACGTAAATGGAGCATCTGCACCGATTCTCCTTGTACTGATAGTGCATTACAAGGTCCAAGTCTCCGCTCCCCTACTCCACCATCCAAGGTGCCTATTCTAACTTGGCAGTGTGATATCTGGTTGCATGTTGAATATGGTGTCTAGCTCGTATTACACCTAATTAGTGTAAACTGCATCTGCTTAGCTTACACATGATACATGTGAATATGACACGCTTTCCTATTTTTGGTACATACTATATCTTATGATAAGGCACCTTTAAGTCACCACTGTGATATTGGTTGTGTCTTGCATATGATTTCTAGCATGTACTGCTTCTAATTTGTTGGAACGCCATACAGTTTGAACTTGGCAGAGTGATATTGGTTGCATCTTTCATATGGTGTCTAGCTTGCAGTGCTTCTAATTTGTTGAAATGCCTTCTGCTTAGTTACCACATCATAGGTGTGAATATGTCACACCATCCTGTTTTTCATACATATTCCATCCTCACATCATGTGTTTGCCTTTCATCCGAGTAGTGTTCGTCAGTATCATGCATGAATGAGTTCTGAAGAGCAAATTTTATTCCTTTTTCTCATCGGTTTGACTTCACAATGCAAAATCATTACAGCTGAAGGAAATTAGTCCAGCAGTGGATGATTGTGGTCCTTCGGAGCAACTCAAACATGGGGTCTCTACAGATTCTACTCCGCCATCCTCCCAACAAGATTCACAAGACAACACAAGGCTGGACAGTCAACGTAGCTGTGTAGATGATGATCACATCTCCCCTACTCCACCATCACAGGTGCTTGCTCTAACTTGACACTATTATATGTGGTTGCATGTTGCGTATGATGTCTAGATTGTATTGCTTCTAACTTGAATTTCATCTACTTACTTTACACACAATGCCTGTGAATATGACACGTGTTCCTGTTTCTAGAACATACGTGTACATGATGAGCACATGTCCCCTACTCCACCATCAGAGGTGCTTGCTCTTACTTGGAACTGTTATACGTGGTTGCATTTTCCGTATGATGTCTAGTTTGTATTGCTTCTGATTATGTTGAATTGCATCTGCGTAGCTTACAACTTATACCTGCAACGATCACTTACGCATAAGACACATTTAACTTGGGACTGTGATGTAGGTTGCATCTTGCATTGTCTTCTAGCTTGTACTGCTTCTAATTTCTTGAAATGGCACTTACAACGAGACACTTTTTACCTGATAGAGTGATATTGGTTGCATGTTCATATGGTGCCTAGCTTTCATTTCTTCTAATTTTGTTGAAATGCCTTCCGCTTACTATTTTTTCATACATATTCCATCATCCTATCGCACGTGTGAATATGAAACATTGTCTTTTTTGTATATATTCCATCCTCATATCCTGTGCTTGCCTTACATCAAAGTAGTGTTCGTCTGTATCATGCATCAACCAGTTATGCAGAGCTAATTTTATTCATCTTCTTGTGGTTTTGACTTCATAAGGCAATATCAGAAAATAGGAAGGAAAAGAGTAAGTTAGGGGATGTTGGTGGTCCTCCGCACCGACGCAAACAGAGGCTCTCTAGATTTGCCACTGCTACTGCTAATGAAGTTGAAGTCCCAAGTATACATGATGAGTTCATCTCCCGTACTCCACCATCGCAGGTGCTTGCTCTAAGTTGACAGTGTGATAATTGGTTTCATGTTGCACATCGTAGCTGTGAATATGTCATGCTGTCCTATTTTTCTTACATATTTCATCCTCATACGGTTGTCTTACATCAAAGTATTGCTTGTCTGTATCATGCATCAATGAGTTCTGAAGAGTGATTTTATTCTTTTGTGTTGTGGGTACAGCTTGACATGGCAAAGTCAAAAAAGAGCAAGGAAAATTATATAGTAGGGAGTGCTGTTACTCGTCGGGTGAAATGGAAAAGGTTCTGCCATCGAGATTCTGCTGGTACTTATAGTGCAGTAGAAGGTCCAAGTCCACCGGCTAAATCTACAAACACAGTATCACCTGCTCCATCAGCTGCAACATCCGTTTCAACTGTACCAGCATCTCAACTAGTTACTTGTTCGTTTGCTCCAGAACTAGCCAGTTCCCAAGCTGCCTTCACACCTAACACTACTTCTGAAGCACTGCTGACACAACAGGACTTGGCAAGATCAGAGGAACCTCATGAGCATCAACACCAAGATGGTACCTGACCGAGTCAAGTTGTAGTTGCATGCTCCTTTATATGTACTCTCACAGTTTGATGTACACTAACACTTTCGATATTCGTTGTTGAACTAGCACCATGGCGCAAGCGGAAACAGACATCAGGGATAATGCTTGACAGATTAACAAAATCTAAAGGAGGAAGAATGGAGATCCATTTTGAGGCAGGTTTAAAAAGGCCATGTGATGCTACAGAGTCAGCCAAGTTAGTATCAGAGGCAGCCGTTGCCGTTAGGTGTCATGCATGTATCCTCCCAACGTGGATCCATTACAGGAATGAGAAAGACAATACCCAGTTTAACACCTTCCTTGATCATTTATCCGTAAGTAATGTTATTCATCGCCATTAGTAATATTGTCTTGCTCTGTCCCATACTTTCTGGCTTCCTCCTAATAAGACTCACATTCTTTTTTCAATAGATGAGGTTCAAGTTGGATCCGAAAGATGATGCAACTAGACAAGAATGCACTCATGTTTTTCAGTCTGCTCCGCGACAGTATCGGTACCACCATAGAAAATCTCACTTTGAAGGCAAGGCTAACAATGAAATCGCCCAAACATCTCTAGTGGAATATATTACAGATGAAGACTGGACAGCCCTCGTTAAACACTGTTCCGATCCAAAGTATCAGGTAGGCTATATGTATTTGATCAGACCACATATTGAACTTGTATTTATGTATGTGCCTTACAAGTGTATCTTCTTCTAGGCTAACTGTTTGAAGAACAAAACCAACCGTTCTAAAGTGAAATTCCAACAGACCACAGGATCTCGTAGCTATATTGCACACTGCGAGGCTCTTGTAAATAGCTGCTACTTCCTTCTTTTTTGTGCCATATTATCATATCTATATTGCCTTGTTCCAAATACAGAGGAAATCCCGTGCGGACCAAAAGGAACCTGAACCGAAAGCAGTGCAAATCTTCAAGGATTGCGACACCAGCAAGATGAAGGGCATGAGCACACCAGTTCAAGCCGCTGTTGTAAGTCCTTACTCCTCCTGCCTTGAACTTATTGGTACTATGATGTGTTCATTTAACTACTTGGTTTGCAGCCAATGTCAGTTACTCTGTTCACTTTTATTCACAGTTGTCTTAACGTATCATTTCACCTTACATGGTTTAAAAGAGATGAAGGATATTCTTTTGGTCTTGATCTGTAATCTAGTTGTTATGTTCACGTGCACACAAAATGGTAAAATAGCTTGTTTGTTTTATATCTGTTTGCCCATGATATGAATGATGTCATACTATGTTCATCCTACTTTAAACCATGTCTCTTTATCCTTAGATGTCAACGAATGTGAGGAAATAGACAATACAGTAGGCATGCTACATGGACATATGTTCCGAAAATGATTTTATTATGTAGTTGGCACTACAATACATGCTAATGTATTACAGTAGTTCACCAAAATAAGTTATGTATAAACGTTTAACGTACTTTGTTTGTTTTTGTCTCATTAGTAACTTATCTGGTACACTAATCTACAAGTTCAAACTTTCAGGAAGCAATGGAACAAATGATTGAACATCCACAACCACCTGAAGGTGACGAGGCTACTACAGGCACAATGTCACCTCTTGCTGCAGTGCTTCAGTATCTCTCCACTAACAGTGCAAAACGCACCTTCCTGCGTAATTCTGGGTTGGTTGTCAAGGTAACCTCGTCCAAATCACTTACTGAACAAAATCTTCGTACTAGACAGAGTGATATATCTGTGCTCTAGACACAAGTCCAATCCCTAATGGACGTTGTTTCGGAAACAAGAATAGTGGTTGAGAAATGTCGTCAAGATATGAATGGTCTTGAAACCAGACTATCAGACATTCACTTCATTGTTCAAGAGCAATGGCGGAAAAAGGTGGAGATCGTGCTGCTCCATCAGATTCTACAGCCTAAAACATTAGCACTCAGGTCAAATGATCTGTGCTTCTATACATCTGATGGTGCTTTTATCTGGAAGGACTGTAAACTTTATGCCAACAGGCCTTTTGTTGTATGGTTGGAATTTATTTTGTTGTGATACAACATTTATGATGCTGCCTTAGGCTGCAATAATTACGATGCTATTTTTGAATAGTGTAGGTTTTTCTTAGTAATGTATTCGGCCGAAACCTTCGTAGGAGCCCAACATGCCAACATTCGTCGGGCCCATTCCAATTGGGCTAAAAACGATTACGGGCCGAAATTGGCATGTAGCCCACAAAAAATATCTGGGCCTAAATCAACATAAGCTTTCATATTTTTCTAGTAGGCCTGTGCCCATAGTGGGCCTTTAACAGGCCTAAATATAATTTGGGCCCTCAGTAAAAATAGGCCATTTACCGGTGTAAATATCTCGAGCCCATAAAATACATGGGCCTTTAATAGACCGAAAGTGAGATTGGGCCAAATAACCCACTGGACTTTAACAGGCCGAAATTCAGACGGGTCGTAAATGCATCAACCTAATACACGGGCCTTTAACAAGACGGAACTTCGTTCGGGCTAGATTATCGTCATTTTTATATGGGCCGTTAATGGGCCCGATATGACGTTGGGCCACATATGGCCCATGGTTTACGTCCAGCGTTAACAGGCCGAAAATGACAACAGGCCGAAAGTGGCCCAAAGCTATAGTGGGCCTGTAATAGGCCGAATGTCAGACATGGCCGAATATGACCCAAATCCTTCACGGTCGTTTATGGGCCGAAAGTTTTGATGGCCTGTAAATGGGCCCAAATGAAGCTGGACCTTTAACAGGCCGGAAATACACCGGGCCGTAATTCGGCCCAATTACTTAGCGGACTATTAACGGGCCAAAAGTGACCATGGGCTGCGTTGATGACAAGTTTAGGACAGGCCGTTGACGGGCCGATTTGATAGAGAATGTTGGGCCTTTAGCTGGGCCGACCCATTATGGTCGGCAGAATCTAGTGGGCCTTTAGCTGGGCCGGCCCATTGTGGTCGGCCAAATCTTGTGGGCCTTTAGCTGGGTCGGCCCATTATGGTCTGCAAAATCGTGTAGACCTTTAGCTGGGCCGGCTCATTATGGTCCGCAAAATTTTGTGGGCCTTTAGCTGGGCCGGCCCATTATGGTCTGCTAAATCTTATGGGCCTTCGGTTGGGCCGGCCCATTTAATCTTTGTGGGCACTTTTGGGCTGGTCCACGTGTCAACATATCATAGGCCCATCTCGACCGTTGGATGAGTGACACCTGTGCCAACGCGGAGCTGACGCGTGGATCCGTCAGCCAATGAGAATTTTACACGTGGAAAATCGGCATTGGTCGTGGCTGTTAACGGGTTATCGGATCCAAAATCCGACCCAATAGCTTAACGGCATTCCGTTACGATGGATGCCACGTGTTGGTCACCCTTGATGAAAGCACTTCTGTGACGTGCGATTTATCGTCATGGAAGTGGATACTTCCGTGATGATAATTTTGGCAATGTCATGGAACACTTCTACGACATCACAGGTATGACTATCTTGATTTTGTCATAAATTTGTCATGGATGTACATGCATGACAAAAAACGAGACCTACTGTGACAAACACGTATCATCATGGAAGTGTATTTTTTTTAGTGGGTGCGCACAAAGATCTCTCCCCCTCTCTAGCTCACGCACTAAGATCTCGCAGCCTAGCTCGACGGACCCAGAGAACACAAGACACAAGATTTATACTAGTTCGGGCCACCGTTGTGGTGCAATACCCTACTCAAGTGTGGTGTGGTGGATTGCCTCTTGCGCTGAGGATGAACAGTTACAAGGGCAGAACAGCCTCCTGAGGAGAGGTGTTCTTGTGCGTGGTAAACTTGTGCAGTGCGGGATGATCTGGGTCTGAATCATGATGCGCATGTGCTTGTGTTGGTTAGCACAAAATATCTCATGCTCAAATAAATGAGATGCGTGATATAGAAACATGTCATCCATCATGATAGGTTTGTTGCTATGTATAGCATAATGAAGACTCACCTTGTGTAATGCATCACAAGAAATATGTAGAGCATTGTTATTCATGGAATGCATACGATGCAAGCAATCATGGCAAACATGCAAAGTTTGGAATGCATCAAAATCACCTAATATGTATGAGGAAACTATGTGGGTCTCCTCATGAGAATTAATGGGAACATCACATGGAGAATATTGACAACATCCAAAACAAAGCATATTTGGTTCTATGTGATCATGGCATGGCATAGTAGATGAATTGCGCAAATCATGTAAAGGAAGCATGGAAATATCATCACATGAAAAACAAAAGCCAATGACCATCATCTTGTCATCTATGCCATAAGTGCAAATGGGATTTATTTTAATGGGGCAAGCATAGTTACTATATTGAGATTGAAATGATGCAATATGGGAGATCTCACTCATAGCATATGACAAGTTCAAAGGATTATCAAACATGATGTGACCAATAGAGTTTTCACATGACATTCTATGTAGCATAACATCACAACTAGGCAACTTGACATGCTCGTCATCATATGCATCATAAATAGGTAAGTCATGACATGAGGGAGTCACACTAGCTTGAAGCATGGAAATAGGTGTGTCAACATCATGCAAGCAATCATTCGTAAAATAGTCCACTAGTGGGACAAGAGAAGCACCATCACCTATGTTACCTTTGGAGCATCGCTCATGTGTTGTAGGTGAGGTGTCGAAGACGAAGTCGTGATTATCTTCATCTTGATGGAACCATGTGGGGGTGCATCATCTTCAACCATGGCCATCGTCGTCTCCAATGGAGGTATGGACTCGCCGAGGATAGGCATGTCGTCATGTAGGAGACCTAGCACCAAAGAAGAAAACACACTCGGAGTAGAGGTTAGGTCGTTAGAAATCATAGTGGCCTCACATGCCATGTCAACTACCTCACTCACTAAGTGTTTTGGCTCACTCACGCCCTCTTGGATGCTCTCACTCATATGGTTGGTGTAGTCATTGAAATGGCTCTCAACCTCACATAGAATGTGTGGCATGCTCTCAAGTGTGGGGCTAGTGGTGGTCACACTCATCCTCTCATAGAAAATGCTCTCAATGTCACGTATGGTTGAGTCACTCATCTCACTCATTGGGTGATGGCTCTCCTTACATGGCAATTGGGGCATCTCATGATATATAGGTGTCGTAGAGATGCAGGTGCAAATGTCTCCATGCTCAATCATGTCGTGGTCATAGCCGTGGATGAAGGCCGAAGATGGCACATCATCACTATCCTCCAAGACCAAAGATAAGGCCTCATGTGCGGTCTCGTAGCTTGACTCAGAGAATGAGTCCTTTTGGTGCGCTATCTTCATGAAGTTGAAGAGGTTCGTGCTTGTCACCGTGGTCATAGGGGATCGCCCTAACTCGATCGTATTATCGCCGTCTTGTTGTAGGAGGCCCATATTATGTGTCACCTCGTAGCTCGTCTCCATGACCAAAGGGAATTTTCCATGCTCGGTCATCTTCCTGGGGGGGCTTCCAAAGATGGAAGTGTCGCCCTCGCTCGTAGGTGGTCGCCTTGTACTTGAAGATGTCGATGTGGGCGAACTCATGGGAAGTAGGCGAAGATGTTGTACATCCGAAGGCGAAGATGCCTTGAGAACACTTGGCGAAGATGCCTAAGTGGTGGTGGTAGTAGCCGTAGCATGCTCTTGGTGGTGCTTGTCTTGCGGTCTTCTCTTGTGCTCTTGAGGCTTGACCTTAGCGTGAAGTAGAACTTGTTGGGAGTTGTACATTTGCGCTTGGCGAGCATCTTCATGATGATGGTGTCATTGTCGCACTTGAGCTCATAGTAGATGTCGTTCATCGTTGCCGTGCACATGTTGCTTGGAGGTAACTTGCCCTTCATGACGATGTGGATCACAAACGCGATGGTGGTCGCCATGGAGATGTGGATGTGGATGACTTGCGCTTGCATCATTTTTGCGCTCCGAAGACTTGTGACTTGAACATTGCTGCGTAGAGGATGATGAAGGGGAAGAATGGTTGATCAACAAGGTCTGAATCTCCTCCATCCTTGCATCTTGCTCCTCCTTTTGTGCGGAAAGCTTGTTGTCGATGTAGTCCCTTTTCCTTGCTTTGGAGTGACGAATGTCGATGGAGATGTTCTCGATGGGCTCTCGCAATCTTCATTGTGTGCCTTGCATTTGTCGTTGTAGATCGAAGATTGACGATTGGGTGATGTAGTTGTTCATGCCGTCGTTGTTGTGGAAGACCGGAGATGAAATGCCTTGCCTATCCATCACTCCAAGAGAAAAATGTGAGTGGTAGAAAGAGAAGAACGAATACCAAATGTACCTTGACCGAAGTTGAAAGTGGATCAATGATCACTCCAATGTGGACAAGGAAATAGTACAATTGGTACCAATTCTTGTCGGTTTCTCACACTTACATAGATAAGGCTTATGGTGGAGCTCGGTGAGGATAGTGGCACAAAAAATTTGATGAAAAATGTTAGCAGGAGTCAATAATGTTGAAAGAGATTCACAAATTCACAAGTGAAACAAGTAGACCAATAACAATGAATGGCACACGAAAACACGCACATGGATAGATAAATGGGGTCGTGCAACCAAGGATGAGCACAAAATGTGGAATCCACGGAAAATGCTCGTGTTACACAACTCAAGAGAGACGCTAGCACGACTGCTCAATAGGCGGATACGACACTTGTGCACAACCTATAAGATGCAAAATGTATGAGCTTTCTATCCCAAGTATGCTATGTATGTATGTTTCGGTGGTATGATCCAAGATGATCGGATATGACAATGTGGTATGATGCTATGGCTATTTCTTACAAGCTTCTTTTCTCTTTCTATTTTTCTTAAAAGCTTATTTTTTTGTATGGCCACTTTGGCACAATGCACAAACCAAGATAGCAATTGTATATATGCGGGAACAAAACTGTGGAACAAGGGATGATATGATACCAAGATGATACCTATGGTATGGTATGTATGCAATGGAAGGTGTAGACCACTAATGTGCACAAGTAACGTTGCCGGCAATAATCCAATGGCTAGTCTCGATAGGCAAGTGACACAAAATGGGCTAGGGGTTATCAATGCAATGGCAAGGGAATATACAATGGAAGGATACCACAATACCAAAATGATATGAAGGTTACCGTCCGTGTCGATGATGAGTGGCGGTGATCTTGATGGAGAGACCAAGATGATGGAGACTCGTCCCTAAGTAGCCAAAACACCTTAGGAAACGGAAAAACCGTGAACTCAAAATCTCAAATGTCAAATGTCAAATGGTGGTAGCAGGAATGCGGTGGTTGTTTTGTGAAAGCTCAATGGAATTGCGGAATGGCAATGATGGGTTGTGGAGTACGCAATGTGGAAATGGAGGGTAAGGTGGTGGACTATACACGGTGTCGGAGTTGGAAGCACGGTCCCTAAGTAGCCGAAACACCTTAGGAGACACAACTCTCAACATAAACAAAATTGGGTTAGGTTAGGGTGGCGGGAGTGTGAGGTGGGCAAAACTATGCGGAAGTTATGGTGGTGGTGGTGGTCGATGAAGAAGCAACCATCCCTAAGTATCCTAGACACATTATGGGGCTCAAATCACTCCTCAAGGGGAACAAAATTGGTTAGGTTGGGAAAGTCGGTGGTGGTGTAGCGGATGATGTGGTGGAAGCCCTAGGCAAAGATGCCAAAGTTTCAAAATTTTGATGGTATTTTTGTGGGAAGGGGGATGTCAAGAGCTTCAAAACGAGCTAAAGAACATCAAAATCAGGGTTCGGGTGAATTAGTTATGGCCGAAACAAAATTTGAGCGAAAACTGAAACTACAGGTTACGGACGTCCGGAAAAGGTCGGATGTCCGGGGGCCGGACGTCCGGGTGGGCTCGGAAATCCGAAAATTTGGCTCAGGTTAGGGGTTCCAGTCGTCCGGAAGAGGTCGGACGTCCGGTCGTTCCAGGGGCTCCGGACGTCCGTGAAAGGCCGGTCGTCCGGTGGGTCGGGGTCAACGCAAGATGCGAGTTTCAAGACGCGATTTTAGGCAGAAAAGGGGGATTTGGGGGGTCAAAATTGATGAGATTTCGTGGATGGAAAGTGAGGAAAATTGGGGAGATGCTAAATCCACTCGAAACCAAGCAAATCCATGGATCAAATCCAACAAAACTTCATCAAACCAACAAATCACAAAAAAAATTGGGGCTATTTTTGGTGGGTATTTCCGAATTTAGGGAAGAACACAACAAAATTAGGCTAGAAAACAAAGAGGGGAGGCTCCGAAATCGTGACCAACGTGGCTCATGATACCAAGATGATGTAGGGTGGTACCCTAATTGGCCGATCTTTCACGAAAGGAGTGGATCCCGCGAAGAACACGAAGAACACGAGGAGAAACACGAGGGCAAACACGAGGAGAAACACGAGAGAATCACTCAAACCAACATGAACAAGTCACACATGTGCTAAATCCTCGAGTACATAAGAGAAGATACATGATCCACGGAAAACTAAGGACGATACAAGGGTAGTCGGTCTTCTCCGTGAGGAGGTCTTGAGTTCTTCCCTAAAAGGGGTCTTGAATACACTTGGGGGGTCTTCTCCGGTGGAGGCTCGAATCTCCAAGGAGAAGGTATCCAAGTGGATGAGCAAAGCTCTCACACAAAATATGAGCTAATCCTTTGCTAACCCTCAAATGGTGGAGGTGGAGGAGTATATATAGTCTAGGGCCACGAAGGGGTAAGTGAGGGCGAAGGGATACATGGGCTCGGCCCGATACACTGTGCACAGACAGGAGACGGACGTCCGACGGCTACCGGATGTCCGGTGGCTCGCGAGGGTCCGGTCGTCCGGTACTTGTCGGACGTACGGTGTTTTGGCCTGGGAAAGCCATCGTCGGATTTCCAGACGGGGCTGATCATCTGGGCGCTGGAGGATGTCGGGCGTCCGGTCAGCGTCGGTCGTCCGACCGCTGTAGGTCTCGCTGGCTGGGACTTGGGCTGGCTGGTGAAGACTCCAGGCGTCGGATGTCTGGTCCAGACCGGTCGTCCGGTGGCTATAGATTTCTGGCAGCTTCTTCTCTTGGTCCTTGTACTTGGCGTCCTTGCTAGCTCGCCCTTGGATGTGGTGGCTCCGTGGCTTTCCTCTAAGTACCTGATCATGCATAGCACACACGTTGGAGGTAGTAGCCATGTCTCACATGTAGAAACTGAAAGTTCTGAGAGGAGCAAGTTCACCTTGTGTCCAATGGCGTATGTTCGAGGTCTCGTGATATGTCCTCTTGGTTCTTGGAGAGTAGTCGGAGTGTACATGGGGATGAACGTGGGAAGCTCCACATCTCTCCATCTTGTCGTCATGCTGGTCTTGGTCTTGTTGCACTGATATGGAAACATTTGCTTGCTGCCTCGGGACTCCTCGCCTGCGCTTGCCCCTTTAGCACCAAAGAGGAAACAAGGACACTGCGCGCGCTGGCGCTCGCCTGGTTCCGGTCGTCATGGCTTGCGTCATAGGAACCTCGCGAGGTGCCCCTCGCCTTGATCTCTCCGCCCCTCACGAGCCAGCCTGGTGAGGCCACTCCTGAGGAGGTCTTGCATCGTCTGCCTCGCGAGGCTTGGCCCCTCTCAATGGTATTGAATGTTTGCTGGTGAAGATGGGCCGTACGGGGCCGCTGGTGGTGCCACACTACGGGCCACAGGCAGGCAAGTCTGGGGACCCCCATTCCCACAACGCCGATAGTAGCCCCTGGGCCTAAGGCGTGCTCGGGCTTGGCTTCGAGGCAATGCCAAAGGGCAAGCACGGAGCGCCACGGGCCCCATCAGCCTGCGACCACAGTTGGCGCGTGGCGATTGATTGGACGTGGGCGTCTCCACTACCCCACGCAGCCTCGGCAACTGCCTGACTTGACGGGTCCTCGCTGCATGCAGAAAAGATCATTATTACCTTGGATCATGGAGGCCTGCGGTTGGCCTCCCCTTGGCTATAAACGGGAAGTGGGGGGCGGAGCCCCCGTCACCCGTCTCTTCCTTGCTTCTCCTGCTTCTTCTCCTTCCTTGCTCCACTCCTCGCTGGTGTAGTCATGGCGCCGATGCAGAGGTTCTCGGCCACGGAGAAGGGCAAGACTCCCCTCAATGAGCCCAAGCTGCTCCCGCCAAAGAAGAGGAGGTCCCATCGCTGCAAGATGGTCGTGAGGCCGGTAGTGTCGTGGCCATGGTACGAAAGGCCACCTCCTAGGTACCCGTTGCCCTTGTATGCTCACGTCGAGGGTTCCAGAGGGAGGAGCGATGAGCGCTGCCGCCTATGCCAGGGTTGTGGCCGCCGTGCCGCGAAGGCGCACGCCGTCGCCACAGGGGTCCATGCTGCGGACTCCTCGCGCGAGTTCGTGTTGTGGGCGGTGATGCCTCCAAGTACTTGGATTCACCTTCCGCAGTTCTTCACCGTCGAGATGCCGCCGAGTGCGACGCCGACTGCGACGCCCCGACCACTGGAGCGGAAGTTGAAGCCGTCGCCTCCGGGAGGATTTTCATGACTCGAGGATGGGGCGAGGTCGCCCGAGCCTGCCGTGCGTACGGCTCCCTCGCCATCCACTTCGAGTATGATGGCGCCTCCACGCTGTTCTTCAAGGTCTTCGACGAGGAAGGCGCCGCTTGGAGTGCTGCCCTGAAGGGAGCCGTCGAGACGATGCGGCGGCTGGCACCGGGCTTGCCGCTGGCCTCGCCCGCAGCTCCTCCAGCGACATTGGTGACTCCTGCTGGTCCAGCGACTCTCCCAAGCTCGTGGAGTCTCCGGAGACGAGCGAAGACATTTACGTGCCCCTGAGCTCTCGTCGAGCTCAGAGCAAGGTCTCCGTGTCTGGCCGCCGCCGTTGATCTGGATGGGGTTGGCACCGACCTTCTGTGGCACACTGTTGATGATGGCGTCGGCGATGTCTGGCGTGTGTAGATAAAGCTACTAGGAATTCCCTTCCTTTTGTTCCCTGCGAGGAATCGAAACGGACCCCGTGGGGGTGTGCAAAGTGTGTGTAATGCCTTTTGTTGATATTATCCTTATTGTGGAAATTTGGGAGTGCATGTCCTGCTGAGGCTCGGTTCCCCCTTTCCAATCCCGCGGCAGCTTGGTGCTCTACGCTAACAGGTCCCAGTCCCCAGGCAGGCTGCAGCCGTCGCTGGTATGCCAGGTCGCGATGCCGTGGTCAAGGCCAGGAGGTGAGAAGCCCGAGGTCCGGTAGGAGCTCCTGAGGCGCGATGCTCAAGAGATCCCCTTTAGCGTGCAAGCAGCTACCTGAGGATGGGAAAGGAAGGCGATGTTGCCGTAGCAGGGTAGCTAAAAGGCGAGAATCTTATGTCATAGTGCTGGGTTGGTCCAGGTATAAGACTTATCTTGGCGCTCTAGAGTCGTCTTCCCGTGCCGCACCAGACTTGGGTGGCGGCCGCTGCTAGGTAGCTAGGTTAGGCCCGTGCATGCCTCCCCCTCTTCTCCATGTTCTTCCTGGTGCTCTACGTCCTCTGGTGCCGACCCTCGAGAGAGCTCAGCCGCCACTGGTATGCCAGGTCACGATGCCATGGTCAAGGCCAGGGGGTGAGGGCTGGAGAGCCAGTAAGAGCTCCTGAGTCGCGATGCTCAGGAGCCCCCTTTTAACGCGCAAGCGAATTGCATGGGAGAAGAGAGAGAGTCCGCGGTACCACCCGCTGTAGTCCTCAGGAGGTTCCTGCGGGTTAGCGCGAGGAGGGGCGCAAATCGCCGTGGTGATCTCCCATCCGTCGCTGGCTTGTGGAAGGGGACTCTCTACTATGGAGATCCCCCGGGGCGTGTACAGCCCCGCCCTAACAAATGGCTTGCACGGCTGGGCTAGGCGAGGTGTATCTGGGTGCTCGTGGGCTAGCGCGGGACTCACGAGGCCCTACCTCAAGGTGGGTTGTGCCTGGTCTTGATTCTTCATGGCTGTGGCGTTACTGCGAGATGGTTAGAAAACCCGCGCCGTGTGGATTTCCTGAGGATATCGCACAAAAAGGCCAAGCACCAACGACCCCAGGGGGTGACGTGAACGGGGCCGGCCCGCCAGACCGAGCACAGCCGTTGGATTTATCAACGTTGCAGGGACAGGGCCCGAGCACAGACGCCGTGCCTAGCCTTCTAATGCGAAGGATCCTGAAGAAAGACAATCGGCGCGTGGCTCCCATGGTAGGTGACAATCAAGTAGGTGATATCCATAAATAGATTACACATGAAAAGCAACTAGCTTAGGTAAATGCGAGAATGATACATGCCGCTGGGTTGGACCCGAGCGGCCTGGGGTTAATGCAGCCCGTGGGGCGCTCGCAGCAAAGTGAACTGAAGATGCAAGAAGATACATGCCGCAGGGATGGACCCACGCGGCCTGGGGACAATGCAGCCCAGGGGGCGCTCCCAGCTAAATGAACTTAGAAAGATGTCACCTGGTTTGGTTGCCGAAGGAGTGTCGGGGTAGCTGAAGACACGTAGCAAAGAAGTTCTTCTCACGAGCCGCCGGGGCCCTGAGCTTCAGGAGGCTCTGGAGGCTCAGGTGTCCTCCGGAGGGTCGTCTCCATCTCCGCCAGGACCGCGTGATGCCTGGCCTCCTGACCTGCCAGGATGCTCCGCAGATTGCACTGGAAGGCGGCAGCCACACTTGGCAAGCCGAACGTGTAACACCCATGATGCGGCTATATCTCCCACGTGTCGGAGCACGACTTAGAGGCATAACCGCATTGTAGGCATGTCGCAAGAGGGGTAATCTTTACACATCCCATGTACTGAATAAGAAAGAGGTATAGAGTTGGCTTACAATCTCCACTTCACACAATACATAAATATAGCATTACATCATCCCCAATACAATCAAGGTCCGACTACAGAACCAAAATAAAGACAACCCCAAATGCGTAAGATCCCCGATCGCCCCAACTGGGCTCCACTACTGATAGTCTGGAAAGGAAACGTAGTAATGTCCTGAGTCCTCGTCGAACTCCCACTTGAGTTCAGTCGCATCCCCTGGAATGGCAACATCGCCACCTGCATCTGGTTTTGGAAGTAATCTGTGAGTCATGGGGACTCAGCAATCTCACACCCTCACGATCAAGACTATTTAAGCTCATGGGTAGCAAAAGGTAGTGAGGTGGATCTGCAGCAAGAACTAGCATATATGGTGGCTACCTTATGCAAAAGAGAGCGAGAAGTGAAGGCAAAGCACGGTCGAGAAGCTACAAAGATCAAGAAGTGATCCCAGAACTACTTACGTTCAACCATAACACGAGACCGTGTTCTCTTCCCGGACTCCGCCGAAAAGAGACCATCACGGTTACACATGCTATTGATTCATTTTAATTAAGCTAAGTGTCAAGTTTTCTACAATCGGATATCAACAAATTCCCATCTGCCCATAACCGTGGGCATGGCTTTCGAAAGTTCAAAACCCTGCAGGGGTGTCCCAACTTAGCCCATCACAAGCTCTCATGGTCAACGAAGGATATTCCTTCTCCCAGGACGACCCGATCAGACTCGGAATCCCGGTTACAAGACATCTCGACAATGGTAAAACAAAACCAGCAAAGCCGCCCGATGTGCCGACAAATCCCGATAGGAGTCGCACGTATCTCATTCTCAGGGCACACCGGATGAGAGATCCTACGAGTAAAACCAACCCTCAAGTTTCCCCGAGGTGGCCCCGCAGTCTACTCGTTTCGGACCAACACTCAGAGGAGCAATGGACCGGGGGGTTTAAAATAAAGATGACCCTTGGGCTCGCGAAAACCCAAGGGAAGGTTATTGGTTGTTAGGAAAATGTAAAACCAAGGTTGGGCCTTGATGGAGGTGCTTTATTCAAGGAGAAATGTCAAGGGGTTCCCATTATAACCCAAGTGCGTAAGGAACGCAAAATCAAGGAGTGGCAAGAGTGGAACAAAACACCAGGCATAAGGCTAAACCTTCCAGCCTTTACCAAGTATATAGGTGCATTAAATTAAACAAGATATAATAATGATATCCCAACAATAAACATGTTCCAACAAGGAACAAACTCCAATCTTCACCTACAACTAGCAACGCTATAAGAGGGGCTGAGCAAAGCGGTAACATAGCCAAACAACGGTTTTCTAGGACGAGGTGGGTTAGAGGCTTGACATGGCAATATGGGAGGCATGATAAAGCTTGTGCTAGGTATCACGGCATAGGCATAGCAATAGAGCGATCATCTAGCAAGCAAAGATAGAAGTTATTTCGAGGGTATGGTCATCTTGCCTGCAAAGTTCTCCGAGTTGACGTAACCTTGATCCTCGTAAGCGTACTCAATGGGTTCCTCGATCATGAACTTGTCTGCCAGCTCTACCCAAGGCAAGAACACAAGCAAAAGAAATCACAATCAACCACGGTGCAGTGCGGAAGCAACATCATGCAAAACATGATGTGGTATGCGGGATGCAATATACAATGCATATGCGTGCTCTGGAAGGAAAGATTGAACCAGGCCTCAACTTGGCAAACCAAGAGTGCCTTTGCAAAGATGAGTTGATTTCGGTCAAAATCGATATAAAGATCACCGGCAACGGATGCATGGTTTGCAAATGGCAAACAAAACAATAATGGCACAAATCTGCGATTAACAGCACTATGCCAACTAGAATGCAACAAGAAACTAAGCTACTGCACTCCAAATAGCAACAAAGCACATGGCAGTGATCTACTCAAGATGCTTGACGAAAGATAACAGCATCACAGACTTGGAAGAAATAGCAACATGTCAGGATTTAACATCAGGAAGCAATGTTTAGAGCAAGATAACAACCTGCTACAGGATCAGATAATGGCAAAGCAAAGCATGGCATGAATCTACTCAAAGCATATAACAAAAGTCCCTTACTGACCATAAGCCAAAAGGGATCATAAGATATGATGGCACCCATGTAAACATAGCAAGTTTCATTAACAGATTCAGACTTACCAAAAAACTGGACATGGCAAAAACAGAGTTACGTAGGCATGTTTACGAGCTCGATGCACTCAACACAAGGCATTGCATGTCAAGCTAAGCATACTCCCAGAAATAAGACATGATCATGAAGCCAAGCAAACCAAGAACAAGTTCATAGCATGCATGGATCAACTACAACAACCTTGGCAAAATTGATTAACACGTAAACAATCTGCCAGGGACATTTTATAGCAAAAGTAGAGCAAGATTGAGTCATCCTAGGGTACTCCAGAATTGCAAACAAATACATGGATGGATAGAGCATAACCATAAGTCAAAATCATCCTTACTGAACATGCTCAAAAGAGGCATGGATCACTCTATAGCAACATGAATACATGGCATAAAAATAACATCAAGGAAATGACTGTAAGATTCTAAGTCCCTGAAATGAGCAACATCACGAGAGCTACTTTGCATGCATGTGCTAGTCAACACATTGATAAAAAAAATACATGGCATACACCCCTATAAAGATGGCATGGCATAGCCCAAAACACATGTAGGGCTCAAGTTCATAGGAGGCACACATTAATCATGGAAAAAATGACAAATGCTCATAATCTGATAAGAATCAGCAACTAACATTATGAAGCACTCTTGCAACAGCATTTTAAGCATCAAGATGGACTCAAACAAGCATGGTGCAATGGAATAAAAAGAAGAGGACATCCTAACGAACATTTTGATATATCACACGCCCAAAACGGAGCTACGGATGCGGAGATATGGTGCAATGAACATGACTAGAAAATATGAACAGGGAAAATGACTTAGACGAAAAAGTCAACCTCCGAAGCAGATCTGGATCTAGGGTACTCGGGCACAGACTTCGAGGTTCGTCGTCGAGGTCACCGGAGAAGCCGCCGGAGAGGAGGGAGACAACGGGGCGGCGAGGTCCCGCCGGAGGACAGCGCGGAGGAGAACGGGCGGCGCGGCGTGCGCACCGGCGAGGTTCGGCGGCGGCTGCCGGAGTTGTGTGGCGGCGGCGCGCGGAGGTGGCCGGCGGGCGGAGGGGCGGCGACCGGAGAGGTGCGAAGCGGCCGGAGTTGGCGGCGCGTCGGTCGTCGCGGGCGCGGGGAGGCGCGGGGGCGCTGGCGGCGGCGATGGGCCGGGCGGGCCCGATCCGGCCTCGCCGGGCCGGCGGCGGAGGCGGGCGGTGCTTGACACGTGGCGTGCTACGATTGGACGGGGCGCGGCAGGGGACGCGTCCGGCGCCGTCCGGACGTGTCTGGCGCGGAGGGAGAGGGAGGACTAGGGTTTTATCCGCGAATTTCGGAGGGGGAGGCCTATTTATAGATTCTGGGAGCTAGGAGAGTCCAAATGAGGTGCGGTTTTTGGCCACGCGATCGTGATCGAACGGCCGAGAGGATGGAGGGGGTTTGGATGGGTTTTGGGCTACTTTGGAGGGGTGTTGGGCTGCAACACACACGAGGCCTTTACGGTTCCTCGGTTAACCATTAGAGTATCAAACGGACTCCAAATGGCACGAAACTTGATCGGCGGTCTACCGGTAGTGTACCAAGGACGCTTGGCAAATCTCGGTCCACTCCGAGAATGGTTAACACCCGCACATGAAAAGAGGCAAAAAGGGGCGTCGGAGGACGTAGGAGTGCCAGATCGCAAAACGGACAGCGGGGAACATGCTCGGATGCATGAGACCAACACGTATGCAAATGCGATGCACATGATGACATGATATGAGATGCATGACATGGACAAAAAGCAAAACGAAGACAAAACCCAACCATGAGGGAATATCATAACTTAGAGACGAAAAATGGCAAGAGTTGGAATACAAATATGGTAAATTACATATGGGGCGTTAGAACACTCCACCACTACGAAAGGATCTCGTCCCGAGATCTAGGACTAGAAAAACTCCGGGTATTCGGAAAGAAGGTGGTCCTCATGTTCCCATGTGGCTTCTCGATCGGAATGATGTGACGACTTCACTTTCAGGAATTTGATAGACTTGTTGCGAGTCTTGCGTTCAGTTTCTTCAAGAATAGACACGGGATGCTCATGATAAGACAGGTCTTCTTGGAGATCAATCTCTACGAAGTTGATGGTGCAGTCAGGAGTCTTGAAACACTTGCAAAGCTGAGACATGTAAAACACGTCGTGCACGTTTGCAAAGTTGGATGGAAGCTCAAGTTGATAGGCGAGATCGCCTCTTTTGCCAATGATATTGAAAGGACCCACGTATCTAGGGGCAAGCTTCCCTTTGATACTGAAGCGACGAGTACCTTTCGTTTGAGAGACACACAGGTAGACATGGTCTCCGATCTCGAAAGCCAAGTCATGATGCTTGCTATCATAGTAACTCTTCTGGCGCGATTGCGCGACTTTGAGATTTTCACAAATGACTTTGCACATTTCTTCAGCCTCTGTGATCAATTCATTGCCAAGAAGTTGGCATTCACCAGTATCTGACCAATTAAGAGGAGTACGACACTTTCTTCCATAAAGAATCTCGAATGGGGCCTTGCCCGAACTCGCTTGGAAGCTGTTATTGAAGGAGAACTCGGCATATGAAAGACAATCTTCCCACTTCATACCGAAGGAAATGACACATGCCCTGATCATATCTTCAAGAATTTGATTTACTCGCTCGACTTGTCCACTAGTTTGAGGATGAAAGGCTGTGCTGAAGCAAATGTTGGTGCCCATGGCCTTCTGGAAGGAGTCTCAGAATTTAGAAGTAAATATGCTTCCATGATCTGAAGATATCAACTGCGAATGTCGTGCAAGGAGACAATCCTGGAGGTATATAGCTCTCCCAACTGAGCTGCTGTGATAGATTCTTTGATAGGAAGAAAATGAGCCACTTTAGTGAGCTTGTCGATGACGACGAAGATAGCATCATTGCCACGCTTGGACTTGGGAAATCCAGTCACGAAGTCCATCTCAATATGGTTAAACTTCCATTCTGGAATGGAAAGAGGTTGCAGGAGGCCAGCTGGCTGTTGGTGTTCTGCTTTCACTCTTCTGCAGACATCACATTCATTCATGAACTGAGCAATCTCTCGCTTCATTCGAGTCAACCAATATGAGTGCTTGAGGTCAAGGTACATCTTTGTACTTCCAGGGTGAATAGAAAGGAGTGAATTTTGAGCTTCGTTCATAATGACTTTACGAAGTTCACCTTTAGGAACAACTATTCAATCCTCGAAGAATAGAGTATGTTTGTCATCAAGGCGATAACACTTGTACTTGGGTTGGCTCTTGGCAATCCCAATCTTCACCTTTTTCACCATTGCATCAAGAAGTTGTACCTCCCGAATCTGATCTTCCAAAGTAGGAGAGACTTGGAGGTTGGCAAGGAATCCTTGAGGAACAACTTGGAGATTAAGTTTGCGGAAAGCTTCACAAAGATCCGGTTGGTAGGGCTTGAGAATCAAGCTGTTGTAGTAAGCCTTCCTGCTCAAAGCGTCAGCAATGACATTGGCCTTGCCTGGAGTATATTCAATACTCGGATTATACTCTTGAATCATTTCGACCCAACGAGTCTGCCTGAGGTTGAGGTTGGGCTGAGTGAAGATGTACTTGAGGCTCTTATGATCAGTGAAGATGTCCACTTTCATCCCAAATAAGAAATATCTCCATGTTAAAAGAGCATGGACAACTGCCGCCAACTCGAGGTCATGAGTGGGGTAGTTCTTTTCGTTGTGCTTCAACTGGCGAGAGGTATAGGCCACAACTTTCGGCTCTTGCATTAACACAGCACTGAGACCTTGCAGGGAAGCATCACATAAAACCTCGAATGGTTTGGATTCATCAGGAGGAGTCAGAATTGGAGCTGTGACTAACTTCTCTTTGAGGGTGTTGAAAGCTATGTCACATTCAGGCATCCAGACATAGTTCACATGCTTTTGGAGATGGTTGAAAAGAGGCTTCGCGATCTTAGAGAAATTCTCAACGAATCTTCGACAATAGCTTGCGAGCTCAAGAAAGCTGCGGAGCTGCTTCACATTCTGAGGCGGTTCCCAATTCACAATTGCAGACACCTTCTCAGGATTAACAGCTATGCCCTTGGCGGGGATGATATGCCCAAGGTAGAGAACCTCATCGAGCCAAAACTCGCACTTTGAAAACTTCGCATAGAACTGATGTTCTCTGAGTTTGTCCAGCACCAATCTCAAATGCTTGGCACGATCCTCCTTGTTCTTGGAAAAGACCAAAATGTCATCGAGATAGACCAAGACGAAGTCATTTGTGTATGGGTTGAAGATGAAGTTCATCATGCGAGAGAACATTGGAGGAGCGTTGACAAGGCCGAAAGACATGACAGTGTATTCATAGGAACCATAGCTTGTTCTGAATGTTGCCTTGGGGATGTCTTGTTCACGAATGCGAATCTGATGATAGTCCATACGGATGTCAAGCTTGGAGAATACTTGAGCACCTTTGAGTTGTTCGAATAGCTCATTGATGTTGGGAAGTGGGTACTTGTTCTTTATGGTCTTCTTGTTCAATGGACGGTAGTCGACACAAAATCGTTTTGTGCCATCCTTCTTCTTGACAAAAAGAACACCACAACCCCATGAAGAAGAGCTTGGTCGGATCAGACCCATACAGTCTTGTATATCGAGTTGTTTCTTTAGCTCCTTCAACTCTTCTGGTCCAAGCTTGTAAGGACGTTTGCAAACAGGTTCCGTGCGAGGCTCAAGATCAATGACAAATTCAACTGGCCGGTGAGGAGGCATTCCTGGAAGCTCTTCTGGAAAGACGTCTTGATATTCACAAACGACTGTAATCTAAGAGATGGCATTCAACTCACCCTTCTCGTTGAGAGAAAACAATCGAATGGTATCATCACGAGTGGCAAAGACGACCACATCCTCAGACGAGTGTGTCAATTAAATCTGCCTGGCAGCACAATCAAGTTGAGCCTTGTGCTTAGAAAGCCAATCCATGCCGAGAATTAGATCAATATCCGAGTTACCATGAACAATTGGAGAGGACAGAAACTTATAGTCTCCAAACTGGACAGAGAAATCGGGAGCAACCAAACTAGAAGTCATAAGCTTTCCGGGAGAAACAACTTGCATGACTTTGGACAAAACCTCTGTGTCAACATTGTTCTTGGATGCAAATGGGAATGACATGAAAGAATGTGATGCACCAGTATCAAAAAGAACTCTTGCAGGAATATCATTAACATGAAGGTTACCCATGATCACTTCTGACGAGTCCTCTACCTGAGCTGCATTCATCATGTTGACCTTGGCATGCTTGGGATTATGCTTGACCACTGCATTGCTAGTAGATCTCACAGGAGGAAGAGGTGGAAAACGCCTCTAGTTGAAACATTTGTTCGCATAGTGCCCCTTCTGCTGACACTTGCTCCACGTAACCTCTGAGAGCGGCCGGTGATACGGAGCACTTGACCTTGGAGCATGAGACAAAGTTTTGTTCAAAAAGGCTGGGTTGGGGGGGGGGGAAGATCCATTGCCACCTTTGCTCTTCTGCTGATAAGGCTGATGGAACAGAGGAGGAGGAGGCAACCAGTACTTTTGCTGCTTAGCTGCCACTTGAGTTGAAGAAGAAGAAGGAGTTGCATCCCTAACTCTCTTCTTAGATGAATCGCACTTGAGCTGAGCGGCTTCTTGCTTTAATGCCATGTTGTAGAATTCGTCATACTTTTTCGGCTCAAAAAGCACAAGAGCTAGTTGCAGATCTTCTCTGAGGCCACCTCTGAACTAATAAATCATGCTCTTCTCGTCAGGGACGTCTTGCTTGGCGAAGCGAGCGAGCCTCTGGAACAGGATGTTGTATTGGTAAATAGACAAGCTGCCTTGCTTCAGATTGCGGAACTCCTCACGCTTACTCTCAACAACACTCTGAGGAATGTGGTGAGCTTTGAAGTCTTGGCGGAAATCATCCCAGGTAATCACACGACCTCCTCTAGAATCTTTGTATTGTTGATACCACTCAGCAGCTTGGTCTTTGAGTTGGAACGAAGCAAACATGACAAAGTCCTCGGGCCTAACGTTGCTACACTCAAAATGTTTGCAGATATCCACGAGCCAATCGTCAGCGTCTGTGCCTCGACACAGTTACTGAAAGACTTCGGCTGGTTTGCGAGGAACTGGTTGAGGGTAGCAAACTGAGTTTGATTGTTGCAATGGCCTTGATTTCCTTGTTTGCGCTCTTGCAAGAGTTGCAAAAGCATCTGCGTGTTGGCGTTGGTAGCGGCCATCACAGCTTGCCATGCCTCCGGAGGTGGAGGTGGTGGCGGTGGTTCCGGATTCTGACACGTTGGAGGAGCCATCCTGAAGAGGTTAACATCCGTTAGCATCTTGACAGACATATATTCAAGCTGAATCAATGAACATATAACCTTAACATTCGAACAAAAATGAATTAATGAAATCCAAAGTAAATGATCACACTTCCATAAATTGAGAAGCCACTTAGATAGAGGTATATGAATAAAACAACAATGTACGGACATGAACAAATAATTGGTAAGGATTACCCAATCACAAACCAAATATCTGCGGGAGAAATACTAGAGCTACATGAATTCCCACCTATGAAACTCCCGAAACTTTCCGGTTATGCAATCAGGTGTTGGGGATACAGGGGAAGCATAATATCTCACCCAAAACTAGCAAATCCTACATCCAGCTGTATCCATTCTTGAACACATAACCAAGAAACCTTTGGAAATCATTTACCTCAACCTTCGAAAAGCATCCGTTATACGAATTATGGCAATACTCCCGAACTCCCGCCCCAGTACTGGGTGGCATCGAGGTTATCTCACCAACAACTGCATAAAAGAGATTTTTTATGTCGGCGAACTCAGGTATTCCAGAACTGCAACGATAAAATTGTGACGCCAACACCTCGGAGCTCAACTCCCCAGGACACTGCCACAACCCCTAAATGTCAGGACGCACCAAGAACAATGTTCTCGTCACAAAACCATCGGAACGATTCCAAGATACCCGCGTGATCCTAATCTTTTTTAGTGAAATTTGAGAAGAGAAGAGTCAAAACTCTGCGTCAGGATGCCTCACCAGAGCGACGAAGGGACTGAGGAGTAAAAAGAATCCTACTTTCCGATATATATAATCCTATAAGACTCAAAACATTTTTCTAGACTCAACAACACCAGCGATTTGATCAAGCAAGGGGATCCTAATTCGGGGAAGGCTCTGATTACCAAATTGTAACACCCACGATGCGGCTATATCTCCCACGAGTCGGAGCACGACTTAGAGGCATAACCGCATTGTAGGCATGTCGCAAGAGGGGTAATAATTACACATCCCATGTACTGAATAAGAAAGAGGTACAGAGTTGGCTTACAATCACCACTTCACACAATACATAAATATAGCATTACATCATCCAGAATACAATCAAGGTCCGACTACGGAACCAAAATAAAGACAAACCCAAATGAGTAAGATCCCCTATCGCCCCAACTGGGTTCCACTACTGATCGTCTGGAAAGGAAACGTAGTAATGTCCTGAGTCCTCGTAGAACTCCCACTTGAGTTCAGTCGCATCCCCTGGAATTGCATCATCAGCACCTGCATCTCATTTTGGAAGTATCTGTGAGTCATGGGGACTCAGCAATCTCACACTCTCGCGATCAAGACTATTTAAGCTACTGGGTAGGAAAAGGTAGTGAGGTGGATCTGCAGCAACCACTAGCATATATGGTGGCTACCTTACGCAAAAGAGAGCGAGAAGAGAAGGCAAAGCACGGTCGAGAAGCTACAAAGATCAAGAAGTGATCCTAGAACTACTTACGTTCAAGCATAACACGAGACTGTGTTCTCTTCCCGGACTCCGCCGAAAAGAGACCATCACAGTTACACACGCTGTTGATACATTTTAATTAAGTTAAGTGTCAAGTTTTCTACAACCGGATATCAACAAATTCCAATCTGCCCATAATCGCGGGCACGACTTTTGAAAGTTCAAAACCCTGCAGGGGTGTCCCAACTTAGCCCATCACAAGCTCCCAGGACGACCCGATCAGACTCGGAATCCCGGTTACAAGACATCTCGACAATGGTAAAACAAAACCAGCAAAGCCGCCCGATGTGCCGACAAATCCCGATAGGAGTCGCACATATCTGGTACTCAGGGCACACCGGATGAGACATCCTATGAGTAAAACCAACCCTCAAGTTGCCCCGAGGTGGCCCCGCAGTCTACTCGTTTCGGACCAACACTCAGAGGAGCACTGGCCCACGGGGTTTAAAATAAAGATGACCCACGGGCTCGCGAAAACCCAAGGGAAGGTTATAGGTTGTTAGGCAAATGTAAAACCAAGGTTGGGCCTTGCTGGAGGAGCTTTATTCAAGGCGAACTGTCAAGGGGATCCCATTATAACCCAACCTCTTAAGGAACGCAAAATCAAGGAACATAATACCGGTATGACGGAAACTAGGGCGGCAAGAGTGGAAAAAAACACCAGGCATAAGGCCGAGCCTTCCACCCTTTACCAAGTATATAGGTGCATTAAAGTAAACAAGATATAATAATTATATCCCAACAATAAACATGTTCCAACAAGGAACAAACTCGAATCTTCACCTGCAACTAGCAATGCTATAAGAGGGGCTGAGCAAAGTGGTGACATAGCCAAATAACGGTTTGCTAGGACAAGGTGGGTTAGAGGCTTGACATGGCAATTTGGGAGGCATGATAAAGCATGTGGTAGGTAACGCGGCATAGGCATAGCAATAGAGCAAGCATCTAGCAAGCAAAGATAGAAGTGATTTCGAGGGTATGGTCATCATGCCTACAAAGTTCTCCGAGTTGATGTAAGCTTGATCCTCGTAAGCGTACTCAACGGGTTCCTTGATCACGAACTCGTCTCCCGGCTCTACCCAAGGCAAGAACACAAGCAAAAGAAACCACAATCAACCACGGTGCAGTGCGCAAGCAACATGATGCAAAACATGACATGGTATGCGGGATGCAATATGCAATGCATATGCGTGCTCCGGAAGGAAAGATTGAACCAGGACTCAACTTGGCAAAACAAGAGTGCCACTGGAAAGATGAGTTGATTTCGGTCGAAATCAATATAAAGATCACCAGAAAAGGATGCACGGTTTGCAAATGGCAATCAAAACAATAATGGCACAAATCTGCGATTAACAACACGATGCCAACTAGAATGCAACAAGAAACTAAGCTACTACACTCCAACATAGCAACAATGCACATGGCAGTGATCTACACAATATGCTTGACAAAAGAAGAACACCGAGCTACGGCTAAATCACACAATAGTAGGTTCAAACAAGCATGGCAAAAGTGCAAAAGATAACAACATCACAGACTTGGAGAAATTAGCAACATGTCAGGATTTAACATCAGGAGCAATGTTTAGAGGAAGGTAACAACCTGCTACAGGATCAGATCATGACAAAGCAAAGCATGGCATGAATCTACTCAAAGCATATAACAAAAGTCCCTTACTGACCATAAGCCAAAAGGGATCATAAGATATGATGGCACCCATGTAAACATAGCAAGTTTCGTTAACAGATTCAGACTTAGTAGAAAACTGGACATGGCCAAAACAGAGTTACGTAGGCATGTTTACGAGCTCGATGCACTCAACACAAGGCATTGCATGACAATCTAAGCATACTCCCAGCAATAAGACATAATCATGAAGCCAAGCAAAGCAAGAAGAAGTTCATAGCATGCATGGATCAACTACAACAACCTTGGCAAAATTGGTTAACACGTAAACAATCTGCCAGGAACATTTTCTAGCAAAAGTACAGCAAGATTGAGTCATGCTAGCATAATTGAAAAAAAAGACATGGATGGATAGAGCATAACCATAAGTCAAAATCATCCTTACTGGACATTCTCAAAAGAGGTAGGGATCACTCTGTAGCAACATGAATACATGGCATAAAAATAACATCAGGGAAATGACTTAGTAGGATTCTAAGTCCGTGAAATCGGCAATATCACGAGAGCTACTTTGCATGCATGTGCTAGTCACCACATTGATCACAAAAATACATGGCATACACCCCTGTAAAGATGGCATGGCATAGCCCAAAACACATGTAGGGCTCAAGTTCATAGGAGGCACACATTAATCATGGCAAAAATGAAAAATGCTCATAATCTGATAAGAATCAGGAACTAGCATTATGAAGCACTTTTGCAACAGCATTTTAAGCATAAATATGGACTCAAATAAGCATGGTGCAATGGAACAAACAGAAGAGGACATCCTAACGAACACTTTGATATATCACACGCCCAAAAAGGAGCTACGGATGCGGAGATATGATGTAATGAACATGACTAGAAAATATGAACAGGGAAAATGACTTAGACGAAAAAGTCAACCTCCGAAGCAGATCTGGATCTAGGGTTCTCGGGCACAGACTTCAAGGTTCGTCAGCGAGGTCACCGGAGAAGCCGCCGGAGAGGAGGGAGACGACAGGGCGGCGAGGTCCCACCGGAGGACAGCGCGGAGGAGACCGGGCGGCGCGGCGTGCGCACTGGCGAGGTTCGGCGGCGGCTGCCGGAGTCGCGGGGCGGCGGCGCGCGGGCACCGGCGGGCAGCGGTGCGTGGAGATGGCCGGCGGGCGGCGGGGCGGTGACCGGAGAGGCGCGACACAGCCGGAGTTGGCGGCGAGGATGGCGCGCCGGCCGTCGGGGGCGCGGGGGCGCTGGCGGCGGCAATGGGCCGGGCGGGCCCGATCCGGGCTCGCCGGGCCGGCGGTGGAGGCGGGCGGTGCGTGACACGTGGCGCGCTACGATTTGACGAGGCGCTGCGGTGGACGCGTCCGGCGCGGAGGGAGAGGGAGGACTAGGGTTTTATCCGCGAATTTCGGAGGGGGAGGCCTATTTATAGATTCTGGGAGCTAGGGAGTCCAAATGAGGTGCAGTTTTCGGCCGCGCGATCATGATCGAACAGCTGAGAGGATGGAGGGTTTTGGAAGGGTTTTGGGCCACTTTGGAGGGGTGTTGTGCTGCAACACACACGAGGCCATTACGGTTCCTCGGTTAACCGTTGGAGTATCAAACGGACTCCAAATGGCACGAAACTTGACAGGCGGTCTACCGGTATTGTACCAAGGCCGCTTGGCAAATCTAGGTCCAATTCGATAATGCTTAACACCCACACATGAAAAGAGGCAAAATGGGGCACCGGAGGACGTAGGAGTGCCGGATCGCAAAACAGACAACGGGGAACATGCTCGGTTGCATGAGACAAACATGGATGTAAATGCGATGCACATGATCACATGATATGAGATGCATGACATGGACAAAAAGCAAAACAAAGACAAAACCCAACCACGAGGGAATATCATAACTTAGAGCCGAAAAATGGCAAGAGTTGGAATATAAATATGGTAAATTACATCCGGGGCGTTATAGAACGGCACGCGAACGTAGTTGTGAGGTGGGCCCTCACACTGGCCAGCATGCGAAGGCCAGAAGCGCTCCTGAGATGCGGCACTATTGAGCCCTGGGGTGTCGATGCAGACGCGCAGCTCACCACCCTCGCCTGGGTGGGGAGCGGCGCCAAGTGGGCAGCGGTCGCCGTGTATTTCTCTTGCTTCCTGAAGCTCTTGAGATGCCTTGGTGATGAACTCCTGAGCACCGAGTGAGGGAGTCCTGGATAAAGGGGTCTCCGGATAGCCGGACTATATCCTTTGGCCGGACTGTTGGACTATGAAGATACAAGATTGAAGACTCCGTCTCGTGTCCGGATGGGACTTTCCTTGGCGTGGAAGGCAAGCTTGGCAATACGGATATGTAGATCTCCTCCCTTGTAACCGACTCTGTGTAACCCTAGCCCCATTCGGTGTCTATATAAACCGGAGGGTTTAGTCCGTAGGACAACATACAATCATACCATAGGCTAGCTTCTAGGGTTTAGCCTCTACGATCTCGTGGTAGATCAACTCTTGTAATACTCATATCATCAAGATCAATCAAGCAGGACGTAGGGTATTACCTCCATCAAGAGGGCCTAAACCTGGGTAAACATCGTGTCCCCCGCCTCCTGTTACTATCTGCCTTAGACGCATAGTTCCGGACCCCCTACCCGAGATCCGCCGGTTTTGACACCGACATTGGTGCTTTCATTGAGAGTTCCACTGTGCCGTCACCATAAGGCCTGATGGCTCCTTCAATCATCGGTAACGATGCAGTCCAGGGTGAGGTTTTCCTCCCCATATAGATCTTCGTATTCGGCGGCTTCGCACGGCGGGCCAACTCGCTCGGCCATCTAGAGCAGATCGAGAGCTACGACCCTGGCCATCAGGTCAGGTTCGGAAACTAAAACTACACTGCCGACATCAGCGGAGACTTGATCTTCGACGGATTCGAGCCCATGTCAGGTGCACCGCACAATCACGACGAGCATGACGTAACTCTGCCATCGGATCAGATAGTGATTGGGAGATCACACCTGCAACTACTCCGGCCCTCAATCTGGAGCAAATTGCGCCATCCGAGGACGGGGGGATAGACCCCGCCATGGAGGCCGCATTCTCAATGGCGACGGAGCCGGATACTGACTTCAACCCTTACGAGAGCCATGTTGCCGAACTACTGGATTCGTCCCCGGCCACGGACTCCGATCCTCATGCGTCCGTGCCTATCGAATCCGATTGGGCGCTGATCATGGAGTTCACCTCCGTGGATATCTTTCAGCACTCTCCTTTCGGCGACGTGCTAAATTCATTAAGGTCTCTCTCCTTGTCAGGAGATCCTTGGCTGAACTATGCCCGACTAGAATGAGATGTGGACAACGAAGAAATTCGTTGCCCACCCACCACCCACTTAGTAGCCTCTGTCGACGATTTAACCGACATGCTTGATTTCGACTCCGAAGACATCGACGGCATGGACGATGATGCATGAGAGGAACAGGAACCAGTGCCCACAGGACGCTGGACAACCACTTCACCACATGACATATACATGGTGGATACAACCAAAGAAAACAATGATGAAGAACGGTAGGATGCAGCGAAGAATAGCTCCCTCGAGAAACAATCAAAGCATCGGCGTAGGCGCCGCTCAAAATCCCGCCTCGGCAAAAATAGCGATAACAGCGCAAGAGAAAATAACACTCCGGTCGACTCAGAGGAAACGACGACCACATTGACCCAGCGGCAGAGCATGATGAAACTGCAAACGGCGAACATAGTACGGATCAGATGTCCGAACACGGCAACACCGAGGATAAACCTCATCAAACCCCCTCTGGGGAGGAAAACAGTCTGGATGAAGATGCACACATCATCCCGGAAACGCACTTGGAGCAAGAGAACCTCCGCAGAAGGCTTATTGCCACAACGAGGAGTCTGAAGAAGCAGAAGCAAAGGCTTAAGGCCGCACAAAACACGCTCAACAGCAGGTGGAACAAAGTGCTCGACAATGAATAAAAGTATGGTGGAAGTTACCACACAAATAGCTATCCAAAGCGCAAGCTATTACCTGAATTCGACGATGAGGCCTTAGAGCCCACACAGCCGAAAAATAAAACGGCCAGCCGACCGGATCAACCACCATGTGACTGCGATAGAGCGGCTAACAAGGCCGCACATAAGTCAACACACGATCTACGTGAGGACTTGCGCCAAAAATCCAGGAAGCGCGCTCCGGGCCAAAACCAAAACCGAAAACTACAACCGTCTGAACGCCATGATGCATCCAAGTACAGGGGTGCCGCACACCCCCTATATTTCACTGATGAGGTGCTGGACCACGAATTTCCAGAAGGATTCAAACCAGTGAACATAGAGGCGTACGACAGGGAACACAGACCCTGGGGTCTGGATTGAGGACTTTATCCTCCATATCCATATGGCTCGCGAAGACGATCTCCACGCCATCAAGTACTTGCCCCTCAAGCTTAAAGGGCCTGCTCGGCAGTGGCTGAAAAACCTCCCCAAAAACTCAATTGGAAGTTGGGAGGAGCTCGAGGATGCTTTTCGGGCTAATTTTCAAGGGACCTATGTCCGACCTCCGGATGCAGACGATTTAAGTCATATACTTCAACAGCCCGGAGAGTCAGCCCGAAAGCTTTGGAACAGGTTTCTCAAAAAGAAGAACCAAATCGTCGACTGCCCGGACGCCGAAGCCTTAGCAGCTTTCAAGCACAGCATCCGAGACGAATGGCTCGCCAGACATCTCGGCCAAGAAAAACCGAGAACAATTGCAGCCTGACAAACCTCATGACCCGCTTTTGTGCGGGCGAAGATAGCTGGTTAGCCCGCAGTAGCACTAGCGACCCAAGCACATCCGAAGTCAGGGATGGCAATGGAAAACCACGACGCAGTAAAAGCAAGCGTAGAAATAAAGAAGACAGCCCAGATAATACGGTAGTAAACACCGGATTCAGGGGCTCTCGACCAGGTCAGCGGAAAAAGCCTTTCAAAGGCAGTAGAGATGGACCGTCTAGCCTAAACAAGAATCTAGACAAACTATGTCAGATTGATGGCACCCTCGATAAACCTGCAAATCACACCCACAGAGAATGCTGGGTCTTCAAGCAGGCCGGTAAGCTAAACGTCGAACACAAGGGGAGGGAGACACCAAGCGAAGACGAGGACGAACCTCGCCAGCAAAGCACTGGAGGACAGAAAAATTCCCACCATAGGTTAAAATAGTAAACTTGATCCACGTGATGAAGAGGAGAAGCAAATACGCACTCCGAGACATACACGCCGTAGAGCGCGTCACCCCTAAGTTCAACCCCTGGTTGGCCTGCCCGATCACTTTTGATCGTAGGGATCACCCAACAAGCATCCAGCATGAAGGATTAGCTGCCTTGGTGTTAGACCCAATAATTAATGGATACCATCTCACAGGAGTCCTTATGGACGGAGGCAGTGGTCTAAATCTAATATATCCGAACATAGTCTGCAAAATGGGGATAGACCCGACAAGAATCAGCCACAGTAATACTACCTTCAAGCGAGTAATACCAGGCCCAGAGGCCCGCTCCACGGGCTCTCTAATACTAGAGGTTGTATTCGGTTCACCCGACAACTACCGAAGTGAGAAGTTAGACTTCGACATTGCTCCATTCCGGGGCGGCTATCAAGCACTACTCGTAAGAACAGCTTTCGCTCGTTTTAATGCGGTACCACATTACGCTTCTCTTAAGCTTAAGATGCCTGGTCCACGTGGCACCATCACAGTTGGCGGAAATATTGAGCGTTCTCTACGCGGCTTTAACAGTCGAGCACTAGGCGGCCTCACCAACCAGAATAAATGACAGGTCATCAAGACCGCGGACACGGTTAGACGAGTTCGGTGGATCACTAGATATACCTGAGATTGGTTTGATGGTTATACCCTCATAGACGGTACCAGGGGCTTCCCGCATATAATCAGGGCTAGTCGGCTCAACTTGACTTATCTTTAATTTTAATGGTTTATCGAGAATAACCAATTTTTTGGCACGACAACTTTCACCTAAGTTCTTCTCTTTTAGAGATGACAAACATGCTACACCCGTCCAGGACATGGCACAATGGAGACACAGGCGCAGACGTGTAGCAGGGACCCGCACAAAGGTTTCTTTTCAGACTAAGACCCTCTGTAAACCTTTTTTACTGTCTCTTGTTGTTCACATCCTCCGGATACTCAATACAACCGAGAAGGATGCTGAAGTTATTGGCATTTCGCCACATCAGAATATTGCACGTACCTGGACACTCGGGGTTTATTATTAAGGGCATTGTTCTGCCCGGTATATGTTATAAAGACCGAATACCTTAGGGAGTGTTCGGCGTTGCGAGTTTGGCCTTATATGCACCAGCTCCGTGTCATGTCTTTGGCAAATGTTGGGTTTGCCCGGCTCCCGTGTTTTTCTACCTTATGTTCCGCTCTATCGGCTAAGGCGGCACCAGGAGAACTACTGCGATTGTGCCCTGGTTCATCCGGATGAGCACCTCAGTAGAGAAAGCCGAAAACTGACTGTCATGATAAAGCGCGAGACTGGTCAACCACTCGATGACTTAGCGGAATCTTCGAGATTCCTCCGCATTAACAAAGGGCCATTTCCCGGTCATGTACGTACGCACACCGTATTCGGACAAGCGCGGAAGTACCAGAGGCTATACAATAGTCCCATCGTCAAACTCCTATGGCTAGGTGAAAGTGTTAAAGCAATATGGTCTGATTGCCTTGTTCGCTGCGCTACCACCTCCTTAATGGACCAAGACGTTGGATCACCCCCGTATTATATGCGTGGGGGCTGAAGCCAACGATTGCAAAGTTTCAGGTTATATACATATATACATAAACGGCCGCACAGGAGGCATCATAATACTTTCAGGCAAAAGTATAATAACAGCCTTTACAATTCAATAAAACGTTGTTTTTTACAATGGGAATACATGTCACTAGAACATAATATTCTTCGAGCATTGAGCTTCTATTGAACGAGCGCCTTCAAGGACTTCTTCAAAGTAGTGCTTGGCAGATACTCGGCCCATGGACGGACTCTGGGTTGCAATAGTGGTGGCCTCCATCTCTGCCCAGTATGTCTTGACATGGGCAAGTGCCATCCGCGCACCCTCTATGCACGCCGACCTATTCATAGCGTCGATGTGCAGCACAGCACCAAGGAATTGTTGCACTAAATTAAAATAACTATTCGGCCTTGGCCCTTCCGGCCACAGATGATCCACAACAGACCTCATGGCAAGTATGGAAAACCTATGGAGCTCGTCCCACTCAGCCATTCGCTCATTAAACAGCAAGGGACGCAGTAGAACATTGAACTGTGACCAGAACAGCTTTTCCACTTCATGATCTGTTTGATCCTTGAAGTACTCAGCCGCATCAGCAACACTTGCTGCCAAATCCACGTACGCGTCTGCAGAACTCCATAGTTGATCAAGAGGGGCATACTTCGGATCTCCGAACTTCGTCCGCAACAAAAAGGGCTTCCCAGCCACGATATCTCCAGCTTGACGCAGCTCCTCCTTCGTCGCTCTGATTTTGGAGCGGGCTTCCTTGTCTGCTACCATGGCCTTCTCCAGGTCCGTCGCCTTCGCTCGGCTTTCTTTTTCAAGAAGTTGGTAACGGTCGGCGACATCTTTCAACTCAACGGCCATTTTGGCTATTTTTTCCTTGCTTTGGCAATGCACAGCCTGTTCGGCCCTCAGCTCTTCGACCGCCTTTAGAGCGGCCGCATCACTATTCATGGCTTGTTCCTTGGCTCGGGCAAGTTCCGCCCGAAGGGTCTCCACAGCGGCAGCTCCATCTGCAGTCACAACATATTAAAGATACTGGCATCATGCTCCTATTACTATGTGTTGATCACCGGAGAAATCATATACCCTGTGCCTCGTCGAGCCGCTTGTTGACAAGCACGATGTCGGCATCTGCCGCATCAAATTGCCGCTTCAGCTCGGCAAACTCATTAGTCCGGCTAGCCGCCAGGCTTCAGCCACCTGCACATGACAGCGTCCTGATTATTACCTGGGACTATGATCCTTTGTTTGCCGCCGTTCTCGATGGCAACCAGAGTCTCAGGGGCTACTATTTGCATAGGGCACACCTAATGTGTGCGGTACTGTCAAAAACATACACTATTTCACGTACCTCAATGCATTTCAGCAGACTCATAAAAGCTTCGTGCAACCCGCTTTCGACGGATGAAATCCTCTCAATCACCGTACCCATTAGCGTACGATGCGCTTCTGAGATGGTCGCTTGATCTAGAACATCCTTCATTGCGTCCGATCGCACACCGGGTGGTTCCGGACTTTTTCTGTTGCTCTCTTTAGGAGCCGAATACTGAGGACTTCGGGTGGCTGAAGGATTACTCTCTGGCCTTGGCGGATCAGGACAAAGCCTCCGCGACGACACTTCAGGGTTGCCCGCCTCATGAGGTGGGGTGGCATGGGGAGGTGTTTCGCTCTCCATCATCTCCGGAAGAAGATCCCCCGAAGACGAACTATGTCGAGAAGGGCTACGATCCGAACTACAAAGATATATGCTTCGGTTATTGTCTTTAGAAGTAATGTAGGATATTTTAACTATTAAGTACTTTTTGGTTACTCAAATCTCGGTAGAGGGCTGATCCACTTGCAGGCACTGTGCGGACAAAGTACCCTCCGTGGCAGGACCCTCTGGCGAAGATTTCTTCCCCCGTTTGGAAACCTTTGTTTCCGGTTCTTCAGAGGTGGTCCTCTTCCTTCCTTGGGAGAAGGAATTTCAGATTCTTCTCCCTGGTTATCCTCCTTCACGGAGGCACTAATTCCCCCGGTTTGGATGAATAATGAATGAGGCCTGCTTTCAGCCTCTTTATTCCCCCCTTTATCTTCCCCTGAGGGCACCTGATAAGGCGCCGGCTCGAGCATTCTGGCTAGTACTGGATTTGTTGAGCCTTCGGGAAGGGGGGCCAAACACCTGATCATCTTCGCCTTTGTTACCCAGTCCTGGTCAAGGAGCGACTTTTCAGAATAATGTTATGATAAGTAAAAAGGCAGGGTGTTCGGCCACGAGATTACTTACTTGGGTATATGGGCGATTACAGCTCAGACTCACATCCTCGGTGGTGTCCGGACACTTTATTTGTGGTCCGAAGAACAATTTGTACATATCTTCGAGCGTCATGCCGAGGAAGTGCTGAATAGTCCGCGGTCCTTCTGGGTTGAATTCCCACATACGGAGGGGTCGATGTTTGCAAGGCGGGACTCGGCGAACTAGCATGACTTGCATTACCGTGACCAGGCTGACATCTCTCTCAAGGAGATCTCGGATGCAACTCTGCAATATCAGCACATCATTTACTAGCCCCCAGTTCAGCCCCTTGTTGATCCATGACGTTAGTTGTGGTGGGGGGCCCGAGCGAAAGGCAGGGGCGGCTACCCACTTGGCACTTCGGGGAGCTGTGATATAAAACCACTCTCGTTGCCATAAACTGGACACCTCTGGGAAGGATCCCTCTGGCCACGGAACATCAGCACTTTTGCTTATTACGGCACCTCCGCACTCTACGTATCGCCCCTCAATCATCTTCGGCTTCACATTGAAAGTCTTGAGCCACAGGCCGAAGTGTGGGGTAATGCGGAGAAAGGCCTCACACACAACGATGAACGACGAGATGTGATGGAGGGAATCCGGGGCCAGGTCATGGGAATCCAACCCATAATAGAACATGAGCCCCCTAACAAAGGGATCCAGAGCGAGGCCTAGCCCTAGGAGAAAGTGAGAGATGAATACAATGCTCTCGCCGGGTTCGGGAGTGGGAATGACCTACCCTCAAGAAGGCAGCCTGTGCGAGATTTCGAGGGTCAAATACTTGGCCTCTCTTAGCTTCTTGATGTCTTCCTCTGTGACAGAGGAAGGCATCCACCGACCTTGAAGGTTGGATCCGAACATGGTTGAAGGTCCAAAGCACCTGACCTGAGCCTTGGGTGTTGGAACTCAATGCGGGGGAAGGACTCGATCGAGTACGAGAGGGAAAAAAGGACATGCCTTGGCCTCTTTATAAAGAGGGTGAATATCAAGCGTCCTCCTTGTGGCCGTTTGGGACTTGCCTAAAATCGAGGAGTCATACCAACGGGCATGGTTGAGTTACCCACGTCCGTATTGATGAGAATCCCGTAATAAGGGGGACATGTTCTCTTCTTTGACAAGGCATGTCAAGAAAACTGCCTCGCGATATGTGCAGTGCTGGTTGGAAAAAACGGTTCGAATAAAGACTGGGCCATGGCATGATGTCATGTTGCTAAATGTGTCAGCAGATTAGATTTGTGGAAATATTATTCTCTCTACGGTGGTATGTGGAACTTATTTTGCAGAGCCAGACACCATTCTTGTGTTCAAAATCTTCTATGGAGTATTCCGAAGAAGAACCCGCCTTGCAATGCCGAAGACAAATCTGCGCGCCGGACTCATCGTCATTGAAGCCTGGTTTAGGGGCTACTGAGGGAGTCCTGGATTAGGGGGTCTCCGGACAGCTGGACTATAACCTTTGGCCGGACTGTTGGACTACGAAGATACAAGATTGAAGACTTTGTCCCGTGTCTGGATGGGACTTTCCTTGGCGTGGAAGGCGAGCTTGGCAATATGGATATGTAGATCTCCTCCCTTGTAACCGACTATATGTAACCCTAGCCCCCTCCGGTGTCTATATAAACCGGAGGGTTTAGTCCGTAGGACAACATACAATCATACCATAGGCTAGCTTCTAGGGTTTAGCCTCTATGATCTCGTGGTAGATCAACTCTTGTAATACTCATATCATCAAGATCAATCAAGCAAGACGTAGGGAATTACCTCCATCAAGATGGCCCGAACCTGGGTAAACATCGTGTCCCCCGCCTCCTGTTACCATCTGCCTTAGACGCACAGTTCGGGACCCCCTACCCGAGATCTGCCGGATTTGACACCGACACCGACCGCTCTTCGCCCGGTATCCTCCTGAGGGAAATGTACCGTGAAGCATGCCTCCACGTGGTGCCCGAGCGCCTCCCTCATGATGTTGGCCAGGTCTGAGGCCCTCCAGAAGAGAGCCCCTGAGCCCTCCCCGAGGAGGCCGCTGGGTGCGCCTCCCTATGCGAGGGAAGGAGGCGCCCCAGGCGCTGGCGTGGATCCTGAAGTGGTGCCGCTGGAGGTGCTGCTCCCCTGATGCCCAGCACGGAGTAGCTACTTCTTCTTGGGGTTGGCCTCAGGAGGGTACTGCGCACCCGCGCTGTTAGGGTCTTCGATTGATGCTTCTTGGAAGGAGCGCTCGAGGGAGCACACCGCGTCTCTTTCTTCGCAAGGGACCGTGATGATTCCGCCGCTTCCCGGCATCATGAGGACATTGTAGCCATGGTGGGTGACTGCCATGAATTTGGCCAGTGCTGGGTACCCGAGGATGGCATTGTATGGTAGGCGGATGTGGGCGACATCAAAGTCGATGAGCTCGGTGTGGTCGTTGTCACGCTGATCGAAGGTGACAGGGAGGTGAACCTGCCCTATTGGGGTCGTGGAGCCGTTTGTCGTTCCTGATATAGGCTTGGTGCGATGGAGCTAATCATATGGCACTTGGAGGCTGTCGAATGTTTCGACGGACAGTACACTGAGCCCTGCACCGCCCTCGATGAGGGTCTTGGTGACATGGACATTGCTGATGATGGGTGAGCAGAGCATCAAAAGGACGCCATCGGTTGCTGCACACTTGAGCTGGTCCGACGAGCTAAAGGTGATGGCGTACTTGGACCACCTGAGCGGGCGTGTAGCCTCGAGCTTAGGGAGGACTGCATTCACTTCTCAGGAGAACTGCTTGAAGAACCGCTGGGAGGCTGGGGCCTGAGCGCCACCCAAGATGCAAGCCATGGCGCGCGGCTCCTGAAAGCCCCTCGCCCCTTTGTCCTGTTGATGGTCGCCGTTCCTTCTTGGTGGCGGCAGCGGGAGGAGACCAGGGTTGCCCTGAGGGCGGTCCTCACGAGGCTGGTCCTTCCAGGCGCCCTCGCGAGGCTGGTCGTGCCAACGATCCTCGCGAGGCTAGTCGCACCACTCTTGGTGGGGCCCACGGTCGTCCCAACATCCTCCACCTTGTTCACCTCCTCGGCTATAGCCTCGGTCATTGCGCTCGGGGCGCCCACCGAAGCGTCCATCTCGAATGACCCTGAGCTCTTGACAGTCGTTGGTGTTGAGCGTATGCACATTGTGGAAGGCACAGAACGTACGGCTACCCTTGGACGACTCAAGAAGATCTTGGCCACGCTTGGTGTCCGGTTCTTCTGCGAGTACGGCCACCCCTTTGCGCTTCACGTCCTTAACCTTGGCCTTCTTCTCCTCTAGATCTGCAGCTGGAAGCTCGAGGAGGGAGAGGCGCCCCTCCTCAGGCCTTGCACACTTGGTTGCTATGTTGAAAAGATCCAAGGTCGTGCACAGCTCCTCGTGGATGGCGAGCTCCTCCTTCATCTTGACGTCGTGGACGCCGTTGGAAAATGCTGAAATGATGGCCTCGTCCGTCACCTTGGGGATCTTGATACACGCACTTTTGAAGCGCTGGATGTATTTCTACAGGGTCTCTCCTGGTTGTTGCTTGATGCAGCGCAGGTCACCCACGACCGGGGGGCGGTTGCGAGTGCCCTGTTAGTTTGCCATGAAGCGGCTGCACATCTCATCCCAGGAGGAAATCGAGCCTAGGGGGTAGGTTCAGGAGCCATGAGTGGGCGCCATCCTGGAGAGCCATGGGAAACCAATTCGCCATGACTGTTTCGTCGCCATGGGCCGCCTCGATGCTTAGCTCGTAGAGCTGCAAAAACTCTGAAGGGTCGGGGGTCCTGTCATAGCGAGGAGGCAGATCCGTCATGAACTTGCCTGGCCAGACGACGCTACGCAGCTCAGGAGTGAAGGCATGGTAGCCCGCCATGGCCATCGGGGCCCGTCGTGGAGGTGGAGCTTGACCTTGGTATCCCTGTGCCATCACGGCAAGTGGCACATAGCCCTGCCAGAACAAGCGATCCTGACGTGGTTGTGCTAGAAGCAGTGGAGCGTCTTCTTGCGGACGGGAAACCTCCTGCAAATTCTTTCTTCGTGCGCGGGCACATGGCACGGAGGATCACGCCATTGGGCTGTGCATCTTGGAGCGAGGATGCCGTCTTGACACGGGGGAGGCTGAGGCACTCCTTGCGTCGCGCGCCTCGGCGCGAGGGCACCATTGGTGCTGAGGGGGTGGAGGCGTTCCGTGAGCCACATCGCCCGCAGCTGGGAGCAGGCGAGGCAGCAAGAGGGATGGTGCCGGAGAGCCCCCTGCCGCGCTGACGAGCTCGGCGATGCGGTCCAACCAGTCCTCGTAGAGGTCGTCGACCGGGCGGTAGCGCAGGAGCTCATCTGCCATGAGCAGCGCGGCCTGGGCGTTCGTGGGGGTGCGGTGAGCGTGAGACGATGAGATGGCCAGAGTCAGTGACGGGGTGGCGGTGCGACCATCTCGCCGCATAGAGGGGTGCAGTGAAGAGGCTTGCTGCTCCTTTGCCGCCGGGCCAGTGGCAGCGTTGGTGGTGGGTGACTGAGAACGCCGGGGAGGTCCGACGACAGGGGCGGTCTGAGCAACACGGGTGGTGAGAGGGGCCCGGCGCTCAGCACGAGCCCGACGAGCGTCGGCCATGAACTTGGCGAAGCGGTGAAGCACGGATCGACGAAGAGGAAAGCTTCGGCGCACCCCTACCTGGCGCGCCAAATGTGAGATTTTGGGTTCCGGCAAAATCCTTGAGGTTCGAACACTAGGGTGCGCACAAAGATCTTTCCCCCTCTCTAGCTCATGCACTCTACGATCTCGCGGCCTAGCTCGACGGACCCAAAGAACACGAGACACAAGATTTATACTGGTTCGGGCCACCGTTTCGGTGTAATACCCTACTCCAGTGTGGTGTGGTGGATTGCCTCTTCGGCTGACGATGAACAGTTACAAGGGAAGAACAGCCTCCTGAGGAGAGGTGTTCTTGTGCATTGTGAACTTGTGTGGTGCGGGATGATCTGGGTCTGAATCAGTTGCCTCCCTTGGTGGTGGCTAGTCCTATTTATAGAGGCCCTGGTCCTCTTCCCAAATATTGAGCGGAGGGGAACCCACAACGGCCAAATTCTAAGGGAGACAACTAGTACAAGCTATCCTGACAAAAGTGGTCTTCGCCTGCCAAAGGCTCTGGTGGTGACACCGCCTTGGGCTCCACAGTGACCTCCGTCTTGCCGCCTTGCTGTTCTTGGTCTTGTTGCACTGATATGGAAACCTTTGCCTGATGCCTCGGGACTCCTCGCCTGCGCTTGCCCCTTTAGCACCAAAGAGGAATCGAGGACACTGCGCGCACTGGCGCCCGCCTAGTTCCGGTCGTCATGGCTTGCCTCACAGGAACCTCGCAAGGTACCCCTCGCCTTGATCTCTCCACCCCTCGCGAGCCAGCCTGGTGAGGCCGCCCTTGAGGAGGTCTTGCGTCGTCCGCCTCACAAGGGTCTTCAATGTTTGCTGGTGAATATGGGCCGTACGGGGCCGCTAGTGGAGCCACGCCGCGGGCCGCAGGCAGGCAAGTCTGGGGACCCCCGTTCCCAGAACACCGACAAAACTGTTGCTGTTCCAAATCTTGTTGATGCAAAGCATCCTATGGACATCACCATGTCACAAGTTCATTCGGCAAGTGACACGTGCGACATCTACTTTACATACATAAAGGTGAACCATCTCCCTTACACGTGCTCACTTGATCCCTTCGAGGATGGTATACTACTTGACACTTCTCCCGTGTGCATACATAGGTATTATCGGAGCACCACGAATGATGAGGAGGAGTGCAAGCACAAGAGTACAACTACACCATCCATGAGGGAAGTGTGGAAGAGAAGGAAGAAGAAGCATGGCCAAGCTCCTGAAAATCCCGGAACCTCCGGCCTCCTGCCCGGAACTTCCGGCACCCGGAACCTCCGACCATCCCGGAACTTCCGGCCTCGATGCAACAAAGCCGTCTGAGAGTGTGCCAACTCTCTGGATATCCTAGACCCTGCCCGGACCTTCGCCCGAAACCTCCGGCGCCGAGGCCCATGTACCCTTTCACCCCTCACTTACCCCTTCATGACTACCACTATATATACTCATTCCCCTCCTCCATTCTAGGGTTAGCATAGGTTTAGCTCGTCTGAGATAGAGCTTTGCTCATCCATCGGGATCTACTCCATTGAGAGAGACTGCGGCCTCTATGGAGAAGATCTACCTTGGATTCAAGACCCCTTGATGGGAAGACCCCTCAAGACCTACTCACGGAGATGAACTAGTTACCCTATGTATCGTCCTTTGTTGACATTGGATCGTGTATCTCTTTGTGTTTCGAGGATCTAGCACATGTGTGATCGTTTCTTGATGATTTGAGTGTTTCCTCTCGTTTCCCCTCATGATTTCCCCCACGTTTCCCCTCGTGTTCTTCGTGTTATTCGCGGGATCCCCTCCATTTCGTGAAAGATCGGCCCTAGGGTTCTACACTAAACCACTTGCTTCCACACCTTCTGGTTGACAGGCTGCGTGCGAGGATAGACGGCAAGGTGGTACTCAATTACTTCCCTAGGAATGCCAGGGATGTTAGATGGTTGCCATGCAAACACATCGACATTCGCCCACGGGAAAGTAACGAGCGTGCTTTCCTATTTGTCATCGAGGGTGGAACTTACGATGAAAATTCCCCATGTTTCATCCACCTTGGAGGGTAACTTCTTGGTCTCCGATTAAGCAGCCTTGTTCTTTTTTCTCTTGCTAGCAGAGATCTCTCGCACATCCTCGATGGGAGCACAGCACTCCAAAGAGTGGCGCTTGCCGGAGTCGGTGGTCTCGGCAGGAGCAAGTGCCTTGGTGTGAGATACTGCAACTGCTTCCCAATAAATTTGTTAGAATGGATGGTGATGATGCTCATCGGCCCCGGCATCTTCAACGTGTTGCATGCATAGTAGGATGCTATCATGAATTTTGCCAATGCTGGGCGGCCAAGGATCCCATTATATGGCAATGGAATCTTGATGATGTTGAAGAGAATTGATGTAGGGTAGGAACCCTAGGGCCCGATCTTTCATGAAAGGAGCGGATCCCGTGGAGAACACGAAGAACATGAGGAGGGAAAGGAGGGAAATCACCAGGGGAAAACACAACAGGAACACTCAACTAACAAGAACAAGTCTCAAAAGTGCTAGATCCTCGGATACATGGAATGATACATGGTACATGATCAACTAGGGATGATACAATGGTAACGATCTTCTCTGTGAGGAGGCCTTGAGTTCTTCCCTAAAAAGGGGTCTTGAATCCGCTTGGGGATCTTCTCCGGTGGAGGCTCGAATCTCCGTGGAGAAGGTAACCAAGTGGATGAGAAAAGCTCTCACACAAACATGAGCTAATCCTTTGCTATCCCTAGCTAGAAGGAATAGGTGGAGTATATATAGTCTTAGTGCAAAAGAGGGGGCGAAGGGGTACATGGGCTGCGGCCCAACACGCATCAGCGCACAGGCGTCGGACGTCTGGGGGTCACCGGTCGTCCGCAGGCTAGCGAGGGTCCGGACGTCCGGTGCCTATCGGACGTCCATAGTTTCGGCTCGGGTGGTCTTCGGTCAGACGTCCGGTCGGGGTCGGTCGTCCGTTGGGCCTCGGATGTCCATGGGTTTTGGCTCGGAAGTGGGAGCATCGGTCGTCCGGAGGGGGTCAGATGTCCGGAGCCTGGAGGTCATCGGACGTCCGGTGTTCGTCGGTCGTCCAGAGCCTGGGAACTTTGAGCAGTTCTTCTTCCTCGTCTTCACGTACATCTTCCTCTTCTTCTTCTCCTCGCTCCTTAGCTTCTCCAAGATACATGAGTATGCACAGAGTGTCCGTATGAGGTAGTATCCATGTCTCATGTGCATCAAAGTGGAAATCTGAAAGGAGTGATGTCACCTCGGTTTTGAGAGCTCTTGCACGTGCTCGTGTCATGGGTCCAAGAGGTGTCGTATGAGATGTAGTTGGGTCCATGGGGATGGCCTTGGGATGCTCCGCATCATCTCCCCTTCCTTGGGGAAGATCCGTCCTTGGATAAAATTCTTCATCACCATGGAATGGAGAGAGATCTTTGACATTGAAGATGTCACTCACGTTGTACTTGTCACATGGGAGGTCGATCTTGTAAGTGATGTCGTTGTATCATGCGAGCACCTTGAAAGGTCCATCCGCTCGTGGTGGAAGCTTGGACTTGCATTCTTGGGGAAAGCGATCCTTGCGAAGGTGTAGCAACACGACATCACAAATGTTGAAGATCATAGGTTGCTTGTTAGAGTTGAGCTTGGTCGCAAGGCGTTGAACTTGGCGCTCGATGGTGTTTCTTGTATCTTCATGCACCTTCCTGAGATGGGTCACTCATGCACTTGCGTCCAAATTGATGTGCTCTTGGAGAGGTAGAGGAAGAATGTCCAATGGTGACAATGGGTTGAATCCGTAGATGACCTCGAAGGGTGACTTGTCGGTTGCTGAGTGTCTTGCCCGGTTGTAGGAGAACTCGGCGATAGGTAGGCACTCCTCCCACTCCTTGATGTTCTTCTTGATGAGTACACGAAGTAGATCGGAGAGTGTGCAGTTGGTCACCTCTGTTTGGCCGTCGGTTTGAGGGTGGTAAGCCGTGGAGAAGAGTAGCTTGATTCCGAGCTTGGCGCATATGGTCTTCCAAAAGAAGCTTAGGAACTTGACGTCGCGGTCTGAGACGATCGTCTTTGGCACTCCATGTAGACGCAATATTTCCCTACAAAATAGATTAGCAACATGTGAAGCATCGTCTATCTTGTTGCAAGGAATCAAATGTGCCATTTTTGAGAAACGGTCCACAACGACAAATAAGGAATCCATCCCATTTCGAGTCCTAGGCAAACCAAGTACAAAGTCCATGCTAATGTCTTCCCATGGTTGATATGGAATTGGTAGGGGCATACAAAGGCCGTGGGATTGAGCTTTGGACTTAGCTTCGCGACATGTAGAGCATCGGTTGGTGAAGCGGTTGACGTCGCGAAACACCTTGGGCCAAAAGTAGTTCTTCGAGAGCGTGCCGAACGTCTTGCCTCATCCAAAATGTCCCATTAAGCCTACTCCATGAGATTCCTGTAAAAGCAATAAACGAAGAGAAGACTCGGGGATGCAAAGTTTGTTAGCTCTCATAAGATACCCATCTTTGATGTAATAGCGTTCCCAAAAGTTGTGCGACAAACACTTGTCATATGGTGTAGCAAAAGTAGGATCATGCTCATACAAGTCTTTGATATCCTCAAAACCAATGACATCCAATTCAAGTTGATTCACAAGCATGCATATGGGAGAAAGGGAATCCGCTACAATGTTTTCCTTACCCTTAATGTACTTGATGACATCAGGAAAAGACTCAATAAATTCACTCCATTTAGCATGACGCTTGTTCAACTTGGTTTGTCCCTTAAGATACTTGAGAGTCTCATGATCGGTATGAATGATAAACTCATGGGGACGAAGGTAATGTTCCCATTCATCCAAGACTCGCACTAAAGCATATAACTCTTTGTCATAGATGGGGTAATTGAGTTGCGCTCCTGAAAGTTTCTCACTAAAGTAAGCTATGGGGCGCTTCTCTTGTGTTAACACACCTCCTATGCCATTACCGCTAGCATCGCAATGAACCGCAAAAGGCTTGTCGAAGTTGGGTGAAGCTAGCATGGGAGCATGAGTAAGCAAATTCTTAAGCTCATTGAATGCGGTATCTTTGGATGGTCCCCAAACAAAAGTCGCATTCTTCTTGCTCAAAGCATGCAAAGGCGAAGCAATGGTACTAAAATCCTTCACAAAGCGATGATAGAAACCCGCAAGGCCAAGAAAACTACGCACTTGATGCAAATTGGTTGGTTGTGGCCAAGTCTTTATAGCGTTGATCTTGGACTCATCAACATGAACACCCTTAGAGGAAACAACAAAACCCAAGAAACCGAGCTTGTCAACGCCAAAAAGGTATTTCTCCATATTAGCATAGAGGTGCTCTTTTTGAAGAGTTTGCAAAATGGTTCGAACATGGGTGACATGATCTCTAAGAGATTTGTTATAAACAAGGATATCATCAAAGTACACCACAACAAATATACCAATGTAAGTGCGAAAGACATGATTCATAAGACGCATAAAAGTACCCGGTGCTTCCGAAAGACCCATAGGCATGACTAAGCACTCATACAAACCAAACTTGGTTTTGAAAGCAGTTTTCCATTCATCACCCTCTTATATGTGGATTTGGTAGTAACCACTCTTAAGATCAATTTTGGAAAATATAGTGGCACCACTAAGTTCATCAAGCATATCGTCAAGGCGTGGAATGGGATACCTATAGCGAACGGTGATAGCATTGATGCGTCTACAATCGGAGCACATGCGAAAGCTACCATCTCATTTTGGCACAAGAATGACCGGGAAGGCACAAGGGCTCAAACTTTCACGCACATGTCCATGGTCTATAATATGCTTTACTTGGCTTTGTATTTCTTTGGTTTCTTCGGGGTTGACACGATAGGGAGCTTTGTTCGGAAGCGGTGCTCCGGGGATGGGGTCGATGCGGTGCTCAATGCCTCGTAGTGGAGGTAGTCTCGGAGGTAGCTCGTCGGGGAAAACGTCGTGAAATTCCTGCAAAAGAGAAGACAACAATAGAGGAGGAGTGTGAGAAGTGTTAGTTTGTGGTGCATTGTCTTTCCACACGAGGACGTAGTGTAGGACATTAGATGTGTTCTCACACACTCCTCTTATCTCACTTTTGGTGGAAAATAGGATTAGGTTCTTCTTTTCGCTCATCGTGGAGGTGTTCGATTTGTTCTTGTGGCACTCACTCTCTTTTTGGTGGCTCGCTCTCTCACTATGATCTCCAAGATGGGTGGCTTGCTTATCGGCGACAACTTGGCTGGGAGACATGGGATGAAGTACATACTCCTTGCCCTTCATCTTGAAGATGTAGTGGTTTGTTCAGCCATTGTGGATGACTCCTCTATTAAATTGCCATGGGCGTCCAAGGAGAAGATGGCAAACGGTCATTGGAATGACGTCGCACTCCAAGGTGTCTTCGTAGGCGCCAATTTTCAAGGAGACTTGTACTCGGTGCTCGACTTGGATGGTGCCGGAGTTTCTAAGCCATTGCACTTTGTATGGATGTGGATGCTTCGTCTTGGGCAATTGGAGCTTGGAGCAAAGTTCTTCACTTGCGAGATTATGACAACTCCCTCCATCGATGATGACCTTGACAGATCTTCCATTGATGACGGCCTTGCTGTGGAATACGTGGCATCTTTGGTCTTCTTCTTGGTGATGTTGGAGAGTCAAGACCTTGGAGACAACAAGGGCGGGGCATGAATCTTCATCGCAAAATATTTGTCCTTCTTCGTCGTTCACTTGGCGGTGCATGGCGACTTGCTCAAGGGCTTCCATTTCGCCTTCACTCATTGAGTCATAAGTGCCATCTTCGTTGAGGATCATGGTTCGCTTGTTGGTGCATTCATAGGACTTGTGGCCTCGGCCTCTGCAAGTGAAACACTTGAAGGAACTCATCTTGACGGTCTCATCATTTGGAGTGGGTGATGATGAAGCTCTCGGCTTGAAGTTGCTCGTAGTAGGAGGATGACTTGGAGTTGACGAAGCTTTCTTGGAAATCGACTTGTCGATGGTGCTAGTAGAAGGCTTTGTAGTCGGAGTTGGAGTCATTGAAGCTTGGTTGTTGGAGAAGCCGTAGGACTTGGATGAGTACTTGGCATACTTGAAATCATCTTGCACTTGGCGTTCCGCTTTGGTAGCTTGATGCACTAGCTCGATGAGGTTCGAGTATGGTTGGAAGTCGGCGATCTTCTTGATAGGATGGTTGAGTCCATTCAAGAAACGTGCCATTGTTTACTCATCGTCTTCCATGACATTGGCTCTTATCATGGCAATCTCCATCTCCTTGTAGTACTCTTCAACACTATTGGTTCCTTGCTTGAGTAGTTGGAGTTTCTTGAAGAGGTCGCGGTTGTAGTAGGTAGGCACAAAGCATGCTCTCATGACACCCTTCATTTGCGCCTAAGTAGTGATGGGTGGTTCACCTCTTGCCTCTTGGCGCTCTATGACTTGTTCCCACCAAATGAGGACATAGTCTTGGAATTCAAGGGATGCCATTGCGATCTTCTTCTCTTCTTCATAGTTGTGCAAACGAAAAATCTTATCAACCTTCAATGCCCATGATAGGTACTCTTCGGGGTCATTGCTTCCGTTGAACTTGGGCATGGTGAACTTGAGTTTGCCGTAGCGTTGCTCTTCATTGTGTTGGGGTCGGGGATGATGACGCCCATGTTGTAGGTGATTGTAAAGCTCGTGTCGCTCTTGGTGAGGAGGGTTGTCAACCTCATGTTTCTCTTGTCGTAGATGATTTCCATTGTCGTCATGCTCTTGATGAACTTGATGTTCTTGGAGAGCTTGTGGAGGATCTTGTCCCGCTCGAGGATGAGCTTAAGGAACTTGACGAGGCACGCGAGCTTGAAATCTCCGTTCTTGAATTTCCTTGTGAAATGCTTCTTCTTGTTCTCGATATTGTCAGCCTCGGTTGGCTACGACTCGACTTTAATCTTGGAGGGCTTGTTGCGCCGCAAGTGCTTGAGCTTCAAGGAGTTGTTGTTCTTGGTGTTGTGCCTCGGTATCTTGTGCAACTTGGTGTAGACACGCTCTCTCTTCCTCTTCATGTTGGTGTTGTCGTTGCCGTTCTCGTGCTAGCGCAAAGACCACTTGAGTTTGACGATGTTGGCGCTCTTGAGAGTCGGTGTCGCGTAGAGGATTGAGGCTTGCTTGACAATCATTGCGCGCGGCACGGTGTAGAGTGTTCGATGTTGGTGTACTTGAGTCGGAGCAGGTGAAGTCGGAGTGGCGGCTTGAACAGCTCCTTCTTGAAGTGGAAGAAGAGCGGTTGAGCAACAAAGAACAAATCTCGTCCATTCTTGCGTCATTCTCTTGCTTGTGATCATCGATCTTGTGGTCGAAATAGTCCCTTGTATGTTTCTCGGAGAGTCGCAAGTCGGCGGCAAGGTTGTAGATGTGTTCGCTCATAGCTTGTTGCTCTTGATGCAAAGCACGTTGTGCACCAAAGAGGTGACTCTTGGTGACGAAGGAGTTCATGTCGTCGTCTTGCTCCATGAAGAGTGGGTTGGTAGAAGTACTAGGCCTATCCATCATTGCAAGACAAATGTGAGTGGTAGAAAGAGAAGAACGAATACCAAATGTACCTTGACCGAAGTTGAAAGTGGATCGATGATCACTCCAATGTAGGACAAGGAAATAACACAATTGGTACTAGCTCTTGTCGGTTTCTCACACCTACACAAGTAAAAGCTTTTGGTGGAGCTTGGTTAGGATGGTGGCAGAAAATTTCATGCAATTGTAAGTGAGCTTCAATAATGTTGGAAAAGATTCGCAAGATGCAATGTAACAAGTAGACCAAGCATATAAGGTACACGGAAACACACACGCAAAAAGATGAGTGGGGTTGGGCAACCAAGGATGAGCCAAAATGTGGAGTCCACGAAAATGCTCTTGTTGCACAACACTAGAGAGACACTAGCACGATTGCACAATAGGCGGATACAAGAACTTGTGCACAACCTACTTAGCAAAAATGCAACAACTTCTATCCCAAGTATGCTTTATGCAAGGTGTTTCTATGATATGATCCAAGATGATCGAGTATGACAATCTTAATGTTGTATGATGCTATGGTTCTTGCTTAAAAGCTCTTTGCTTATCTTTCCTCTTTGCTTAAAAGCTTGTTTGGCTCTTTGATGATGGAGCTCTTTGCTTATGCGATGCTTGATGAACCAAGATAACAATTGTGTATGCGATGACAACTTTGTGACACAAGAGATGATACGAATATATGCAAAAATGATGTATGTATGCTATGGGAAGTATGATCACTAATGTGCACAAGTCCCGTTGCCATCAATACTCAATGGCTAGTCTCGATGGGTAAGCAACGCAAAGGAGTAAGACTATGATCGCTATCAACATAATGGCAAGAGTGATATATCAAATACCAAGACGAGGTTACCGGTCTTGCTTACGGTATGGTGTGAAAGTGGTTTGTTGAATGCCAAGATGTAGTCGAGGTGGTCGTTGTTGATGACGCGTCCGTGGCGAAGATGAGCGGTGGTGATGTTGATGTCGAACCGTACCTAGATAGCCAAAACACAGAAGGATACAGAACCGCAACTCAAATTCTCAAATCTCGAAGTGGCAACATGTGTCGGAGTGCGAAACGGTCCAAAATGGTGGTGGTATGCAGAAGTGGTGATGGTGTATAGTGGTAGGAGTGCGTTTGCGGAAACGTGGGGCAGTGGTGGTGACTAAAACTGAAAAAAATTCAGTTTCGTCAGGGTCAGTCAGAAGTCCGGGCTGGGCCGGTCATCCGGTCGTCGGACGTCCGGGCTGGGCCGGTCGTCCGGTGCCTGGGCGAAATTTGGGCACGGGATGAACAGCTAGGGTTCGAGGTGGATATGGCGAAAATGGTCAAATCTCGAGGATTTCATGGATGGAAAGGGTGGGGAAAGGGGGGAAAAGCTAGATCCACTCAAAACAAAGGAAATCCACGGATCCAAACCAACAAAATCTCAACACACTAACAAAGCACAAAAAAATTTGGGGCTATTTTTGTGGGGAAATTTTCAACGAAAACAACAAAACAAGGCTAGAAACACAACGGGGAGGCTCCGAAATCGTGATCAACGTGGCTCATGATACCAAGATAATGTAGGGTAGGAACCCTAGGGGCCGATCTCTCACGAAAGGAGAGGATCCCGTGAAGAACACGAAGACCACGAGGAGGGAAACGAGGGAAATCACCAAGGGGAAAGACAAGAGGAACACTCAACTAACAAGAACAAGTCTCAAAAGTGCTAGATCCTCGGATACATGGAACGATACACGGTACACGATCAACTAGGGATGATACAATGGTAACGGTCTTCTCCGTGAGGAGGTCTTGAGTTCTTCCTAAAAATGGGTCTTGAATCCGCTTGGGGGATCTTCTCCGGTGGAGGCTCGAATCTCCGTGTAGAGGGTAACCAAGTGGATGAGCAAAGCTCTCACACAAACATGAGCTAATCCTTTGCTAACCCAAGGTAGAAGGAATAGGCGGAGTATATATAGTCTTAGTGCAAAAGAGGGGGCGAAGGGGTACATGGGTTGCGGCCCAACACGCATCAGCGCACAGGCGTCGGACGTCCGGGGGTCACCGGTCGTCCGGAGGCTCGCTAGGGTCCGAACGTCCGGTGCATGTCGGACGTCCGTAGTTTCGGCTCGGGTGGTCTTCGGTCAGACGTCCGGTCGGGGTCGGACGTCCGGGCATCGGTTGTCCGTTGGGCATCAGATGTCCCTAGGTTTTGACTCGGGAGTGGGAGCGTCGGTCGTCCGGAGGGGGCCGGACGTCTGGAGGCTGGAGGTTGTCGGACGTCCGGTGTTCGTCGGTCGTCCAGAGCCTGGGAACTTTGAGCAGTTCTTCTTCTTTGTCTTCACGTCCATCTTCCTCTTCTTCTTCTCCTTGCTCCTTAGCATCTCCAAGATACCCGAGTATGCTCAGAGTGTCCGTATGAGGTAGTAGCCATGTCTCATGTTCATCGAAGTGGAAATCTGAAAGGAGTGATGTCACCTCGGTTTTGAGAGCTCTTGCACGTGCTCGTGTCATGGGTCCAAGAGGTGTCGTATGAGATGTAGTTGGGTCCATGGGTATGGCCTTGGGATGCTCCGCATCAAGAATCTTATCCGTCCTGTAGTTGAGTTCACTACCAAATGTCACTGATAGAGTGACCTTGCCCTTCGGTTCTCTCCTTCTTGGATTGATCCCTTGGAACATGCCACTCTTCTTCAAATAATCATGAGAAATCTATAGCTTCTTTATCACATCACATGACATCTAGTTGAGACCAGCCCCACTGTAAACCAACATTTCTAGCACTTTAACTTTGTGGATTGTTGGTGAAACCAACAATGACAAGCACCCGACCACTGTTTGCGCGGACCTGGGTGATCCTCAACATAAAAAATGATGGGATGTTGGACCATCTCAATGGCTTTGGTGCGTCAATTGCAGATTCTTCCATATTGACTTCATACGCCCACCGCTTGAGTTGGTGGTGAGAAGAGTGCAAAGATGCACCTTCATCAACGCACATTGCTTTTGTGGCTTTCTGGAACTCCTATTCACTGGACTCATCATAATCCTCTTCGTCCTCATCATCATCCTATTCTTTCTGGTCTCGGCCTCTAGCAGGCTTCCCCTTCTGCTTGTTGGCCTTGCCACGGTGACCTCCTCGGCCCCCACATTTCTTGCCGGACCCACTTGCACCTTCAGCCTTCTCCTTATCTCTTTTCTCGTATTCTAATTTTTTCTTCTTGACAAGCTACTCGACTTGTTGGCACTCTCGGAGGTCATGGCTCCTGGTGCGGTGGATCTTGCAATATTGCTTCTCGGAGCCCCCGGTCTTGTCAGCAACCACCATGGCTTGGCACAAGGAAAATCCGGCAACCTCCTTGTCAAAGCTCTCAGCCTTAGCCTTCTTGGATGGACCACTGTTGTCGATCCCTCTACATCGAGCAGAACTTTTCCCTTGGGCTTCCTATTGCGCTTGTGGCCCTCCTTCTTCGGGGTGGTGGCAGCATCATCATCTTCTGGATCAACCTCTATGCCAGTATCTTCCCTGGGAAGTCTCCTCCCCTCCTCAACACGTGCACATTTGTCAGCCAGAGCATAGTGCTCAGCAACATCCATCACCTTGTTCGTGGCCATCTCTTCCCACATCTTGCATTTCCTCACATTCTGATGAAACGTAACAATGATTGTTGCAGGGTGGATAATGGGAATGTTACGCTGCACATGGCTAAATCTCTGCATATACTTGCGGACCGGCTCATCTTCTTTCTGTGGAATCAACTACAGACCAGTTTCTTGACCTGGGACCTTATGGCCTCCGGTAAACACGTCTACAAACTTGTGACATAGATTTGCCTAACAGGACACAGAGTCTTCCGGCAAATTCATCAACCACGACCTAAAGTTGGGTTTGAGCACCAACGGGAAGTAGTTGGCGAAAATCTTGTCATCATGAGCCCCAGTAGCTTGCACCGCAATGGTGTAGATTCTTAGGAACTCTGATGGGTGTATCTTGCTGTCGTACTTCTCCGACACTTCTGGCTTGAAGTTTTGGGAATTGAGCCACTGGACTTGCCGCAGCTCTCAGATAAACGCTGGACAACCTAACTCGTAAGGTAAATCGCCAGGTTACCTTGGTGTAGGCTCATCTACAGCAAGCCCAGCACGCCTATCAGATTGATGGTGTGCTTCCCATCGCCTTTCGATAATGGTACATGCATCTTCTCCGCACCGTTCCTGGGGAACTTGGTACTGGTCGCGGGGACCTCGCGGATTGGACGACGCCATGGACATGTCATCATGGGCGTCGACCCACTAGCTTTGCCACTAATGTTGTTGTTGCCATGGAGGGGACTGCACTGTGCTACACCGCCTCTAGTCCTCTCTCTAGCAGCGTGCACCGGGGTGGTGGGCTGCTACCATGAAGGTCCCGCCCCATGCGGTTTGTCGTTGTTGGTGAAGCCAACAAGACTCTAGATGGTGACACTTCACTCCTCCATATTCTCCGCACCAAGAGGAAACTCCAGAAGTAACTGAGCATGCACCTGTGCTTCTTCTAGCGTGGATGGCATGGAAAGGTGCGAGGAATGAGAGGTGTTCTTGCTTCCGACTGATCTGGAAGTAGTCCCGTCTCGAACCTGCGACCTTGGCTGGTTGTCGCCAGTGCTCTGGCATGCATGTTGGTCTTGCATATCTTGAGGATGATCAGTAGGATCCTTGCTGTGGGGACGCTCAAAGCCGCTGACACCATGGCGCTGCTCGTCGCACGGGACCTGGGATGGCCGCGGCGTGGGCGCCGGCATGGGCGTCGGCGTGGGCGTCTTGGAGTGCTCCTTGTTGTCCTTGGAGTTCGCTGCACCACCTACCGGCAGTATGGCCCCGTCCCTGGTCCTGGTGGTATGCAGATTGTTGTTTTTGTTGCGGACGATATCGCTCGCCTGGCTATGATCTCTAGAACATCACGGAGGTTTCTCCTGGCCTCTGCCCCCACCGCTGCCGCTCGCGCCACCGCCCATGTTGTCACCTGTTTGCTAAGGCACTGGTGGCTTGGACATCGACAGACCGACCACCGTGGTGCCCTTCTTCTTGGGAGCCATGGGGCGTAGACGATAAAAAATCTAACATGCTAAATGCTAACTCTAATTCGCACAAGCGATATCCCTACCTAGCCCGCCAAATATGTCGTTACTACAACCATCTATAGGATCATCGTGATCCCTTTGTGGTTCAACTAGAGGGATTGATGAGCACAAAGAGTAGAATTACAGAAAACACATGAGGTTTACCCAGGTTCGGGACGCTGAGAAGAGTAAAACCCTACTCCTTCTTTGTATATTGGATGTGTATATGTCCAACTACAAGGAGCGCACGTCCTGGCAAGGTGCTCAGAAGGTGTAGCCACGCGTGCAAATGGACAGGATTTCGACCTTTGTCAAGGTAGCCATGGGCCTCCTTTTATACATTAAGGGGTCACCATAGTGGCAAAATGGTAATAATACACTGTAGATAGGGGCTACAGTGCCAAATACCTAACCCTGGCGGGTTAGGACAAACACATTAAATGCACCGTCATGTGTCTTCTGGGTGGAGCTCCCCCGCAAGGATGGTGTAATACCCCAAGTGTCATGCCAAATTTCCATGTCATTAAGTTAACCAAGCCAAATTGCCACTACATAAAAATCAAATCATTTACAAATTAAAATAAAGTCAAATAATTACTTCTTCAATTAATTATACAAAATAGTTCATGACATTGCAAATAATCCAAAAGCAAGTATAAAACAAACCAACATTTAATAAAATATTTAGATGCCCTAAAACAATTAAAACAATTCCAAAGCATTATTTAAAATACTTTTCTAAATAATGAAAATTTCAAACTTTTTTAAATACCCCACCAAAACTTTTATGATAGTGCTTAAAATTGCAACACTAATTTTGGACCAAGTTCCATGTTTAATAAAAATCAAATGCTACTTAAATTAATAGTAATGTAGAGGAGAAATACAAAATAGAAAATAAAAACGGAGAATATCCTAATACTATTGGGGTCTGGGCCATAAGTGGCCATAGTGCCTCCGGCCCAGCCCACCGCCATCTCTCCTCCTACCTCCCGCTACAGGAGGCAAGGGATGGGCATGGAGGCAATCGTGGCCAAGCTGGCTGTCGTGGTAGGCATCCCGCAGCATCCCCCGATGGTTAAGGCCCCACCCCACTGCCCCCTCAATCCCCTCCTAACCCTAGAGCTCCCTGACGGTGTCCGGGACTAGGGGGTACTCATCACGTCATCTCCCGACTAGGTGGATCATGCCGAGGACCCCCTTGGAGGTTCACTATTAGGCCAGTTTGGACAGCCCATGACACATACAAGGAAGACTCCATAAGACTTGGTGCCCAAGCCAGGGACTCTTCTAAACCCTAGGCCTCTGGTGCATTATATAAACCGAGGCCAAGCTAGTCAATAGATCATCTCATATTCATTAGAACAATCTTGTGGTACACACATGTACCTTGTACTACACCCCATATGAATACAATAAAAAGCAGGAGGTAGGGTATTATCTCTTTGAGAGAGCCAGAACCTGGGTAAAATCATGTGTCCATGTTACCATCACTCCCAGATGCCTAACTTAGGACCCCTACTATGAGATATGCCAGATATAGAACTGACATTGCTGGTTTCATTGAGAACCTGCTGGGTGATCTTTGTGGATGGATGGGATAATCAGGTAATATTTTTTTAGCTAGATCTGCAAATTATTTTCTTTGCAAAATCATTGTTGCCGTGTCGTACAACTTTGTCTGCAGACCAAGAATTTTCTACCAAAGGCGGGTATGCTGCCAGGCAGTATGTCGGATCCGGGCTGTGCAATGGCCACCATGAGCACATCTGACCCGTGGAGACATGCTACTTCCATACACCATGTGAGGTCCCACAAAGCACGCACATGCATGACGTAGTTTGGGCCTCGGAGTCCTAATTGATTTTCAAGTCGAGCATTGATATGGAGAAGCTATGACAAGTCCTCTAGTACTGCATGGATCCCGAGATCTGATTGGTAAATAGTGCTAGCTATCCTAGCCTTGCGAAGAGCCGCTGCTGACCAGGTTTATTTTTTCCATCTGTTCGTCTAGCGCATATAGCTAATTCATCAGAGAATATTTTCTGCGACCTCTTTTATTCCGTGTTCGCAGGAATTTTTCTTTTCAGCAACGGTGCCTGTGTGTGGAATTTTCGATCTATTGGTCTCGAGCAATCCGAGCTGCCACCCCCCATGCGAGATCGACCTTATGAATTGTCTGAAACTTGTCGGGAGTGCTTGTATGTGACATTTGCGATCAGACGGATCCGAGCGGCCGCCTTCTGCACGCCCATCCTGAACCGTGATGAAATGACACATCAGTAATAAAAGGGAAGTCTAGGACTAGTACCTGCTCTTCATTCCCTATGTTGATTCAATTTGATAGACTAACGCAATTGATTTCTATTAATGGCAGTATTGCTCCACTTACCTGCATAAGATGAGAAGGGCTCAAATAGACTTTGCTTTAATGCATAATATTTTTCATGGGAATAGTGTAACTGCCAGCAACCAGCTTCCTTGTTTGCCATGATCTACCGAGTCTTATCCCTCCAAATTAGTTTTAATGCATAATATTTTTTTCTTGGGAATTATTACTTCTTCCAGTGTTATTTCTGTACATAGGTTAGGTAATTTGTGGTCACAACGATCATGCCCTGTGAGTTCGTCTTTCACCATGCTGGCACCGTGCTACATTGGTATCGTCGTTCCGCGCACTCTAAGCCGACGCCCCGTGTGTTTTGACAAACATTGACATGGTCGCCCCGTCGATCCGTCGAGAAGACGTCGACCTCACTACATCATCAGTCCACCTAGGCGATATCAACCGCGCCATGTCGCCACCAATGACATATACCGTTTTTATGATATATTTGCACAAATTAATAATGCAAGTTTTTCTAAAAGGTACTATTATTATTATCAGCTTGTACCATTTTATGTGTACATGTAATCAGCTTTGACTGCGTCACGCGGTCACCTCGGTGTGCCAACATTGTCGTCTCGTCTTCGTCGACAAAATTGTGTTGTTGCCGCATGCTACCCTGTGTCAACATCGACGTGCCGTCGCTTCAACAAACCAGTGTCTATGACGCCGACCAGTTTTGATGCGACGGCTGATGTGGGGGCTCCGGCGTCACCCGCCGACCAGCTCTGTCACATCGGCCGAGCTACATCACCACTTTGAAGTGTCTAGCCCTTCGTCCGGGCACCTCGGGACTGGCTCGGAGGCTGGAACCTTGACCAGCCGCAAGTTTGCCCCGCATCATCTACACCGAGCACATTCACCAGCTAAGTCGCTTTCATGCTCAACCTTTTTAAGATTCAATTTTTTGGTTCAACCAGGCGTTATATTTTCGTCTTAAACAAAACATTTTTTGGTAAAAGCACTTCTCTTACCCAAGTTAACTCAGGGCTCTTAAATTTATACGAGCCATTCTATAATAATTGTTTTCTTGGTAGTTGTTGCGAAGTCTTTTTCTATCACTCCTTTTTTCGACGCGAGTGTGTGGTCAATAGTCAGGGAGCCTACTTTCTCTCTCAAAGACGCTCGAGTTGAGTTTGCTAACCTGGCCTAACGAGAAGTACCCCGCCTTTGGGATAGGAGGTTGAAGCCGTAGGCTAACCTGCTTGAAGTCTTGAGATCGGATGTCTCATGTTAAAACACGACAAAAGCACAAATATTTTTAAGACCAATTTCGGATTGGCACAAAAAACTTGATTTAGTTTGGATGTAAAGTTTTTACTAAAGTTTTTTGGTTTTCCAAGCTTATGCCACTTTTATCTTATTTGTGTGTTTCCAACATAAGTCTTGTAGGACAATGCCGGACACCTTTAAAGCATCGGCAATATCAATGCGGGGTTGCAGCTAGAGCCGAACCCACCAAAAGTCAAGGTACTCCGAGGAGTCCTCGGCAAAACGTTCTCGGATATTGCTTTATATGCATCAGTTTTGAATTGTGTCTTCGGTCAATAGTTGGGTTGCTTGGCTCCTATGCTTGCCTCCTATGTTCCACTTTGTTCGGCTAGGCGTGCAAAGAGAGAACCACTGCGATTGTGCTTCCAGCTCGCATGGTTAAGTGCCTTAGTGGACAAGGCTGAAAATTGACTGTCGCAATAAGCGTAAACTGGCCAGCGATCCGATGACTTTGTTTAACTCTAAGATCGATGGAGGTCACCATGTGTTAAACGACGGGCCCTTCATAACATTGGCCGAAGTGTTAACGGCTTGACCTCGGGTGTCGCCGAACACTAACTGGGTGCTAGTAACTGGCCTCCCAACTTTAAGCTCATATGACTAAGTGAAAGTTATAAAGGCCGCATATCTGATTGCCTTGTTTCCGCTAACACAACTGCCTCCAGGCACCGAGATGCCAGCTAAAGGTTGTCTTGTTGCCGTCGAAACACCCCGTGTAGCATCTACAAAAGGGTAGAAGCCGACGATGGGCCACTTTCAAATTATAAACGGTCGCAACGGAGTCAAAATAAACATATATCATCAGTGTTTGTATTAATTATACAAGCGCTTCCTTCCATAATTATCTTTATAAAGCCATAAATATGCATTAATTTGATGTAAGATTTTGGCCAAGATGGGTTGCCTGGCTCCTGTGCTTACCCCTACGTTCCCGATCGTTCGGCTGGGAGGTAAAGGGAGCACCACTGTGATTGTTACTACCGGGTCATCCGATGTAGCAACCCGACCTCAAACGGTCAAGTCTAAGTGCTTCAGTGTCATCCCTGGATCGGTAATGCTCACACACACACAATACTCGAAGGATTTATAACAGAGTAGCAATCACACACTTATTACATCGGATATCTCAAGAGAGAACTTATTACAATAAATATGGCTTAAGGCCATCTAATACGATAACAGCGGAAGGCTTGCAAGATAATGTGTGTCCATCAACTCCAACGGCATAGCTGAGTGCATGACAAACGACCTATCGTGTCTTACTCCTCGACTGAAAAGTCTGCAACATAATACGCTGCAGCACGAAAATGGGTCAGCAAGTGGAATATGCTGGCAATGTAACACAATAGAGAAATGGATAGATAATTGCTATAACTACATGCATATATGGCTGGTGGAGGCTCTATGATTACATGGTTTTTGCTAAACGCTAATTTTTCCCTACAACAAAGGAATAAGTTTTTATTTAACTATCATGGTAGTTGAAACACTTGAGAATGGTACCCCCATCTCAATCCCAATTAAAAGTAATTATCAACCCAACAAATTAATTTAGAGTGATGAGATATAGTAGGATAATCCAAGTACTAGATACTCAAGTTGTCCATAACCGGGAACACGGATAACCATGATTAGTTTGTACACTCTGCAGAGGTTTGCGCACTTTTCCCCACAAGACTCGATCTCCTCCGTTGGAATTCTCGCACTACACGATGTTTGAGAAACGGATGACCGAGACACAGTCTTTCAGAAGCATTAACTCTTTACTCCGGGTGGACAGTGACACCTACTTTCCTTCTACATCTGCTAGCCCACCACTGAAAGAGGTCACGCAACATACTCCACTATGCCAGATCCCATAATGGCTTGTGGCTGCACACGGAAGTTTCTAGCATGAATAATCTCATGATCCCATAATGGCTTGTGGCTGCACACGGAAGTTTCTAGCTCGGTAAATCCCGGGATCTCCTAGGACAACACTGGTATATCCCCAGGTTTCCAAAACAAGCAATCCACCCTGATGTGTATTAAAGTTGCCACCTTAAGTTGAACCATTAATTAACAATATCACATCTGTCATGGATCTCTCAAACCAAACCACGTCTACGAGCATAGCATAGCAATATAAGCATAACATAGATGTAACTCCCAGGGTTTGATAATAAAATAGGGCAATAGGTTCTACCTCACCATCTACTTCCCAATACCCACAACTTAATCACATCCTAATCATGCAATGTTTGGGGATTGAAACTAATGCATAAAAACTGGGTATGAAAGAAGTATGATCAATGTGTTACTTGCCTTGCTGATGATCTGCAAATCCTAAAGACTCGTAGTAGCACGCTTCGCACTCTGGGTGTTCTATCGCAAACAAACAATAGAATACATAATCAATCAAGCAAAGATGCACGGGTAAATCTCAAATAAGAAGATCTAACCAGAAAGTTCAACTTAAGAAATCCGGTTTGCAAAAAGAATCAAATCAAACCAAACAACGAAATTCAAACTGCGAAAGAAACAAGATCCGATTACTAATCTGGAATAAAGTCAAATTTTACAGTACCAAAATCTTGTTCAAGTTGGTTAAACGGAAAGAGGGTTTCAAGACAAAGATCCAGGCGCTTGAATCGCCTGATTCTGATAAACGAGCGAAAAGATATACTAGATCGAAAATTAGGGCAGAGATCGCGATCGAAAATAATCACGGAAAACCCAGGAAAAAGAAAAACTGACGAACAGGCTAACGAATGAATGTTCGCTTTCTGTGGCTAACGGGTGAACGGTGTTCGTTAAAACGAGCGTACGGACGAACATCCGCAAAATAAGTAAACCGATGGAAAACAGAACCAATCTAATAAGTTAAACCGGAAACTAAAAGGAAACCGGGGTTAACCGTGGAAAACTGAATGGTCAACAGCGAGATCCGATGCGGCGGCGGCGGCTCCAGCGATGGCGGGAGGCGGCGCGGCAGGAGGCGGGGCGCGGCGGTGGCAGCGGCAACAGCGGCGGTGTGGCAGCGTTAGGGTTCGGGGGCAGCGCGCGGGGGGGCTGAGGCAGCGGGGTGGCCTGCGGGCGGCTTATAAGAGGGGGTCGGCCTGGGGAGTCCTGGCCGGTTACGGCCCAAAGTCGGTTTGACTTTTTATATATATATATTCTAACGCGCAGAAAAAATAGAAAAGGAATACTAAACGGATTCCAAAAATCCTGAAATAAATTCTCCCCGTCCTCTAAAAATAGGCCGGACAGGGTGAACATTTATTTGGGCCTATAATGCAATTTTTGAGAACCGCATATTTTTCCTAATTCGATTAAAATTGCAATAAAATCCAAATAAAATTTGCAAATTGATTTTAATATTTTTTCCAATATTTCATTTATTTCGTAGAAGTCATATTATCTCCTCTCATATATTTTGATATGAAATATTTTCGGAGAGAAAATTTATTAAAACCAAAGTGATCCTTGTTTCCATATTTGATAAAATTCAAATATGCAAAACGGTGAAATCCCCAACTCTCTTCGAGAGTCCTTGAGTTGATTAGAATTTCCAGGATCGCGGTAAACGAAATGCACAAAATATGATATGCATGAATGACCTATGTATAAAATTCCAAATTGAAAATTTGGGATGTTACAAACCTACCCCCCTTAAGATGAATCTCGTCCTCAAGATTTGGGTTGGTTAGAAAATAGGTGTGGATGGTCTTTCCGTAGATCATCCTCCCGTTCCCAAGTGGCTTCATCCTCGGTATGGTGGCTCGACTGAACTTTGCAAAACTTGATAACGTTGCTGCGAGTAATTCGGCTGGCAAACTCAAGAATCTTGATAGGATTCTCCTGGTAGGTCAAATCACTATCCAACTGTATTGCTTCTAGTGGCACTGTATCTCTCAGAGGATATCAACCATCTCAGCATGGCAGTTCTTCAACTGAGAAACGTGATGATAGAGGCGAGGGTGTCCCGATCTTCCAATGTGATGATAACTATCGATTTGGTGGAGATGAATTTGATGATTCGACTACAAACGTGCATGATGTTGCGCCTTAGCAATCGCTAAACCAGTCTCCCGAGGTTACTGACGATGCCGGAAGCACGATCAGCCTGACCACGAAGGACTATTCCTGCACGCAATCGAAGAACAAGCAAGAATATGATAATGCAATATGAATATTACGAATATATACGAAGTATTGTTAAAGGTGGGGATCTGAAAATGGTCTTGGTCTGGTCGTTGGACACAAACAAAGTACACGAAGTTGCAATGGATAACTTTTAACTAAACAAATCCCAAGGAAAAAGCTACTAGATAGATCTACTTATATAGGAGCAAGGGGTCGCAGCCAAGGAGGTGGGAGGACATCCCAAGGCAGCCTAAAATGAACCCTAGGTCGTACAAGGCTCATAGGCCCAAGTGGAGGTGATGCAACACCTTTGGGCTTGTAGTTTGACTCGGATTCTGCTATAATGTCAGATTGTTTCGTCCATATCTCAATGCTCCAGACGAATTTGAAGGTGTATCCAATTGGGTTGGAAAGAGCACGAAATCTAGTTTCCAACAAAAAAAGAATCACCCAATTTGGAGTCCGTATGAAAAAATTGTTTGCGTTTTGAGTCAGGTATGTTTGTGCAGTCCGAATCTGAATCCAGAACGTGAGAGACTTGGACTCTATCTTCCCTTGGCCCAAAAGTGATGGGAGAGGACTTTTTGAACAGAACCAAAACTTCTCCTTTTCCCTTATCTTCATATGTGGATTGTACAAATATCCCATACACCTGCAATTAGACAAAACACAAAAGTGTGTGAAGTATTTTTGTTCCGGATATCATAAATAGATTATTGAATAGTTTGCACTAGGAATCACCTGACAAATATGCATGTATGCAATATTTTTGGTCGTATCCAAGATAGTCATGTCCTCATCACGTGAAACACATCATGAACTCCTGACAGTCCTTCGGGTAACTCAAACTTGTAGGCAACCTCTCCCATGTGTTCCAAAACACGGTACGGCCCCACAAATCTCAGGGCTAACTTTCCTTTAACTCCAAATCGTTTAACTCCTCGAAGTGGTGACACTCTCAGATACGCTCTATCTCCGATTTCATAGACTACGTCCTTGCGTTTTGAATCTGCATAACTCTTCTGTCTGGACTGAGCTATCTTTAGTCTATCTCGAATTAGTTTAACCCTTTCTTCGGACTCCTTAATCAAATCGGGTCCAAACAACTGAAGGTCTCCAACCTCATCCCACGTCAACGGTGTTCTGCACCTTCTTCCATACTGGGCCTCGAACGGTGCCATCCTCAAACTGGCCTGGTAGCTATTGTTGTACGAGAACTCTGCGTAGGGCAAATTATCATCCCAACTAGACCCTTAGTCTAGCACACAAGCTCTCAACATGTCCTCCAGAATCTGATTGACTCTCTCTGTCTATCCATCTGTATGCGGGTGAAAAGCTGTACTAAACTCCAGCCTGGTTCCCAAAGTCTGATGCAGCTGGTGCCAAAACTTTGAAGTAAACTGTGTTCCTCTATATGATACGATGGTCCTCGGAACTCCGTGCAGACATATGATCCTGGTCATATATATCTTGGCCAACTTCGCACTTGTATAAGTGGTTTTCACTGGGATAAAGTGAGCTACTTTGGTCAAGCGGTTCACTACTACCCATATTGAATCATATCCCGATCGGGTCCTGGGTAATCTGGTGATGAAATCCATGCCAAGCTTATCCCACTTCCATTCGGGTATCGGCATAGGATGAAGTAATCGTGCTGGCTTCTGATGTTCTGCCTTCACTCTCTGACATACATCACATACGGCTACATACTCGGCAATATCCTTCTTCACACCAGTCCACCAGAAACGCTCCTTCATATCCAAATACATCTTTGTGTTTCCGGGGTGTATCGAGTATGGTGAGTCGTGAGCTTCCTGTAATATCAACTTCCTGATCTCGGCATTATTTGGCACAAAAATACGGTCTTCGAACCACAAGGTGTTGTTCCCATCCTCACGAAAACCTTTGGCTTTGCCTTCACTCATCTTCTCCTTTATCTCGGCAATTTCTTTGTCATCCTTCTGAGCTTCTCGAATCTTTTCCAACAATGTCGACTGCACTTCCATGGTTGTAACAAAACCTTTAGGAACTATCACCAAACGAAGTTCCGTGAGATCCTCTCCTAACTCTTTTGGCATTCCTCGGCTTACGAGGGTATTGATGTAACTCTTCCGGCTCAAAGCGTTTGCTACAACATTAGCCTTGCCTGGATGATAGTGCAACTTCATATCATAATCTTTTATAAGCTCCAACCATCTCCTTTGCCCGAGGTTCAAATCCTTCTGGGTGAAAATGTACTTCAAACTCTTATGATCCGTGTACACATCACAACGGTTACCGATCAGAAAATGTCTCCAGGTCTTGAGTGCATGCACCACAGCTACTAACTCCAAATCATGCGTGTCATAATTCGATTCGTGCGGTTTAAGTTGTTGTGAGGCATACAAAACAACCTGTCCGTCTTGCATAAGTACTCCTCCATGTCCTAAGCGAGAGGCGTCGCAATACACTTGGAAATCCTTGCGTATATCCAGCAGAATCAGCACTGGGCCTGTAGTCAAACATTTCTTCAACTCCTGGAAACTTGCTTCACATTCTTCATTTCAATGGAACTTGGTGTCCTTCTTCAACAACGTCGTCACAGGTTTCGCAATCTTAGACAAATTTTCAATGAATCTCTGATGGTATCCCGCGAGTCCAAGAAAACTGCGGATCTCTCCAACTGAGGTGGGTGCCAACCATTCAGTGACTGATTTAACCTTGGTAGGGTCCACTGCTATACCTTCTCCTGATATAACATGTCCAAGAAATCCAACTTCCTTCAACCAAAACTCACATTTGCTAAACTTAGCATATAACTGATGTTCTTTGAGCTTCTCGAGAATTAAACGCAAATGCTCCTTATGTTCCTCTTCATTCTTTGAGTATACCAAGATATGATCTATCAACACCATGACAAACTTATCCAAAAACTCGATGAACACCTTATTCATCATACTCATGAAATAGGCGGGGCGTTAGTCAATCCAAATGACATAACCGTATACTCATATAGGCCATACCTTGTGGTGAACGCTGTCGTAGGTATATCCTTTTCTCGAATCTGCAACTGGTGGTATCCTGATTGCGGGTCGATCTTCGAAAACACCTTTGCTCCTTGCAGCTGGTCAAACAAATCATTGATCATCGGCAGTGGGTACTTACTCTTGATTGTCACTTCGTTCAATGCCCGATAATCAACAACCATTCTTAGGGACTTATCCTTCTTCTCAACCAAGAGCACTGGGCTCCCCATGGTGATGAACTTCGTTGAATGTAACCTTTCTCCAATAACTCCTTAAACTATTTCTTGGTCTCTTCCAGATCATTTGCAGGCATCCGGTATGGTCTCTTTGATATTGGCCCGGTGCCTGGCAATAGCTCTATCAAAAACTTTATGTCTCGATCTGGCGGCATGCTTGGTAACTCCTCTGGAAATACATCCGGGTAATCCTTCACGACAGGCAGTTCCTCCTGAAAAACTCCCGTGAGAGAATGTACTTGGGTTCTCCTTGGCGAATGCCTAGAAACATAGTTGATCCTTTTTCCATCCGGGGTGGTAAGCAGAATTGACTTACTCACGCAATCGATGTTTCCCCCATACATGGATAGCCAATTCATTCCTAGTATCACATCCAATCCTTGTGACTCCAAAATTATCAGGTCTGAGGGGAAAACATGTCTTCCAATGGTCAATGGTATCTGAAAACATCCTTGACTTGCCATATACTCGGCTCCTGGTGAACTTACTAACAGGGGTGTCCTAAGTACCTTAGTGGGCAACTTATACTTATCCACGAATCCCCTTGATATGTATGAATGCGATGCACCCGTATCGAAAAGAACAATTGTAGTAAAAGACTTAACCAAAAATTTACCGATAACTGCATTTGGCTGCTCCTCAACTTCCTCCATGTTCACGTGGTTCACTTGTCCTCTGTTGAAAGGGTTAGGCTTCTTCCCAGCGCTTCCATTGCCATTGTCCTTCTTCAATTCCGGACAATCATAGGTGTAGTGCCCAGTCTTCCCGCACTTGAAACAAGTAATGTGACTTTGATCCTTCTTGGCGGGTGTGGCTGGGTTAGAGCGGTTCTGATTGCTGCTTGCTCCATTCCCATTCCCATTCCTTGGGCCATTATGATTATGGGAACTTCCTCCATTGTGGGTGTGGCCTCCATGGTTATGGACAAGTCCTCCCGAGTTCGGGGTGAGACGAGGCTTCTGCTGAGCTCCAGAATTGTACTTTCCTTGTCCATATTTCCTCTTGCGGCTCTCTATCTGCTGCTGCTTCCCTTCAATCATAAGAGCCTTGTCTACCAACTCCTGCTAGTTGTTGAATGTTCCCACCATCAACTGCATGCTCATCTCATCATTTAGCCCTTCCATAAACGAGCCTTGTCTACCAACTCCTCCTAGTTGTTGAATGATCCCACCATCAACTACATGCTCATCTCATCATTTAGCTCTTCCATAAACTTCTCCAGCTTCGCGGCATCTGTGGCCTGATGACCCACAAGTATAGGGGATCTATCATAGTCCTTTTGATAAGTAAGAGTGTCGAACCCAACGAGGAGCAAAAGGAAATGATAAGCGGTTTTCAGCAAGGTATTTTCTTAAAGCACTGAAATAATAGGTAATAGACAGTTTTGTGATAGGATAATTTGTAACAAGTAACAAGTAACAAACGTAAAGAAAGTGCAGCAAGGTGGCCCAATCCTTTTTTTAGCAAAGTACAAGCCTGGACAAACTCTTATATAGAGAAAAGCGCTCCCGAGGACACATGGGAATATCGTCCAGCTAGTTTTCATCACGTTCATATGATTCGCGTTCGGTACTTTGATAATTTGGTATGTGGGTGGACCGGTGCTTGGGTACTGTCCTTACATGGACAAGCATACCACTTATGATTAACCTCTCTTGCAAGCATCCGCAACTACAACAAAAGTATTAAGGTAACTAACCATAGCATGAAACATATGGATCCAAATCAGCCCCGTACGAAGAAACACACAAACTAGGGTTTAAGCTTCTGTCACTCTAGCAACCCATCATCTACAGATTACTTCCCAATGCCTTCCTCTAGGCCCAAATAATGGTGAAGTGTCATGTAGTTGACGTTCACATAACACCACTAGAGGAGAGACAACATACATCTCATCAAAATATCGAATGAATACTAAATTCACATGACTACTAATAGCAAGACTTCTCCCATGTCCTCAGGAACAAACATAACTACTCACAAAGCATAGTCATGTTCATAATCAGAGGGGTATTAATATGCATATAGGATCTGAACATATGATATTCCACCAAATAAACCAACTAGCATCAACTACAAGGAGTAATTAACACTACTAGCAACCCACAAGTACCAATCCCAGACTTGGAGACAAGAATTTGATACAAGAGATGAACTAGGGTTTTGAGAGGAGATGGTGTTCGTGACGATGTTTATGTAGATTGCCCTCTCCCGATGAGAGGAGCGTTGGTGATGACGTTGGCGATGATTTCCCCCTCCCGGAGGGATGTTTCCTCAGCAGAACAGCTCCGCCAGAGCCCTAGATTGGTTCCGCCAAGGTTCCGCCTCGTGGAGACGGAGTCTCGTCCGGAAAGATGGATTATGATTTTGTTTCTCCTTGAAAGACTCAATATAGCAGAAGATGGACATCAGAGGGCCACTAGTGGGCCCACGAGGTAGGGGGCGCGCCCCCACCCTCGTGGGCAGGGTGTGGCCCCCTTGGTGAACTTCTTGCTCTCAGTATTTATTATATATTCTGAAAATGTCTTCCGTGAAGTTTCAGGAATTTTGGAGCTGTGCAGAATATGTCTATACTATTTGCTCCTTTTCCATCCGAGAATCCTAGCTTCCGGCATTCTCCCTCTTTATGCAAACCTTGTAAAATAAGAGAGAATAGTCATAAGTATTGTGACATAATGTGTAATAACAGGCCATAATGCAATAAATATCAATATAAAAGCATGATGCAAAATTGACGTATCAACTCCCCCAAGCTTAGACCTCGCTTGTCCTCAAGCGAAAGCCGAAATCGAAAAATATGTCCACATGTTTAGAGATAGAGGTGTCAATAAAAATAAAATACAGACATGAGGGCATCATGATCATTCTTAGAACAACAACTTATATAATTCTTGTCATATGATCTCTTATGCTAGAGGAACAATTCAATCACAATTTCAAGTATGAATCGTGAACTTCATTGAAACCTAACAAACTATAATATCAGTCATTGGAGCAATTGCAATTTATCGCAACATAGGAAAGAGTCAATATAAGGGCTTTTCAGCAAGTCCACAAACTCAACTATCATATAGTCTTCCACAATTGCTAACACTCATGCAATACTTATGGGTATGGAGTTTTAATCAGACACGGAGAAAGATAGGGGCTTATAGTTTTGCCTCCAAATGTTTTACCTCAAGGGTAATGTCAACAATAATAGTTCATGAAAACTCACATCCAATTAGCCATATATACCAGGATCTTTCCATCATGTTGTGTTTGCCAAAAGATAAAATGTAAAAAGGAAGGGTGAAGATCACCATGACTCTTATGTAAGGTAGGAGATAAAGGTAAAGGATAGGCCCTTCGCAGAGTGAAGCAGAGGTTGTCATGCGCTTTTATGGTTGGATGCACAAAATCATAATGCAAAAGAACGTCACTTTATATTGCCACTTGTGATATGGACCTTTATCATGCAGTCTGTCACTTTTATTTCTTCCATATCACATGATCGTATAAAGCTTATTTTCTCCCACACTAATAAGTCATACATATTTAGAGAGAAATATTTACCAATTCTTTGACATTCATCACAAGACAAGACAAACTTACGGGCATCCTTGAAGAGAGTAGGCCAATAAAAACCTGATTGCAATACCTTGTGTGCAGTTCTATCTCCAGCATGGTGTCCTCCATAAGCCTCGGAGTGACACTTGCGTAGGATCTGTTCCTGCTCATGCTCAGGTACACAACGTCTAATAACACCATCTACTCCTTCTTCATAAAGATGTGGGTCATCCCAAAAGTAATGTCTCAAATCATAGAAAAACTTTTTCTTTTGCTGGTATGTGAAACTAGGTGGTATAAATTTAGCAACAATATAATTAGCATAATCAGCATACCATGGGGCAGCATGAGAAGCATTTATGACATTTAATTGTTCATCAGGAAAGCTATCATCAATAGGTAGTGGGTCATCAAGAACATTTTCTAACCTAAGCAAGTTGTCTGCAACGGGGTTCTCAACTCCCTTTCTATCAATAATATGCAAATCAAATTCTTGTAGCAAAAGAACCCATCTAATAAGTCTAGGTTTAGCATCTTTCTTTTCCATAAGATATTTAAGAGAAGCATGATCAGTGTGAATAGTTACTTTAGAATCAACAATATAAGGTCTGAACTTAGCACAAGCAAATACAACTGCTAAGAATTCGTTTTCAGTAGTAGCATAATTTCTCTGAGCATTGTCTAGAGTTTTACTAGCATATTGCATACCATTTAATTTCTTATCAACTCTTTGCCCTAGAACAGCACCTACAGCATAATCACTAGCATCACACATAATTTCAAAAGGTAAATTCCAATCAGGTGGCTGAACAATAGGTGCAGAGATTAATGCTTTCTGAAGTATTTCAAATGCTTCTACACAATCATCATAAAAAACAAATGGTATATATTTTTGTAATAAATTAGTCAGAGGCCGAGAAATTTTTGAGAAGTCCTTAATGAACCTCCTATAAAAACCGGCGTGACCAAGGAAACTTCTTATACCTTTGATGTCCTTGGGACATGTCATCTTTTCAATAGCATCAATTTTAGCTTTATCAACTTCAATACCTCTTTAAGAAACCTCATGCCCCAAGAAAATACCTTCATTAACCATAAAGTGGCACTTCTCCCAATTCAAGACAAGATTAGTTTCTTCACATCTCTGCAAAACTCGATCAAGGTTGCTCAAGCAGTCATCAAAAGAGGATCCATAGACGGAAAAATCGTCCATGAAAACCTCACAAATCTTTTCACAAAAGTCAGAAAATATAGACATCATGCATCTTTGAAAGGTAGCAGGTGCATTACATAAACCAAAAGGCATACGTCTATAAGAAAAAGTACCAAAAGGGCAAGTAAAAGTAGTCTTTGATTGATCATCGGCTGACACAGGTATTTGAGAGAAACCAGAATAACCATCTAGAAAGTAAAAAATGAGTATGTTTGGTTGATTGATAAAAGGTAAGGGGTAATGATCTTTTTACTAGCTTTATTTAATTTGCGGAAATCAATTACCATCCTATAACCTATAATAATTCTTTGTGGGATCAAGTCATCTTTATCATTAGGAACGACAGTAATACCTCCCTTCTTAGGGACACAATGGACAGGACTTACCCACTGACTATTAGCAACGGGATAAATTATACCTGCCTCAAGAAGCTTTAGTATTTCCTTTCTTACCACTTCCTTCATCTTAGGATTCAGCCATCGTTGATGATCACGAACTGGTTTGGCAACTTCCTACAAATTTATTTTGTGTTGACATAGAGTGGGACTAATGCCCTTAAGATCATCAAGAGTATATCCAATAGCAGCACGGTGCTTCTTCAGAGTTTTCAATAATGTCTCTTCTTCATGCTCTAAAAGGTTAGCACTAATAATAACAGGATATAACTGTTTCTCATCAAGATAAGCATATTTAAGAGTATCAGGTAACGGTTTAAGCTCAAACACGGGATCACCCTTGGGTGGAGGAGGATCCCCTAGGATTTCAATAGGCAAATTGTGTTTCAGGATGGGTTCCTGTTTGAAGAATACTTCATCTATTTCCCTTCTTCCATTCATAAACATATCATTTTCATGGTCTAGCAAATATTGTTCTAAAGGATCACTAGGAGGTACGGCAATAGAAGCAAGACCAATAATTTCATCTTTACTAGGCAATTCCTCTTCATGGTGTTTTCTACGAAATTTAGAAAAGTTGAACTCATGAGACATATCACCTAAACCAATAGTAACAACATCCTTTTTGCAATCTATCTTAGCATTAACAACGTTCAAGAAGGGTCTACCAAATATAATGGGACAAATGCTATCTTGTGGGGAACCAAGAACAAGAAAATCAGCAGGATATTTAGTTTTCCCACACAAGACTTCAACATCTCTAACGATTCCCATTGGTGAAATAGTATCTCTATTGGCAAGCTTAATTGTGACGTTAATATCTTCTATCTCAACGGGTGCAATGTCATGCATAATTTCTTTGTATAAGTCAAAAGGTATAGCACTAGCACTGGCACCCATATCACATAAGCCATGATAATAATGGTCTCCTATTTTAACAGAAATAACAGGCATGCCTACCAAAGATCTAGGTTTATCTTTAGCACAAGGTTTAGCAATTCTAGCAGTTTCATCACGGAAATGAATAACATGCACATCAATATTATCAGACAAGAGATCTTTAACAATAGCAACATTAGGTTCAACTTTAATTTGCTCAGGATGTGTATAGGTTCTAATATTGCTTTTACGAACCACAGTTGAAGCTTTAGCATGATCCTTTATCCTAACAGGGAAAGGTGGTTTCTCAACATAAGAAGTAGGAGCAATAGGATCATTATAAGTGATAGTCTTTTCTTCAACTTTAATAGGTGCAGCTACTTTTACTTCTATGGGAGGATGATATTTAAACCACTTCTCCCAAGGGAGATCAACATGAGTAGCAAAAGATTCATAGAAAGAAGTTACTATCTTAGAGTCAAGTCCATATTTAGTGCTAAATTTACGGAAAACATTGGTATCCATAAAAGATTTAACACAATCAAATTTAGGTGTCATACCTGACTCCTTACCTTCGTCGAGGTCCCAATCTTCAGAGTTGCGTTTAATTTTTTCCAATAAATCCCATTTGAATTCAATAGTCTCCGTCATAAAAGAGCCAGCACAAGAAGTATCGAGCATGTTGCGATTGTTATCAGAAAGCCGAGCATATAAATTTTGAATAATGATTTCTATTGAGAGCTCATGATTGGGGCATGAATATAACATTGATTTAAGCCTCCCCCATGCTTGAGCGATGCTTTCTCCTTCATGAGGCCAAAAATTATATATATAATTGCGATCACGATGAACAAGATGCATAGGATAAAACTTCTGATGAAATTCCAATTTCAATCATTTGTAGTTCCAAGACCCCGTATCATGACATAGCCTATACCATGTCAATGCATCTTCCTTCAAACATAAAGGGAAGACCTTCTTCTTAATAACATCTCCGGGTACACCTGCAAGCTTAACTAATCCACAAACTTCATCCACATATATTAGGGGCTCATCAGGATGTGTTTTTCCGTCTCCTGCAAAAGGATTAGCTAGCAGTTTTTCTATCATACCGGAAGGAATTTCAAAGCAGACATTTTCATTTTCAGTAGGTTCAGTAGGTTGAGGAGTAACTCTTTGCTCTACTGGTCGGGGTGAAGATACCCCGAACAAGCCCCTCAGAGGATTACTTTCCATAGTAACAAGTGACAGTAAATTTCAGCACACTATATAAATTTTTCCTTACCAAATTCCAGCTACCAAAGGCGCTTAACTCCCCGGCAACGGCGCTAGAAAACAGTCTTGATGACCCACAAGTATATGGGATCTATCATAGTCCTTTCAATAAGTAAGAGTGTCGAACCCAACGAGGAGCAGAAGGAAATGATAAGCGATTTTCAGCAAGGTATTTTCTGCAAGCACTGAAATAATAGGTAACAGATAGTTTTGTGATAGGATAATTTGTAACGAGTAACAAGTAACAAAAGTAAATAAAGTGCAGCAAGGTGGCACAATCCTTTTTGTAGCAAAGGACAAGCTTGGACAAACTCTTATATAGAGAAAAGCGCTCCCGAGGACACATGGGAATATCGTCCAGCTAGTTTTCATCACGTTCATATGATTCGCGTTCGGTACTTTGATAATTTGGTATGTCGGTGGACCGGTGCTTGGGTACTATCATAACTTGGACAAGCATCCCACTTATGACTAACATCTATTGCAAGCATCCAAAACTACAACAAAATTATTAAGGTAAACCTAACCATAGCATGAAACATATGGATCCAAATCAGCCCCTTACGAAGCAACACATAAACTAGGGTTTAAGCTTCTGTCACTCTAGCAACCCATCATCTACTTACTACTTCCCAATACCTTCCTCTAGGCCCAAATAATGGTGAAGTGTCATGTAGTCAACGTTCACATAACACCACTAGAGGAGAGACAACATACATCTCATCAACATATCGAAAAAATACCAAATTCACATGACTACTAATAGCAAGACTTCTCCCATGTCCTCAGGAACAAAGATAACTACTCACAAAGCATATTCATGTTCATAATCATAGGGGTATTAATATGCATATAGGATCTGAGCATATGATCTTCCACCAAATAAACCAACTAGCATCAACTACAAGGAGTAATTAACAGTACTAGCAACCCACAGGTACCAATCCCGGACTTGGAGACAAGAATTAGATACAAGAGATGAACTAGGGTTTTGAGAGGAGATGGTGCTGGTGAAGATCTTGATGGAGATTGCCCTCTCCCGATGAGAGGAGCATTGGTGATGACGATGGCAATGATTTCCCCCTCCCGGAGGGAAGTTTCCCCGGCAAAACAGATCTGCCAGAGCCATAGATTGGTTCCGCCTCATGGCGACGGAGTCTCGTCCGGAAAGATGGATTATGAGTTTTTGTTCTCCTCGAAAGACTCCATATAGCAAAAGATGGACATCGGAGGGCCACCAGGGGGCCCACGAGGTAGGGGCGCGCCCAGGGGGGTAGGGCGCGCCCCCCACCCTCGTGGGCAGGGTGTGGCCCCATGGTGAACTTCTTGCGCTCAGTATTTATTATATATTGTGAAAATGTCTTCCGTGAAGTTTCAGGACTTTGGGAGCTGTGCAGAATAGGTCTATAATATTTTCTCCTTTTCCATCCTAGAATCCCAGCTGCCGACATTCTCCCTCTTTATGTAAACCTTGTAAAATAAGAGAGAATAGGCATACGTATTGTGACATAATGTGTAATAACAGACCATAATGCAGTAAATATCGATATAAAATCATGATGCAAAATGGACGTATCATGGCCACATCATCACGGGCATAACGAGATAGCTTACTAAACTCATCTATGTACTGAGCCACAGTGTGATTTCCCTGGCGCAAGTTGCGAAACTCACGCTTTTTCATGCTCATAGCCCCAGTGGATACGTGGGTTGTGCGGAATGCTTGTTGAAACTGCTCCCAAGTGACATTGGCTATAGGAAAAGTGACTGTGTAATTCTCCCACCATGCGGCTACTTGTCCATCCAATTGGTGTGCGGCAAAACGCACCTTCTCCGCATCTGTGCAACCTGCGGTGGTCAACTCCCTTCCTATCCTGCGCAGCCAATCATTAGCAACTATGGGCTCGGTGCTACTGGAAAACACCGGCGGCTACAGCCTTAAAAAATGGGCTAAGTTATCAACTGGAGGTGGTGGCGGTGTGTTATTGTTATTGGTGGTGGTGCCTTGGTTCTGAACTAACAACTACATCAAGGTATTCTGCTGCTGGATCAACTAAGTGAGCTCCAATGGGAAAGAAAAACTAGGGTCACGTCTCAGAGGCATCTGATGGGTTTAGAGGGAAGAGTTTCGAATAGAATGAGGTCTAGTGAGATAGCACTACCCATATGCACATGAGACGAACACAATCATACCATTTCACTCAATCAATCAAGCAAGGGCACACAAATGGTCTAGAACTATCGTTAAAAGTGCTCGGACTTCTACTATGACTCCTGATTCCATTTTGAAAGATGATATTAATAGAGCTAATAAAGCAAAACAGGAGAAAAATAAGAGTGAAAATCAGATTGTGGCAAAAGAATTTGAGCAGCAAATGAAGCCTAATAATAAACCATCTAGTGTTGCTTCTGAAATTAAATTGAAAAGTGCATGTTTACTTGCCACCAAATCTGATATTGATGATCTAGATTTTAGCAAATCTGTTTGCTATGCTTTTGTGTGCAAAGAGGCATTATTTTCACGCAAGGACGTGCCTTCCTCTTTCTAGCGACCCGACCTCAAACGGTCAAGCCTCTGTGTATCCGTGCCATCCCTGGATCGGTATGCTGGCACACACAGTACATCAATGTATATATCAAAGTGCAATCACATGTATAAATAACGTAAAACTGATATATACCTCATAAGTCTCAGCGAAAACAACATAAGGGTGTGGAGTCCATCAACGCCACCGGAAAGTTGAGTGTAGACTGTAACCCTACAACGTAACTCCTTGTAGAAAAAATCCCTGCAACATAAGACGTTGCAACCCTGTAGGTCAGTACATTGAATGTACTGGCAAGTCACATCATAAGAATAATGAACCTATTTGTACATGCAATTTGGCTAGTGGAAAGCTCTAAGTTTAGTTTTTGCATAAAGCTAGTTTTTCCCTAGAATAAAAGATATTATTCTACCACTGTAGTATAGCATAGGAGGAGTTGGTAAACCCAACTTAATCCATTCCCAAAGTTTCATTTAAAACCCAACTGTTTAATTAAGAGTGATGAGATCTCTCAGCATTTCCACTACTAGATGCTCAAGTTGTCCGTAACCGGGGACACGGCTAATCGATTAGGTTTTAACACTCTGCAGAGGTTTGCGCACTTTTCCCCACAAGACTCGATCGCCTCCCTTGAAGTTCTCGCACTTCCTGGCGTTTGAGAACAGGATGACCAAGACATAGTCTTTCGAAAATTTTCCCCCTTAACCCACGGATAGGCCGGTACACCTACATCATTCTACATCTGCTAGCCCATCCCGGAAGGGGTCACACTAACTACTCAACTAAGCCAAAGCCCATATTGGCTTGTGGCTGCACACGTAAGCTTCTAGACATGAGAGTACGATTGATCTCTTTGAGCCTGGGCGGCCGACCACTAGTGGTGCACCACCATGGATTAACGATGCATGCTCCCACTGTACTTCGCCACCATTCAAACCAAAATACCGCCCAGGTAGTTCATTTACATGTCTTGGTCCTGATTACTACTTTGTCACTCATGTCTCACCATGTTCGCTTCCCAAACCACATCTATATTTAGCAAGGCAAAAATAAACTTACACGGTGGTGACAAGGATGTATAGATCAGACCTACCTCAAATGAACTACTAGGTAACGGCATAGCCATCTGGCAACAATAAATCTTACCATGCAACCCTACCTCAAAGGACAAAGTGCATAATAAAAACATAGGTAATTGAAGGAATGGTCAAATGTGAACTTGCCTGGTAATAGTTGATGAAGATTATATCACTCTCAGAAATTTACTTAATAGAACTATTCGTCACTCTCCGATGAAAATCTATAAAGTCAAACATTGCATTCACATAAGCAATCATTTTAGAGAACCAAATAACATGCAACATGAAAAGACTCAGAAAATCCAAATGAACACACAACACACTTAACTATCAAAAGAAAATACTAAGTGCAAAACAACATAGGGCATGGGTGCAAAAAAAATTGTGACGTGGACCACAGTCCATACTAGGCATAGGAGTAAAACTACTATGGACAGATCCTAATGTGTGAAAAATATCGTGAGATAGGTCCAAGTGATAGGGTTTAGCTACAGTGACAAAACGCAAAAAGAATCACATCAATCGGAGCTACGGTTTAGGAGATATGGCCATTTGAAGTTCGAAGTCAAATCTGAATAAAGTTCAAATTTGAATTTGGAAAAGTTTACAAACATGATGCTACTTGATAGATCAAATCGTGACGAAGAATTTGCCACTGGTTTCGTCGAATTTGGACTTACGGTTAAAAATTTGTGGCTAAACAAAAATCAGGGACTAATCTGCTAATTATATGGACCTAACCGTGAAAGTTTTATTCACGACCAGGTCCCTGGCCACGTGGCGGCTTTCGGGTGGCTGAGCAGCGTTCGCGGCTTAGGCTAAACGGCGAACGGCCACTAAATAGGCAAATCAGAGGCAGCGGCTTAATACAACAAAAACCGAGGTCGGTTTAACTAAACCGCATGGTTTATTAAAAACCGGAGTTAACCGATTTAACACAAAAAAACGGACCGGGCGAACGTCTTCTTACCGACGACGACGACGAAAGGAGATGGCGGCGTGAGCGTCGAGCGGCAGACGGGGCAGCGGCTCCGGCGGTCCTCGGCGGCAGCGAACGGGTCGGGGAGGTGCGGTGCGGCGCTCGCGGTCCGGTGGTGTAGTCGGCGGGCGGTGGGGTGCCGGCGACGACCGGAGGGAGGCGGCGGCGTCCGGAGCTTTGGTGAGGGCGCGACACGTTGGGGTGGCAACTCCGGGGAGTTCCGGCGACAGCGGAGGCCACCGGAAGTTGCGGCGCATCCAGGGCGTTCGGATGCTGGTGCTGCGGGCCGTCGGCGGCGTCCAGACAGGCGGAGGAAGGGCAGCGGCGCTCCGCTCACTCCGGCGTGGTCGGACGTGCTCGGGGCGGTCGTTCCCTCGGAACCTATGGGCCAAAACCATGTCAACAAGATTTCCTAGGATGGGGCGACTCGATTGACAAAGATATGGAGGTCAGGGAGTGCTCCCTGACGACGGAATGGACCGTCGAAGACCTCGGCTCCGGCGAGATGCGAAGTGATGGGATGGCGGCTAGAAGCGGCGTGGGGAGCGGCAAGACGGTGAGATCGAACGAGGAGCCTCGAGGGCTTCTTATAGGCGCAGTAGGGACTCCGGTGGCGAGGGGATAAGCCTCATCCGCGAGGGAAACGACCGGCGGGTTCGGCGGCGCACGCAGCATCCCTGCCGTGCTCTGCGCGGGAGGTTGGAGACGAGCTAGGGAAGTGGGGCCCACGGGTCAGTGGTCGCGGCAGGTAGCGAGCGAGGGGGGAATGGGGTGCGGGTGGCCGGCGCTTAAGGCCTTCGGGCGCTCGGGCAGGCTGCGGGGCTGGCTGGCTCTTGGGCCGAAGAGCATGGGCCGGCTCGGGCGCGCGTTTGTGTGTGTGTGTTTTTTTATAAAAAGTTTTTTTAACAATCAGAAAAAACAAACAAACTGAGTAATAATAAAAAAACTATATAGCCATATTATATATCAAAATGCTTAGAAAAATACCAAGAATAAGATGAACTATTTTCCAAGTTCAAATAAATTCCAAAAAAATTCATAAAAGTCAAACAGTGCTACTTTTGCATTTAAAATCAACAAAAATCATTTTTTTAAATAGCAAAATGGTTTCAAATTTATTTTATCCTAATTTTCCATTGAAGGGAATCATTTTACCCTTATTTCCATTTATTATTTTTGTAGGAGAAAATATTTTGAAAAGAAACTCAAATAACTCCCAATTGGATTTGAATTTGGAATTTCAAACAACTTCAAATGGAAAATGCGTTTCAAATAACTTCAAAGTGACTTCCAGTTTATTTATTTGAAAGTTCCAACTCTCTTTCTTCAAATATGAAGAAGTCATTTTATCTTCCCTCATGAACTCATTGAGTTGCTTAAAGTTTCTAAATTTGAAATATTTCAACTGAAATTCAAATCATTTTCAAACCCCTTTTCATTTCCACTAATGGAAGAAGTCATATTATCTTCACTCTATGGTTTTGTAATGAAATGAATTTGAACTCACGGAGATCAAAATGCAAGATGAAAAGTTTTGGGAAAGTCCTTTTATTCCCTCTCATTCAACTTTCAAAAAGTTTTCAATTTCCAATCATTTTCACACAATCAACCACACAACAACCAAACAAACAATCATAATAATTTATTTAATATAACATTCCAAAATTTAGAATTTTGGGATGTTACACTCTTTGCCTCCTGTTGTCACTCACATTTTGCAGGAGTTCGCTGATGTCTTTCCACAAGACATGCCACCGGGATTACCACCTATTCGAGGGATTGAGCATCAAATTGACTTAATTCCCGGTGCATTATTACCCAACCGTGCACCATACCGTACCAATATATAGGAGACGAAGTAGATTATGCGTCAAGTACAAGAACTGCTTGACAAAGGTTATATACGCGAATCCCTTAGTCCTTGTGCTGTTCCTATCATTTTAGTACCGGAAAAGGATGGTATGTTGCGTATGTGCGTTGATTGAAGAGGCATTAATAATATTACTATTCGTTATCGTCATCCTATTCCTAGGCTAGATGATATGCTTGATGAATTGAGTGGCTCTACAATATTCTCCAAAGTTGATTTGCGTAGTGGATACCATCAAATACGTATGAAATTGGGAGATGAATGGAAAACAACATTTAAAACTAAGTTTGGATTATATGAGTTGTTAGTCATGCCTTTTGGGTTAACTAATGCACCTAGTACTTTCATGAGATTAATGAACGAAGTTTTACGTGCTTTCATTAGACGATTTGTGGTAGTTTACTTTGATGACATATTGATTTATAGCAAATCTTTGGAGGAACATTTGGAACATTTACGTGTTGTTTTTATTGCTCTACGGGATGCACGTTTGTTTTTTTACCTTGGAAAGTGCATCTTTTGCACCGACCGAGTATCTTTTCTTGGCTATGTTGTTACTCTACAGGGAATTGAAGTTGATAAAGCCAAGATTGAAGCTATTGAGAGTTGGCCGCAGCCCAAAACGGTCATGGCAACATTATTTATGGCCCAAGGAATTTGTTATACATTCTGATCATGAATCTTTGAAACACATTAAAAGTCAAGCAAAACTGAACCGTAGATATGCTAAATGGGTTGAATTCATTGAGACTTTCCCTTATGTCATTAAACACAAGAAGGGTAAAGAAAATGTTATTGCGGATGCATTGTCTCGTCGTTATATACTATGCTTTCACAACTTGACTTTAAAATATTTGGTTTGGAGACCATCAAAGATAAATATGTGCATGACGCTGAATTTAAAGATGTATTGCAGAATTGTAAGGAAGGGAGAACTTGGAACAAGTTCGTTCTTAACGATGGATTTGTGTTTCGTGCTAACAAGCTATGCATTCTAGCTAGCTCCATTCGTCTTTTGTTGTTGCAGGAGGCGAATGGAGGAGGATTAATGGGACACTTTGGCGTCAAGAAGACGGAGGATATACTTGCTACACATTTCTTTTGGCCAAAGATGAGACGAGATGTGGAGCGTTTTGTTGCACGCTACACTACATGTCAAAAAGCTAAGTCACGACTCAATCCTCATGGTTTATATATGCCTTTGCCTGTACCGAGTGTTCCTTGGGAGGATATATCTATGGACTTTGTTTTAGGTTTACCTCGAAAAAAGAAGGGGAGGGATAGCATAGTTTTTGTCGTGCATAGGTTCTCGAAAATGGCACAATTTATACCATGTCATAAAAGCGATTATGTTGTTAATGTTGCTGATTTGTTCTTTCATGAAATTATTCGCTTGCATGGTGTGCCAAATACTATTGTTTCAGATCGTGATACTAAATTTCTTAGCCACTTTTGGAGAAGTTTATGGTCTAAGTTGGGGATTAAACTGCTTTTTAGTACTACTTGTCACCCCCAAACTGATGGACAAACTGAAGTAGTCAATAGAACATTGTCTACTATGCTTAGGGCTGTTTTGAAGAATAATAAGAAAATGTGGGAAGAATGCTTGCCTCATATAGAATTTTCTTATAATCGTTCATTGCATTCTACTACTAAGATGTTCCCTTTGAAATTGTCTATGGTTTCCTACCTCGTGCACCTATTGATTTGTTGCCTCTTCCATCGTCGGAGAAGGTTAATTTTGATGCTAAAGAACGTGCTGAATTGATTTTAAAATTGCATGAGGTAACTAAGGAAAACATTGAGCGTATGAATGCTAAATATAAACTTGCTGGAGATAAGGGTAGAAAACATGTTGTGTTTGCACCTGGAGATCTTGTTTGGTTACATTTGCGTAAGGATAGATTTCCTAATTTGCACAAATCAAAGCTAATGCCACGTGCTGATGGTCCTTTTAAGGTGTTAGAGAAAATGAATGATAATGCATATAAACTTGAGCTGCCTGCAGATTTCGGGGTTAGTCCCACTTTTAACATTGCAGATTTGAAGCCTTATTTGGGTGAGGAAGATGAACTTTCGTCGAGGACGACTTCATTTCAAGAAGGGGAGGATGATGAGGACATCAATACCATTGTTACACCCACAGCCCCTGCTGCTATACATACTGGACCAATTACTAGAGCTCGCGCACACCAATTGAATTATCAGGTACTTACGTTTCTTGGTAACGATTCTAATGTTCATGAGAATATGATGCTGCCTAAATTGGATACATTTGTTTTGCTTACAAATGCAGGGCCTAGCTTGGACAAGAAAGTTGAACCTTGGAGCAAGTTCAAGCATGGAGATGATGGCATGTGCAAGGGGATCAAGAACGGAGTTACAATTGGTGAATTTGGGACTTTGAAGCCATAATAAGGAGTGCACGAAGCCTTGGACAAAATATACAAGATGCCACTTCATAAATTTTGTCCAGAGGCTATTCTAGGTGTTGCGTCACCTTATTATTGGGCTAGGCCCATGTATTTTCGAAATACTTAAGTGTAGGTTGTTTTTTGAGTCCGTATGTGTGGGGAAACAAGAGTTAGGGTTGGTTTCGGACGCCTCCTCCAAGGGCCACGAAATTCCCCCCACTCCCTCCATATATACAACCCTTAGGGCGTCGTTTAGACTTTGCGTTTTTTTAGATTAAAAGTTCGCCATAGCTGCAACTTCGCGTACTTCATTTGTGTCCAACGACCAGACCAAGGCATCACAGAACCCCACCTTCATTAATAAAGCTTTCCTCTGTTATTCGCAATATCCAGATTGCAATCTCGGTTTCTTGCTTGTTCTTCGTTTGCTCGCAGGAAATAGACCCTCTGATAGAGGCTAAGGTGTCCCGATGTTTCGATGAGATGCTGGCTATCGTTTTCTGTGGGAGTCGACCTTGACGATCCGACTACGAACGTGCGAGACGTCGCGCCTTAGCAATCACTAAACCAACTTCCGAGGGTTATTGACCACGCCGGAGCACGATCAACCTGATCACGAGGGTCTGTTTCCTGCGAGCAAACGAAGAACAAGCAAGAAACTGAGATTGCAATCGGGATATTGCGAATATAAGATGAAAGCTTTATTGATCAAGGTGGGGTTCTGTGACGTCTTGGTCTGGTCGTTGGACACAAACGAAGTACGCGAAGTTGTGGCTATGGCGAACTTTTAATCTAAACAAAACCCAAAGTCTAAACGACGCCCTAAGGGCTGTATATATGGAGGAAGAGGGGGGAATTTCGTGGCCCTTGAGGGTGGGGTCCGAAACCAACCCTAACTCTTGTTTCCCCACACATACGGACTCTAAAAATAGCCTATACTTAAGTATTTCGAAATTACATGGGCCTGGCCCATTAATAAGGTGACGCAGCACCTAGAATAGCCTATGGACGAATATTATGAAGTGCCATCTTGTATATTTCGTCCAAGGCTTCATGCACTCGTTATGGCGGCTTCAAAGTCCTGAAATCATCACTTGTAACTCCGTTATTGATCCCCTTGCGCATGCCATCATCTCCACGCTTGGTCTTGCTCCAGTGTTCATCCCTCTTATCCATGCCGGGCCCTTCATTTGTATGCAAAACAAATGTATCCATTTTAGGCAGCATCATATTCTCATGAACAATAGAATCATTACCAAGAAACGTGTATTGGCGTGCGCGAGCTCTAGTAATTGGTCCACTATGTATAGCAGTAGGGGCTGCGGGTGTAACAATGGTATTGTTGTTCTCATCACATTGTCTCGTCGCTATACCATGCTTTCATAACTTGAATTCAAAATATATGGTTTGGAGACCATCAAAGATCAATATGTGCATGATGTTCTTTTAAATATGTAATGCAGAATTGTAAAGAAGGAAGAACGTGGAGCAAGTTCGTCGTTAATGATGGATTTGTGTTCCGTGCTAACAAGCTATGCATTCCAGCTAGCTCCGTTCGTCTTTCGTTGTTGCAGGAGGCGCATGGAGGAGGACTAATGGGCCACTTTGGCGTGAAGAAGACGGAGGACGTACTTGCTACACATTTCTTTTTGCCAAAGATGAGAAGGGATGTTGAGCATTTTGTTTCTCGCTGCACTACATGTCAAAAAGGTAAATCACAACTCAATCCTCATGGTTTATATATGCCTTTGCCTGTACCTAGTGTTCCTTGGGAGGATATATCTATGGACTTTGTTTTAGGTTTACCTCGAACAAAGAAGGGGGGGGATATCATATTTGTTTTCGTGGATAGGTTCTCGAAAATGGCACACTTTATACCATGTCATAAAAGCGATGATGCTGTTAATGTTGTTGATTTGTTCTTTCGTGAAATTATTCGCTTGCATGGTGTGCCAAATACTATTTATTTCAGATCGTGATACTAAATTTCTTAGCCACTTTTGGAGATGTTTATGGGCTAAGTTGGGGACTAAACTGCTTTTTAGTCCTACTTGTCACCCCCAAACTGATGGACAAACTGAAGTAGTCAATATAACATTGTCTACTATGCTTAGGGCTGTTTTGAAGATAATAAGAAAATGTGGGAAGAATGCTTGCCTCATATTGAATTTGCTTATAATTGTTCATTGCATTCTACTACTAAGATGTGCCCTTTTGAAATTGTGTATGGTTTCTTACCTCATGCACCTATTGATTTGTTGCCTCTTCCATCTTCGAAGAAGGTTAATTTTGATGCTAAAGAACGTGCTGAATTGATTTTAAAAATGCATGAGTTAACTAATGAAAAAATTGAGCGTATGACTACTAAATAAAAACTTGCTGGAGATAAGGGTAGAAAACATGTTGTGTTTGCACCTGGAGATCTTGTTTGGTTACATTTGTGTAAGGATAGATTTCCTAATTTGCGCAAATAAAAGCTAATGCCACGTGCTGATGGTCCTTTTAAGGTGTTAGAGAAAATAAATGATAATGCATATAAACATGAGCTGCCTGCAGATTTTGGGGTTAGTCCCACTTTTAACATTGCAGATTTGAAGTCTTATTTGGGTGAGGAAGATGAGCTTTCGTCAAGGACGCCTTCATTTCAAGAAGGGGAGGATGATGAGGACATCAATACCATTGTTACAACCACAACCCCTGCTGCTATACATACTGGACCAATAACTAGAGCTCGCGCACGCCAATTGAATTATCAGGTACTTTTGTTTCTTGGTAATGATTCTAATGTTCATGAGAATATGATGCTGCCAAAATTGGATACATTTGTTTTGCTTACAAATGAAGGGCCTAGTTTGGACAAGAAAGATGAACCTTGGAGCAAGTTCAAGCATGGAGATGATGGCATGCGCAAGGGGATCAAGAACGGAGTTACAAGTGATGATTTCAGGACTTTTAAGCCACCATAATGTGTGCATGAAGCCTTGGACGAAATATACAAGATGCCACTTTATAAATTTCGTCGAGAGGCTATTCTAGCTGCTGCGTCACCTTATTATTGGGCCAGGCCCATGTATTTTCGAAATACTTAAGTATAGGTTGTTTTTAGAGTCTGTATGTGTGGGGAAACAAGAGTTAGGGTTGGTTTCGGACCCCTCCTCCAAGGACTATGAAATTCCCCCCTCTTCCTCCATATTGTAACGCCCTCGATGCGGCTATATCTCCCACGTGTCGAAGCACGACTTAGAGGCATAACCGCATTGAAAACAATGCCGCAAGTGAGGTAATCTTCACACAACCCATGTAATACATAAGGGAAAGAGATACATAGTTGGCTTACAATCGCCACTTCACACAATTACATGAATAAAGCATTACAACATCCAAATACAATCAAGGTCCGACTATGGAACCAAAATAAAAGAAGAACCCCAAATGTGACAAGGTCCCCGATCAACCCCAACTGGGCTCCACTACTGATCAACTAGAACGAAACAACACAAAAGACATGATCTTCATCGAGCTCCTCCTTGATCTTGGTTGCATCATCTGCACGGACTCAATGACACCTGCAAACTGGTTTTGGAAGTATCTGTGAGCCATGGGGACTCAGCAATCTCGCACCCTCGTGATCAAGACTATTTAAGCTTATGGGTAAGGCAAAGGTATGAGGTGGAGCTGCAGCAAGCGACTAGCATATATGGTGGCTAACATACGCAAATGAGAGCGAGAAGAGAATGCAAAGCACGGTCGATAAAAGTATGATCAAGAAGTGATCCTAAAACAACCTACATCAAGCATAACTCCAACACCGTGTTCACTTCCCGGACTCCGCCGGAAAGAGACCATCACGATAACACACGCGGTTGATGTATTTTAATTAAGGTCAACTTCAGGTTTTCTACAACCGGACGTTAACAAATTCCCATCTGCCCATAACCGCGGGCACGACTTTCGAAAGTTCAAATCCCTGCAGGGATGTCCCAACTTAGCCCATCACAAGCTCTTACGGTCAATGAAGGAATAGACCTCCTCCCGAGACGTTCCGATCAGACTCGGTATCCCGGTTCTACAAGACACTTCGACAAGTTAAAACAAATCCAGCAACACCACCCGAATGTGCCGAAAAATCCTGATAGGAGCTGCACATATCTCGTTCTCAGGGCACACTCAGATGAGCGCTCCGTACAACTAAAACCAAACCTCGAGTTTCCCCGAGGGGGCGCTGCACAGGACTCTAGTTCGGACCAACACTCAGAGGAGCACTGGCCCGGGGGGGTTAAAATAATGATGACCCTTGAGTCTGCAGAACCCAAGGGAAAGAAATGGCTTGGTGGCAAATGGTAAAACCAATGTTGAGCATTGCTGGAAGAGTTTTATTCAAGGCGAACTGTCAAGGTGTTCCCATTATTACCCAACCGTGTAAGGAACGCAAAATCCGGGAACATAACATCGATATGACGGAAACTAGGGCGGCAAGAGTGGAACAAAACACCAGGCATAAGGCTGAGCCTTCCACCCTTTACCAAGTATATAGATGCATTAAGATAACAAGGCAATATAATGATATCCCAACAAGTAAATAATGTTCCAACAAGGGACGGTCTCCAATCTTCACCTGCAACTAGCAACGCTATAAGAGGGCTGACCAAAGCGGTAACATAGCCAATCAACGGTTTGCTAGGACATGGTGGATTAGAGGTTTGACATGGCAATTTGGGAGGCATGATAAGCAAGTGGTAGGCATCGCAGCATAGGCATAGCAAAAGAGCGAGCAACTAGCAAGCAAAGATAGAAATGATTTCGAGGGTATGGTCATCTTGCCTGAGATCCCGCAAGGAAGAAGAACGAGACCATGAAGAAGACAAACGGACGTAGTCGAACGAATACTCACAACACGACGTTACCGGATTACCGAGACGAGGTACACCGGAAAGAAAGCAAACAACATAGTAAACAACCAACACATCAACATGGCATGATGCACAAACAAATATGATGCATGTCCGGTTTAATGAAGCATGGCATGGCAAAGTGCACAAACAACACTACAAGTTAAGTGGAGCTCAATATGCAACGAGTTGCATATTGACGGAACACCACGTGATTTATTTAGTTCGATCTTTTTTATGTACCCAACAATATTAAATGTTGTTAGCATGGCAAGAGGGTGAAGCATAATAAAACTATCTAATCTAGGCAAGGTTAAATGAGGCCGGAACGACAAACAACAAGTCCGGAAACTCCTTATGTGCATATATTAGGTTTGGTACTGTTCTGCCCTACACAATTTTATAGTTGTTAAACATGCAAAGATGATGCCACCATGTTAAACTAGGCAAAATTCTACCCCATTTACATATAAAGTTTGCTAAAAATGGAGCTACGGTTATTTAGTTATGAATTAAATCATTTTAGCATGGCATAGGAGCAAATTAAAGCAAACATCATTTTAAACATCTCAAACATGCATGAAAGTTGGATATTATTAATCTAGACAAAATTCTAAACAAGTTTCATATATAAATCATTTAGATCTGATGCACGGTTGTGAAGTTATTAAATGCATGAAACTAGGGGGGTTTTCTGTAAAACTGCAATTCCCTGGAAATTAGCTAAATTCATAGAGACTGGAAAAAACATCCATGGGCTGAAACTGGTGCAAGTATGGGCCAACTGGAAAAAAAAACAAAAGGGACGCTGCTCGGGGGGCGTCTCACCATGGACCAAGGGAGATGGGCCTTGGCGCGGTGTAACAGAGGAGCAGCTGGGCCTTGGCCAGAGGCTGGCCCATGCTGGAGCAGCCAAGGTCAACGCGTGCGTGCACCCGCAGCGAGACGAACCAGGGGTGCGGCCATGGTCGCGGGGCTCGCAGCGGCGCGAGATCCGGCGCGGAGGGCGGCGGAGCACTGCAGGGGAGGTGAGGAACGGGCAGCTCCGGCGATGGGGGTTCCGGATCCGGGCGGAGATGGCCGGCGGCGTCGACCTGCGAAGGGCATAGAGAGAGATACCATGAGAGAACAGGGAGACGGAGAGGGAGCAATGAAGAGAGAGGAGAGCAGGGAAGGCGGCCTGGGGTCACCGGCGGCGGCTCCTGGTCGCCGGAGTTCGGCAGCGCGGAGATGGGGTCGCCGACGAGGCAAGGCGAGGCGGTGGTAGCGAGCCGACGCAGGAGACGTTCGGGAACGAGGGCTATAGCGATGTACGAGCAGCGGCGGAGCGATCCGGGCCCAGATGGGCGCTGGCGGGCTGCCCGCGGGCTAGGCAGGCCTGCGTCTGGAGAGAGGAGGCTGGAGGCAGGGACGACAAGTGGCGGCGCTCGGTTAGCCGATCCGGTGGCTGGGTGGCGGCGCAGCCACTGGGACGCTGCCAAGTGGCGCTGGTGAGGTGGCTGGCGCCAGATTTGGAGGGGGAAGGAGGCTGGTGGCATGGAATTTGAGGAGGGAGGTGGCAGGGAGGTAGGGGAAGGGTTAGGCTACCAAATTTGGAAGGGGTTGTCCATATATAGGCAGGGATGGCTAGGGTTTGGGTTTAGGGGGGTTTTTGGAGCGTTTCAGAGCCTCCGATTGCGATCTGACGGACCAGAACGGAGGGGGGTTTAGGTGGGCTGCAGGTGGGTTGTGAAGAGAGGTTGGGCTGAGATGAGAGGAGAGGAGTGCAGCCCGGCAACTGTTTCCGGAGAACGAAAACGTCCGACGTTAGACCGGCTATACTGCCGCTATAGTTAACGATTGGGCTATCAAATGAACTCCGAATGTGATGAAACTTGACAGGCAGTCTATCTACACTATAATAAGACCACACGTCAACTCTCATCTCATTCTGAGAACATTTGCCGGCCACTTATAAAATACTATTTCAGACATGCCGCGGGCGCGTGCAAGTGTGGTTGGGCTCAGAACGGACACCAGAGAGAACGAGGAGGCCATGACGGATGCAAGTTTTCGAAAACATGCAGATGCAATGCGGATGATGGCATGGCAAGATGCAACACACAAGCGAATGACAAGGCAACAACAACGAATAACTGGAGGACACCCGGCACATCGGTCTCGGGGCATCACAACACTCCACCACTATGAGAGGATCTCGTCCCGAGATCTAGAATGGCACCGGAGGTAAAATGGAAGAGAAAGAGAAGAGGTAAAACTAAGTTGCTCCTTTGACAAACGAGTGAAACCAAAGAACCTTGAAAAGGTTAAGCTAATTTTAGAGAAGAATACGATGGAGATGAATGAAGTTAATAGTCTCCGTCAGAAAAGAGAAATAAGGAAGAGCAACTTTGGGCAGCACTCCGATTGAAAAGAAAGGAAATTGAATAAGAACTTGATAAGATGAGAAGGTACTTGATGACATTACAAAACACTGCCTCCGGAACTATTAAATGAATGGAACGAGGAAAGGATATGATCAACAAAGCTTGACTTGAAACCACCAGAGATGAATTTTTTTTCAAGGATGATGACCTTGAGGCTCCGTTAAAATCTTCATGAGAATCACCGGATAAGAACATTGACGGAAAGGAATGAAGAGGCCTCGCATCAATAAGATGGTTCATTGATTAAGAAATCTGAATCCTTGAAGAAAAACGGGGGGGGGGGGGGGGAAAAAACAAAGACAACTTGGAAAACGGATGAAGCGAACACCATTGAAAAGAACTGATAAATGATCTTGCGAATATTGAAGTGATCGGGTCCACTTGAAGAGAGACACGCCGGTTGAAAAGGATTGACATGACAATCTCGATTATCACGAGGGATTAGTATTCACATAGAAATATGAGAACACTGCTTGGGGAAGGTATGGAGTCAACACTTGACATTGAAGCAACTCGAATACCACAACTCAAAACAAAAACAAAGGATTGGCTTGCAGAATAAGCCGGAACAAACATATGATTGAGATTTCGTCCAAAGTTTTCGTAGTGGGGCCTACACGGGCTCGATCGTACAGCACCATCATGTACAAGGCAGTGCACATGACATACGAAGCGTCCCCGAGTCTTCATAGCCAAGGACTCTTTAAGACACAACGAGACCACTGTAAAACCAACCGTGAATAGGCAGACCACTAGACGTCGAACCCCAATTTCATATCATACATCTGACGGAAAGATATCCTAAGAGCTACTTGAATTCCCACTTATAAACTCCCGAAATTTTCCAGTTATGCAATCAGGTGTTGGGGATACAGGGGAAGCATAATATCTCACCCAAATCTAGAAACCCTACATCCAGCTGTATCCATCCTTCAACACATAACCAAGAAACCTTCGGAAATCGTCTACCTCAACCTTCGAAAAGCATCCATTATACAAGTTATGGCAATACTCCCAAACTCCCGCCCCAGTACTGGGTGGCGTCGAGGTTATCTCACCAACGAACTGCATAAAGGAGATTTTTGATGTCGGCGTACTAAACTCAGGTATTCCAGAACAGCAACGATAAAATTATGACGACAACACCTCGGAGCGACTCCCCGGGACACTACCACAAAACCCCTGATAGGAGGCACCAAGACAATGTTCTTGTCACAAAACCATCGAAACGATTCCATGATACCCGCGTGATCCTAAAAAAAATTTAGTGAAATTTGAGAAGAGAAGAGTCAAAACTCTACGTCAGGATGTCTTACCATAGCGATGAGGGGACTGGGAAGTAAAAAGAATTCCTAAACTCTCCGATATATAATTCCTAAATGACTCAAAACATTTTTTCTAGACTCAACAACGCCAGCGATTCGATCAAGCAGGGGGCTCCTAAGGTCAGGGAAGGCTCTGATTACCAACGTGTAACGCCCTCGATGCGGCTATATCTCCCACGTGTCGAATCACTATTTAGAGGCATAACCGCATTGAAAGCAATGTTGCAAGTGAGGTAATCTTCATACAACCCATGTAATACATAAGGGAAAGAGATATATAGTTGGCTTACAATCGCCACTTCACACAGTTACATGAATAAAGCAATACAACATCCAAATACAATCAAGGTCCGACTACGGAACCAAAATAAAAGAAGAACCCCAAATGCGACAAGGTCCCCAATCGACCCCAACTGGGCTCCACTACTAATCAACTAGAACAAAACAACACAAAGGACAACATCTTCATCGAGCTCCTCCTTGAGCTTGGTTGCATCATCTGCACAGACTCAACGGCACCTGCAGACTGGTTTTGGAAGTATCTGTGAGCCACGGGGACTCGGCAATCTCGCACCCTCGCGATCAAGACTATTTAAGCTTATGGGTAAGGCAAAGGTATGAGGTGGAGCTGCAGCAAGCGACTAGCATATATGGTGGCTAACATACGCAACTGAGAGCGAGAAGAGAAGGCAAATCACGGTAGATAAAAGTATGATCAGGAAGTGATCCTAAAACAACCAACGTCAAGCATAACTCCAACACCGTGTTCACTTCCCGGACTCGGCCGGAAAGAGACCATCACGGTAACACACGCGGTTGATGTATTTTAATTAAGGTCAACTTCAGGTTTTCTACAACCAGACGTTAACAAATTCCCATCTGCCCATAACCGCGGGCACGGCTTTCAAAAGTTCAAATCCCTGCAGGGGTGTCCCAACTTAGCCCATCACAAGCTCTCACGGTCAACGAAGCAATAGACCTCCTCCCGAGACATTCCGATCAGACTCGGTATCCCAGTTCTACAAGACACTTCGACAAGTTAAAACAAATCCAGCAACACCACCCAAAACGCCGACAAATCCTGATAGGAGCTGCACATATCTCGTTCTCAGGGCACACTCAGATGAGCGCTCCGTACAACTAAAACCAAACCTCGAGTTTCCCCAAGGGGGCGCTGCACAGGACTCTAGTTTGGACCAACACTCAGAGGAGCACTGGCCTGGGGGGGTTAAAATAATGATGACCCTTGAGTCTGCAGAACCCAAGGGAAAGAAAAGGCTTGGTGGCAAATGGTAAAACCAATGTTGAGCATTGCTGGAAGAGTTTTATTCAAGGCGAACTGTCAAGGTGTTCCCATTATTACCCAACCGTGTAAGGAACGCAAAATCCGGGAACATAACATCGATATGACGGAAACTAGGGCGGCAAGAGTGGAACAAAACACCAGGCATAAGGCCGAGCCTTCCACCCTTTACCAAGTATATAGATGCATTAAGATAACAAGGCAATATAATGATATCCCAACAAGTAAATAATGTTCCAACAAGGGACGGTCTCCAATCTTCACCTGCAACTAGCAATGCTATAAGAGGGGCTGAGCAAAGCCGTAACATAGCCAATCAACGGTTTGCTAGGACATGGTGGGTTAGAGGTTTGACATGGCAATTTGGGAGGCATGATAAGCAAGTGGTAGGCATCGCAGCATAGGCATAGCAAAAGAGCGAGCAACTAGCAAGCAAAGATAGAAGTGATTTCGAGGGTATGGTCATCTTGCCTGAGATCCCGCAAGGAAGAAGAACGAGACCATGAAGAAGACAAACAGACGTAGTCGAACGAATCCTCACAACACGACGTTACCGGATTACCGAGACGAAGTACACCAGAAAGAAAGCAAACAACATAGTAAACAACCAACACATCAACATGGCATGATGCACAAACAAATATGATGCATGTCCGATTTAATGAAGCATGGCATGGCAAAGTGCACAAACAACACTACAAGTTAAGTGGAGCTCAATATGCAACGAGTTGCATATTGACGGAACACCACGTGATTTATTTAGTTCGATCTTGTTTATGTACCCAACAATATTAAATGTTGTTAGCGTGGCAAGAGGGTGAAGCCTAATAAAACTATCTAATCTAGGCAAGGTTAAATGAGGCCGGAACGACAAAAAACAAGTCCGGAAACTCCTCATGTGCATATATTAGGTTTGGTACTGTTCTGCCCTACACAATTTTATAGTTGTTAAACATGCAAAGATGATGCCACCATGTTAAACTAGGCAAAATTCTACCCCATTTACATATAAAGTTTGTTAAAAACGGAGCTACGGTTATTTAGTTATGAATTAAATCATTTTAGCATGGCATAGGAGAAAATTAAAGCAAACATCATTTTAAATATCTCAAACATGCATGAAAGTTGGATATTATGAATATAGACAAAATTCTAAACAAGTTTCATATATAAATCATTTAGATCCGATGCACGGTTGTGAAGTTATTAAATGCATGAAACTAGGGGGGTTTTTTGTAAAACTGCAATTCCCTGGAAATTAGCTAAATTCATAGAGACTGGAAAAAAAACATCCACGGGCTGAAACTGGTGCAAGTCTGAGCCAATTGGAAAAAAAACAAAAGGGACGCTGCTGGGGGGGGTGTCTCACCATGGTCCAAGGGAGATGGGCCTTGGCGCGGTGCAACAGAGGAGCAGCTGGGCCTTGGCCAGAGGCTGGCCCATGCTGGAGCAGCCGAGGTCAACGCGTGCGTGCACCCACAGCGAGACGAACCAGGGGTGCGGCCATGGTCGCGGGGCTCGCAGCGGCGCGAGATCCGGCGCGGAGGGCGGCGGAGCATTGCAGCTCCGGCGATGGGGGTTCCGGATCCGGGCGGAGATGGCCGGCGGCGTCGACCTGCGAAGGGCATAGAGAGAGAGACCATGAGAGAGCAGGGAGACGGAGAGGGAGCAACGAAGAGAGAGGAGAGCAGGAAAGGCGGCCTGGGGTCATCGACGGCAGCTCCTGGTCACCGGAGTTCGGCAGCGCGGAGATGGGGTCGCCGACGAGGCAAGGCGAGGCGGTGGTAGCGAGCCAACGCAGGAGACGTTCGGGAACGAGGGCTATAGCGATGTACGAGCAGCGGCGGAGCGATCTGGGCCCAGATGGGCGCTGGCGGGCTTCCCACGGGCTCGGCGGGCCTGCGTCTGGAGAGAGGAGGCTGGAGGCAGGGACGACAAGTGGCGGCGCTCGGTTGGCCGATCCGGTGGCTGGGTGGCGATGCAGCCACTGGGACGCTGCCAAGTGGCGCTGGTGAGGTGGCTGGCGCCGAATTTGGAGGGGGAAGTAGGCTGGTGGCACGGAATTTGGGGAGGGAGGCGGCAGGGAGGTAGGGGAAGGGTTAGGCTGCCAAATTTGGAAGGGGTTGTCCATATATAGGCAGGGAAGGCTAGGGTTTGGGTTTAGGGTGGTTTTTGGAGCGTTTCAGAGCCTCCTATCGCGATCTGATGGACCAGAACGGAGGGGGGTTTAGGTGGGCTGAAGGTGGGTTGTGACGAGAGGTTGGGCTGAGATGAGAGGAGAGGAGTGCAGCGTGGCAACTGTTTCCGGAGAACGAAAACGTCCGACGTTAGATCGGCTATACTGCCGCTATAGTTAACGATTGGGCTATCAAACAAACTCCGAATGCGATGAAACTTGACAGGCAGTCTATCTACACTATAATAAGACCACACGTCAACTCTCATCCCATTCCGAGAACATTTCCCGGCCACTTATAAAATACTATTTCGGACATGCCGCGGGCGCGTGCAAGTGTGGTTGGGCTCAGAACGGACACCAGAGAGAACGAGGAGGCCGTGACGGATTCAAGTTTTCGAAAACATGCAGATGCAATGCGGATGATGGCATGGCAAGATGCAACACGCAAGCGAATGACAAGGAAACAAAAACGAATAACTGGAGGACACCCGACACATCGGTCTCGGGGCGTCACACATATATACAGCCCTTAGGGCGTCATTTAGACTCTGGGTTTTGTTTAGATTAAAAGTTCGCCATAGCTGCAACTTCGTGTACTTCGTTTGTGTTCAACGACCAGACAAATACGTCTCAGAACCCCACCTTCATCAATAAAGCTTTCCTTTTATATTTTCAATATCCAGATTGCAATTTCAATTTCTTGCTTGTTCTTCGTTGCTTGCAGGAAATAGACCCTCATGCTCAGGTTGATCGTGCACCGGCGTGGTCAATAACCTCTCAGAGTTGGTTTAGTGATTGCTAAGGCGCGACATCCTCGCACGTTCGTAGACGGATCGTCAAAGTCGACTTCCACCAAAACAATAGCCACCATCTCATCTAAAGACGGGAAACCTTTGCCTCTATCAAAGATGCTCGCCAAGCGCAAATGCACAAGTCCCAACGAGCCCTATTTCACGCCAAGTCCAAGCTTCAAGAGCAAAAGAGAAGACCGCGAGATGACCACCACCAAGACAGAGCTACAACTACACCAATCACTTCGGCATCTTCGCCAAGTGTTATCAAGGCATCTTTGCCTTCGTACGTACAACATCTTCGCCTACTTCCCATGAGTTCGCCTACATCGACATCTTCAACTACAAGGCGACCACCTACGAGTGAGGGTGACAGTTCCATCTTCGGAAGCCCCTCAAGGAAGATGGTCGAGCATGGGAAATTGCCTTCGGTCCTGGAGACGAGGTACGAGGTGCCACATCATATGGGCCTCCAACAACAAGACGGTGATAGGAAGGTCGAGCAAGGGCCATCCCCTTCGACCACGGTGACGAGCATGAACCTCTTCAACTACATGAAGACGGCACCCAAAAGGACTCGTTCTCTGAGTCAAGCTATGAGACCGCACATGAGACCTTATCTTTGGTCTTCGAGGAGAGTGATGATGTGCCATCTTGGCCTTCATCCACGGCTACGACTATGACATGATTGAGAATGGAGACATTTGCACCTACATCTCTCTGACACCCACATATGACTAGATGCCCCAATTGCCACGTGAGGAGAGCCACCACCCCACGAGTGACATGAGTGACTCCACCATATATGAAATTGTGTGCATCTCCTATGAGAGGATGAGTGTAACCACCACTAGCCCCACACATGAGAGCATGCCACACATCCTATGTGAGGTTGAGAGACATTTGAGTGACTCCACCAACCATATGAGTAAGAGCATCATACCGGGAGTGAGTGAGCCACAACACTTAGTGAGGTAGTTGAGACGGCATGTGAAGCCACTATGATTTCTAACGACTTAGCCTCTACTCCGAGTGTGTTTTCTTCTTTGGTGCTAGGTCTCCTACATGACGAAATGCCTACCCTCGACGAGTCCATACCTCCAACGACAAGATGGCCATGGTGGACGATGATGCACCCCCACATTGTTCCATCAAGATGAAGATGACCACGACTTCATCTTTAACACGTCATCTACAATAAATGAGCAATGCTCCAAACGTAACATAGGTGATGGTGCTTCTCTTGTCCCACTAGTGGACTATCTTGCAAATGATTGCTTGCATGATGATGATCACCTTATGGATTCATCACATACTATGTCATGTTTCGATATGCAACCCATTTATGATGAATATGATGATGAGAACATTGATTTGCCTAGTTGTGATGCCATCATCCATAGGATATCATGTGAAAATTCTATTGGTCACATCATGTTCGATAATCCTTTAAACTTGTCATATGCTATGAGTGAGATCTCCCATACTGCATCATTTCAATCTCAACATAGTAACTATGCATGCCCCATTAAAATAAATCTCATTTACACATATGGCATAGATGATGAGATGATGGTCATTGGCTTTTGTTTTTCATGTGATGATATTGCCATGCTTCCTTTACATGATTTGCGCAATTCATCTACTATGCCATGCCATGATCACATAGAACCAAATATGCTTTGTTTTGGATGTTGTCAATATTCTCCATGTGATGTTACCATTAATGCTCATGAGCAGACCCCCATAGTTTCCTCATATATATTAGGAGATTTTGATGCATTCCATACTTTGCATGATTCCCATAATTTCTTGCACCATATGCATTCCATGAATAACAATGATCTACATATTTCTCATGATGCATTACACAATTTGAGTCTCCATTATGCTCTAGATAATAACAAACCTATCATGATGGATGACATGTTTCTATATCATGCATCCCATTTATTTGAGCATTGGATATTTTGTGCTAACCAACACAAGCACGTGCACATCATAATGGATGATGTGTACATATACCACGCACACACAGTTTTTCCTTTGCCTTTCTTTTGTGTAGGTACTCACGTATACTCGTCAACCTCTCAATCCCTAGAGTTGACGAAATGAGCTCTTGAGAGCAACGATGATTTGGGATCCCGTGGAATATCCTTACCACCATTCCCTACGCGTAAGGACTACGCGCATATCTTTTACTTGGCATCACATGGCTATGGGCTATATATCACTTGTTACCTTATGCCCATATTATCGTGTTCAGTTTGCATGTTATGCTTGCTTCTATGCCTTTTCCATGCAATTGTGACCCTTGCTTGCATCTACCCATGATTCACCATTTTACTACTCATATGTGTATTTGCATGCTTGGTGGAGATCCTTGTTGCTATTGCCATTTTTACCATGTGCATCATGCTATTGGTCCTTGTTGTGTTGGGAGAGTCATGATGTCCCATTGCTATTTACATATGGCCTCTAGCCAATACATTGATGATATTTTGCTCATATATTGCCTTCATGCTTGTGATATGTATTGTGCATTATTCATGACCACCATTTGCACACATGACATGCTTGACATGATTCCTTCTAGTATGTTGCATCTTCGCACTACTAGCTTGCTTGACTTGATCTCTATGATTGCTTGCTTTGTCGCATCACCCATGTTCCATTCCTGCTTTCTTGGGTTGATGACATATATGCTCTTGCCTCTCACATGATTTGTCTTGATCATTGTCTCTTGTCTCCATTAGTGGCATCTCTCATATCCCCTTGTATTGATTGCCAACATGTTATGCTTATCGATCATGGAGACTTAGACATATTACTTGTGATACATGCTTGTTTACTTGAGCCTAATGTCTTTGGTTGTAGTCGCATCATATGATTTCATACCATAACACACCTTGTCCTTTCTTATTATAAGAATGATGAAAACACTTGTTGGGTATCTCACCACTCGAATGATAGGTTTTGCATTCCCGCTAACCTCATTTGTTTATTCCGAGTGTTTTTCATGTTCTTTCGTTTTGAAGAAATCACAAGGCACCACTATCACGAGACATATTGGTTATGTGAAGGCGTACATGACATGCAACTCTAACATCTTCGGGAACATTCATAAGGTGAACTCCTTCCCTTTGAGCCGTCCTCACATAAGCATATTGGATGTGTCATTATTTCATTGTTGTTTCCTTCTTCTTGTCCACATGATACACATATTGGAGGGAGGATCAACATTGGAGATGGACCCTATGGACCTTCAAGTTGAGGAGTGCCACAACATGAAGCTTTGGTACAACACCACACATAACAAATTTGCACCCTATGCATGGATTGACTCACATTATGATTGCCTTGTTGCATCTTGTATTCCCTATGTTGTGATCTTCCTTGATGGCATATTCATACATCATGATCATATTGCCCACCATCAATTGCATGACAACATAATCACATTGAGCACCAATTACCATGTTCACACTTTTGATACACCATCCCATTACGACATCATTTTGCACCGTGGTTGCGTCGATCATATTCACAACACATTTGTGTGCACAATGATTGCATTGCTCCCATGAATGCTTTGCATATCATTCTAGATCATCTTGATATGTTTCATGCGCTTTGTCACGAACAATCTTGCCGAACGGACTCATTCTTCTATGATGGACACTTTGTGTGCGCTAACCATTGTATTTCCAAGTGTACTTTGTATTTTCTCATTTTGCATGTACCACATACCGGAGAAACCTTGGGGCACTTGGATTGCGCCATGCCCTCAACTCCGTCCAACTACAAGTCCGTCCACGACAAGCATTTCCATGGTGATGAGGATCACGATCCGAGGTCGGATCTTTCCCAAGGGGGGAGATGATGCGGAGCATCCTACGATCATCCCCATGTTCACTTCGACAACTCCCAATGACCCAAGGATACATAAGATGAGACGTGGACTATATGCCATTGGACACAAGGTGAATTCGCTCCTCTCCGAACTACCACTTTCTATACATGAGACATGGCTACTACCTCAAGCGGAAACACTATATGTGATCATGTACTTGGAGGAAGGCCATGGAATAGCTCCATCCAAAGGACAAGACGGCAAGGACACCAAGTATGAGGGGCAAGAAAGAAGAGCTGCCATTGGAGCTACAGCCACCGGACGACCGGTAGGGACCGTACGTCCGTCACCTGAAGCCCAACCTGCCCAAGTCCCAACCGATGAAAGCTACAGCGAGAGGACGTCCAGCCAGGACCGGACGACCGACCACACCTCCTAGCGAGCGGACGACCGGCCAGGACCGGACATCCGGCGCCACCGCACCCGAGCCAAAATTACTGGAAGTCCGAAATGATCGGACATCCGGCGTCACCTTCACAGAACGGAAATAGCGGAAGCCGGCGACCACCGGACGTCTGAACACCCACGAGCCACTAGACGACCGGTCCCTAACGGACGTTCAGTACCTGTCTGCACACAGTTTCGAGCCGAGGCCCATGTATCCCTCACTTACCCCTTCGTGGCCCTAGACTATATATACTCGTTGTCGGTGTACAAAAAGAGGGGTACACTTTTTGTACCCCTATAACTGTACACGGGCAGTCTGAGCCGCGGATACCACCACACCAAGCAAGGCAAGGGAGGTGAGCCAGGGTAAGACCGAAGCTCAAGAGAACTAGAACGACGCCAAGGCCAAGACCACGAAGAGCAAAGGGGACGAAGCGGACTCCCCTGGCAACATCCTTGCCGGGAGATAGTTCTAGCAGCCCCGGCAAGACCCTTGCCGTGGCGACTCGTGCCGCGCCTACGGAGCAAATCACCCTTGAGTCCACTGCACCCAAAGGGAAAGGATTCGGGAGACATCCCCGTGGTGGCATGCAGATCTTTGTGAAGACATTCATGATCAGATACACACTAAGGAGACGACAACCCTTGGCGGGATCCCAGCTGAGGAAGACCATAAGGCCCCCGGCAAGCGCCTTGCCGGGGATGACAGCAGGCGCCTCGGCAAGACCCTTGCCGGGGCCCCGGCAAGGCCCTTGCCGAGGACACCTGCAGGGCCACCATCAGGCCCACACCGACTAAACCTCCACCACCGCATGCATGCAGCTGCCGACCCAACCAGCTGGGCAGGCACCCGCGTGGTGGCATGCAGATCTTCGTGAAGACCCACCACTGTGCCACCTCCGCTGCCTGCCTACCTACATGGCATCACAGGAGTCGCTGGCCAGGGCGCGTGTCGACACAAGAAGGAGCGGTGACAGACGAGACAGGTTTCTCCCCCGTCCCCGATAAAGCAAGGACACCTAAGCAAGATGCATTAAATGCGCCTTGTCATGTGATGCGAAGGATAACCTCGCAGCACTGTACCCTTTCCACCTCCTGTGTGCCACTGTGGCAACCCCTTTTTTCTATAAAAGGAGGCCCGAGGCGACCATAGGAAGGATTCGGCTTTTTGGAGCTCCTCACGCCCCAGAGCTAGCTCAAGAACACAAATATACAATCCACCAAAGCAGGAGTAGGGTTTTACGCATCCTCGCGGCCCGAACCTGGATAAACGAACCGTGTGCTATCTGTTTGATCTGCTCTTCTCATGACCCCGCGCCCTGCTAACCACAGTAGGGATTCTTGTGATCCCATAGGTGTCGTTCCCACCGACACTCATCCACGTCCTCCTAGTTAGGGTAACATTGTGTTAGCTCATATGTGAGATAGAGCTTCTCTCATCCATCCGGATCTACTCCATTGCGAGGGACCGCTACCTCTTCGGAGAAGATCCACCTTGGATTCAAGACCCCTTCATGGGAAGACCCCTCATGACCTCCACACGGAGAAGAACCGGTTACCTTTGTATCATCCTTTGTTGATCGTGGATCTTCTATCTCCTTTTGTGTTTCGAGGATCTAGCATATGTGTCACCTAATCTCGTTGGTTTGAGTGATTCTCTCGTGTTTTCCCTCGTGTTTCCCCTCATGTTCTTCGTGTTCCTCGTTGGGATCCTCTCCTTTTGTGAAAGATCAACCATCTAGGGTTCCACCCTACATCAGTACCCGCGAGTGAGCTCACCATTAGCGGCAAGAAAGTTTTTTCCCTCAAGGTCGAGGCGCAGAAAATAGCTCTCACTCTACAGGAGCTGCAAACGCAGCCCTCGTCCAAGTGCCAAGAACTATCCACCGCCAACGATGCGGTCCAGGACCTGAAATCCAAACTTGCCATCCTAAAGAAGAATCTTGAATCTGCGAAAGAGCGAGGGAGAGTCTTGGTGTAGAAGCTGACTGCCGAGGAAATCCTCTAGAAGGATGTCCAGAACAAGCACGAGGAGCTGCAAAAGATGCACTCCCTCTGGACAGAGAAACTAGTTTACACAACAGAGCGCCTCACTTCTCAGTTGATATAGATGGACATGAAGAGCTGGAGATTTACCGCCAATGATCATGAGGTCGCCAGTGCCAGAATGACCAAGTTCTTCCACGACCTGATTGAAGCGTTGAAGACGTATCATGACAACACAAATGCCTTCTTTGCCAACAAGTCCCGGCAGTTCACCTGTAGTGTACTTTATGCTGCGCTGCTCAAGCTGGTCCATCCCAATCCAGGGCTCGACATCTCCAAGGTTTTCAAGAAGCTGTCGGCGAACACATACATCACAGTTGCTGACAAGATCGTTGCCCCTTTGCCAACAAGGTCCTCAATGTTCCCAGGGTCCAAGGTGAGCACATTGACTAAGAACATCATTCCATCTATTGCCGCGCTGCCATGTGAATGATACATTCGACCTTAGTTAGGTCTGCACCACTTTTGTGATGTAATATGACTTTGATAGTATGTATGCATGGATGGTATCCCTTGTTTTATTTTGCCTTTTCTTCTTTTATAATTGAGCACCCTACGCTTCCCGGAAAAGCTTGCTGAGGCAAATACTAGCCGCAAACGCTCTGAGAATGGATCCTTAGCAGCCTACCCGTAGTATTACCACCGGCAATCTACCCTTCGACGTTTTCAACACAGCCATCTGAACTGTTGAGTGGACACGAAACAGACAAGGGTGGGAATTATTACGATAGCATTACCTCGCATGTAGGTTCCTTATACAAATACCAGCTTCAAATGAAGGGAATCGCAATTTTTTTTAAGGAATTGGAGTTCAAATTTTTCCAACTTAACTTTTTCTTCTTGATATATTCTTTGGTATGAGGGATGGAAGGTTCTTCCTCCTACCCCCCCCCCCCCCCCCCCCCCCCCGAAATCATGCATGTGAGGAACTCTTTTATCCACATATAGTATTTCTATAGAGAACCATGGTGCACTGAGAATCTTCACGGGGAAAAGTGAAGTGAACAGCTTGCCGCGGCATCCCTGCAACGGCGTGGGCCTGCCGGCTCGGGCGGATACCCAACGAACTTGCGGCAACCCGCAATGCTTCCGGGAACCCAACCTTGCAAGGTAGTTGCCGGCAATGCTGAGCGCGAGCCGGTCAACAACTGGGTTAATCATTCCTATTGTCTTTCCGGGGTGGCTTCCCATTTTCGGTATTCGTTCAAAAGTAGTTTGAGCACTGCTATCATAGCAAGAGGATCACAGCCTCCGCTTGGCTAGACGCGGTCACTCCGATGGCTGCGCTCGCCAGTGTGTTGAGGAGGCAAGGGGTGCGTACCCGCGTCACCCACGCCATCATCGTAGTTTTTGCTAGGAAGTCAGGGCCGATGCCTCCCTCCGGTGCCTCCACCGCCCGCTCCCATCGCGGTGGGCACGGCGAACGCGCTGCCTACACTGGTCGTGCCCACCGTGGTGTTCACACCGTCTACGGCGACGGCGCTGCCTGCTCCGTTCACAAAAGAGTGCAATGGAAGCTTGGATGTGGAAGTTGATGTAGGGTGGAACCCTAGATGGACTATCTTTCATGAAAGGAGCGGATCTCTCGAGGAACACGAAGAATACGAGTGGAAACACGAGGGAAAACGCGAGGGAAAACATGAGAGAAACACTAAAACCAACAAGAATGATCACACATATGCTAGATCCTCGAACACAAAAGAGATAGAAGATCCATAGTCAACTAGGGACAATACAAGTAGCAAGGTCTTCTCCGTGAGGAGGTCTTGATGTTCTTCCTGTAAAGGGGTCTTGAATCTTCTTCGGGGATCTTCTCCGAGGAGGTGCAATCTCCGAGGAGAAGGTAACCATGTGAAAGAGCAAAGCTCTCACACAAAATGAGCCAGTCCGTTGCTAACCCTAGCTAGGAGGAGGGGGAGGTCTATTTATAGTCGTAGTACAAAAGGGGGGCAAAGTGAAGGGGTACATTTGCCGCAGCCTGCAACTGGACACAACCAAGGGCTGGACGTACGGTGGGCGTCAGACGTCCGGAGGCTCGGGATGGTGCGAACGTCCGTAGTTCTTCGGACTTCCGTAGATTATGCTCGGTCACCATGGCGTCGGACGTCCGTAGGGTTCCGGTTGTCCGGTCGCCGGTCGCCGGTCGTCCGGTCTTCCTCGGACTTCCGTTGGTTCCATTCAGTTACAAGGGAGCCGGTCGTTCGGAGATGGTCGGTCGTCCGGAGCCTAGGACGTGTCGGACGTCCGGCTGCTGTAGCTTTCTTTGGCCTGATTTCCTTGGGCTTGATGCTTGGTGTCCTCGCCGTCTTGTTCGATGGATGTCGCTGCTCCATGGCTCTCCTCCAAGTACCTGATCACACATAGTGTTTCTGCTTGAGGTAGCAGCCATGTCTCATGCATAGAAAGTGGTAGTTCAGAAAGGAGCGAGTTGTAATGCCCTCGATGCGGCTATATCTCCCACATGTCGAAGCACGACTTAGAGGCATAACCGCATTGAAAGCAATGTCGCAAGTAAGGTAATCTTCACAACAACCCATGTAAATAGATAATAGGGGGAAAAAGGTACAAAGTTGGCTTACACTCGCCACGTCACACAGAGTACATAAATAGCATTACAATCATCGAATACACTCATGGTCCGACTACAGTACCAAAAATAAAAGATCAACCCAACATGCGACACGGTCCCGATCGCCCCAACTGGGCACCACTACTGATCATCAGGGAAAGACACATTGTAACAGCGTGAGTCTTCGTCGAACTCCCACTTGAGCTCAAGCGCATCATCTAGAACGGAGTCATCGGGCCCTGCATCTGGTTTGGAAGTAATATGTGAGTCACGGGGACTCCGCAATCTCGCACCCTCGCGATCAAGACTATTTAAGCTTATAGGTAAGGCAAGGTAATACGTGGAGCTGCAGCAAGTGACTAGCTTATATGGTGGCTAACATGTTCGCAAAAGAGAGCGAGAAGAGAAGGCAAAGCACGAACGAATAACTATAGACCAACCTACAGCAAATATTACTCCAACACCGTGTTCACTTCCCGGACCCCGCCAAGAAGAGACCATCACGGTTACACATGCAGTTGATTCATTTTAGTTAAGTTAAGGTTCATGTAATCTACAATCGGACATTAACAAATTCCCATTTGCCCATAACCGCGGGCACGGCTTTCGAAAGTCCAAATCCCTGTAGGGGAGTCCCAACTTAGCTCATCACAAGTTCTCATGGTCAACGAAGGATAAACCTTCTCCCGAGACATTCCGATCAGACTCGGTATCCCGGTTCTACAAGACAACTTCGAGAATGGTAAAACAAGTCCAGCAACACCGCCCGAATGTTCCGACAAATCCCGATAGGAGCTGCACATATCTCGTTCTCAGGGCACACTCAGATGAGACATCCTACGAGTAAAACCAAACCTCAAGTTGCCCCGAGGTGGCCCCGCAGTCTGCTCGGTCGGACCAACACTCAGAGGAGCACTGGCCCAGGGGGGTTTAAATAAAGATGACCCTTGAGTCCGCGGAACCCAAGGGAAAAAGTGGCTAGGTGGCGAATGGTAAAACCAAAGTTGGGCATTGCTGGAAGAGTTTTATTCAAGGCGAACTGTCAAGGGGTTCCCATTATCACCCAACCGCGTAAGGAACGCAAAATACGGGAACATAACACCGTTATGACGGAAACTAGGGTGGCAAGAGTGGAACAAAACACTAGGCAAAAGGCTGAGCCTTCCACCCTTTACCAAGTATATAGATGCATTAAGATAACAAGATAATATGGTGATATCCCAACAATAAACAATGTTCCAATAAGGAACGATCTCCAATCTTCACCTGCAACTAGCAACACTATAAGAGGAGCTGAGCAAAGCGGTAACATAGCCAATCAATGGTTTGCTAGGACATGGTGGGTTAGAGGTTTGACATGGAAATTTTGGAGGCATGATAAGCAAGTGCTAGCAATCGTAGCATAGGCATAGCAAAAGAGCGAGCATCTAGCAAGCAAAGATAGATGTGATTTCGAGGGTATGATCATCTTGCCTGCAAAGTTGTCGGAGTTGACTTGATCCTCGTAAGCAAACTAAACGGGCTCGTCGTTAGCGAACTCGTCTCCCGGCTCTACCCAAACAATACAAACAAGCAAAAGGAACACAATCAACCACGTGCAAAGCTCAAACAACATGATGCAAACATGGTATGCTATGCGGGATGCGATATGTGATGCATATGCAAGATTTGACAAGGAATGATTGAATCTGGCCTCAACATGTAAATCCAAGAGTTCCATTGGAAAGGTGAGGTGATTTCGGTTGAAATCAATATAAAGAACACCGGAATCGGATGCACGGTTTGGAAATGGCAAGCAAAACAAATATGGTAACGGTCTGCGACAAACAGCAAGTAGCCATCTAAATGCATTAAGATAATTATGCTACAGCCCTCAAATATTACAACAAAATACATGGAAGGGATCCTCTCATGATTATTGACAAAATATGAACACTGATCTTTGGACAATTCATCCATTACCAGGTTCAAACAAGCATGGCAAAAGTGCAAATGATAAACAGGTTTCGGACTTTGTGAAATTAACACAAGTCTGGAATTTAACATCAGGTAGCACAATTTGGAGAATGAAAACTATATTCTACAAGAAATTAACATGGAAAAACAAGGCATGACATGAAGCTACTCAAAGCACTTAACAAAAATCCCTTAGTGACCTTGAGCCAAAAGGGACCAGAAAATACAATTGCAAGCATGTGAACATGGCAAAAACATAATCAGATCTCGGACTTAGTGAAAAACTGGAGCATGCAAATGTTAACGAGTAGGCATGTTTACGAGCTCGACGCACTCACTACAGACCAAGGCATGGCAAACTAAGCATAACCCATCAAGAATTCATATCATATAAGCTAGCCATGGCAAGAACAACAACATAGCATGCACGGATCAACAACAACATCCTCGGCAAAATCGCTAACATGTAAACAATTTGCGAGGATTCACGAAATAGCAAAAATAGTGCTCGATTGACTCAAGCTAGGGTGCTCCATAATTGCAAACAAGGACATGGATGGATAGATCACCACAATATTAACAAATCATCCTTACTGATCATCCTCAAAAGAGGCACGGATCTCTAGGAAACAACATGAACATATGGCATATTGATAAAATCAGATCAAGGACTTAGAGAAATTCTAAGTCCCTGAAATCAGCATTAACGAATGCACTACTTTGCAAGCTTGTGCTAGTCACCACACATGTCACAAAAATACATGGTAAGCACCTCTGTAAAGATGGCATGGCATATAACAAAACACATGTAGAGCTCAGCGGCATATCATGCACACAATAATCATGGCAAAAATGACAAATAGCTATTTGATGCAGCAGATCTGACAATTATCTCAAATAGCTCTCTTCCAATAGCATTCCGGGCATCAAGATGAGCTCAAATGAAAATGATGCACTGAGATGAAATGATTTACTCACTGAGAGGAACATTTTGATAAAGCATGCATGCAAAACGGAGCAGTATGCTAGGAGATACAGCAGGTCAAACATGCATACATAATGACATGAAACAGGGACTTAGCTGTTTTATGAAAAAAAAACAGAACGGGCGCAGGTGAACTAATAGACGCCTGGGGCGGGGTTTACTGGGCTCTCACCATGGGCCTTGACCCAGAGCATGGAGAGGAGTAGGCCAGCTGCTGGGCCTTGGTGCTTCGGCCCACGCGGGGAGGAGGCGGAGGCGCTCGTCGTCCTCCTCGAGCACCCGCTCGAGCAGGACAGCGGGACGGCGGCGCCCGAGGTCAACGGCGGCGTAGCGGCGACTTCGGCAGGCGGGCACGGCGGGGTTCTGCGGGAATGGACGGATCTAGAGGCGGGGGCGCCGGATCCGTGCTTGATGGAACTCCAAACGGCGGTGGAAGCGGATCGCGGCGGCGGTGCGGTTCCTGTCGAACGGGAGAGAGAGAGATGAGGACGGGAGAGATCGGGCCAGAGGAGGAGGAGCGAGATGGGGATGGGCGCGGTGACCGGTGACCTGGTGCAGACGGCGGACGGCGAGGCTGGCGAGGCGGAGGACGGGCGGCGGCGTGCTCCTATCGCCGGAGTTGGTCGCCGGCGACGGCGCGAAGGCGGCGGCGAAGATCCGTCAAGGCGGGTGCGGGCGGCGAGGTTGCGGGCTCCCTCGGGCCGGGGTCGGGTCCGAACTGGGCTTCACAGGCCCCACAGCGAAGTGGGCGCGGATGGACACGTGGCGCGCAGCAATTGGTCCAGGCGGTGGGGTTGATGATGTGGCGACGCCCGATTGGTGCAGGGGACGTGACCGGCGGACACGTCCGGCGGCGGGGTTTTCGTCCGGCGGCGCAAGAGGAGCGGGGCTAGGGTTTGGACTGCGGGATTTCGGGGGAGAGCACTTATTTATAGGTAGAGGGAGCTAGGAGACTCCAAATGGAGTGCGGTTTTCGGCCATGCGATCGTGATCGAACGCTCTAGATGATGGAGAGGGTTTAGGTGGGTTTTGGGCTAAATTTCAAGGGTGTTGGGCTGCAACACAAACGAGGCCTTTACGGTTACCTGGTTAACTTTGGAGTATCAAACGGAGTCCAAATTACACGAAACTTGACAGGCGGTCTACCGGTAGTAAACCAAGGCCGCATGGCAAGTCTCGGTCCAATCTGGAACTTTTTAACCCCCACACACGAAAAGAGGTAGAAAGGGGCACCGGAGGAGATAGGAGCGCCGGAATGCAAAACGGACAACGGGGAAAATGCTCGGATGCATGAGACGAACACGTATGCAAATGAAATGCACATGATGACATGACATGTAATGCATGACACGCAAGCAATGACAAGGCAACAACAGCGAATAACTGGAAGACACCTGGCACATCGGTCTCGGGGCATTACAACACTCCACCACTACGAGAGGATCTCGTCCCGAGATCTAGAACGGCACCGGAGGGGAAAACGGAAGAGAAAGAGAAGGGGTGAAACTAAGTTGCTCCTTTGACCAATGAGTGAGACCAAAGAACCTTGAAAAGGTTGCGCAAAATGAAAGAAAGAAAGCAACGGAGAAGAACAAAGTTGAAAGCACTCTCGTAGGGAAAAGGAACAAGGAATTACAAATTCGGACATCACTTCGGTTGAAAAGAGATGAAAGACTTGATAAAATGAAACAGCTTGAGCAAAGGGGCACAACACTTCGGTTAAAAGGATAAGCATGACAAGGACAAGAAGAAGGTTGGAAGAGAGCAGCAACACAATGCCTCCCGGAGAGAGAAATAGAACATAGATGATAAAAATAAAAGAATGGAGAAGAAAATGCCAACTTCTGCCACAAAAGAGTTTGAAAAGGCATCTTTAGGAGAAGGGTCGAACGGAGTTGTTGGAACACCAACAACGAAAAGAATACGCTTGATATGGTCTTATGGAATACATCTCAAATTATGAGGTGACAACGTGCCATTCACGGGAAAAGAATTGATTGGATTGATAAGAACAAGAAGGAGACGAGAAACTTATTTCACCGTAAGGATAAATGAAGAACTTGGATCATTTATAATCACCATAGATAGCAACAATCCTTAGGGAAGGCTTTAGGTGAAATATAACCCAAGATAATTCCAACGAAGAGGTTGATGGATTTAAAAATATCTCATTCTTAACAACATTCGAATCATGAAACATGAACTCAGATTATCAAGAATGACAAAATACCATCTCCAATGATACGGAAGAAAGAATTGCACTCCGGATTACAATATGAAGAAAGCTTGAGCTTCTTAGAGAAGAATCTCGATGAAAAAGTTGGAGAAGGAATTAAATCCTTGATGGACCATTATGTAGAACCTCCATGAAGAACTCTGGTAACAAAAGGATGATCAAAATGGAATGAAGGAGAAGTTGAAAACACCAGTTGAACCCTTGCAATGATTAGATGGATCTTCGTGACGATATAGTTGAGAGAGCTTGGAACTCCGGTAAAGAAAAGATGAATAATTGAGATCAAGAATTTTAATGAACCCCCGGAATAAGGAATTAATCACTTGGAAGAAAAAAACAAGAATAAGGATTACATTATGCTTATCCTTCACCAATTAAATTGATGACAAGCAACGGATTTGGCATACTACTTCTTCTCGTAGAAAGGATTAAGATAGATATTGCGCAAACTTGAGAAAGTCTTCAACGATCCACCATTAGAATTTGGGACAACGAATACATAGATATGATAAACGAAGGAAGAAGAAATTGTTGAACAGACCATCGTGAGAATAGAACAAAGGAGTAGCAAAAGCACAGATCACCAGAAAGAATTGGAAAACGAATGAAGATACATGCGGGAAGTTAGATACATGAGAACGAAGAGGTCAAGAGCTGATAAGAGGATACTTGATCGATGCACCGGTAAAATTAGGAGGATGAGAGCTGAAAGCTAGAACGAATAATTCCGAAATGATGGCCTTCAGAGGCACAAACTGAAAAGACTCCTGAATTGCTCCGGGTGAGTGAAAAGAATACTCACAAACAATTATGAGAGGATGGCATCAAGCTAGAACTGAGAATCTTCACGAGAATGGATATGATATGGAGGAAAAATTCTTCTTCGGTCTTCAAAATCTGAGAATGACGACGATAAACACCACCAAGAATTGTTGAGACACTCCGGAATAAGAAGAATAGAAAAGTTGAATCAATGATGAAAAGAATTGAAAGATCTTGGAGAAAAGCATATGACTGATGATGAATCATTCTTACGTCAAACTTTAAAAGATTAGAGAAAAACTCTGGTTAAATTAGAAGAGTCAGGTAAGATCCTGGGAAAAGACCTGTGGGTTAGGGCCCACTCAAAAGAAACACCGTTGAAATGATTTAAAAGAGAGAATGCACCGGTTGAATTAAAATGGCTTGAATGAGATACCAATCTTGAAAGAGCTTGAACGAAAGCAGAGTGTAAGCACGAATCTTCGGGATATCTTCAGCACTCCGGAATAATTCAATAGCAAGAAGTGAAAGATTAAGAGAGTATTCGGTAAGGACTTCCAACATGGAAAGCACGTGGAACAATGAAAAAGATATGATCAACACCGAAAGCTTGCATTAAATCCACCGGAGAAGAAAAGAAACAAAGAATGCTAACTTGAAGCTCCGTTAGTATCTTCCTGAGAATCACCGGATAAGAATATTGAAGAAAAAGAATGGAGAGACTTCACATGAATAAAATGGATATTTGATTAAGAAATCCGAGTCCTTGAGGAAAAAGGGTGGGTGGGCAGGAAAAAACAAAGGCAACTTGGAGACGGATGAAACAAAAACCGTTGAGAAGAAGTGATAATTGATCTTGCGGAAGTTGAAATGATCGGATCCACTTGAAGAGAAACACACCGGTGAAAAGGATTGACATGACAATCTCGATTATCATGAAGGATTAGTGTTCACATTGGGGTATGAGAACACCGCTTAGGAAAAGGTATGGAATCAACATTTGACTTCGAAGCAACTCGAATACCACAACTCAAAAGAAAAACAAAGGATTGGCTTGTAGAATAAGCCAGAACAAATATATGATAGAGATTTCGTCCGAAGTTTTCATGGTGGGGCCTACACGGGCTCGATCGTACAGCACCATCATGTACAAGGCAGTGCACATGACATACGAAGTGTCCCCGAGTCGGCATAGCCAAGGACTCTTTAAGACACATCGAGACCACTATAAAACCAACCGTGGATAGACGGACCACTAGACGTCGAACCCCAATTTCATATCATACATCTGTCGGAAAGATATCCTAAGAGATACTTGAATACCCACTTATAAACTCCCAAAATTTTCCCAGTTATGCAATCAGGTGTTGGGATACAGGGGAAGCATAATATCTCACCCAAACTAGCAAATCCTACATCCAGCTGTATTCATCCTTCAACACATAACCAAGAAACCTTCGGAAATCGTCTACCTCAACCTTTGAAAAGCATCCGTTATACAAGTTATGGCAATACTCCCGAACTCCCGCCCCAGTACTAGGTGGCGTCGAGGTTATCTCACCAACAACTGCATAAAAGAGATTTTCGATGTCGGTGAAACTAAACTCAGGTATTCCAGAACTGCAACGATAAAATTGTGACGACAACACCTCGGAGCTCAACTCCCCGGGACACTGCCACGACCCCTAAATGACGGGAGGCACCAAGAACAATGTTCTCGTCACAAATCGATCGGAACGATTCCAAGATACCCGCGTGATCCTAAAAAAAATTTAGTGAAATTTGAGAAGAGAAGAGTCAAAACTCTACGTCAGGATGCCTTACCAGAGCGATGAAGGGACTGGGAAGTAAAAAGAATTCCTAAAATCTCCGATATATAATTCCTAAATGACTCAAAACATTTTTCTAGACTCAACTCGTCAGCTAATTCGATCAAGCAGGGGGGCTCCTAAGGTCGGGGAAGGCTCTGATACCAACTTGTAACGCCCTCGATGCGGCAATATCTCCCACGTGTCGAAGCACGACTTAGAGGCATAACCGCATTGAAAGCAATGTCGCAAGTAAGGTAATCTTCACAACAACCCATGTAAATAGATAATAGGGGAAAAAAGGTACAAAGCTGGCTTACACTCGCCACGTCACACAAAGTACATGAATAACATTACAATCATCCAATACAGTCATGGTCCGACTACGGTACCAAAAATAAAAGATCAACCCAACATGCGACACGGTCCCGATCGCCCCAACTGGGCACCACTACTGATCATCAGGGAAAGACACATAGTAACGGCGTGAGTCTTCGTCGAACTCCCACTTGACCTCAAGCGCATCATCTGGAACGGAGTCATCGGGCCCTGCATCTGGTTCGGAAGTAATCTGTGAGTCACGGGGACTCAGCAATCTCACACCCTCGCGATCAAGACTATTTAAGCTTATAGGTAAGGCAAGGCAATATGTGGAGCTGCAGCAAGCGACTAGCTTATATGGTGGCTAACCTGTTCGCAAAAGAGAGCGAGAAGAGAAGGAAAAGCACGAACGAAGAACTATAGACCAACCTACGGCAAACATTACTCCAACACCGTGTTCACTTCCCGGACCCCGCCGAGAAGAGACCATCACGGTTACACACGCAGTTGATTGATTTTAGTTAAGTTAAGGTTCATGTTATCTACAATCGGACATTAACAAATTCCCATCTACCGATAACCGCGGGCACGACTTTCGGAAGTTCAAATCCCTGCAGGGGAGTCCCAACTTAGCCCATCACAAGCTCTCACGGTCAACGAAGGATAAACCTTCTCCCGAGACATTCCGATCAGACTCGGTATCCCGGTTCTACAAGACAACTTCGACAATGGTAAAACAAGTCCAGCAACACCGCCCGAATGTGCCGACAAATCCCGATAGGAGCTGCATATATCTCGTTCTCAGGTCACACTCAGATGAGACATCCTACGAGTAAAACCAAACCTCAAGTTGCCCCGAGGTGGCCCCGCAGTCTGCTCGGTCAGACCAACACTCAGAGGAGCACTGGCCCAGGGGGGTTTAAATAAAGATGACCCTTGAGTCCACGGAACCCAAGGGAAAAGAGGCTAGTTGGCGAATGGTAAAACCAAAGTTGGGCATTGCTGGAAGAGTTTTGTTCAAGGCGAACTGTCAAGGGGTTCCCATTATCACCCAACCACGTAAGGAACGCAAAATCCGGGAACCTAACACCGATATGACAGAAACTAGGGCGGCAAGAGTGGAACAAAACACTAGGAAAAAGGCCGAGCCTTCCACCCTTTACCAAGTATATAGATGCATTAAGACAATAAGATAATATGATTATATCCCAACAAGAAACAATGTTCCAACGAGGAACGATCTCCAATCTTCACCTGCAACTAACAACACTATAAGAGGGGCTGAGCAAAGCCGTAACATAGCCAATCAACGGTTTGCTAGGACATGGTGGGTTAGAGGTTTGACATGGAAATTTGCGAGGCATGATAAGCAAGTGGTAGGCATCGTAGCATAGGCATAGCAAAAGAGCGAGCATCTAGCAAGCAAAGATAGAAGTGATTTCGAGGGTATGATCATCTTGCCTGCAAAGTTGTCAGAGTTGACTTGATCCTCATAAGCAAACTCAACGGGCTCCTCGTTAGCGAACTCGTCTCCCGGCTCTACCCAAACAAGACAAACAAGCAAAAGGAACACAATCAACCACGTGCAAAGCTCAAACAACATGATGCAAACATGGTATGCTATGCGGGATGCAATATATGATGCATATGCAAGATTTGACAAGGAATGATTAAACCTGGCCTCAACATCGAAATCCAAGAGTGCCACTGGAAAGGTGAGGTGATTTCGGTTGAAATCGATATAAAGAACACCGGAATCGGATGCACAGTTTGGAAATGGCAAGCAAAACAAATATAGCAACGGTCTGCGATAAACAGCAAGTAGCCATCTAAATGCATCAAGATAATTATGCTATAGACCTCAAACATGAGAACAAAATACATGGCATGGATCCTCTCATGATGCTTGACAAAAGATGAACACTGAGCTATGGCCAATTCGTCCATTACCAGGTTCAAACAAGCATGTCAAAAGTGCAAATGATAAACAGGTTTCAGACTTAGTGAAATTAACACAAGTCTGGAATTTAACATCAGGTAGCACACTTTGGAGCATGAAAACTATATGCTACAGGAACTTAACATGGCAAAGAAAGGCATGACATGAAGCTACTCAAAGCACTTAACAAAAGTCCCTCAGTGACCTAGAGCCAAAAGGGATCAGAAAATACAATTGCAAGCATATGAACATGGCAAAAACATAATCAGATCTCAGACTTAGTGAAAACTGGAGCATGCAAATCTGTTAACGAGTAGGCATGTTTACGAGCTCGATGCACTCACTACAGAGCAAGTCATGGCAAACTAAGGATACACCCATCAAGAATTCATATCATATAAGCTAGCCATGGCAAGAATAACAACATAGCATGCACGGATCAACAACAACATCCTCGGCAAAATCGCTAACAAGTAAACAATCTGCCAGGATTCACGAAATAGCAAAAGTAGATCTTGATTGACTCAAGCTAGGTTGCTCCATAATTGCAAACAAGGACATGGATGGATAGAGCACCACAATATTAACAAATCATCCTTACTGATCATCCTCAAAAGAGGCACGGATCTCTAGGAAACAACATGAACATATGGCATATTGATAAAATCAGATCAAGGACTTAGAGAAATTCTAAGTCCCTGAAATCAGCATTAACGAATGCACTACTTTGCAAGCTTGTGCTAGTCACCACACATGTCACAAAAATACATGGTAAGCACCTCTGTAAAGATGGCATGGCATATAACAAAACACATGTAGAGCTCAGCGGCATATCATGCACACAATAATCATGGCAAAAATGACAAATAGCTATTTGATGCAGCAGATCTGACAATTATCTCAAATAGCTCTCTTCCAATAGCATTCCGGGCATCAAGATGAGCTCAAATGAAAATGATGCACTGAGATGAAATGATTTACTCGCTGAGACGAACATTTTGATAAAGCATGCATGCAAAACGGAGCAGTATGCTAGGAGATACAGCAGGTCAAACATGCATACATAATGACATGAAACAGGGACTTAGCAGTTTTATGAAAAAAAACAGAACGGGCGCAGGTGATCTAATAGACGCCTGGGGCGGGGTTTACTGGGCTCTCACCATGGGCCTTGACCCGGAGCATGGAGAGGAGTAGGCCAGCTCCTGGGCCTTGGTGCTTCGGCCCACGCGGGGAGGAGGCGGAGGCGCTCGTCGTCCTCCTCGAGCACCCGCTCAAGCAGGACAGCGGGACGGCGGCGCCCGAGGTCAACGGCGGCGTAGCGGCGACTTCGGCAAGCGGGCACGGCGGGGTTCTGCGGGAATGGACGGATCTAGAGGCGGGGGCGCCGGATCCGTGCTTGATGGAACTCCAAACGGCGGAGGAAGCGGATTGCGGCGGCGGTGCGGTTCCTGTCGAACGGGAGAGAGAGAGAGAGAGAGATGAGGATGGGAGAGATCGGTCCAGAGGAGGAGGAGCGAGATGGGGATGGGCGCGGTGACCGGTGACCTGGTGCAGACAGCGGACGGCGAGGCAGGCGAGGCGGAGGACTGGCGGCGGCGTGCTCCAGTCGCCGGAGGTGGTCGCCGGCGACGGTGCGAAGGCGGCGGCGAAGATCTGGCAAGGCGGGTGCGGGCGGCGAGGTTGCGGGATCCCTCAGGCCCGGGGCGGGTCCGAACTGGGCTTCACGGGCCCGGCAGCGAAGTGGGCGCGGGTGGACACGTGGCATGCAGCAATTGGTCCAGGTGGCGGGGTTGATGATGTGGCGACGCTCGATTGGTGCAGGGGACGTGACCGGCGGACACGTCCGGCGGCGGGGTTTTCGTCCGACAGCGCGAGAGGAGCGGGGCTAGGGTTTGGACTGCGGGATTTCGGGGGAGAGCACTTATTTATAGGTAGAGGGAGCTAGGAGACTCCAAATGGAGTGCGGTTTTCGGCCACGGAATCGTGATCAAACGCTCTAGATGATGGACAGGGTTTTGGTGGGTTTTGGGCCAAATTGGAAGGGTGTTGGGCTGCAACACAAACGAGGCCTTTACGGTTACCCGGTTAACCGTTGGAGTATCAAACGGAGTCCAAATTACACGAAACTTGATAGGCGGTCTACCGGTAGTAAACCAAGGCCGCATGGCAAGTCTCGGTCCAATCCGGAACTGTTTAACCCCACACACGAAAAGAGGTAGAAAGGGGCACCGGAGGAGATAGGAGCGCCAGAATGCAAAACGGACAACGGGGAAAATGCTCGGATGCATGAGACGAACACGTATGAAAATGAAATGCACATGATGACATGATATGTAATGCATGACACGCAAGAAATGACAAGGCAACAACAGCGAATAACTAGAAGACACCTGGCACATCGGTCTATGGGCGTTACACGAGTTCACCTTATCTTCGATAGCCTTTTCTCATGCCCTTGTCATTAGTCCAAGTGGTGTCGTGGGAGATGTAGGTAGGTCCATGGGGATGAGCTTGGGATGCTTCGCATCATCTCCCCTCCCTTGGGAAAGATCCGATCTCGGATCGAATTCTTCATCACCATGGTATGGCGAGAGATCCTTGACGTTGAAGACGTCACTCACGTTGTACTTGTCGCGCGGGAGGTCGATCCTGTAAGCATTGTTATTGTAGCGTGCAAGCACCTTGAAGGGTCCATCCGCTCGTGGTAGAAGTTTGGACTTGCGTTCGTTGGGGAAGCGGTCCTTGCGAAGGTGTAGCCACACAAGATCTCCGATGTTGAATACCATGCGTTGCTTGTTGACGTTGAGCTTGGTCACGAGTCGTTGTACTTAGCGCTCGATAGTGTGCCGTGTGTCTTCATGCACCTTCTTGAGATAGTTCACAAGTGCACTCATGTTCGTATTGAGATGTTGAAGAATGTCCAGTGGGTACAACGGGTTGAATCTATAGACGACCTCAAAGGGGGACTTGCCTGTAGTCGAGTATCTTGCTCGATTGTGGGCATACTCGGCGATGGGTAGACACTCCTCCCACTCCTTGATGTTCTTCTTGATGAGCATGCAAAGTAGAGCGGAGAGTGTGTGGTTGGTCACCTCCGTTTGGCCATCGGTTTGTGGATGGTAAGCCATGGAGAAGAGTACCTTGATTCCGAGCTTGGCGCATAGGGTCTTCCAAAAGTAACTCAAGAACTTGATGTCACGGTCCGATACAATCGTCTTTGGCACTCCATATAGTCGTAAGATTTCCCTACAAAAAAGATTGGCAACACATGAAGCATCATCTATCTTGTTGCAAGGAATGAAATGAGCCATTTTGGAGAATCGGTCCACAACAACAAACATGGAATCCTTTCCATTTCTAGTTCTAGGCAAACCAAGCACAAAATCCATGCTAATATCTTCCCATGGTTGGTACGGTATTGGAAGGGGAATATAGAGACCATGGGATTGAGCTTTAGACTTAGCTTTGCGACATGTAGAGCATCGATTGGTGAAGCGGTTGACGTCGCGGAACATCTTGGGCCAAAAATAGTTCTTCGAGAGCATAGCAAATGTCTTTTCGCTTCCAAAGTGTCCCATTAGTCCTCCTCCATGAGATTCTTGCAAAAGCAACAAACGAAGAGAAGACTCGGGGATGCATAGTTTGTTAGCTCTCATAAGATAACCATCTTTGATGTAATAGCGTTCCCAAGATGTATGTGTCAAACATTTGGCATAAGGAATTGCAAAAGTAGGATCATGCACATAAAGGTCTTTTATGTGCTCAAAGCCGATGACATCCAATTCAAGTTGAGGAACAAGCATGCATATGCGGGAAAGAGCGTCTGCTACAACATTTTCCTTACCTTTAATGTACTTGATTACATAAGGAAATGACTCAATGAATTCGCTCCATTTAGCATGACGCTTGTTCAACTTAGTTTGACCCTTAAGGTATTTAAGTGTTTCACGGTCGGTATGGATGATAAATTCATGAGGGCGAAGGTAATGTTCCCATTCATGCAAAATGCTGACTAAAGCATATAGTTCTTTATCATAGATGGGGTAATTGAGTTGCACGCCAGAAAGTTTCTCACTAATGTAGGCTATGGGGCGCTTCTCTTGCGTTAACACACCTCATATGCCATTACCACTAGAATCGCAATGAATCTGATGAGGACATCAATACCATTGTTACACCCACAACCCCTACTGTTACATATACTGGACCAAGTACTAGAGCTCGCGCACGCCAATTAAATTACCAGGTACTTTCGTTTCTTGGTAATGATTCTAATGTTCATGAGATTATGATGCTGCCTAAATTGGATACATTTGTTTTGCTTACAAATGAAGGTCCTAGCTTGGAGAAGGATGAACATTGGAGCAAGAACACGAATGGAGTTGATGGCATGCGCAAGGGGATCAAGAACGGAGTTACAAGTGATGATTTCAGGACTTTGAAGCCGCCATAAGGAGTGCATGAAGCCTTGGACGAAATATACAAGATGCCACTTCATAATATTCGTCCATAGGCTATTCTAGGTGCTACGTCACCTTATTAATGGGCCAGGCCCATGTAATTTCGAAATACTTAAGTATAGGCTATTTTTAGAGTCCGTATGTGTGGGGAAACAAGAGTTAGGGTTGGTTTCGGACCCCACCCTCAAGGGCCACGAAATTCCCCTCTCTTCCTCCATATATACAGCCCTTAGGGCGTCGTTTAGACTTGGGTTTTGTTTAGATTAAAAGTTCGCCATAGCTGCAGCTTCGCGTACTTCGTTTGTGTCCAACGACCAGACCAAGACGTCACAGAACCCCACCTTGATCAATAAAGCTTTCATCCTATATTCGCAATATCCAGATTGCAATCTCAGTTTCTTGCTTGTTCTTCGTTTGCTCGCAGGAAACAGGCCCTCGTGGTCAGGTTGATCGTGCTCCAGCGTGGTCAATAACCCCTCGGAAGTTGGTTTAGCGATTGCTAAGGCGCGACGTCTCGCACGTTCGTAGTCGGATCGTCAAGGTCGACTCCCACAGAAAACGATAGCCACCATCTCATCGAAACATCGGGACACCTTTGCCCCTATCAAGTGGTATCAGAGCAAGAAGGGGTTTGTCAAAGTTTGGTAATGCAAGAAGGGGAGCATGAGTAAGCAAATTTTTAAGCTCATTGAATCGCAATGAATCTCAAGGAGTGGGAGGAGTGTCTACCTATCGCCGAGTTCGCCTACAACCGCGCAAGACACTCAACTACCAGCAAGTCCCCCTTCGAGGTCATCTACGGATTCAACCCATTGTCCCCATCGGAAATTCTTCAAATACCACTACAAGACCGCATTAATATGGACGCAAGTGCACGTTTGAACCATCTCAAGAAGGTTCATGAAGATACAAGGCACACCATCGAGCGCCATGTGCGAAGACTTGCGACCAAGCTCAACATCAACAAGCACCCCATGGTATTCAACATTGGTGATCTTGTGTGGCTACACCTTCACAAGGACCGCTTCCCCATTGAACGCAAGTCCAAAATCCTACCACGAGTGGATGGACCCTTCAAGGTGCTTGCACGCTACAACAACAACGCTTACAAGATCGACCTCCTGCGCGACAAGTACAACGTGAGCGACGTCTTCAATGTCAAGGATATCTCACCCTACCATGGTGATGAAGAATTCGATCCGAGGTTGGATCTTTCACAAGGGAGGGGAGATTATGCGGAGCATACCAAGGTCATCCCCATGGACCTACCTACGTCTCCCATGACACCACTAAGACCAATGACAAGAGCACGAGCCAAGGCTATCGAAGATAAGGTGAACTCACTCCCCTCTGAACTACCACTTTCTATGCATGAGACATGGCTACTACCTCAAGTGGAAACCCTATGTGTGATCGGGTACTTGGAGGAAAGCCACAGATCAGCTATACCCAACGGACAAGACGGTGAGGACACCAAGCTCAATGGACAAGAAGGACTGCTTGAAACTCCCAGGCACCGGACGACCGGCGAACCCCGGACGTCCGATGAACTCCAGGCTCCGGACGACCGACGCCCTCTGGACGATCGGCGCTACCACTCCCGAGCCAAAACGCCAGATTTCCGAAGACCTCCGGACGACCGACGCCCCGCACATCCGACCCTGACCGGACGTCCGACCAAAGCACACCCGAGCGGAATCTACGGACGCCCGGCGAGCACCGGACGTCTGGACCCTCACGAGCCTCTGGACGACCGGTAGCTACCGAACGTCTGACGCCTGTGAGCTGGTGCCTGTTGTGTCGAAGCCCATGTACACCTTCGACCTCTAAGACTATATATAGACCCCCACCTCCTATTTTATAGGGTTAGCATTGTGATAGCTCATATTAGAGATAGAGCCTCGCTCATCCACATCGGATCTACTCCTCGAGAGAGACCGCAGCCCCTCTACGGAGAAGATCCCCATGGATTCAAGACCCCTTTTTGGGTGGCCCCATCAAGACCTCCTTTGGAGTAGAATCGGTTACCTCCGTGGATCGTGTGAATTGTTTTGTGTTCGGGAATCTAGCATATCCGTGATCAATCTTGTTGGTTTTAGTCTTTCTCTCGTGTCTCCCCTCGTGACATCAATACCATTGTTACACCCACAGCCCCTGCTCCTATACATACTAGACCAATTACTAGATCTCGCGCACGCCAATTCAATTATTAGGTACTTCCGTTTCTTGGTAATGATTATGATGTTCATGAGAATATGATGCTGCCTAAATTGGATACATTTGTTTTGCTTACAAATGAAGGGCCTGGCATGGGTAAGAGGGATGAACACTGGAGCAAGACCAAGCATGGAGATGATGGCATGCGCAAGAGGATCCAGAACGGAGTTACAAGTGATGATTTCAGGACTTCATTGCCACCATAAGGAGTGCATGAAGCCTTGGACGAAATATACAAGAAGCCACTTCATATATTTCGTCCAGAGGCTATTCTAGGTGCTGCGTCACCTTATTATTGGGCCAGGCCCATGTATTTTTGAAATACCTATGTTTAGGCTATTTTTAGAGTCCGTATGTGTGGGGAAACAAGAGTTAGGGTTGGTTTCGGACCCCTCCTCCAAGTGCCACGAAATTCCCCCCTCTTCCTCCATATATACAGCCCTTAGGGCGTCGTTTAGACTTTGGGTTTTGTATAGATTAAAAGTTCACCATAGCTGCAACTTCGCGTACTTCGTTTGTGTCCAATGACCAGACCAGGAAGTCACAGAACCCCACCTTCATCAATAAAGCTTTCCTCTTATATTCGCAATATCCAGATTGCAATTTCAATTTCTTGCTTGTTCTTCGTTGCTTGCAGGAAATAGACCCTCATGGTCAGGTTGATCGTTCTCCGGCGTGGTCAATAACCTCTCGGAGTTGTTTTAGCGATTGCTAAGGCGCAACGTCCTCGCACGTTCGTAGTCGGATCGTCAAAGTCGACTTCCACCAAAACGATAGCCACCATCTCATCGAAAGATTGGGCCCCTCGCCGCTATCAAGTGGTATCAGATTTTCAGGTTGCTCGGTGAGATTTTACAGTTTTTGTAGTTTAGATCGAGTCTGTACTTCATACCTACAGTCCACGAAAAAGCCACAAAAAATTAGGGTTAGTTCATCATATCCGAACCAATCTAAGCCATTGCATAATCTTTTTAGGGTTTTGCATTGTTGAGTTTACGGTTGCATCATCGTGTCTAGTTGCTGCTCTTAGTGTCTAGTCCTTTAGAGTTTCGAGTTCTGTTCACAAGTAGTCACGCCGCCGCCGCATCATCATCATCACCACTGCCATATACCACCATCATCGCCACCGCTGCCATATACCACATATCCACCGCCATCACGCCAATCCGAGTCCACTGCAACATATATCCGCCACCAGTCCGAGTTCCACCAGATTCATCGCCGCCACCAGTCCGAGTTCCACCAGATTCATCCCCGCCACCAGTCCTAGTCCGAGTCCAGTATTTTGTTACTCTGTTTGGGATTTCCAGATCACGCGATACTCCGAGTCGTGATAGAGTAGGACTCCCGAACTTTCATGCTACCCATAGAAGAAAAATAGTTCCAAACTCAAAAAAAGAGGAAAAAAAAGTCTAGAAAATTCTGGCTAGGCATTTTTTGGACCATTTGTGGACTTTTTCGAAAAAAAATTGTTGCGGAGAAAAAAAAAGAGGAAAAAAAGTGAAAAAATAGAGAGAAAAATCAGAGTGTGCTCCTCCCTTGTTTACGTGCAGCGTCGTGACTTTGTTACTGCTCTTGGCTCGCGTCTCTAGCACGGTCTAGCCTAGGACCAGCACAGTATCGTCGTTGAGCGTTTATTCAACATTGCATCTCTAAATTGATTATTGCTAACCCTTTTAGCTACCATATTATAAGCCTTCCCAGCTCCACATACATCTACGTCGTGCATTTGACTCTCGCTGGTAATCGCTCTATCCAAGCTTTGAGAGTTTTGACTACGACGGTTGCCGATCACCTCCTGTTGCTAGGTAAGAACTGGTAAGAATTTGAGATTTGTATAATGGATTTGTGACACCCACCACCACATCTTGTTAGTAGTCTATAGGATCATATTCTTGTGTGTTTCTATTGCTGCTAACAATGGCAGGATCACAAGCCGACGAGACTGACTGGGAGAACATGACGAATAAGGAGCTGCATGATAAATTTCAGCAAATGATGAGTGGACAGGTGCAAGATGTGCTAAACAGATTTGAAGAGGCCATGGAGAATATAGATGGCATGGAGAAGACGTTCGAAATAAAGCTCGATAACAAGTTTAATGAATTGCTCGCGCGTCTTCCACCACCACCACTGGCGGCACCTAATGCACCTCTACAACAACAACAACAATAACAACAACAACAACAACAACAACAACAACAACAACGACGACGACGACGACGACGACTACCTCCACATCGCGAAATAGCCCTCCGCCAAGTGAGCCATCTCCCTCTTGCACCTGGCCAAACTGTTGGTGCTCCTATTGATACTTCTGTGGCTCCTGTTGCTGATGCGGAGGAGGATGATTTTGCGGGAGATTACGAGGATGAGGTTGATCAAAATCAGAACTACGTGAAACCACCAGCACCGCAACCACCAGGTCGTCCACATGCCAATAATGGCAATGGTAGGGCTCCCCCTCAGGTACGAGATCATGACCATCTTCCTAAACAGAAATCGAATATTCCACCCTTTGAGGGTAGATATGTTCCTGATATATATCTTACTTTGGAGTTAGAAACTTAACAACGATTTACCTGTTTACAATATCCCGAGGAGAGACATGTTCCTCCTGCTATTTGTGCTTTCACTAGTTTTGCATGTGTTTGGTGGTCTGAGCATTGTCGATTATATCCTATTCCAGCTACTTGGGCTGCTTTGAAAACTGCTATGCATACTCATTGGGTTCCACCATATTATCAACGTGAATTACGTCAAAAATTGCAGTGTTTAAGACAAGGAAAAAATTCTGTAGAAGAATATTATCAGGAATTACAAACTGGCATGATTAGATGTGGTATTGTTGAGGAGAATGAAGCTATGCTTGCACTTTTATGGGTGATTTAAATAGAGAGATTCAGACCATTCTAGAGTATAAGGAGTATACTAATATCACCCGTTTATTCCATCTTGCTTGTAAAGCCGAACGTGAAGTGCAGGATCGACAGGCATTGGCGCGAACTAACTTTTCTGCAGGCCAATCTTCATCATGGATACCACATGCATCCTCTGCTTCCACTGCGCCAGCATCTCCTTCAGGTGCCACCTCCAGCCGTGATACAAGAAAGCAGGCACAACCACCACTATCTGCCAAGAGCACACCTGCCGGCCCTGCGTAGAGCTCTTCTTCCATGGCATCAACAGGGCACACAAGTGATATTATTTGTCATCGTTGTAAGGGAAGAGGACATTTTGCGAGGAATGCAAATCTCAGCGTGTGATGATAGCTACTGAGGATGGTGGGTATGAGTCCGCTAGTGACTATGATGAGGAGACTTTGGCTCTTATTACACGTGAAGAACATGGTGGAGATGATTCTGATCATGAGACGCAATACATGGCTCCTGAAGATGCTGATAGGTATGAATGTTTAGTTGCTCAACGTGTTTTGAGTGTGCAGGTCACACAAGCTGAGCAGAATCAGAGGCATAATTTGTTCCATACAAAGGGAGTTGTGAAGGAATGTTCTGTTCGCGTCATCATAGATGGAGGGAGCTGCAACAACTTGGTTAGCATGGAGATGGTGGAGAAGCAATCTCTCACCACAAGACGACATCCACATCCTTACTACATCCAATGGTTCAACAACAGCGTCAAGGTTAAGGTAACACGTATTGTTCGTGTGCATTTCAGTATCTCTACATATGCTGATTATGTTGATTGTGATGTGGTACCTATGCAAGCATGTTCCTTATTACTTGGTAGACCATGGCAATTTGATAAAAATTCTGTACACCATGGTTGAAACAATCAGTATACTCTTGTTCATAAGGATAAAAAATTACTTGCTTCCTATGACTCCTGATTCCATTTTGAAAGATGATATTAATAGAGTTAGTAAAGCAAAACAGGAGAAAAATAAGAGTGAAAATCAGATTGTGGCAAAAGAATTTGAGCAACAAATGAAGCCTAATAATAAACCATCTAGTATTTCTTCTGAAATTAAATTGAAAAGTGCGTGTTTACTTGCCACCAAATCTGATATTGATGATCTAGATTTTAGCAAATCTATTTGCTATGCTTTTGTGTGCAAATAGGCATTATTTTCATTCGAGGACGTGCCTTCCTCTTTACCTCCTGCTCTCACTAACATTTTGCAGGAGTTCGCTGACGTCTTTCCACAAGACGTGCCATCGGGATTACCACCTATTCGAGAGATTGAGCATCAAATTGACTTAATTCCCGGCGCATCATTACCCAACCGTGCACCATACCGTACCAATCCAGAGGAGATGAAGGAGATTATGCGTCAAGTACAAGAGCTGCTCGACAAAGGTTATATACGTGAATCCCTTAGTCCTTGTGCTGTTCCTATCATTTTAGTGCCGAAAAAGGATGGTACGTCGCGTATGTGTGTTGATTGTAGAGGCATTAATAATATTACTATTCGTTATTGTCATCCTATTCCTAGGCTAGACGACATGCTTGATGAATTGAGTGGCTCGACAATATTCTCCAAAGTTGATTTGCGTAGTGGATACCATCAAATTCGTATGAAATTGGGAGATGAATGAAAACAACATTTAAAACTAAGTTTGGATTATATGAGTGGTTAGTCATGCCTTTTGGGTTAACTAATGCACCTAGTACTTTCATGAGGTTAATGAACGAAGTTTTACGTGCTTTCATTGAACGATTTGTGGTAGTCTATTTTGATGATATACTGATTTATAGTAAATCTTTGGAGGAACATTTGGAACATTTACGTGTTGTTTTTATTGCTCTATGTGATGCACATTTGTTTGGTAACCTTGGAAAGTGCACCTTTTGAAACCGAACGAGTATCTTTTCTTGAATATGTTGTTAGTCCAAAGGGAATTGAAGTTGATAAAGCCAAGATTGAAGCTATTGAAATTTGGCCGCAGCCCAAAACGGTCACACAAGTGAGGAGTTTCCTAGGCCTCGCTGGTTTCTATATGCGTTTTGTGCGAGATTTCAGCACCATTGCTGCACCTCTCAACGAGCTTACAAAGAAGGATGTGCCTTTTGTTTGGGGTACCGCACAGGAAGAAGCCTTCACGGTATTGAAAGATAAGTTGACACATGCTCCTTTACTCCAACTTCCTGATTTTAATAAGACTTTTGAACTTCAATGTGATGCTAGTGGAATTGGATTAGGAGGTGTGTTATTACAAGATAGCAAACCTGTTGCATACTTTTTTGAAAAATTGAGTGGTCCTAGTCTGAGCTATTCTACCTATGATAAAGAATTATATGCTCTTGTTCGGACCTTAGAAACATGGCAACATTATTTATGGCCCAAGGAATTTGTTATACATTCTGATCATGAATCTTTGAAACACATTAAAAGTCAAGCAAAATTGAACCGTAGACATGCTAAATGGGTTGAATTCATTGAGACTTTACCTTATGTCATTAAACACAAGAAGGGTAAAGAAAATGTTATTGCTGATGCTTTGTCTCGTCGTTATACTATGCTTTCACAACTTGACTTTAAAATATTTGGTTTGGAGACCACCAAAGATCAATATATGCATGATGCTGAATTTAAAGATGTATTGCAGAATTGTAAGCTAGGGAGAACTTGGAACAAGTTCATTCTTAATGATGGATTTGTGTTTCGTGCTAACAAGCTATGCATTCTAGTTAGCTCCGTTCGTCTTTTGTTGTTGCAGGAGGCGCATGGAGGAGGATTAATGGGACATTTGGCATCAAGAAGACAAAGGATATACTTGCTACACATTTCTTTTGGCCAAAGATGAAACGGGATGTTGAGCGTTTTGTTGCTCGCTGCACTACATGTCAAAAAGCTAAGTCACGACTCAATCCTCATGGTTTATATATGCCTTTGCCTGTACCTAGTGTTCCTTGGGAGGACATATCTATGGACTTTGTTTTAAGTTTACCTCGAACAAAGAAGGGGAGGGATAGCATATTTGTTGTCGTGGATAGATTCTCAAAAATGGCACACTTTATACCATGTCATAAAAGCGATGATGCTGTTAATGTTGCTGATTTGTTCTTTCGTGAAATTATTCGCTTGCATGGTGTGCCAAATACTATTATTTCAGATCGTGATACTAAATTTCTTAGCCACTTTTGGAGATGTTTATGTGCTAAATTGGGGACTAAACTGCTTTTTAGTACTACTTGTCACCCCCAAACTGATGGACAAACCGAAGTAGTCAATAGAACATTATCTACTGTGCTTAGGGCAGTTTTGAAGAATAATAAGAAAATGTGGGAAGACTGCTTTCCTCGTATTGAATTTTCTTATAATCGTTCATTGCATTCTACTACTAAGATGTGCCCTTCTGAAATTGTGTATGGTTTCCTACCTCGTGCACCTATTGATTTGTTGCATCTTCCATCTTCGGAGAAGGTTAATTTTGATGCTAAAGAACGTGCTGAATTGATTTTAAAGATCCATGAGTTAAAAATGTATAAACTTGCTGGAGATAAGGGTAGAAAACATGTTGTGTTTGCACCTGGAGATCTTGTTTGGTTACATTTGCGTAAGGATAGATTTCCTAATTTGCACAAATAAAAGCTAATGCCATGTGCTAATGGTCCTTTTAAGGTGTTAGAGAAAATAAATGATAATGCATATAAACTTGAGCAGCCTGCAGATTTTGGGGTTCGTCCCACTTTTAACATTGCTGATTTGAAGCCTTATTTGGGTGAGGAAGATGAGCTTTCGTCAAGGACGACTTCATTTCAAGAAGGGGAGGATGATGAGGACATCAATACCATTGTTACACCCACAGCCGCTGCTGCTATACATAATGGACCAATTACTAGAGCTCGCGCATGCCAATTCAATTATCAGGTACTTTCGGTTCTTAGTAATGATTCCAATGTTCATGATAATATGATGCTGCCTAAATTGGATACATTTGTTTTTATTACAAATGAAGGGCCTGGCATGGATAAGAGGGATGAACACTGGAGCAAGACCAAGCATGGAGATGATGGCATGCGCAAGGGGATCCAGAACGGAGTTACAAGTGATGATTTCAGGACTTTGAAGCCACCATAAGGAGTGCATGAAGCCTTGGACGAAATATACAAGAAGCCACTTCATAAATTTCGTCCAGAGGCTATTCTAGGTGCTGCGTCACCATATTATTGGGCCAGGCCCATGTATTTTCGAAATACTTAAGTATAGGTTATTATTAGAGTCCGTATATGTGGGGAAACAAGAGTTAGGGTTGGTTTCGGACCCCTCCTCCAAGGGCCACGAAATTCCCCCCTCTTCCTCCATATATACAGCCCTTACGGCGTCGTTTAGACTTTGGGTTTTTTATAGATTAAAAGTTCACCATACCTACAACTTCGCGTACTTCGTTTGTGTCCAATGACCAGACCAAGACGTCACAGAACCCCAACTTCATCAATAAAGCTTTCCGCTTATATTCGTAATATCCAGAGTGCAATTTCTATTTCTTGCTTGTTCTTCATTGCTTGCAGGAAATAGACCATCGTGGTCAGGTTGATCGTGCTCCGGCGTGGTCAATAACCTCTCGGAGTTGGTTTAGCGATTGCTAAGGCACGACGTCCTCGCACGTTCGTAGTCGGATCGTCAAAGTCGACTTCCACCAAAACGATAGCCACCATCTCATCAAAAGATCGGGCCCCTCGCCTCTATCAGTTTCCCCTCGTGTTCATCGGGTTCATCATTCCTTTCATGAAAGATCAACCATCTAGGTCTCCACCCTACATCATAATCCTTTGCTAAACCTAACTAGCATGAGGAGGAGGTCTATTTATAGTCTTAGTGCAAATGGGGGGCGAAGTGATGGGGTAGATGGGCCTCAGCCCGCAACTGGACATAGCCAGGGGTCGGACGTTCAGATGCTCGGGACGGTCTGGACGTTCGTAGATCTTCGGACTTTCGTAGATTAGGTTCTGTCGCCGCGGTATCGGACGTCTGTAGGGGGGCGGTCGTCCGGTCTTCCTCAGATTTCCACTGTTCCCACTTGGGTGGTGTGGCGACGATCGTCCGGAGGTGCTCGGTCATCCAGGGCCTGGGAGGCGTCGATCGTCCGGACTCGGTCGGATGTCCGGCCGCTGTAGCCTTCAATGGGCTGGATTCCTTGGGACATTGTGGCCTTCAGGGGCCGGACGTCCGGGCTGGGCCGGTCGTCCGGTGGCTGTAGCTTTCGTGGCAGCTCTTCTTCTTATCCTTCGCACTTGGTGTCCTCGCCGTCTTCTCCATTGGATGTAAATGTTTTGTGGCTTTCCTCCAAGTACCTGAGCACACATAGTGTTTCCCTATGAGGTAGTAGCCATGTCTCATGTGCCGAAAGTGGTAGTTCGGAAAGGAGCGAGTTCACCTTATCTTCGATAGCCTTTGCGCGTACTCTTGTCATTGGTCCAAGTTGTGTTGTGCGTGACATAGGTAGGTCCATGGGGGTGACCTTGGGATGCTCTGCATCACATGCTCAACTCCTATCGCCACCTTGGTTGAAGGGATAGTCCGATGCTCAATCTCCTCATACATAACGCCTCCAAAGATGAATGTCGTAGGATGTGGCAAAACATTACTCTCCTCCGAGACCAAAGATAATGTCTCATGTGCGGTCTCGTAGCTTGACTCGGAGTATGAGTCCAATATGGGCGCTGTCTTCATGTTATCGAAGAGGCTCACGCTTGTCATCATGGTCGAAGGGGATGGACCTAGCTCGACCTTCTTGTCGCCTTCTTGTTGTAGGAGGCCCATATGATGTGGCGCCTCATAGCTCGTCTCCATGACCGAAGGGAAATTACCATGCTCGGCCATCTTCCTTGAGGGGCTTCCGAAGATGGAAGTGTCGCCATCGCTCGTAGGTGGTCGCCTCGTTGTTGAAGATGTCGATGTAGGAAAACTCACGGGAAGTAGGCGAAGATGCCGTACGTTCGAAGGTGAAGATGCCTTGATAACACTTGGCGAAGATGCCGAAGTGGAGGTGGTATTAGCCGTAGCATCCTCTTGGTGGTTCTTGTCTTGCGGACCGCGGTCTTCTCTTTTGCTCATGAAGCTTGGCCGTAAGTTGATGTAGAGCTTGTTGGGACTTGTAGGTAGGCGCATCTCGAGCATCTTCATGTTGATGTTGTCGATGTCGTGCTTGAGCTCGATGGCGTTCGTCGTCGCGCACATGTTGCTTGGAGGTGACTTGCTCTTCATGACAATGTGGGTCACGAACATGATGATGGTCACCATAAGATGTGGACGTGGACGGCTTGCGCTTGCATCACATGGGCGCTCTAAAGATGATCGACTTCCTCGCCATCTCCTTGAGGATGATGAAGGGGAAGACCAGTTGATCAACAATGTCTGAATCTCCTCCATCCTTGCATCTTTCTCCTTCTTTTGTGCGAAAAAATTGTTGTTGAAGTAGTCCCTTATCCTAGCTTCCGAATGTTGTAAGTCGGTGGTGATGTTGCCGATGACTTGCATTGCTCGTTGTAGTCTGAAGTAGGGAGTTTTGTTGATGTAGTTGTACGCGCCATCGTTGTTGTGGAAGACCGGAGATGAAATGCCTTGCCTATCCATCACAAGACTCGAGGAAAAATTAGTGGGAGAAAGAGAAGAACTATACCAAATGTACCTTGACCGATGTTGAAAATGGATGTAACAAGGAAATAGCACAATTGGTACCAATCTCGTAAATTACTCACACCTACACAAACAAGGCTTATAGTGGAACTTGGTGAGGATAGTGGCACAAAAATTTTATGCAAAATGTTAGCAAGAGTCAATAATGTTGAAAAAGATTCACAAATTTGCAAGTCAAACAAGTAGACCAATAGCAATATGTGGCACACGGAAACACACACACGGATAGATAAATGGGGTCGTGCAACTAAGGAATGAGCTCAAAATATGGAATCCACAGAAAAAGCTCGTGTTTCACAACTCAAGAGAGATGCTAGCACGATTGCTCAATAGGGGAATACGACACGTGTGCACAACCTATAAGATGCAAAATGTATCAACTTTCTATCCCAAGTATGCTATATATGATGTTCCGGCGGTATGATCCAAGATGATTGGATATGACAATCTTATATGCAATGTGGTATGATACTATGGCTATTGCTTAGAAGCTTGTTTGCTCTTTCTATTTTTCTTAAAAGCTTATTCTTATTCTTTTTGATATGGCCACAATGCACAAACCAAGATAGCAATTGTGTATATGCGGGAACAAACTTGAGGCACACAAGATGATATGATACCAAGATGATACCGATATGGTATGGTATGTATGCAATGGAAGGTGTAGATCAATAATCACTAATGTGCACAAGTAACATTGCTGGCAATACTCAAATGGCTAGTCTCGATAGGCAAGTAACGCAAAATGGGCTAGGGGTTATCAATGCAACTGCAAGGGGAATGTACAATGGAGTGATACCACGATACCAAGATTATATGGAGGTTACCGTCCATGGTGATGATGGGTGGCGGTGTTCTTCATATAGATACCAAGATGATGGAGACTCGTCCCTAAGTAGCCGAAACACCTTAGGAAATGGAAAAACCGCGAACTCAAAATCTCAAATGACAGATGTCAAATGGTGGTAGCGGGAAAGCGGTGGTGGTTTTGTGGAAGCTCAATGGGATTGCGAAAAATGCAATGATGGGTTTTGAGACGCAAAGCGGAAATGGAGGGTATGGTGGTGGACTATACACGGTGTCAGAGTTGGAAGCATGATCCCTAAGTAGCCGAACCACCTTAGGAGACCCAACTCACAACACTAACAAAATTGGGTTAAGTTGGGGTGGCGGAAGTGTGTGGTGGGCAAAACTATGCGGAAGTTATGGTGGTGGTTGATGAAGAAGCAACTGTCCCTAAGTAGCCTAAACACGTTGGGATACTCAAATCACAACTCAAACAACCACTAATGCGAAGGGGAACAAAATTAGTTAGGTTGCGGGAGGCTATGGTGGTTTTGCGGAAGTTATGGTGGAAGCCCTAGGCAAAGATGTCAAAGTTCAAAAAATTTGATGGAGTCAAAAGGTAATGGTGGTATTTTTATGGGATGGGGGATGTCAATAGCTTCAAAACGAGCTAAAGAACATCAAAAAATGGACTACGGATGAATTAGTTATGGTCAAAACGGTGAAACACCGAAGGTTGAAATGCCAGGGGCAGGACATCCGGGGTCAGGGCCGGAAATCCAGGACCTGATGTCCAGAACCGCGCACGAATTGCGCTCCAGAAGCCGGATGTCCGGGCATACGGGCGGATTTCTGGGCTCCAAATCCGAGGATGAACTCGAGGAACTCGATTTTGGGGGCAAAATTCGAGATATTTCGTGGATGGAAAGTGGGGAACTTGGGGGAAAGATAGATCTACTCAAGACACAACGAATCCATGGATCAAAATCAACAAAACATCATCAAAACCAACAAATAACAAAAAAAATTGGGGGCTATTTTTGTGGGGAATTTTCGAATTTAGGACGAAATCAAAAAAATTAGGCTAGAAAACAAGGGGGTAGGGGCTCCAAATTCGTGATCAACCTTGCTCTAATCCAAGGTGATGTAGGGTGGAACCCTAGACGCCCGATCTTTCACAATTGAAGGGGATCCTACGAAGAACATGAAGAACACGAGGGGAAACATGAGGAAACGCTCAAATAGACAAGAAGCGATCACACATGTGCTAGGTCCTCCAAACACAAAGATATACACGATCCAAATCCAACAAAGGACGATGCATAGGGTAACTAGTTCATCTCCGTGAGGAGGTCTTGAAATCACGATGGGATCTTCCTGAGAGGGGTCTTGAATCCAAGGTGGATCCTCTCCGTAGAGGCTGCAGTCTCTCTCGTCGACTAGATCTGTATGGATGAGCAAAGCTCTATCTCTAAATGAGATAATCCTTTGTTAACCCTAACTAGGAGGAGGTGGAGGAGTATATATAGTCTGGGGCCACGAAGGGGTAAGTGGGGGATACATGGGCCTCGGCCTAATACTCTGTGCACATACAGGCGCCGGTCATCCGACGGGTATCGGACGTCCGGTGGCTCGCGAGGGTCCGGTCGTCCGGTACTTGTCGAACGTCAAGCGTTTTGGCTCGGGATAGCCTCATCGGATATCCGGACGTTGTCGGTCGTCCGGTGGCTGATGGTTATCGGACGTCCGACCTTGGTCGGTCGTCTGGCCGTTGTAGCTTTCATCGGTTGGTCCATCTAGCTGGTGGGGACTCCAGGCATCGGACGTCCGGTGACTGTCGGACGTCCGGGAGCTGATGCTTCCTGGAAGCTCTTCCTCTTGTTCTGTGCGCTTGGTGTCCTTGTCGTCTTGTCCATGGTCCTCCTCTTTGTTCCTGGTCCTGCATAGCACATACATTTGAGGTAGTGGCCATGTCTCATATGTGGAAAATGATGGTTCGAAGAGGAGCGAGTTCACCTTGCGTCCAATGGCGTATAGTCGAGGTCTCATCGTATGTCCTCTTGGGGCATGGGGAGTCGTCGTAGTGTACATGGGGATGATCATAGGATGCTCCGCATCAGGAGGTGGCTGAAAATTTTTGGCGACAAAAATTCAGATTCGTCAGGGTATTACGGACTTCCGGGGGTTTACGGTCGTCCGGTCGTCGGACGTCCGAAGGCTGTCAGACGTCCGGTGCGTGTGCAATTTTGGGGACGGGATGAAGTGCTAGGGTTCGTCGTGGATGTGGCAAAAATGGTCAAATCTGGTCGATTTTGTGGATGAAAAAGGTGGAGACGAAGGGGGAAATCTAGATCCACTCAAGGCAAAGCAAATCCATGGATCAAATCCAACAAAATTTGATCACACCAACAAATGACACAAACATTCAGGGCTATTTTTGTGGGGAATTTTAAAATTAGGGACAAAATCAACAAACAAGGCTAGAAAACACAACGGGGAGGCTCCAAAATCGTGATCAACGTGGCTCTAGATACCAAGATGATGTAGGGTGGAACCCTAGATGGCCGATCTTTCACGAAAGGAGAGGATCCCGCAAGGAACACGAAGAACACGCTGGTAAACACGAGGGGGAACGCGAGGGAAAACACGAGAGAAACAATAAAACCAACAAGAATGATCACACATATGCTAGATACTCGAACACAAAAGAGATACAAGATCCATGTCAACTAGGGACGATACAAGTAGCACGATCTTCTCCATGACGAGGTCTTGATGTTCTTCCTGTAAAAGGGGTCTTGAATCCACTTGGGGGATCTTCTCCGAGGAGAAGGTAACCAAGTGGATGAGCAAAGCTCTCACACAAAATGAGCCCTTTATCGCGTTGGTTGCGAGGTTCTTGTTTGTTTGTGCAGGTACTAGGCGACTTGTGTGTAGTCTCCTACTGGATTGATACCTTGGTTCTCAAAAACTGAGGGAAATACTTACGCTACTTTGATGCATCACCCTTTCCTCTTCAAGGGAAAACCAACCAGTGCTGAAGAGGTAGCAAGAAGGATTTCTGGCGCCGTTGCTGGGGAGATCTATGCACAAGTCAAGACATACCAAGTAATCATCACAATCTCTTATCCCTCGCATTACATTATTTGCCATTTACCTCTTGTTTTCCTTTCCCCCACTTCACCTTTGTCGTTTTACTCGCCCTCTTTCATTCGTCCTTCTGTTTGCTCATGTTACCATGTGCCCTCTATTAGGTTGCATCCTCACTTGCTAAATATCTATTGTTATGGATCCTCGTACTCTTGCTAATCTTTTTAAAAGATCCAATTATGATGAACCAATTGCTAGTGAGTTGAGTGCACTAGATTATCTTTAGGGAGTTTTGCTTGAAATTTGTGAATCTAAAAATTGTGATGAAGTGCTCTATAAAGTGATTCATTATAGATCTTTGAATAAAAAGCATGATTGCAATGATGTTATTATAAATTCTATGAATGCAAATTGTGCTAATAATATGCAAAACCCTAAGCTTGGGGATTCTAGTTTTGCTATGTCCACTACTTGTTGCAATGATCATGATTGGGGTCATTCTTCTTATGATCTTGAAATTTTATTTAAGCCCCATGATGAATATTAGATTGATAATAGTGTTTGCAATAATACTGAAAGTTGGTTTGTAAGAGTGTCAACTTTAGATCCCACATATTTGGAGAATGTTCAATCTTATGAAGTTTTTGATAAAAGTGGGTTTGGAGAGGTCATGACTTTAGTTAATGTTAATCCCACTATTTTGAAGAGTGTCAACTTTGCATACATGTGGATCGTGTCGAGAAAATTTTATATGATAGCTATATTGTTCAATTTGAGTATGATTCCACATGTAATTATTATGAGAGAGGAAAATATGATTGTATAAATTTTTATGTTACTAAATTACCTCTCGTTATGTTGAGATTGCTATTGTTTCTTTCCACTTCCTTGCATATGCTAGTTTTTGCTTGCCTTGATAATTTATTTGCCTATAAGATGCCTATGCATGGGTAGTATGTTATACTTAGATGTTATTTTCATATGCTTCATGATTCTCCCTTCGTGTTTCAATTGCTATCTTTCATGTGAGCATCATTAAAATTATAGATGCCTAGCTAAGGGCGTTAAACGATAGCGCTTGTTGGGAGGCAACCCAATTTTATTTTTGTTCCATGCTTTTTGTTCCTGTTTAGTAATAAATAAATCATCTATCCTCTGTTATGATTGTGTTTTTTATGTCTTAATTAATTTTTGTGCCAAGTAAAGCCTTTATGATCTTCTTGGATGATTGTTGTTTGATCTTGATGAAAAAACAGAAAGTATGCGCTCACGAGAATAATTTTCATTTTTAACCAGAGAGCGATAAAATACCAATTCGAACTTCAGTAGATCAATATACAAATTATTTAGGTCGTCCTAATTTGGTATGATTTTTGGAGTTACATAAGTATTCGAAACCTACAAATTACTATAGACTATTCTGTTTTTGAAAGATTCTGTTTTTCGTGTGTTGTTTGCTTATTTTGATGAATCTATGGCTAGTATCGGGGGGTATGAACCATAGAGAAGTTGTAATAAAGTAGGTTTAACACCAATATAAATAAAGAATGAGTTCATTACAGTACCATAAGTGGTGATTTGTTTTCTTATACTAACGAAGCTCATGAGATTTTCTGTTGAGTTTTGTGTTGTGAAGTTTTAAAGTATTTGGGTAAATATTTTAAGGACTTTGGAACAAGGAGTGGCAAGATCCTAATCTTGGGGGTGCCCATGGCACCCCAAGGTAAAATCCAAGAGAAACCAAAATCCTAAGATTGGGGATGCCACGGAAGGCATCCCCTCTTTCATCTTCATCTATCGGTAACTTTACTTGAGGCTATATTTTTATTCACCACATGATATGTGTTTTGCTTGGAGCGTCTTATATGATTTGAGTATTTTGTTTTTAGTTTACCACAATCATCCTTTCTGTACACACATTTTGGGAGAGACACACATGAATTGGAATTCATGAGAATACTCTATGTGCTTCACTTATATCTTTTGAGCTAGATAATTTTGCTCTAGTGCTTCACTTATATTTTCTGTTTAGAGCACGGTGGTGGTTTTATTTTGTAGAAATTATTGATCTCCCATGCTTCACTTATACTATTTTGAGAGTCTTTTAGAACAGCATGGTAATTTGCTTTGGCTATAAAACTAGTCCTAATATGATAGGCATCCAAGATGGGTATAATAAAAATCTTTCATATAAAGTGCATTGAATACTATGAGAAGTTTGATTCTTTATGATTGTTTTGAGATATGAAGATGGTGATATTAGAGTCATGCTAGTTGAGTAGTTGTGAATTTGAGAGATACTTGTGTTAAAGTTTGTGATTCCCTTAGCATGCATGTATGGTGAACCATTATGTGATGAAGTCGGAGCATGATTTATTTTTTGATTGTCTTCCTTATGAGTGGCGGTCGGGGACGAGCGATGGTCTTCTCCTACCAATCTATCCCCCTAGGAGCATGCGCGTAATACTTCGTTTCGATAACTAATAGATTTTTGCAATAAGTATGTGAGTTCTTTATGACTAATGTTGAGTCCATGTATTATACACACTCTCACCCTTCCACCATTGCTAGCCTCTCTAGTACCGCGCAACTTTCGCCGGTACCATAAACCCAACATTTACCTTACTCAAAATAGCCACCATACCTACCTATTATGGCATTACCATAGCCATTCCGAGATATATTGCCATGCAACTTTCCACCGTTTCGTTTATTATGGCACGATCCATCATTGTCGTATTGCTTTGCATGATCATGTAGTTGACATCGTATTTATGGCAAAGCCACCATTCGTAATTTTCCATACATGACACTCTTGATTCATTGCACATCCCGGTACACCGCTGGAGGCATCCACGTAGAGTCATATTTTGTTCTAATTCTTGAGTTGTAAGTAAATAAAAGTGTGATGATCATCATTATTAGAGCATTGTCCCAGTGAGGAAAGGATGATGGAGACTATGATTCCCCCACAAGTCAGAATGAGACTTCAGACGAAAAAAAGAGAAAAGGCCCAAATAAAAAAAATAGAGAAAAAGAGAGAAGGGGCAATGCTACTATACTTTTTCCACATGTGTGCTTCAAAGTAGCACCATGATCTTCATGATAGAGAGTCTCCTATGTTGTCACTTTCATATACTAGTGGGAATTTTTCATTATAGAACTTGGCTTGTATATTCCAATGATGGGCTTCTTCAAAATGCCCTAGGTCTTTGTGAGAAAGCAAGTTGGATGCACACCCACTTAGTTTCTTTTGTTGAGCATTCATACATTTATAGCTCTAGTGCATCCGTTGCATGGCAATCCCTACTAACTCACATTAATATCTATTGGTGGGCATCTCCATAGCCCATTAATACGCCTAGTTGATGTATTGCGCGAAGATTGAAAAAGTTTGAGAACATCAAAAGTATGAAACAATTTCTTGGCTTGTCATCGTGGTTGTGCATGATTTAAATATTTTGTGTGATGAAGATACAGCATAGCCAGACTATATGATTTTGTTGGGATAGCTTTCTTTGGCCATGTTATTTTGAGAAGACATAATTGCTTAGTTAGTATGCTTGAAGTATTATTATTTTATGTCAATATTAAGCTTTTATATTGGATCTTTTAGATCTGAATTTTCATGCCACAGTAAAGAGAATTACATTGAAAATTATGTTAGGGAGCATTCCACATCAAAAATTCTGTTTTTATCATTTACCTACTCGAGGACGAGCAGGAATTAAGCTTGGGGATGCTTGATACGTCTCCAATGTATCTATAATTTTTTATTGTTCCATGCTATTATATTATCTGCTTTGGATGTTTAATGGGCTTTAATATACCTTTTTATATTATTTTTGGGACTAACCTATTAACTTAAAGCCTAGTGCAAATTGCTGTTTTTTTGCCTACTTCAGTGTTTCATAGAAAAGGAATATCATACGGAATCCAAACGGAATGAAACCTTCGCGAGGATCTTTTTTGTAACAAACGTGATCCAGGAGACTTGGAGTGGATGTCAAGGAAGCAACGAGGGATCCACGAGGCAGGAGGGCGCGCCCCAGGGGAGTGGGCGTGCGCCCCACCCTCATGGGCCCCTCGCAGCTCCACCGACCTATTTCTTTCGCCTATGTATACTCTTATTCCCTAAAACCTTTGGGGAGAGCAACGAAACACCTTTTCCACTGCCGCAACCTTCTGTACCCGTGAGATCCCATCTTGGGGCCTTTTCTGGCGCTCCGCCAGAGGGGGATTCGATCACGGAGGGCTTCTACATCAACACCATAGCCTCTCCAATGATGTGTGAGTAGTTTACCACAGACCTTCGGGTCCATAGTTATTAGCTAGATGGCTTCTTCTCTCTCTTTGGATCTCAATACAAAGTTCTCCTCGATCTTCTTGGAGATCTATTCGATGTAACTCTTTTTGCGGTGTGTTTGCCGAGATCCGATGAATTGTGGGTTTATGAGTTGATTATCTATGAATATTATTTGATTCTTCTCTGAATTCTTATATGCATGATTTGATATATTTGCAAGTCTCTTCGAATTATCGGTTTAGTTTGCTACTATATTGATCTTTCTTGCGATGGGAGAAGTGCTTAGCTTTGGGTTGTATCTTGCGGTGTCCTTTCCCAGTGACAGCAGGGGCAGCATGGCACGTATTGTATTGTTGCGATCGAGGATAAAAAGATGGGGATTATATCATATTGCTTGAGTTAGCCCCTCTACATCATGTCATCTTGCCTATTGAATTACTCCGTTCTTATGAACTTAATACTCTAGTTGCATGCTGATTAGCGGTCGATGTGTGGAGTAATAGTAGTAGATGCAGAATGTGATGCCTATATTCATGATCATTGCCTTAGATATCATCATAACTATGCGCTTTTCCATCAATTGCTCGGCAGTAATTTGTTCACCCACCGTAATACTTGCTATCTTGAGAGAAGCCACTAGTGAAACCAATGGCCCCCGGGTCTACTTTACATCATATTAGTTTCCCATCAACTAGCCATTTCTGTCGCCATTTATTTTGCAATCTTTATTTTCCAATCTGTACCAAAAAATACCAAAAATATTTAACTTATTATCTTTACCAGATCTCACTTTCGTAAGTGACCGTAAAAGGATTGACAACCCCTTTATCGCGTTGGTTGCGAGGTTCTTGTTTGTTTGTGCAGGTACTAGGCGACTTACATGTAGTATCCTACTGGATTGATACCTTGGTTCTCAAAAACTGAGGGAAATACTTACGCTACTTTCCTGCATCACCCTTTCCTCTTCAAGGGAAAACCAATGCATGCTCAAGAGGTAGCACCTCACGAGGCTTGGCCACTCGCGAGGGTCTTGTCTTGCCGAAGCTGAAGATGGGTCGTACCATGCCGTTGATGGAGCCACGCCATGGGTCGCAGGCACGCAAGTCTGGGTACCCTGGTTCTAAGAACGCCGACACTAGCTGATACATCTCCAATGTATCTATAATTTTTTATTGTTCCATGCTAGAATATTATCCATCTTGCATGTTTTATATGCATTATTATGCTATTTGATATCCGTTTTGGGATTAACCTATTAACCTAGTGCGAAGTGCCAGTTGCTGCTTTTTCCTTGTTTTTGTCTTCTACAAAAAATCAATAACAAACTGAGTCCAAATAGCACGGAACTTTTTGACGATTTTTCTAGGACCAGAAGACACCTAGGAAGCTTCGGGAGGAGGCTAGAAGAGCCACGGATGGGCGATAAGCTCACCATGCGTGCCTTAGGGGGTGCACACTCCATGATTGTGGGCCCACCATGGCACCTCTAACCCTAATATCATCTCCATAAATACCCAAATATTACCCGTATACCAGAAGGCACACCAAAAATACTTTTCTGCAGCCGCAAGTTACTGTCCTCATGGGATCCCATTTGGAGACCTGTTCCGGTACTCTGGCAGAGGGGGATTCGATCACGGATGGCCTCTACATCAACCTTGCTCCCCTTCTGATGATGTGTGATCAGTTTCCTATCGCGGGATATCCACGGCCACCTATGGGACCAGGAGGCCCCTTGCTGGTTTGGTAAGGGGACGTCGCGTTGCACAAAGAGAAAACCAGCGCACGACAGCATGACAGAGAGCACACAAGAAATTTACCTAGGTTCGGGCCACCGTGAGGCATAAGACCCTACTCCTGCTGTGGTGGATTGATGGTGGAATGGAGGTGGTGAGGCGTAGTACACTTGCCCGGAAGGGGTTGCCTATGGGTAGTTGTGACTACACGCGTATGGGTTTGTCAACTTTCTAACCTTCAACCCCTCCTACGGGTGCCATGGGCCTCCTTTTATAGATTAAGGGGTCACCACAATGGCAACGTAGTCATTATCCACTGATATGATAGCAAACAATGCTATCATACCTAACTCTCTGGGTTGACAGGGTGCATTAAATGCACCTCTTAGTGTCACATCACTGGTTACCCGGCAAGGCTTGCCGGGCTATCTTGCCAGCACCGCGCCTGTTCTCTTGACACATCGTAGGTAGGGTGTCATTTGTGGTTTCTTCTGTAGGAAATGGCTGCCATGTGGCGAATGGATGCCACTTAATCATCTTGCGTCTTGACAGCACACTAATAGAAGACGTCGGTCGTGCTTGAGTGGTTGGTGGGGTGGTTTTGCCCCCGCGAGCCCCGGCAGACCTTGCCGGGGGCCTATGTTGCCTGCTTCTGGTGGTGGCCTCGCCCCTTGCCGGGCTCATCTTCCCGGCAAGGGAGGCCCTTCTCTTGTAGATATCTTGCTCCTCTGGCTCGATCTTCGACCCTCTGAACTGTATGTTGGCTCTTCAAATCTCTTGTTCCCCCAACCTTTCACTTAAGTTGGTGCCTCAATCTTGTTCTTGTGCCTATGCACAGTCTGGGCAACGGACCAAGGGTCTGTTGCACCGACAGAAGCCCCCGGGCTTTCCCCGAATGCGCTGCTAAGTGTCGTCAGGGTAGGGCCTAATGAGTGCACAGGCAGGGTTGATGAAGGGGTTGGTCTCTTGGAGTTTCCATTGCTACTTCATTAGCCTTGATTTCCGGCCAGTTTCCGGTTTCCCTGCGCGTGGTCTAAAGCCAATGGTGGTGGGGCTGCTCTAGTAATGGCCCGTGAATGACCTTAACGCACGGGGTAGAAACTACCAATTTACTCTTCCCACAACGCGCCCTTATCCTTGGCCATGTATGCTACATGCATCGCGCGGGGTAGCTAACGGCAGCGCGTGGCGTGGGAGAGCTTCTTGGAGAGGGTCCGCCCACCTTGAATTAGCGGAGGAGGGCGGTGGTCACCTATTGATGGAGCGGCTGCCCTTCCCCGCCTGGCCTATAAAAGGAAGGGCCGGAAGAGGGCGGAGTTGTCCATCTTTGCATTCTTCCTATTCTTGCCTTGCTCTCTGCTTCTGCCGACGATGCCGAAGAGAAGAGCCAGGGGCCAGTCCCCGGGCTCCTACTTGGGATCTCCCTTGGATCTCAGAGGATGGTTCGGGCGGCGCGGCGCCGACGCCGGGAGTGGCAACCCCAGCATGCTTGCCACCGAGTCGCCCGTGGCCTTGACTTCAGTGGGAGGGGACGCGACCAACACCATGTCGCGTCTTGAGATGGGCACGACGTGTGGTAGTCGACCGCTCCCCATTCTTCTTCCTTTTGCGGCATCAGGGAGGAGCAGTAGGAGAGATTCGCCGGTAAAGGGGATGAATCTGGCTCCTCTTGGGCGCGGTTTTCTCGTTGGACAGGAAGGCTCCTTGCTTTCTCACACGTCCTCAGGATGTGTGGTGACTTCCAACGTCAGGGCTCCCGAGGACGACCATGCTCTCTGTGGAAGAGTTTAGAGAGCATGGTGTCCGACGTGGTGGTCACGCCGAGGTCTTCGGGTGGTAGTGATGCGGACGGCAGCGGCAACCCACGACGCATCAAGAACGTGGATGACCGTTCCGATGAGTCATATTTGTCGGTGACTCCGTGCCTCCCATCTGGTCCTCTGGCAATATCACCATCCACGCCAGCCATCTGGTTTCTTCCTCCCTCCCGGGGAGCGGCGCCGTCCTGATCCTAGGGAGGCGCCGAATCCCAGCCGTGCCCACCTCCGGCCCCTTCGACTTCTTCCTGTAGGAGATGGGTAGGGCTATGATCACCAAAGCTATGGAAATCAAGGCAAATGGAGACCAAATCTCTTATACCACTTGTAGGATCAAAAGTATGTCTAGAGGGGGTGATTATACTACTTGACCAAATAAAAATCTAGCCTTTTCCCTATTTGAAGTCTTGGCAGATTTTAGCAACTTATCACAAGTCAAGGAATCAACCTACACATGCAATTCTAAGAGTATAGCAGCGAAATGTAAACCATTGCATATGAAGGTAAAGTGGAGGAGTTTGGAGGGAGCAAACGCAATGTAGACACGGAGATTTTTGCGTGGTTCTGATAGGTGGTGCTATCGTACATCCACGTTGATGGAGACTTCAGCCCACGAAGGGTAATAGCTGCGCGAGTCCATGGAAGGCTCCACCCACGAAGGGTCCATGAAGAAGCAACCTTGTCTATCCAACCATGGCCATTGCCCACGAAGGACATGCGTCACTTGGGTAGATCTTCACGAAGTAGGCGATCTCCTTGCCGTTACAAACTCCTTGGTTCAACTCCACAATCTTGACGGAGGCTCCCAAGTGACACCTAACCAATCTAGGAGACACCACTCTCCAACAGGTAATAGATAGTGTGTTGACAATGAACTCCTTGCTCTTGTGCTTCAAATGATGGTCTCCCCAACACTCAACTCTCTCACACAGATTGGATATGGTGGAAAGATGATTTGAGTGTAAAGCAACTTGGGGAAGGCTAGAGATCAAGATTCTTGTGGTTGGATTGGAATATCTTGGTCTCAACACATGAGTAGGTGGTTCTCTCTCAGAAAATGAGTAGTGGAAGTGTAGGCACGTTCTGATGGCTCTCTCTGCGAATGGAGAATGGGTGGAGGGGTTTATATAGCCTCCACACAAAATCTAACCATTACACATAATTTACCAAACTTGATGGGACAAAAATAGTGAAACTCAGCCAGACCAATTTAGTTCAAAATGTGAATGTTAGGATTTTCGATGGGACCAACATGTCAACTCAGTGGGACCAATTGTGTTAGGATTAGGGTCTAACGTAATCTTAGTGAGACCGATCACACGAACGCAGTGAGACCGATTTTTGTAATAGGCAAACAGAGAGTTGGTCAGGCAAACTCGGTGGGACCGATCGCTCATTTAGGTGAGACCGAAACATTATGAAAAGGAAATAGAGAGTTTGCATTGTGAACTCAGTGGGATCGATCACTCATCTTAGTTAGACTGAAACATTATGAAGGGAAACAGAGAGTTTCCAATCCCATCTCGGTGAGACCGAGATCCCTATCAGTGAGACATAACTGACTAGGGTTTCTAGCTATGGCTGTGTCAAATGAACTCGGTGGCGCCGAATAGATCAAATCGGTGGGGCCGAGTTTGACTTTTGGTTTGGGACATATGTTGATATGAGAAAGTGGTTGAGAGCTTTTGGAGCATATCACTAAGCATTTTGAGAAAGGAAGCCATTAAGCAACACCTCATCCCCTTTTAATAGTATTGGCTTTTCCTCTGGACTCAATGTGATCTTGGATCACTAAAATGAAAATATAGAGTCTTGAGCTTGTGCCAATATGTGTCCTTACCATTTTGAGGGGTCCACATCTCTAGTCCACGCCATGCCAATCATTGAACATTCTGAAAAGATTATATTGAATGGATATTAGTTCAATGAGCTATATGTTGTTAATAATTACCAAAACCACCCAGGGATTAGTTGCACTTTCAGTTGTTCCCATGTTATCCTGTAACAAAACATGATGTATGCCTTGTGTTTAGGTTCCATAATATTTTATGCTTGCATGGAACAGATGTCCTTTGCTTAATCTTAAAAGCGTGTTTATCCCTCCGAGCTTATATGCTTGTGTTCGTACTATTGGTCATTATGTATGTTCTGGTTGCTTGCCGGTATCATATTGCCGCGATTGTCGCAAGGGTCCGGCCCTTAACACTCATCTTGGTGTGAATGCGTATCGGCAAGTTTTTCCTTGGTAGCTCCTGACGCAACCGCTTATTCTGTGAGTGAGGCTTTGGACAAAACAAGTGTGCAGACAAAGAGCTAGGGATAAACGAATGTAAAAATTTAGGACTCATCAAGAGGAAATGATTCCATGTACTAAGCTTTTGCTCTTGTTCCTTCCCATCCCTTCCGGTTGCATGCGCTTGGCGTGCTCGTGATATCCGGAAAGACGGAGGCGAGGCGAATGGCTCTCTGGTTCCCGATAGGGACCAATACACGCCATGCATGCCTGGCGGGCAGTGGAAAATGGAGTCGGGCTTTCACGGTCCCTCCTTCTCCCCCATCAATTCTTTTGAGCAACCCAGCAACGGCTGTCGCAAGGATCATGCCAATGCAAACGGCCTTGCCGGAGCATACTTGCCGAGATATCGATCAATGGATTCGTACCGGCGTTCCACTCAGGATTTCCCTAAGTAGGGTAAATGCTGAACCGAGTATCGCGCGGTACTCATCGACATTGATGATGCTAGGGCCAAAGTAGCTCGATTGCCGACGAGGGAGAGAGATGGGGAAGAGGAACCTCGTTCCCGAGCGCCTTGCCCCTTCTCCCCGGATGGTGCCCGAGTGGCGGTCACGCCGCCTAGGCTGCTTGGGAGGAGCATATCACCGCTGACACTAACCTCCACCATGGCTGCGGCCGCGACGTGATGAGGCAATGAATAAAGCAGGGTGCAGGGACAACACCGCTCCACCACTCCGTCTTCATATCTCCATGGGCGTCGCTGACACCAAAAGCTTTGGCTGGGCTGCAATGGATACGACGCACTACTCACACTCTCAGGTTCGCGCAGTGATCCACCTACCTGGCGTGCCAAAGATATGATGGGAAACGACGACCACCTATGGGGGCCCTGATGTAGGGTGGAACCCTATACGGCCGATCTTTCATGAAAGGAGCGGATCCCCTGATGAACACAAAGAACACGAGGGGGGAAACGAGGGGAATCACGAGGGGAAACACTAAAACCAACAAGAATGATCACACATGTGCTAGATCCTCGAAACACAAAGAGATACAAGATCCGAATCCAACAAAGGACGATACATAGGGTAACCGGTTCTTCTCCGTGAGGAGGTCTTGATGGGGCAGCCCAAGAGGGGGTCTTGAATGCAAGGTGGATCTTCTCCGAAGAGGGGTCGCGGTCTCTCTCGTGGAGTAGATCCGATATGGATGAGCAAAGCTCTATCTCTCAAAATAGCTATCACAACGCTGACCCTAACTAGAAGGAGGTGGAGGAGTATATATAGTCTAGAGCCACGAAGGGGTGAGTGCGGAGGGGATACATGGGCCTTTGGCCCGGTTAGGCACGCGCAGGTGCCGGACGTCTGGGCTGGGGGCCGGATGTTCGGGGCTTCGGGACGAGCCGGATGTCTGGGGTCGCGACCGGATGTCCGGGCTGAAGTGGAGGTTCAGCTGCTCTCTGGATACGTCGATGTCGGATTTCCGGGGGAGATGCTGGATGTCCAGGCTGTCGGGAGGCGCCGGATGTCCGGGGTTGGCGCCGGATGTCCGGCCGTTGAGGCTTGTTTGACAGACTGTTGGTGCAGTAGTTGGGCGGTTGCACAGGCGCCAGATGTCCTGCCGCTGTAGCTTCAGCAGCTCCGTCTTCTTCTGTCGTCGCTTCCAGGCTTCCCTCACGGATGGTGTAGTTGTTCCTTGGCGCTTGCACTCCTCCTCATCGTCCTTAGTGTTCCGACAATACCTATGCATGCATACGAGTGGAGTGTCAAGTAGTATGACATCCTGGAAGGGGTGAAGTGAGCACGTGTATAGGAGATGATTCACCTTTGTGTATGTGAAGTAGATGTTGCACGTGTCACCCGCCGAACGGACTCTTGACATGGTGATGTCCATAGGATACTCTGCATCATCTCCCCTCCCTTGGGAAAGATCCGACCTCGGATCGAAAACCAAATCACCATGGAAAGAGATGGCTTCGTCATGTAGAAGTGGACGTTCACCAAGTACTTGTCATCTTGAAGCTCGAAATGGGCACTCTCAAATGTCGCACCATCTCGTGGTTCCTTCAAAAGGAGTAAGGACAACAAACACTTGGAATAACAAATGTGGTTAGCGTTAGTGCAAAACCAAGCATTCAAGAGGTGAGTGACCAAACAAGTGTCGTCAATGGCATGTAAGCATATCAATCGAGCACAAGCAAAGATATCATGGGGACAAGCATGTAAATGTGAGGTAGTGATGCAAATATGTGTAACAAAAGAATAAGCATCTGCCTCAAAGTCATAGAAAGCATGGGCAAAGCGCTCAATGAAAGGTCTATGATAGGCATAAGAATCATTCACAACACCAAATAAAATCAAGTGTCTAAACACATGGGTCAAGTGCAAGACAATCCAAGCATAATGTGCATGGGGTGTAGTGAATATCGTGTGGCACTCAACACAATGGAAAGAGAAATTTTTCATCATGTGTGAGGCAATCAAGGCAAGCATGTAGCAATCAATGGGACATGGCATATGTGAAGTGATGACATTGTTGCAACCAAACATATGAGAGGAGCAAGTAATCCAAGAATTGGATGCAACATGCAAGGCATATATATCATGATGCATGGGAATGTGAAAATCATGAATGGAGGCAATATCACTAACATGTGTGCAAGCAAAGGGTCCAAGATGACAAATAAGTCTCATTTGGCAAGCAACACAAGTAGTATGATCCACAGTATGCATGCTCATGGTTTGGGGGTTCTCAAAAGGGAAGGATATCACCTTGAAAGCATGTCCTTGTGCATCCTTCACAATGCCGAAGCACAATCAAGTATGATGTAGAAGCTCCATGGCAGAAGGTGGTTCGCTCTCAAGAGCTCGAAGTCCAAGTATCCTACACATGCACACAACAAAAGAAAGAAAGTATGCGCATGGTAGATAAACACATCATCCATCATGATGGTTCTCTTCTCTTGCACATAACCATTAGAAGCACAAGTGCGGGAATAATATGATGCAACAATGACAATATTCATGGCACTAGGTATATGGTGCAAAGAGGTAAGACAAGCATGCTTCATAAGGAATATGTCAAAATCTCCGAATATATGTGAGAATGCTATGGGGGCAAACTCATTATCAAGACTAAATGCATTGTTGCACTCAATACATGTAAAATTATCTAGCATGAGGGAGGCAACATATGGAGAGATATGACAAGAAGCAATAACAATCATGTGCAAAGCATGTAGATGGTTGTCAACAACTGCATTAAATGAGCAAGTATGAGTCATCGGTGATGCAACATAAGCAATCGTAGGAATCAAGTCTTGCAAGCTAGTAGTGCGAAGATGCAACATACTAGAGGAAATCATGGCAACCATGTCATCTGAGCAAATAATAGGTATAGGCAATGCACATGACACATCGCAAGCACAAACACAAAGCAATATCATAGTATCATCATAGGCATGGGGCACAAAGCAAACATGGCAATAGCAAGCAATATCTCCACCAAGCTTGCAAATACACATACAAGTACTAGAATCAATCATCATGTGTAATGCAAAGCATGGGTCACAGATGCATGTCAAAGGTATAGGAATGAACATATCATGCAAAGTGAACATGGCAAGATGGGCATATAATATGTAATGGACAATAACCCATAGACAAGTGAGGGTCATGTAGAAGAAATGCGCGAAGTATTTGCGCGAAGAGAGTGGTGGGAAAGACAATCCATGGGATCCCAAGTCATCGTTGCTCTCTAGAGCTCGTTTTGTCAACTCGTGGGATTGCGAGGTTGACAAGTATTCATAGTTACCTACACAAAAGAAACACAGACCAAAGAAATTGTGTGTGTGGTAAATGTACACATCATCCATCATGATGTGTATGTGCACATGTGAGTTAGCACAAGGTAAGCATTGCTCAAAGAAATTTGATGCTTGGTATAAGAACATGTCATCCATCATGATAGAATAGTTGTTATGTATAACACGATGGGGACGCAAATTGACCATACAAGTATAGCAAGTGTGTGGCACAACAATAGCATTTTTATTCTTGGTGATGAGGACATGACTACCTTGGATACAACCAAAAATATTGCATACATGCATATTTGTCAGGTGATTTCTAATAAAAACTTATTCAATAATCTATTTATGTTATCCAGAACAAAAATACTTCACACACTTTTGTGTTTTGTCTAATTGCAGGTGTATGGGACATTTGTACAATTCACATATGAAAATAAGGGAAAAGGAGAAGTTTATGTTGTGTTCAAAAAGTCCTCTCACGTCACTTTTGGGCCAAGAGAAGATAGAGTCCAAGTCTTTCACGTTCTGGATTCAAATTCGGACTGCACAGACATACCTGACTCAAAATGCCAAAAACTTTTTCATACGGACTCCGAATTGGATGAAGATAAGGGAAAAGGAGAAGTTTATGTTGTGTTCAAAAAGTCCTCTCACGTCACTTTTGGGCCAAGAGAAGATAGAGTCCAAGTCTTTCACGTTCTGGATTCAGATTCGGACTGCACAGACATACCTGACTCAAAATGCCAAAAACTTTTTCATACGGACTCCGAATTGGGTGATTCTTTTTTTTTGGAAACTAGATTTCGTGCTCTTTCCAACCCAATTGGATTCACCTTCAAATTCGTCCGGAGCGTTGAGTTACAGACGAACCAATCTGACGTTGCAGCAGAATCCGAGTCAAACTACAAGCCCAAAGGTGTTGCATCACCTCCACTTGGGCCCATGAGCCTTGTACGACCTAGGATTAGTTTTAGGCTGCCTTGGGACGTCCTCCCACCTCCTTGGCCGCCACCCCTTGCTCCTATATAAGTAGATCCATCTAGTAGCTTTTTCCTTGGGATTTGTTTAGTTAAAAGTTAGCCATTGCAACTTCGTGTACTTCGTTTGTGTCCAACGACCAGACTAAGACCGCTTCCGGATCCCCACCATTATCAATACTTCATATATATTTGCAATATTCAGATTGCTTTATCATATTCTTGCTCGTTCTTCGATTGCTTGCAGGAATAGACCTTCATGGTCAGGCTGACCGTGCTTCCAGCATCGTCAGTAACCTCGGGAGATTGGTTTAGCGGTTGCTAAGGCGCAACGTCGTGCACGTTTGTAGTCAGATCGTCAAAGTCGTCTCCACCAAATCGATAGTTATCATCTCATCGAAAGATCGGGACCCTTAGCCCCTATCAAGTGGTATCAGTTTTCAGGTTGCTCGGTGAGAATTTCCAGTTTTCCTAGATTAGATTTATTTTCTTACCTATTGTCCAAGAAAAAGCCACAAAAAAGAGTTAGATCTATTCATCCTTGGTCCAAGCCAGTCTGATCCTTTGCAATTTTCTTTTCATTGCTTGCATAGTTGAATTATCGGTTGCATCATCGTGTCGAGTTGCTGGTCTTAGTGTCTAGTTCGTTTAGAGTTTCGACTTCTGTTCACATTAGTCACGCCACCGCTGCATCATTATCTCTTCCGCTGTCCACCACCCATCCATCAATTTCCACCACGTGCTACCCACCATTCATTGTCATAATAATAGTTGAGATCGTTCACATCTTCACTTGATCCAATCTGCATCTTATCTAGTTTGTTTTGGAAAGAGGGAGAAAAAAAGAGAGAAAAAAAACGAGAGAAAAAAAAGTCAGAAAAAAAAAGGAGAGAAAGAAAAAAGTGTGAGAAAAAAAAGAGAGCAGAAAAAAAAACAAAATTCGGATCTTTTTAGACTCAATCTCGTAGTTGAATTCGGATTGGAATCTGTTTTGTGCACTGTTCAGTAAAACAGGCATAACTTCCTCATACGATGTCCGTTTTGCCTCCGCGAGTACTCAAACGAAAGCTAGCGACGAGCCGCATCTAAATAGTTGAAGAAGCTAGTTCAATATTTGGCACCTCAAAATCGGGTTCTAAATAGGTCTTTTTGCCCTCCGAAGTTCATGAACACAGAGCTACTTAGTATCCTTCATTGATGCTAGTTGTGCTACGACGTGACCTCATTAGTGTTCTAGGCTCGCGCCTCTAGTTCTGTCTAGCCTAGGACCAGCACAGTACCGTCGTTGAGCGTTTATTCAACATTGCATCTCTGAATTGATTATTGCTAATCTTTTGCTACCATATATAGCCAACCCAGCTCCACATATTTCTACACCGTGTATACGTACGTTCCCCTGGCAATCGCTTTACACAATCTTCAGAGTTATTTGACACCGTTGGTTGCCTGTCACCACCTGCTGCTTGGTAACAACTTGTAAGATATTGATAGTTGCTTTACTGTGAGCGCTTTACCACCACACCCTAGTAGTTCATAGGAACATTATTCTTGAATTTTGTTTCTTGTTTCTACTAATCATGACAGGTTCCGAAGATAGAAGTTCTTGGACGACGGACACATCTTCACCATCACGAGAGTTGGGACAACACACACAAGCACATGGTCAGGTTATCTTTTTACCGTCATTTGAGGGTAGATTTAATCCTACTACATATCTAGCTTGGGAGCTTGAAGTAGAACAAGTTTTAGTCACCATGACTTTTCTGAACTTGAGCGAGTGCGAGCAGCCACTAGAGCATTTACTGATTTTGCTTCTGTTTGGTGGAGTGTACATTGTAAGAAAAAAATTGATAACCAACCCACAACTTGGAAAGTTTTGAAAGCTGTAATGAGACAACAATTTTTCCCTCCTTATTATCGTCGTGAATTGCTTCGCAAATTTGAACAATTTAAACAAGGCAACAACACTGTTCATGCTTACTACCAAGAGTTCAAATCTTATATGCATCATTGTGACATAGAAGAATCTGAGAATGATACAATGAATAGATTTTTTGGTGGTTTGAACCATGATATTCAGGCAAGATTTCAGTATATTCCTCATTGCATTACTGGTATGTATGTCCGTGCTAGTACCTTTGAGAGACAGATAAAGGAGGATGCATTAGGTGACTACAACAACTACTATTCCAGTTCATGCTCACCACCGCCGGTGGGTTCCTCCATCATTGCACCTCGGATTATGAGCGTGGCATCATCTCAAGGGTATGGTACATTGTCAACGTCCGTACCTACATCAGCTACATCTTTGCCACAAGGTAACATTAAAGGTATTGATGATATAACTTCACATGAGAATGATGCATGCCTAGTTAACTTGAATGCGTCATGTATTGAGTTACCTATTGATTTGAGCACACCACCTATTTTAGAGAATCTTGTTACTGTCATGAATGCGTCATGTGATCAAACAACTGAAATATCAACAATTTTGAGTGCACCCATTGAATTAACTGTTGATGCAAAAGAACTAATGTTTAATCATTTTGATATGGCCTCCAATCTTGGTGATGATTCTGTGTCCAATGACTTATTGCATGTTTGCTTATTTAAGCATGTTGTAGCATGTAAATTTGATGCAAGTAAGGTTTATTCACCAAAGTTGGGATGGTTTAATGATGAACAATGCGAATCTTTTGAAATGAATAAGAGCTTCACTTATATGTGCAAACTGAGTTCTAATATTTTGGGCCAAGGAAAAGTTCAAAATGCCAAAAACTTTTTCATACGGACTCCGAATTGGATGAAGATAAGGGAAAAGGAGAAGTTTATGTTGTGTTCAAAAAGTCCTCTCACGTCACTTTTGGGCCAAGAGAAGATAGAGTCCAAGTCTTTCACGTTCTGGATTCAGATTCGGACTGCACAGACATACCTGACTCAAAACGCCAACAACTTTTTCATACGGACACTTCGAATTGGGTGATTCTTTTTTTGTTGGAAACTAGATTTCGTGCTATTTCCAACCCAATTGGATTCACCTTCAAATTCGTCCGGAGCGTTGAGTTACGGACGAAACAATCTGACGTTGCAGCAGAATCCGAGTCAAACTACAAGCCCAAAGGTGTTGCATCACCTCCACTTGGGCCCATGAGCCTTGTACGACCTAGGGTTAGTTTTAGGCTGCCTTGGGACGTCCTCCCACCTCCTTGGCCGCCACCCCTTGCTCCTATATAAGTAGATCCATCTAGTAGCTTTTTCCTTGGGATTTGTTTAGTTAAAAGTTAGCCATTGCAACTTCGTGTACTTCGTTTGTGTCCAACGACCAGACTAAGACCGCTTCCGGATCCCCACCATTATCAATACTTCATATATATTTGCAATATTCAGATTGCTTTATCATATTCTTGCTCGTTCTTCGATTGCTTGCAGGAATAGACCTTCATGGTCAGGCTGACCGTGCTTCCAGCATCGTCAGTAACCTCAGGAGATTGGTTTAGTGGTTGCTAAGGCGCAACGTCGTGCATGTTTGTAGTCGGATCGTCAAAGTCGTCTCCACCAAATCGATAGTTATCATCTCATCGAAAGATCAGGACCCTCGCCTCTATCACATGGGGAACATATTGTGCACACAAGTATTGGGATCATGCAATGAATGGGACGAATCAAAATCTCCAAACATGTATGAGGAAACTATGGGGGTCTCCTCGTGAGCAATATTGGAAACATCATATGGAGAAAATGGACAACATCCAAAACAATGCATACCCAAAGCTAGGTGGTCATGGCATGACATATGAGATAAATGATGCAAAGGGAGCATATCAATATCATCACAAGAAAAACAAATGCCACTAACCATGGGCTTGTAATCTGTGCCATATGTGCAAATTGGGTTCATTTTAATGACATATACATAGTCACTATGATGAGATTGCAAGTATGACATATGATGGATCTCATGCATAGCATATGACAAGTCAAGCGGATTGGCCAACATGATGTGACCTAAGGAATTGTCACAAGAACTCCTATGTAACATGGCATCACAACTAATAGACTCCACAAGGAAATCATCATACTCATCGTAAATGGGTAAATCATCGCATGGGAAAGTCGCACTAGCATGAATCATGGAAATAGGTTGATCAACATCATGCAAGCACTCAATGTCAAGAATGTCCACTAGTGGGACTAGAGCATCACCGTCACCTATGATACTGTTTTCATTCCACTCAAGTGCTGTAGGTGAGGTGGGAAAGACCAAATGGTGGTCATCTTCATCTTGATGGAACCATGTGGGGGGTGCATCATATTCCACCATGGCCATCGTCTTGTCCAAAGGTAGGACGTAGTCGTCGCGAATCGGCGCGTCATCATATTTGGGACCTAGCACCAAATGAGAAGACACAATAGAGGTAGAGGTTAAGTCATTAGAAATCGAAGTAGCCTCACTCTCTCTATGTGATGGTTCACTCACTCCCTCAAGGTAGGTGCACTCAATCTCACATATGGTAGAGTCACTCATCTCACTCAAGTGGTGGGGTTTGTGGCTCTCCTCACATGGGAATTGTGGCAACACATCATATATGGGGATAGTGGTGAAGTCACTCTCACTCTCTCTATATGGTGGCAAAAGTCACTCAAGTCATCATACGTCACCGTGGTCGAAGGGAAAATCCCATGCTCAACCATCTCGTCGTCGTCGCCGTTTATGAAGGCCGAAGATGGCACATCCTTGCTCGTCACCTCCTAAGAAGGAAGCATCATCCTTTCTCGTCACCTCATCGCTCGCCTCCAAAGCTTGGTCCTTGAGGGTCTCCGTAGTCGTACTTGTCGCCGCACCATCTTGAAAAAGAGTCAAAGTAGACTCGGCATCATCAATGCCACATAGAGGGATGGCGGTGAAGTCGAACTTGGGAGCATCGTCTTGGAGCTCACCGGGCTTGGACATCTTGGTGGTACTATCCTCATGCGCGCCTTCTTGGAGCTTGGTCTTCGAGAAATGTGCTTGGGGTCGAGAAGCCTTGGCCTTCATGAGTTCTTGTTCCACCTTGAGAGCACCAATGTAATAGTCGTCGAGGGACTTGTAGTTCTCGAGGAAGAGAGTCTTGGAGATGTCGTTGTGCAATCCCACATGAAGTAGAACTTCATCGGAATGGGGTCGTCCACGCCGGCTTGTCGCAAGGGTTTCTTCATCTCCTTGAAGTACTCGTCGATGGACCTCGATCCTTGGGTGGTGTTCTCCAATTGGCGTACAAGTTTTTCCATGTAGGTTGGAGGCACGAACTCGCGCCGCAAACCTCTCTTCGGCTTGGGCCAACTCATGTTGTAGGTCTCTGAAGGTGTGTGAAGCCACCATGTGGACGCGTAGTCGTGGAAGTTCCTTGTGGCGCACTTCACTTGATCTTCGGGAGGAACTTGATGTAGCTTGAGGTAGTCGTTCATCAAAAGCTCCCACTCGAGATACTCCTCGGGTTCTAGAGTCCCATAGAAAGGAATCTCATGGTCGGTGTCGAGGTCGTAGTAGCTCGTGGAAGTCGCGGACTTGATCTTGGGGATCTTCTCTTGAAGTTCTTGTGGGCGAAGATGTTGTATGTCCATAGGCTAAGATGCCTTGAAGTCGCTTGGCGAACATGCCAAGGGAGATTGTGAAGTCGTTGAGCAGTTGTTGGTGTTGATCTCTTGACCTTCACATTCGTGGTGGTGATGGTGTCGATGTCGATGTCACCTTGCCGGAGATGGTAGCTCGGAAGCGTGTGTACTTGAGCGTCTTCTCGAAGATGAGGAAGATCTCTTGTAGGACTTGATGAGGGCCTTGATCTCCTCCATTTGAGCTTGCATCTTAGCATCGGTGGAGTTTTGCGTGGCATCGAACTCGTCGTTGTTGTTGTAGACCGAAGATGAAATGCATTGCCTATCCATCACAAGACTCGAGCAAATATGAGTGCAGAAAGGAGAAGAACTATACCAAATGTACCTTGACCGATGTTGAAGATGGATCAATGGTCACTCAATTATGTAACAAGGAAATAGCACAATTGGTACCAATTCTTGTCGGTTTCTCACACCTACACAAATAAGGCTTATGGTGGAGCTCGGTGAGGATAGTGGCACAAAAATTTGATGCAAAATGTTAGCAAGAGTCAATAATGTTGAAAGATAGTCACAAATTCGCAAGTGAAACAAGTAGACCAATGGAAATATGTGGTACACGAGAACACACACATGGATAGATAAATGGGGTCGTGAAACCAAGGAGTGAGCACAAAATGTGGAATCCACGGAAAACGCTCGTGTTGCACAACTCAAGGGAGACTTGTGCACAACCTATGATATGCCAAATGTATCGACTTTCTATCCCAAGTATGCTATATATATGTATGATGTTCCAGTGGTATGATCCAAGATGATCGGATATGACAATCTTATATGCAATGTGGTATGATGCTATGGCTCTTGCTTACAAGCTTCTTTGCTCTTTCTCTTTTTCTTAAAACCTTATTCTTTTTTTTGTATATGGCCACAATGCGGAATGCACAAACCAGGATAGCGATTGGGTATATGCGGGAACAAACTTGAGGCACAAGAGATGATATGATGATACCAATATGATATGGTATGTATGCAATGGAAGGTGTAGCTCGATGATCACTAATGTGCACAAGTAACGTTGCCGGCAATACTCAAATGGCTAGTCTCGATAGGCAAGTAACGCAAAATGGGCTAGGGGTTAACAATGCAATGGCAAGGGAATATACAATGGAGGGATCCCACGATACCAAGATGATATGGAGGTTACCGTCCGTGTCGATGATGAGTGGCGGTGATCTTGTGGAGATACCAAGATGATGGAGACTCGTCCCTAAGTAGCCGAAACACCTTAGGAAATGGAAAACCACGAACTCAAAATCTCAAATGTCAAATGGTGGTAGCGGGAATGCGGTGGTGGTTTTGTGGAAGCTCAATGGAATTGCGGAATGGCGATGATGGGTTGTGGAGTACGCAATGCGGAAGTGGAGGGTAAGGTTGGCTATACACGGTGTCGGAGTTTGAAGCACGGTCCCTAAGTAGCTGAAACACCTTAGGAGACACAACTCACAACACAAACAAAATTGGGCTAAGTTGGGATGGCGGAAGTGTATGGTGGTCAAGCCTATGCGGGAGTTATGGTGATGGTGGTTGATGAAGAATCAATCATCCCTAAGTAGCCTAAACACCTTAGGAGACTCGAATCGCTACTCAAGCAACCAAAAATTCTATAAGGAACTAAATTGGTTAGGTTGCGGAAGTCGGTGGTGGTTATGCGGAGGTTGTGGTGGAAGCCCTTGGCAAAGATGCCAAAGTTCCAAAAATTTGATGGAGTCAAATGGTGATGGTAGTATTTTTGTGGGAAGGGTGATGTCAAGAGATTTTCAACGAGCTAAAGAATGCGAAAATTGGACTCCGGATGAATTAGTTATGGACAAAACGGTGAAACGGGGAAGGCTGAAATCCCAGGGGCCGGACATCCGGGGTTGTGGGCCGGATATCCGGGGGTGTATATCCAAAACCGTGCAGATTTGGCACTCCAGGAGCCGGATGTCCGGATTGGGGCCCAGATGTCCGGCCCAAAGATTTCAGATCTCGTTTGGGGCAGAAATTTTCGAATTGGGGGCGGAAATGGATGATTCCAAAGGCAAAATTGGAGAGATTTCTTGGATGGAAAGTGGGGAAAGGTGGGGATATGCTAGATCCACTTGAAACCAAGCAAATCTATGCATCAAATCCAACAAAACTTCGTCAAACCAACAAATCACAAAAAAATATTGGGGCTATTTTTAGTGGGGATTTTTGAAATTGGGGAAGAACACAACAAAATTAGGATAGAAAACAATGAGGGGAGGCTCCGAAATCATGATCAAAACGTGGCTCATGATACCAAGATGGTGTAGGGTGGAACCCTATACAGCCGATCTTTCACGAAAGGAGTGGATCCAGCGATGGACACGAAGAACACGAGGGGGGAAACGAGGGGAATCACGAGGGGAAACACTAAAACCAACAAGAATGATCACACATGTGCTAGATCCTCGAAACACAAAGAGATACAAGATTCGAATCCAATAAAGGACGATACATAGGGTAACCGGTTCTTCTCCATGAGGAGGTCTTGATGGGGCCGCCCAAGAGGGGGTCTTGAATGCAAGGTGGATCTTCTCTGAAGAGGGGCTGCAGTCTCTCTCATGGAGTAGATCCGCTATGGATGAGCGAAGCTCTATCTCTCAAATGAGCTATCACTATGCTGACCCTAACTAGAAGGAGGTGGAGGAGTATATATAGTCTAGAGCCACAAAGGGGTAAGTGAGGAGAGGATACATGGGCCATTGGCCCGGTTAGGCACGCGCAGGTGCCGGGCGTCCGGGCTGGGGGCTGGATGTCCAGGGCTTCAGGACGAGCCGGATGTCCTGGGTCGCGGCCGGATGTCCTGGCTCAAGTGGAGGTTCAGCTGCTCTCTGGATACGTCAATGCCGGATTTCCGGGGGAGATGCCGGATGTCCGGGCTGTTGGGAGGCGCCGGATGTCCGGTCGCTGAGGCTTGTTCGGCCGACTATTGGTGCAGTAGTTGGGCGGCTGCACAGGTGCCGGATGTCCAGCCTCTGGCCTGGATATCCAGCCGCTGTAGCTTCAGTAGCTCCGTCTTCTTCCGTCATCGCTTCCAGGCTTCCCTCGCAGATGGTGTAGTTGTTCCTTGGCAGTTGCACTCCTCCTCGTCATCTGTAGTGTTCCGACAATACGTATGCATGCACACGAGTGGAGTGTCAAGTAGTATACCATCCTCGAAGGGGTCAAGTGAGCACGTGCATAGGAGATGATTCACCTTTGTGTATGTGAAGTAGATGTCGCACGTGTCACCCGCCGAACGGACTCTTGACATGGTGATGTCCATAGGATGCTCCGCATCAGGCCCCTTTCTGGTTTGGCAGGGGGGGATGGCATGTCGCACAAATAGCAGAGGAGTGTGGAACAGCACGATAGAGATCTCGCGGGCAATCTTTACCAGGGTTTGGGCCATCATGAGGTGTAAAACCCTACTCCTGCTTTGGTGGATTGATAGTGGAAAAACGTAGCGCTCTTGCCCGGCAGGGTTGCCTTGGGGCGAGAGGAGCTACGTGCACATGAGTGGGAGGAGGTCTGAATCCTTTCTACGGTTGCCATGGTCCTCCTTTTATAGACAAAGGGGTCACCGCAGTGGAAAATCAGTCATTAAGCACTGATTAGATAGCAAACAGTGCTATCATGCCTAAATCTGCAGGATGACAGAGCGCATTAGATGCACTGCTCGACGTCATATCACAGCTCGCCCGGCAGGGGCTCCCGGGCTGTTTTGCCTCATTCGCGCCTTCTTGCTTGACACGTCGTAGGAAGAGTGTCATTTGGAGGTATTTTCTGTAGGAAGTGGTTGCCATGTGGCGAATAGCTGACACTTAGTCACTTTGGATCTTGACACCGCACTAATTGACGACTTGGGTCGTGATGAAGTGGTGCGGTGCGGTGGTTCTGCCTTCGTAAGCCTCCAGCAGGCATGCGGGGACGACCAGAAGGCTTGCTTCCGGGGCAAGGGAGGCTTTTCCCTTAACAATGTCTTGCTTCTCTGGCTAGTCTTGGTCTTCTTGTGCTGCATGTTTGGCCCTTCGAAGGCTGATCCCTCGTGCTTCAGTCTGACCTTGGCGTTGTAATCTTGTTCCTGTGTCTGTAAGCTTTACTGTCCGTGCATGAGTTAGGGGAAAATACAGACCCCTGTTTGTGTTCCTCGACAAGACATCTTAGCCGCGGTGTTCCTCTCTCTACCGCAACCACCCTTCTTGGGATTTCCATCAGAGAACAGGGTCTTGGAATCAGTGACTTCCTCATCCTCAAATTTCTTCTTTGGCACTTTAGGCGGCTTAGTTGCTTTCGTTTCAGCCAACTTTGCTTTATCAGCCACACACGACAGCTGTGTTACTTCTTCCTCGGACCCAGACTGCTCTTCGGAACTATGAGCCATGACCTCTCCTGAGGGAATAATAACAACGCGAGGGAAAAAAGGAAAGGGTCACAAACATGCACAGACGCATTTTTGACTCGAAACAGATAATTTTCGGAAGCAGCCAAGGATTCATGGCATACACTTTTCAAGATACCGTCCAGAGAATTGCAATATGCCATAGGACAGAATAACAACTCCTCTAATCTTTCAACGTATAACACATGAACCCTAGATTCAAACTGACTAGTACGAGGAAAAGGGCTACAAACCGTACAAGCCGTAACTTAGGGAATCCTACAAATCTTCTGCAAGAAAATAAAACAGAAGAAATATCCTAAGGAGGACATCAATACCATTGTTACAACCCACAGCCCCTGCTGCTATACATACTGGACCAATTACTAGAGCTCGCGCACGCCAATTAAATTATCAGGTACTTTTGTTTCTTGGTAAGGATTCTAATGTTCATGAGAATATGATACTGCTTAAATTGGATACATTTGTTTTGCTTACAAATGAAGGGCCTGGCATGGATAAGAGGGATGGACACTGGAGCAAGACCAAGCATGGAGATGATGGCATGCACAAGGGGATCAATAACGCAGTTACAAGTGATGATTTCAGGACTTTCAAGCCACCATAAGGAGTGCATGAAGCCTTGGACGAAATATACAAGATGCCACCTCATAAATTTCATCCAGAGGCTATTCTAGGTGATGTGTCACCTAATTATTGGGCCAAGCCCATGTATTTTTGAAATACTTAAGTATAGGCCATTTTTAGTGTCCGTATGTGTTGGGAAACAAGAGTTAGGGTTGGTTTCGGACCCCTCCTCCAAGGGCCACGAAATTCCCCCCTCTTCCTCCGTATATACATCCCTTAGGGCGTCGTTTAGACTTTGGGTTTTTTTTAGATTAAAGTTCACCATAGCTGCAACTTCGCGTACTTCGTTTGTGTTCAACGACCAGACAAAGGCATCACAGAACCCCACCTTGATCAATAAAGCTTTCCTCTTATATTCGCAATATCCAGATTGCAATCTTATTTTCTTGCTTGTTCTTCATTTGCCTGCAGGAAACAGACCTTCATAGTCAGGTTGATCGCGCTCCGGCATGGTCAATAACCTCTTGGAGTTGGTTTAGCGATTGCTAAGGCGCGACGTCCTCGCACGTTCGTAGTCGGATCGTCAAAGTCGACTTCCTCCAAAATGATAGCCACCATCTCATCGAAAGACGGGACACCTTTGCCTCTATCAAGTGGTATCAGATTTTTAGGTTGCTTGGTGAGATTTTACAGTTTTTCGTAGTTTAGATCGAGTCTGTTTTTCATACCTACAGTCCACGAAAAAGCCACAAAAAAATTAGGGTTAGTTCATCATATCCAAACCAATCTGAGCCTTTGCATAATCTTTTTAGGGTTTTTTCTTTGTTGAATTTGCAGTTGCATCGTCGTGTCTAGTTGCTAGTATTAGCGTCTAGTCTTTTAGAGTTTCGAGTTCTGGTCATAATTTGTCATGCCGCCACCGCACCATCATCATCGCCCCTGCCATCTACCACCACCGCTTATTCCCCACCGCTCTGAATCTATATCCATATACCACTACCAATCCATATCCATATACCACCACCGATCCGTATCCATATACCACCATCGCTACCACCACCGCTGCCATATGCCACCACCACTTCCATATCCTTCCACCATATATCCACCACAAATACGAGTTCCTTTCATATTCGGATTGTTTTCAAGATCCAACTAATTTCTGATTCGTGTTTCCTTGCCTGAGTAGGTTTCGGAAAAAAAATCGGCGACCCCCGGGCAGTTTTTAGGCCAAAATATTTTTTCCCTATCCTATTTTTAGGCTTTTCTGAGCCTTTTGAGCCACGTGCCATAATAGTGATTTTTTGTCTCACTTTTTCATCGTCGCTGCCCTGATTTCTGGAAAAAAATTAGTCAAAAAATTTCGTGCCCATCCTGTCAGTTTGACCTGGGAAGAGTTTTGAGACACTCCCATTATAGTGATTTTTTGCAAAAAAAAGAGGAGCACAAAAAAGAGGAGCGTAAAAAAGAGCGCAAAAAAACAGTGCAATTTTTTTTCATAGTGTGCTTTTCCCTTGTTTCCATGCCGCGCCGTGATTTTGTTCGTGTTCTAGGCTCGCGTCTCTAGTACGGTCTAGCCTAGGACCAGTACAGTACCGCCGTTGAGCATTTATTCAACTTTGCATCTCTGAATTGATTATTGCTGACCCTTTTTGCTACCATATTATAAGCCTTCCTAGCTCCACATACATATACTTCATGCGTTTGACTCTCCCTGGTAATCGCTCTATCCAAGATTTGAGTTTTTTGACTACAACAGTTGTCCATCCCTGCCTGCTGCTGGGTAAGAACTGGTAAGAATTGAGATTTGCTTGACAGATTTGTGACACCCACCACCACTTCTTGTTAGTAGTCTATAGGATCATATTCTTGTGTGTTTCTATTGCTGCTAACCATGGCAGGATCACAAGCTGACGAGATTGACTGGGAGAACATGACAAACAAAGAGTTACATCATAAGTTTCAGCAAATGATGAGTGGACAGGTGGAAGATGTGCTAAACATATTTGAAGAGGCCATGGAGAAGATAGATGGCATTGAGAAGGCGTTCGAAACAAAGCTCAATAACAAGTTTAATGAATTGCTCGCGCGTCTTCCATAACCACCGCCCGCTCCACCTATCGTACCTCTACAACAACAACAACGTCGCCTTCCAAATCAAGTGGGACGAGCACAGCTTGTTCCCCTTGATCCTGGTCAAAATTCTGGTGTTGCGGTACCTACTGTTGATGCTTCTGTAGCTCCTACTACTACTGCAGAGGTGGAGGACCATTACGAGGATGAGGTTGATCAAAATCAGAACTACGTGCAACCACCAGCACCACAGCCACCAGGTCGTCCTCATGCATATCATCGCAATGGTAGGGCTGCACAACCACCTGAGGTACAAGATCATGACCATCTTCCAAAACTAAAATTGAATATTCCATCATTTGAGGGTAGATATGTTCCTGATATATATCTTACTTGGGAGTTAGAAACGGAACAACGTTTTACATGTTTACAATATCCTAAGGAGAGACGTGTTCCTGCTGCTGTTTGTGCTTTCACTAGTTTTGCATGTGTTTGGTGGTCCGAACATTGTAGATTATATCCTATTCCAGCTACTTGGGCTGCTTTGAAAACTGCTACGCGTACTCATTGGGTTCCACCATATTATCAATGTGAAATACTTCAAAAATTGCAACACTTAAGACAAGGAAAAAAGTATGTAGAAGAATATTATCAGGAATTACAAACCGGCATGATTCGATGTGGTATGGTTGAGGAGAATGAAGCTATGCTTGCATGTTTTATGGGTGGATTAAATAGAGAGATTCAGACCATTCTAGAGTATAAGGAATATAATAATATCATTCGTTTATTCCATCTTGCTTGAAAAGCTCAACATGAAGTGCAGGATCGACAGTCATTGGCGCAAACTAACTTTTCTGCAAGTCGACCTTCTTCATGGACACCCCGTGCATCCTCTACTTCCACACGTTCTGCTACACCGGTGCCTCCGTCAGCTGCCACCGCCAACCGTGATACAAGAAAACAGGCAAAACCAGCACTATCTGCCAAGAGCTCACCTTCTAGGCCTCCACAGAGTTCTTCTTCATCCATGGCATCAACAGGGCAAACACATGATATTATTTGTCGTTATTGCAAGGGTGGAGATCATTATGCGAGACAATGGACATCTAAGCGTGTGATGATTGTTACGGAGGATGGTGAGTATGAGTCCGCTAGTGACTATGATGAGGAGACTTTGGCTCTTATTACAAGTGTAGAACATGGTGGAGACGATTCTGATCATGAGAAGCAATACATGGCTGCTTAAGATGCTGATAGGTATGAATGTTTAGTTGCTCAACGTGTTTTGAGTGTGCATGTTACACAAGCTGAGCAAAATCAGAGGCATAATTTGTTCCATACAAAGGGAGTTGTGAAGGAACGTTCTGTTCGCGTCATCATAGATGGAGGGAGCTGCAACAACTTGGCTAGCATGGAGATGGTGGAGAAGCTATCTCTCACCACAAGACTACATCCACATCCTTACTACATCCAATGGTTCAACAACAGCGGCAAGGTTAAGGTAACACGTAATGTTCGTGTGCATTTTAGTATCTCTACATATGCTTATTATGTTGATTGTGATATGGTACCTATGCAAGCATGTTCCTTATTACTTGGTAGACTATGGCAATTTGATAAAAAATCTATACACCATGGTAGAAATAATCAGTATACTCTTGTTCATAAGGACAAAAATATTACTTTGCTTCCTATGACTCCTGATTCCATTTTGAAAGATGATATTAATAGAGCTAATAAAGCAAGACAGGAGAAACATAAGAATGAAAATCAGACTGTGGCAAAAGAATTTGAGCAACAAATGAAGCATAATAATAAACCATCTATTGTTGCTTCTGAAATTAAATTGAAAAGTGCATCTTTACTTGCCACCAAATCTGATATTGATGATCTAGATTTCAGCAAATCTATTTGCTATGCTTTTGTGTGCAAATAGGCAATATTTTCATTCGATGATGTGCTTTCCTGTTTGCCGTCTGCTGTTACTAACATTTTGTAGGAGTTCACTAACGTCTTTCTACACGACGTGCCACCGGGATTACCACCTATTTGAGGGATTGAGGATCAGATTGACTCAATTCCCGGTGCTTCGCTACCCAACCGTGCACCATACCGTACCAATCCAGACGAGACGAAGGAGATTATGCGTCAAGTCCAGGAGCTGCTCGACAAAGGCTATATTCGCGAATCCCTTAGTCCTTGTGTTGTTCCTACTATTCTAGTGCCGAAACAGGATGGTACATCGCGTATGTGTGTTGATTGTAGAGGCATTAATAATATTACTATTCGTTATCGTCATCCTATTCCTAGGCTAGATGATATGCTTGATGAATTGAGTGGCTCTACAATATTCTCCAAAGTTGATTTGCGTAGTGGATACCATGAAATTCGTATGAAATTGGGAGATGAATGGAAAACAACATTTAAAACATAGTTTGGATTATATGAGTGCTTAGTCATGCCTTTTAGGATAACTAATGCACCTAGTACTTTCATGAGATTGATGAACAAAGTTTATGTGCTTTCATTGGACGATTTGTGGTAGTCTATTTTGATGATATATTGATTATAGCAGATCTTTGGAGGAACATTTGGAACATTTACGTGTTGTTTTTATTGCTGTACGTGATGCACGTTTGTTTAGTAACCTTGGGAAGTGCACCTTCTCCACCGAGCGAGTATCTTTTCTTGGCTATGTTGTTACTCCACAGGGAATTGAATTTGATAAAGCCAATATTGAAGCTATTGAGAGTTGTCCGCAGCTCGAAATGGTCACACAAGTGAGGAGTTTCCTTGGCCTCGCTAGTTTCTATAGGCGTTTTGTGAGAGATTTCAGCACCATTGCTGCACCTCTCAACGAGCTTACAAATAAGGATGTGCCTTTTGTTTGGGGTACCGCACAGGAAGAAGCCTTCACGGTATTGAAAGATAAGTTGACACATGCTCCTTTACTCCAACTTCCTGATTTTAATAAGACTTTTGAGCTTGAATGTGATGCTAGTGGAATTGGATTAGGAGGTGTGTTATTACAAGATGGAAAACCTGTTGCATACTTTTCTGAAAAATTGAGTGGGCCTAGGATGAACTATTCTACTTATGATAAAGAATTATATGCTCTTGTTCAGACCTTAGAAACATGGCAGAATTATTTGTGGACCAAGGAATTTGTTATACATTCTGATCATGAATCTTTGAAACACATTAAGACATGCAAAATTGGTTGAATTCATTGAGACTTTCCCTTATGTCATTAAACACAAGAAGGGTAAAGAAAATGTAATTGTTGATGCATTGTCTCGTCATTATACTATGCTTTCACAACTTGACTTTAAAATATTTGGTTTGGAGAACATCAAAGATCAATATGTGCATGATGCTGAATTTAAAGATGTATTGCAGAATTGTAAGGAACAGAGAACTTGGAACAAGTTCGATGATAACGATGGATTTGTGTTTTGTGCTAACAAGCTATGCATTCCAGCTAGCTCCGTTCGTCTTTTGTTGTTGTAGGAGCCGCATGGAGGAGGATTAATGGGACACTTTGGCGTGAAGAAGACGGAGGATATACTTGCTACACATTTATTTTGGCCAAAGAAGAGACGGGATGTTGAGCGTGTTGTTGCTCGCTGCACTACATGTCAAAAAGCTAAGTCACGACTCAATCCTCATGGTTTATATATGCCTTTTCCTATACCTAGTGTTCCTTGGGAGGATATATCTATGGGCTTTGTTTTAGGTTTACCTTGAACAAAGAAGGGGAGGGATAGCATATTTATTGTCGTGGATAGATTTTTGAAAATGGCACACTTTATACCATGTCATAAAAGCGATGATGCTGTTAATGTTGCTGATTTGTTCTTTTGTGAAATTATTCGCTTGTATGGTGTGCCAAGTACTATTGTTTCAGATCGTGATACTAAATTTCTTAGCCACTTTTGGAGATGTTTATGGGCTAAGTTGGGGACTAAACTGCTTTTTAGTTCTATTTGTCACCCCCAAACTAATGGACAAACTAAAGTAGTCAATAGAACATTGTCTACTATGCTTAGGGTTGTTTTGAAGAATAATAAGAAAATGTGGGAATAATGATTGCCTCATATTGAATTTGCTTATAATCGTTCATTGCATTCTACTACTAAGATGTGTCCTTTTGAAATAGTATATAGTTTCCATCTTCGGAGAAGGTTAATTTTGATGCTTAAGAACGTGTTGAATTGATTTTAAAAATGCATGAGTTAACTAAGGAAAACATTGAGCATATGAATGCCAAATATAAACTTGCTAGAGATAAGGGTAGAAAACATGATGTGTTTGCACCTGGACATCTTTCTTTGTTACATTTGCGTAAGGATAGATTTCCTAATTTGTGCAAATCAAAGCTAATGCCATGTGCTGATGGTCCTTTTAAGGTGTTAGAGAAAATAAATGATAATGCACATAAACTTGAGCTGCCTGAAGATTTTGGGGTTAGTCCCACTTTTAACATTGCAGATTTGAAGCCTTATTTGTGGGAGGAAGATGAGCTTCCGTCGAGGACGACTTCATTTCAAGAAGGGGAGGATGATGAGGACGTCAATACCATTGTTACCCCCATAGCCCCTGCTGCTATACATACAGGACGAATTACTAGAGCTTGCGCACGCCAATTGAATTACCAGGTACTTTCGTTTCTTGGTAACGATTCTAATGTTCATGAGAATATGATGCTGCCTAAATTGGAAACATTTGTTTTGCTTACAAATGAAGGGCCTAGCTTGGACAAGACAGATGAAGCTTGGAGAAAGTTCAAGCATGGAGATGATGGCATGCGCAAGGGGAACAAGAACGAAGTTACAAGTGATGATTCCAAGAATTTGAAGCCACCATAATGAGTGCATGAAGCCTTGGACGAAATATACAAGATTTCACTTCATAAATTTCGTCCAGAGGCTATTCTAGGTGTTGCGTCACCTTATTTTTGGGCCAGGCCCGTGTAATTTCGATATACTTGATTATAGGCTGGTTTTAGAGTCCGTATGTGTGGGGAAACAAGAGTTAGGGTCGGTTTCGGACTCCTCCTCCAAGGGCCACGAAATTCCCACATTTCTCCTCCATATATACAACCCTTAGGGCATCGTTTAGACTTTGGGTTTTGTTTAGATTAAAGTTCTCCATAGCTGCAACTTCGCGTACTTCGTTTGTGTTCAACGACCAGACAAAGGCATCACAGAACCCCACCTTGATCAATAAAGCTTTCCTCTTATATTCGCAATATCCAGATTGCAATCTTGGTTTCTTGCTTGTTCTTTGAGGGAGTCCTGGATTAGGGGTCTCCGGACAGCCGGACTATATCCTTTGGCCGGACTGTTGGACTATGAAGATACAAGATTGAAGACTTCATTCCGTGTCCGGATGAGACTCTACTTGGCATGGAAGGCTAGCTAGGCAAAACGGATATGTATATCTCCTCCTTTGTAACCGACCTTGTGTAACCCTAGCCCCCTCTGGTGTCTATATAAACCGGACGGTTTTAGTCCATAGAACAACATACAATCATCCCATAGGCTAGCTTCTAGGGTTTAGCCTCTTTGATCTCGTGGTAGATGAACTCTTGTAATACTCATATCATCAAGAGCAACCAAGCAGGACGTAGGGTATTACCTCCATCAAGAGGGCCCGAACCTGGGTAAACATCGTGTCCCTTGCCTCCTGTTACCATCCGCTTTAGACGCACAGTTCGGGACCCCCTACCCAAGATCTTCCTGTTTTGACACCGACATTGGTGCTTTCATTGAGACTTCCACTGTGTCATCACCATAAGTCTTGATGGCTCCTTCGATCATCGCTAGCGATGCGGTCCAGGGTGAGGCTTTCCTCCTCAGACAGATCTTTGTATTCGGCGGCTTCACACTGCGGGCCAATTCGCTTGGCCATCTGGAGCAGATCGAGAGCTACGCCCCTGGCCATCAAGTCAGATTTGGAAACTTGAACTACACGTCAGACATCCGCGGAGACTTGATCTTTGACGGATTTGAGCCCATGTCGGATGCGCCGCACAGCCGCGACGAGCATGATGTAACTCTGCCGCTGGACAATGTTCGGGAGATCGCATCCACAACTACTCCGGCCATCAATCTGGAGCAAGTTGCGCCATCCGAGAGCCGAGGGATGGACCCCGCCATGGAGGCTGCACTCTCAGTGGCGATGGAGCCGAGATACTGACTTCAGCCCTTACAAGAGTCGTGTCGCCGAACCACTGGATTCATCTCCGGCCATGGACTCCGAGCCGCTCACATCCGTGCCCGTCGAGTCCGGCTGGGCGCCGATCATGGAGTTCACCTCCGCGGATATCTTTCAGCACTCACCTTTCGGAGATGTGCTAAACTCATTAAGGTCTCTCTCCCTGTCGGGAGAACCTTGGCCGAACTATGTCCTGCTAGAATGGGATGCGGACGACGAAGAAATTCGCTGCCCACCCACCACCCACTTAGTAGCCACTGTCGACGACTTAACCGACATGCTCAACTTTGACTCCGAAGACTTCGACGGTATGGACGACGAAGCCGGAGACAAACAGGAATCACAGCCCTTAGGGCACTGGACCGCCACCTCATCATATGATATATACATGGTGGACACCCCCAAAGAAGGAAATGGCGACGAGACAGCGGAGGATGACCCCTCCAAGAAGCAACCCAAGTGTCGACGTCAGCGGCGCCACTCTAAGTCCCACCACAGCAAGAGTAGTGATACCGGCACAGGAGATAATAACACTCCAGATAGGACCGAAGACAACAACAATCCCCTCCAGCACGGTGTAGAGCTAGAGGACGAACAAGCTAGCCCTCCAGAGCAGGCAGCAGATGGAGAACCGGAGGACGACAGTTACATGCCTCTCTCCAAAGACAAGGCGAGCCTCAGCGACGACGAGTTTATCGTGCCTGAGGACCCCGTCGAGAAAGAGCCCTTCAAGCGCCGGCTTATGGCCACGGCAAATAGCCTAAAGAAAAAACAACAACAGCTTCAAGCTGATCAAGACTTGCTAGCAGACAGGTGGACCAAAGTCCTTGCGGCCAAGGAGCATGAACTCGAGCGCCCGTCCAAGAGTTACCCAAAACGCAGGTCGCTACCTCGCCTCGAGGAGGAAGCATTGAAACCTCATTCACCAGTGTATGATGCGGCTGACCGGCCACTACGCAGCCGAGCCAGAGAGGCGTTTCAGCCTAAAGTTCAGACCGCACCCCGTCGCCACTCAGTCAAAAATACTGAGGCCCGGGGCAACACAGAGGACCTGCGAGACATCTTGGATAGTAAGGCAAAAATCGCAAGGTCAATATACGGGACACGGGCACGTGAGCCCACACGGGACGATGACCGTCGCGTTGGATACACCAAGAGTAAATCTGGCCAAGCCGAATACAACAGACAAGACTCATATGAACTACGTCGGGATATAGCCCGGCACAGAGGTGCTGCACACCCCCTATGCTTCACTGATGAAGTTATGAATCATGAATTCCTGGAGGGTTTCAAACCCATAAATATAGAATCATACGATGGCACAACAGATCCCGCTGTATGGATTGAGGATTTCCTCCTTTACATCCACATGGCTCGCGGTGATGATCTACATGCTATCAAGTCCCTCCCATTAAAACTCAAAGGACCAGCTCGACATTGGCTGAATAGCTTGCCAGTAGATTCCGTCGGCAGTTGGGAGGATCTAGAAGACGCATTTCTTGACAACTTCCAGGGCACTTATGTGCAGCCATCGGATGCTGATGACTTGAGCCACATAACCCAGCAGCCAGGGGAATCGGCCACATGGTTCCTGACTAAGAAAAATCAAATTGTAGACTGTCCGGATGCAGAGGCCCTAGAGGCATTCAAGCATAACATCCGCGACAAGTGGCTCGCTCTTCACCTCGGCCAGGAGAAGCCGAAATCTATGGCACCCCTCACGACACACATGACCCGCTTTTGCGCGGGCGAGGACAGCTGGCTGGCTCGCAGTAACAACACATCGAGGAATTCGAATACCTCAGATACCAAAGATGTTAATGGTAGGTAGCATCGTAATAGACCAAAGCATCGCAATAACGGCGATAACACCGAAGATACGGCAGTCAATGCCGGGTTCTTAGGCTCTAGATCCGGTCAGCGGAAAAAGCCATTTAAAAGAAATACTCCGGCTCCGTCCAGTCTGGATCGCATACTGGATCGCTCGTGTCAAATCCACGGCACCCCCGACAAGCTAGCCAATCACACCAATAGAGAATCCTGAGTGTACAAGCAGGCCGGCAAGTTAAATGCTGAGAACAGGGACAAGGGGCCGCATAGCGGTGACAAGGAGGAGCCCTGGCCGCCGAACACAGGAGGACAGAAGGGGTTTCCCCCACAAGTGAAGATGGTGAACATGATATACGCAACCCACATTCCCAAGAGGGAGCGGAAGCGTGCACTAAGGGAGGTCTATGCGATGGAGCCCGTCGCCCCAAAGTTCAACCCATGGTCTGCTTGTCTGATCACCTTCGATCGCAGGGACCACCCCACTAGCATCCATCATGGCGGATCCGCCGCACAGGTCCTAGACCCCATCATTGCCAGATTTCACCTCACTCGAGTCCTTATGGACGGTGGCAGCAACCAGAACCTGCTTTATCAGGATACAGTGCGAAAAATGGGTATCGATCCCTCGAGGATCAAACCCAGCAAAACCACCTTTAAAGGCGTCATCCCAGGTGTAGAGGCCCATTGCACAGGCTCAATCACACTGGAAGTGGCCTTCGGATCACCGGATAACTTCCGAAGTGAAGAGTTAATCTTCGACATCGTCCCGTTTCGCAGTGGCTATCATGCACTGCTCGGACGAACATCATTTGCAAAATTCAATGCAGTGCCGCATTACACATACCTCAAGCTCAAGATGCCAGGACCTCGCGGGGTCATAACAGTAAATGGAAATACAGAATGCTCGCTCCATACGGAAGAGCACACTGCGGCCCTTGAAGCAGAAGAACAAAGCAGACAGTTCAGGCAGACCACTCATTCAGCGTCATGGCCCCCGGACACCTTCAAGCGAGTCCGGAACAAGCTGCAACAGGATCGCCTGGCACGATCAGAGCTCGCCTAGCAATTCGCCCCCCGTCCCAGTCCCAGTGAAGCGACGAAACCCGTGCCGCGCGTACATAACTACGCATTGAAAATACCATGGACATAGGCGGGGGCACGATTAGGACATGCCCCACATTGTGGCTTAACCACACTAGGGGTTGTATACCTTTGACATTCCTTTTCTCTTTCAGGGCCTAACTCTCTGGAAGCCCTTTCCGGCAGTACGATTGCCGGACACATTCCGGAAGCAACAACCAAGGCGGCAAGAAGCTAAGATGAACACGGGAACCGCCAGGTGGTCTATAGTAATAATTGATATACCCGCTTTTCACTATTTATGCATAGCTTGCCCTGGGATAGGACATTTCGAATTGTCCTACTTTATGCTTATTGCACTACTTGTACCAACTATGCTTCGACGTATCATTTAAATAACAATGCATATCATTAATCTGTCATTGCATTATTTAAGTTTTTCTCTTTCTCTTATATGTCCATTTACGACAATCCGCACCCACACGTGCAGGTACGGTCAGTTCGCCAGGGGTCCTCGTTTACCCCATAATACGGCGCAAGAAGTCCGAACACTTTCGATAGTGCGGCACCCCGAACTTATAGCATTATATGCATCAGCTCCGAATCATGTCTTTGGTCAAATGTTGGGTCGCCCGGCTCCCATGCTTTGGTACCTTACGTTCCGCTATATCGGCTAAGGTAGCGGTGGGAGAACTACTGTGATTGTGTTCCGGTTCTTCCGGACGAGCACCTCAGTAGAGAAAGCCAAGAACTGACTGTCATGATAAGGCGAGAGACTGGTCGCTATTCGAGAGGTCTCAAGTCCTTAAAAAAGACTTTTTCCGCTTCGGGCTAGGAGTCAGCCTTGTCCGGCTTAGGCGTGTATAGCGCCCCAAACTCGGCCCTCCGAATACCAGGGGCTTCGCCAAAAATTTAAAATCATAGACTTCTATGCCTAAGTGAGAGTGATAAAGCATTATAGTCCGATTGCCTGGTTCGTTGCGCTGAACACCTCCCTTGAAGGACCCAAAATTGGGGTAAAGAGTGTTTAGGTTTATCCCGAACACCCCAGTACTAGTTACATGGGGATAGAAGCCGACGACTGGCCAACTCTCAGATTTTATAAAAGGCCGCACAGAAGGTAATATTTTAAATTAAGAAAGTGTCGCATGGCGCAAACAAACTCATTTCATATTACAGGATCACATGGGCATGTTCATTCAAAAATTACATCCTTGGCACACTCATCTGCCACTAAGCGGGAACCCTTCAGGATACTCTCATAGTAATTTGATATGTCTCCAACGTATCTATAATTTTTGATTGCTCCATGCTACTTTATCTACTGTTTTGGACTATATTGGGCTTTATTTTCCACTTTTATATTATTTTTGGGACTAACCTATTAACCAGAGGCCCAGCCCAGAATTGCTATTTTTTTGCCTATTTCAGTATTTCGAGGAAACAGAATATCAAACGGAGTCCAAACGGAATGAAACCTTCGGGAACGTGATATTCTCACCGAACGTGATCCAGGAGACTTGGACCCTACTCCAAGAAGTTTCCGGGGAGGTCACGAGGGTGGAGGGCGCCCCCCTTGGGCGCGCCCCCTGCCTCGTGGGCCCCTCGGAGCTCCACCAACGTGCTCCTTCCTCCTATATATACCTACGTACCCCCATTAGACCAGAGACGGAGCCAAAAACCTAATTCCACCGCCGCAACTTCCTGTATCCACGAGATCCCATCTTGGGGCCTGTTCCGGAGCTCCGCCGGAGAGGGCATCCATCACGGAGGGCTTCTACATCAACACCATAGCCCTTCCGATGAAGTGTGAGTAGTTTACTTCAGACCTTCGGGTCCATAGCTAGTAGCTAGATGGCTTCTTCTCTCTTTTTGGATCTCAATACAATGTTCTCCCCCTCTCTCGTGGAGATCTATTCGATGTAATCTTCTTTTTGCGGTGTGTTTGTTGAGACCGATGAATTGTGGGTTTATGATCCAACTTATCTATGAATAATATTTGGATCTTCTCCGAATTCTTTTATGTATGATTGAGTTATCTTTGCAAGTCTCATCGAATTATCCGTTTGGTTTGGCCAACTAGATTGGTAGTTCTTGCAATGGGAGAAGTGCTTAGCTTTGGGTTCAATCTTGCGGTGTCCTTACTCAGTGACAGAAAGAGTTGCAAGGCACGTATTGTATTGTTGCCATCGAGGATAACAAGATGGGGTATTTATCATATTGCATGAATTTATTCCTCTACATCATGTCATCTTGCATAAGGCGTTACTCTGTTTTTAACTTAATACTCTAGATGCATGCTGGATAGCGGTCGATGAGTGGAGTAATAGTAGTAGATGCAGGAAGGAGTCGGTCTACTTGTCACGGACGTGATGCCTATTGTAGCGACCAGTCCTCAAACAGTCTGATCTCTGTGCTCCGGTGTCATCCCTGGATCAGTAATGCTGACACCACACAGTACTCGGAGGATTTATAACAGAGTAGCAATCACACACTTATTACATCGAGTGTCTCAAAAGAGAACTTATTACAATAAACATGGCTTAAGGCCATCTAATAACGATAACAGCGGAAGGCTTGGAATATAAGTGAGTCCATCAACTCCAACGGCATCACTGAGTATAGAACCACGACCTAAAACTCCTTAATCGTCGTCTGAAAAGTCTGCAACATTAACGTTGCAGCCCGAAAACGGGCCAGCACATGGAATATGCTGGCAAGGTAACACAAGGAGAATAATGGAATGCAACAGCTATACTATATGCATATTTGGCTGGTGGAAAGCTCTATGGTTACTGTTTTTGCGTAAAGCCAATTTTTCCCTACTTCAAAGGAATAAATTAATTACTATCATGGTGGTTGTTAAACATTGAGAATGGTTGACAGCATTTTCAATCCCAATTAAGTAGCATCATTAAAACCCATCAAAATTAATTTAGAGTAACATGTTGAGATTCACATGATAATCCAGGTACTAGATACTCAAGATGTCCATAACCGGGGACACGGCTAACCATGATTAGTTTGTTACACTCTACAGAGGTTTGCGCACTTTTCCCCACAAGACTCGATCGCCTCCGTTTGGTTTCTCGCACTACATGGTGTTTGAGAAGACGGATGACCGAGACATAGTCTTTCAGAACCGCTAGCACCTTACGATCGGGTAGACCGTACCACCTACATCCCCTACATCTGCTAGTCTACCACTGTAAGAGTTCGCACAACTTAGTCAACTATGCCAGAGCCCTTAATGGCTTGTGGCTGCACACGGAAGTTTCTAGTATGAATAATCTCATGATCCCTTTGAGCCTGGGTGGCGGTCCAAAGAAAACAGGCAAGTCCTGGAAACCCCAGGTGCCTCAATCCACCCAGATGTGTGTTAGGTTGCCACCTTAGATAAACCATTAATTATCAATCTCACATCTGTCTTGGATATCACTCACCTAATCTACTTCCCATCCCACAATTTAATTAGATCCTAATCATGCAATGTGTGAGGATTGATCTAATGCAATAAAACTGGGTTGTAGAAAAGGTATGATCAAAGTGCTACTTGCCTTGCTGGTGATCCGCGAAACCTAGAGATTCAACGTAACAGGCGGCGCACTCCGGGTATTCTATCGCACACAAACAACAAGCATACAATAAGTACTCATCTAATGCACAGGTAAAACTCAAATAGAAGATCTAACCAGAAAGTTCAACTTAAGAACCCTGGTTGGCAAAAAGAATCAAATCGAACGAAGCAAAAGAAATCAAACTGCGAAAGAAAACAACTTCATTCTAGCAATCTGGATCTAGGGCAAATTTTACAGTAGCAAAAACTTGTTTAAGTTGATTATTCGGAAAGAGGGTTTCGAGACGAAACTCCAGGCGCTTGAATCGCCTGATTCCGATAAACGAGCGAAAAGTTATACTAAAACGAAAATCGGATCAGAAATCGCGATTAGAAAATAACCGCGGAAAATCCGACGAAAAAGACAAACGACGAACAGAATTTTTTTTTATTATTTTTCTTTTAAACTGCACGGAAAACGAGGCGGCAACGAACCTCGAAAGTCGCGCAGCTCCGGCGGCGGCGGCGGCTCGGGCGGCGGCTAGCTAGGGTTTGGGGCTGGTGGCTGGGCTCCTCCTCTCGGGCTTCGGCGCCTTATAAAGGCCCCCGGCCAGCGGTGTCCTGGCCGGTTACGGCCCGTAGTCGGTTCGCGTTTTTTTTAAATCCGCTTGGAAGAAAAATAAAAAGAAATACTAAACGGACTCCAAAAATCAAGAAATAAATTTTGCCGGGTTTCTAAAATCAAGCCCGATAAAGTGAACATTTATCTGGGCCCAAACTACAACTTTGAAAAACGCGCATTTTTCCTAAATTCAAATAAAATACCGAAAAACTCCGAAATAAAACTTATTTGATTTTTTTATTAAATCCTCAATATTTCTATATTTTGGGAAAGTCATTTTATTCCCTCTCTCATATTTTTGTAATAGAAATAATTGATGATAAAATAAAATAAATCAAATGATCCTGTTTACATAATTTGAGAAAACTCAAATATGTAAATAACGAAATCCCCAACTCTCTCCGTGGGTCCTGGAGTTGCTTAGGATTTTCTAGGATCAAGACCAAAAGCAAAATAAAATATGATATGCATGATGACCTAATGTATAACATTCCAAATTGAAAATTTGGGATGTTACAAACCTACCCCCCTTAAGATGAATCTCGCCCTCGAGATTCGGGTTGGCTAGAAAATAGGTGAGGGTGGTCTTTGAGCAAATCTTCCTCTCGCTCCCAGGTGGCTTCATCCTCCGTGTGGTGGCTCCACTGAACTTTGCAAAACTTGATAACCTTGCTACGAGTAACTCGGCTGGCAAACTCAAGAATCTTGACTGGTTTCTCCTCATAGGTCAAATTGTTATCCAACTGAATTGCTTCTAATGGCACTGTGTCTCTCAAAGGTATGTCAGCCATCTCCGCGTGACACTTCTTCAACTAAGAAACGTGAAACACATCATGCACTCCTGCCAATCCTTCTGGCAATTCCAACTTGTAAGCTACTTCTCCCATACGCTCCAAAACTCGATATGGTCCTATAAATCGTGGTGCTAACTTCCCCTTAACTCCAAATCGCTTAATCCCTCGAAGTGGGGATACTCGAAGATAAGCTCTGTCTCCGACTTTGTAAACTGTCTCCTTGCGTTTAGAATCTTCGTAGCTCTTCTGTCTAGACTGGGCTACCTTGAGCCTATCGCGAATCAACTTCACTTTCTGTTCAGACTCTTTAATCAGATCTGGTCCAAACAACTGGCGGTCTCCAACTTCGTCCCATGACAACGGTGTCCTGCACCTTCTTCCGTACAAAGCTTCGAAAGGTGCCATCTTCAAACTGGTCTGATAGCTATTATTGTAAGAAAACTCTGCATATGGCAAATTATCGTCCCAACTAGATCCATAATCTAGTGCACAAGCTCTCAGCATATCTTCCAAAATCTGATTGACTCTCTCAGTCTGTCCATCTGTCTGCGGGTGAAAAGCTGTACTGAATTCTAGCCTAGTACCCAAAGTCTCATGCAACTGCTTCCAGAACTTTGAGGTAAAATGGGTTCCTCTATCCGATACGATGCTCCTCAGAACTCCTTGCAAACATACGATCCTGGTCATGTATATCTTTGCCAACTTAGCACTAGTGTAAGTGGTCTTTACTGGGATGAAATGAGCTACTTTCGTCAATCGATCGACTACAACCCAAATCGAGTCATAGCCAGAACGAGTCCTTGGTAATCCCGTGATAAAATCCATGCCTAGCTTATCCCACTTCCATTCGGGTATCGGCAATGGTTGCAACAATCCTGCTGGCTTCTGATGTTCTGCCTTTACTCTCTGATATACATCACAAACTGCTACATACTACGCAATATCCTTCTTCATTTCGGTCCACCAGAAAATATCCTTCAAATCCAAATACATCTTGGTATTTCCTGGGTGAATCGAATACGGTGAATCATGGGCCTCTTGCAAAATCAACTTTCTAATCTCCGGGTTATTGGGCACCTAAACACGGTCTTCAAACCATAGGGTGTCGTGCTCATCCTCACGAAATCCTTTAGCTTTTCCTTTGCTCCGTTTCTCCTTTATAGCGACAATCTCTTTGTCAGTTTTCTGAGCTTCTCTGATTTTTTCCATCAAAGTTGACTGAATCTCTAGTGCTGCTACATAGCCTCTCGGAACTATTTCTACACATAGTTCACAAAGATTTTCTACTAACTCCTTGGGTATTTCTCCCGTCATTAGTGTATTGAAATGGCTCTTGCGGCTTAATGCATCAGCTACTACATTAGCCTTCCCGGGATGATAATGCAATTTCATATCATAATCTTTGATAAGCTCCAATCATCTCCTTTGTCTAAGGTTCAACTCCTTTTGCGTGAAAATATACTTCAAACTCTTATGATCCGTGTACACCTCACAATGATTTCGAACGAGGAAATGTCTCCATGTCTTCAGCGCATGCACTACGGCTGCTAACTCCAAATCATGCGTAGCATAATTCAATTCATGGGGCTTCAGTTGTCGTGAAGCATACGAAACAACTCTCCCTTCCTGCATAAGCACTGCTCCAAGTCCTCGACGTGAAGCGTCGCAATACACCTCATAATCCTTGGTTTGATCTGGCAAAATCAACACTGGTGAGGTCACCAAACGTTTCTTCAACTCCTGGAAACTTGCCTCACACTCATCAGTCCATTTGAACTTAGTATCCTTCTTCAGCAACTTCGTCATAGGCTTTGCAATCTTTGAGAAATTCTCAATAAATCTCCGGTAGTATCCTGCGAGTCCAAGAAAACTCCGGATCTCTCCAACTGTTGTTGGTGCTTCCCACTTGGTCACGGTTTCAACTTTAGTGGGATCTACTGCTATACCTTCTCCGGATATAACGTGTCCGAGGAATCCTACTTCCTTCAACCAAAATTCACATTTGCTGAACTTGGCATATAATTGATGTTCTCTGAGCTTTCCAAGTACCAAACGCAAATGCTCCTTATGCTCCTCTTCATTCTTCGAATAAACCAGGATATCATCAATGAACACTACGACGAACTTATACAAAACTCCATAAACACTTTGTTCATCATGTTCATAAAATAGGCAGGCGCGTTAGTCAGTCCAAATGACATAACGGTATACTCATATAGTCCATATCTTGTGGTGAATGCTGTCTTAGGTATATCCTGTTCTCGAATCTTCAACTGGTGGTATCGCGATCGCAAATCGATCTTGGAAAACACTTTAGCTCCTTGCAATCGATCAAACAGATCGTTGATCATTGGTAGTGGGTACTTGTTCTTGATTGTTACTTCGTTCAATCCTCGATAATCAACAACCATCCTTAACGATCCATCCTTCTTTTCCACTAGAAGTACTGGCGATCCCCAAGGCAAAGAACTTGGGCGAATATATCCCTTATCCAGTAACTCCTTAATCTGCTTCTTAATTTCCACCAAATCTTTTGCTGGCATCCTATATGGTCTCTTCGATATTGGCCCAGTGCCTGGCAATAGCTCAATCAAAAACTCAATGTCTCTATCCGGTGGCATGCCTGGCAACTCTTCGGGAAATACATCAGGAAAACCTTTACCACTGGTACTTCCTCCTGCACAACTCCTGTTAGGCAATTTACTTGTGTCCTTTTTGGTACATGCCGGGATACATACTTGATCCTTCTCCCTTCTGGTGTGGTAAGCAAAATTGACTTACTAGCACACTCAATATTCCCTTTATACTTTGATAACCAATCCATGCCTAATATCACATCCAATCCTTGAGATTCCAATACTATTAGGTCTGAGGGAAAAACATAGTTACCAATCCTTAATGGTAACCGATCACACCATAGACTTGCCACATACTCTGCTCCTGGCGAGGTTACTAACATGGGTGACCTAAGGGCTTGGGTTGGTAGGTTATACTTATCCACAAATCCCCTTGAGATGTATGAATGCGATGCACCAGTATCAAAAGAACGAGTGCAGTAAATGACTTAACCAAAAACTTACCTATTACTGCATCGGGCTGAGCTTCAACCTCCTCCACGCTAACGTGGTTCACCTATCCCCTGTTGAAAGGGTTCGGCTTCTTCCCAGAACTTCCATTGCCATTTTCGCCTTCAGGACATTCATTTGCAAAATGTCCTGGCTTCGAACACTTATAGAAAGTGACATGACTCAAGTCCTTCTTGGCTGGGGTCGATGGGGTGCTGCGGTTATGGCCATTGCTTCCTCCATTCCCATTACCATTCTTGGTGCCATTGTGATTGTGCGAGCTACCTACTCCATGGTATGCTGAAAATGTCCTCCTGGTCTAGGGGTAAAACGAGGCTTTTGCTGAGCTCCTGAATTATACTTTCCTTGTCCATACTTCCTCTTGCGGTTCTCAATTTGCTGCTGCTTCCCTTCAATCATAAAAGCACGATCTACCAACTCCTGGTAGTTGTTGAAGGTGGCTACCATCAACTGCATGCTCAATTCATCATTCAGTCCTTCCAGGAATTTCTCCTGCTTAGCTGCATCCGTAGCAACGTCATCTGGGGCATAACGTGCTAGCTTACTAAACTCCTCCACATACTGGCCAACTGTCCGTCCTCCTTGGCGCAAGTTACGAAACTCACGCTTCTTCATGGCCATTGCTCCTGCTGAAACATGGGCAGTACGAAAAGCTTGCTGAAACTGGTCCCATGTGACAGTGTCGACTGGGGAGGTGGCTGTGAAATTCTCCCACCAAGAGGCTGCGGGTCCTTCTAACTGTTGTGCGGCAAACTTAACCTTCTCCACATCTGTGCATCCTGCTGTGGTCAACTCCCTAGATATCTTGCGGAGCCAATCATCTTCTACTATCGGCTCGGTGCTACTGGAAAACACCGACGGATTCAGTGTAAGAAAACGGGCTAAGTGGTCAACAGGTGGTGGTGGTGGTGGTGGGTTGTTGTTGTTGTTCCCCTGATTCTGATTCTGAACTAGCAACTGCATCAAGGTGTTCTGCTGCTGGATCAACTGAGTGAGCTCCGGCGGAAAGGCAAATCCGGGGTCACGTCTCGGAGGCATCTGAGGGTTTAGAAAAGATGAGATATAAGAATATAGGGGGTCTAAAGGGAAAACACTACCCATATGCACATGAGGCAAAAGCACACAATTCACTTCAATCAATCAAACAAGGCATACAATCAATCTAGCTATCGCAAGAGTGCTCGGACTACTATATTTACATGGTGGACTACTACTACTGATGAGGTGGTCTACTAGAAATATTCTACGGTTGTAGACTCCATGATATCTGCTCCTGCTTCATCAACATAGTCATCACCGCTACTTTCTGCTTCCGAGTCGGTGGCGTCAATGATGATGTAGTCTTCCGGGCTAATCTCCTTGGGTTCTTCGTCTTCATCTACTGGTGTCGGGCTTCCCATAAATATGCCAATCTTCTTGATCAGATCGTCATTCTTCTCCACCAATACTTCAATTTCTTCTTCATAATCTTCGCGTGTAGCCTTGAGTTCTTCCTCCAGTTCCTTGATTCTAGTCTTAGCCTTCTTCAGATCTATCATGTCGGCGCACATCTGATTCTCCTGTCGTCGAATGTGCTGGTTTAATTCCTGAATAAAAGCTGCAATTGATCTATCTTTCCTGGTGCTGATCATCTCCCGGTGTTCATCTCGGCGCCCACAAATCTGGTAGATAGTATCCTTAAGATCCTCGCGGTAGACTTCTCCAATGCGTCCCATGGCGATGTGAGCTGCCATGCTCTTTCCTAGACTCCAAGTTGGTGCATCAAAAGAAAACTCTATGGGCTTAGTGACTGGCATGAACGTCCTTCCTGGAACTTGAACTTGTATCATCCAGCGCTCTTGTTCAGGTAAAGTGGCGTTGTAGATTCCCGTGAAGCTTGGTATTCCTATGTTCAGGTATCTAGTGACTTTCTTCAAGTGGCGTCCAAAGGGTGTATCTTCATCTGGTTGGGTGAACTTGTTTCTTGCATCCGCCATCCTAAAGAGTAGAAAAGATAAGAAGTCAGAAGAGAAGAGAGTGATCTAGTGATCTAGGTCTTTAGCTTAGTGGTCGTGTCCTACAGTCAGCGTGTGCTCTGATACCATCTCTATAGTGACCATACCTCAAACAGTCTGATCTATGTGCTCCGGTGTCATCCCTGGATCAGTAATGCTGACACCACACAGTACTCGGAGGATTTATAACAGAGTAGCAATCACACACTTATTACATCGAGTGTCTCAAAAGAGAACTTATTACAATAAACATGGCTTAAGGCCATCTAATAACGATAACAGCGGAAGGCTTGGAAGATAAGTGAGTCTGTCAACTCCAACGGCATCACTGAGTATAGAACCACGACCTAAAACTCCTTAATCGTCGTCTGAAAAGTCTGCAACATTAACGTTGCAGCCCGAAAACGGGTCAGCACATGGAATATGCTGGCAAGGTAACACAAGGAGAATAATGGAATGCAACAGCTATACTATATGCATATTTGGCTGGTGGAAAGCTCTATGGTTACTGTTTTTGCGTAAAGCCAATTTTTCCCTACTTCAAAGGAATAAATTAATTACTATCATGGTGGTTGTTAAACATTGAGAATGGTTGACAGCATTTTCAATCCCAATTAAGTAGCATCATTAAAACCCATCAAAATTAATTTAGAGTAACATGTTGAGATTCACATGATAATCCAGGTACTAGATACTCAAGATGTCCATAACCGGGGACACGGCTAACCATGATTAGTTTGTTACACTCTACAGAGGTTTGCGCACTTTTCCCCACAAGACTAGATCGCCTCCGTTTGGTTTCTCGCACTACATGGTGTTTGAGAAGACAGATGACCGAGACATAGTCTTTCAGAAGCGCTAGCACCTTACGATCGGGTAGACCGTACCACCTACATCCCCTACATCTGCTAGTCTACCACTGTAAGAGTTCGCATAACTTAGTCAACTATGCCAGAGCCCATAATGGCTTGTGGCTGCACACGGAAGTTTCTAGTATGAATAATCTCATGATCCCTTTGAGCCTGGGTGGCGGTCCAAAGAAAACAGGCAAGTCCTGGAAACCCCAGGTGCCTCAATCCCCCCAGATGTGTGTTAGGTTGCCACCTTAGATAAACCATTTATTATCAATCTCACATCTGTCATGGATATCACTCACCCAATCCACGTCTACTAGCATAGCATGGCATAATATGCAAACGTAAAAGTAACTCCCAAAGGTTTGATAATAAACAGGTAATAGGTACTACCTCATCTACTTCCCATCCCACAATTTAATTAGATCCTAATCATGCAATGTGTGAGGACTGATCTAATGCAATAAAACTGGGTTGTAGAAAAGGTATGATCAAAGTGCTACTTGCCTTGCTGATGATCCGCGAAACCTAGAGATTCAACGTAACAGGCGGCGCACTCCAGGTATTCTATCGCAGACAAACAACAAGCATACAATAAGTACTCATCTAATGCACAGGTAAAACTCAAATAGAAGATCTAACCAGAAAGTTCAACTTAAGAACCCTGGTTGGCAAAAAGAATCAAATCGAACGAAGCAAAAGAAATCAAACGGGGAAAGAAAACAACTTCGTTCTAGCAATCTCGATCTAGGGCAAATTTTACAGTAGCAAAAACTTGTTTAAGTTGATTATTCGGAAAGAGGGTTTCGAGACGAAACTCCAGGCGCTTGAATCGCCTGATTCCGATAAACGAGCGAAAAGTTATACTACAACGAAAATCGGATCAGGAATCGCGATCAGAAAATAACCACAGAAAATCCGACGAAAAAGACAAACGACGATCAGAAATATATTTTTTTAAACTGCACGGAAAATGAGGCGGCAGCAAACCTCGAAAGTCGCGCAGCTCCGGCGGCGGCGGCGGGCGGCGGCGGCGGCGGCGGCTGGGGCGGCGGCTAGCTAGGGTTTGGGGCTGGTGGCACGGCTCCTCCTCTCGGGCTTCGGCGCCTTATAAAGGCCCCCGGCCAGCGGTGTCCTGGCCGGTTACGGCCCGTAGTCGGTTCGCGTTTTTTTTTAAATCCGCTCGGAAGAAAAATAAAAAGAAATACTAAACGGACTCCAAAAATCACGAAATAAATTTTGCCGGGTTTCTAAAATCAAGCCCGATAAAGTGAACATTTATCTGGGCCCAAACTACAACTTTGAAAAACGCGCATTTTTCCTAAATTCAAATAAAATACCGAAAAACTCCGAAATAAAACTTATTTGATTTTTTATTAAATCCTCAATATTTCTATATTTTGGGAAAGTCATTTTATTCCCTCTCTCATATTTTTGTAATAGAAATAATTGATGATAAAATAAAATAAATCAAATGATCCTGTTTACATAATTTGAGAAAACTCAAATATGTAAATAATGAAATCCCCAACTCTCTCCGTGGGTCCTGGAGTTGCTTAGGATTTTCTAGGATCAAGACCAAAAGCAAAATAAAATATGATATGCATGATGACCTAATGTATAACATTCCAAATTGAAAATTTGGGATGTTGCACCTATATACATGATCATACCTAGATAACCTCATAACTATGCTCAATTCTATCAATTGCTCAACAGTAATTTGTTCACCCACCGTAGAATATCTATGCTCTTGAGAGAAGTCACTAGTGAAACCTATGGCCCCCTGGTCTATTCTCATCATATCAATCTCCATTAATTTATTTTACTTTTTTTGCTTTTACTTTTTACTTTGCATGTTTATACCAAAAATACCAAAAATATTATCTCTATCAGATCTCACTCTCGTAAGTGACCATGAAGGGATTGACAACCCCTAAGCGTTGGTTGCGAGTTGCTACCGTTTTGTGTAGGTACGAGGGACTTGCGCGTGACCTCCTACTGGATTGATACCTTGGTTCTCAAAAACTGAGGGAAATACTTACACTACTGTGCTGCATCACCCCCTCCTCTTCGGGGAAAACCAACGCTAGCTCGAGACGTAGCAAGAAGGATTTCTGGCGCCGTTGCCGGGGAGGCCTACGCCAAGTCAAGTCAAGATTTACTCTCCCGTCAACGAGCCATTTCTGGCGCCGTTGCCGGGGAGGCCTACGCCAAAGTCAAGTCAAGATTTACTCTCCCGTCAACGAGCCATTTATGGCGCCGTTGCCGGGGAAGCCTACGCAAAAGTCAACATTCCAAGTACCCATCACAATCTCTATCTCTCGCATTACATTATTTGCCATTTGCCTCTCGTTTTCCTCTCCCCCACTTCACCCTTACCATTTTATTCGCCCTCCTCTTTTTCCCCTTGCCTTTTGTTTGCTCGTGTGTTAGTTTGCTTACCTATCGCTATGTCGAATTCCTTATCTTCTCCGCTATCTCCCGAGAATGTAGTGCTAAATTTTAAACAAAGGGAGGGAGAAAATCTAAAAGATGCTTGGTATAGAATTTTCAATGCTCAAAATAGATCTACCAGAAAGCAATCTACTTTAGTCCTTCTTCGCAATTTTTATGTAGGTGCTAATCCTTGGTATAGATATATCCTTGATACCATTACCGGAGGGAATTTTTTGGGTAGACATACTTTTGATTCCTATAATGTTTTAATAGATTTATTTGGCTCACCTCCCCTTTTGGTTAATGGAACTGTGTTAACCTTGGAGCATGTTATGCAAAGGCTTGAAATTATTGAAAACAAAGTTGCTACCATTGAATCCATTGAAAATCTAGATAAAAAGATTCATAATCAAATTACTCAATATGGATCTAAGGTAGGAATGACTTTGAAAAATATTAAGGAGAAGGAACCCATGGTTAATGAAAAAATAAATCTAGACTCTACTCGAATCGTTAAACTTGAGGGTATCATTACCAACTTGGGAACTGCTTTTTCTTCCGTAAAAAGTACTCCTAGTCCTCCCACTAAAATTGCCAAGTTTATGTATGTTCCTAAAAATAAGGGTGAATCATCTAGTAAGGAAAATGCGGATCTTAAATCTATAAGTATTCACCCCGATCTTTTTACAATCATTAAGGAACCATTTGCCACGAATGAATTTTTCGATCTTATGCCTAAGAATTTGATAATCACTAGAAATAAAGAAAATTCTAAAGGAGGTGGATGCCTCATTGAAGAATTACCTACCAAAGATGACAATACCTAGATCTATCCTTGCTTTTATGCCTAGCTAGGGGCGTTAAACGATAGCGCTTGTTGGGAGGCAACACAATTTTATGTTGTGTTTTTTTGGTTCTATTTAGGAATAAATAATCCATCTAGATTCTGTTTAGATGTGGTTTTATCTTTTAATTAGTGTTTGTGCCAAGTTAAACCTATTAGATCTTCTTGGAAGATAGTTATTTGATCTTGCTGTAATTTGCAGAATCTTTGCGCTCAGTGCCCGAATTGTCAAAAATCACCAGAACGTGATAAAATAGTGATTCCAATTGCTTCTGATCAATAAACAAATTGCCCAGGTCGTCTAATTTTGGTAGAAATTTTTGGGTTCCAGAAGTTTGCGTTAGTAACAGATTACTACAGACTGTTCTGTTTTTGACAGATTCTGTTTTGCGTGTGTTGTTTGCTTATTTTGATGAATCTATGGCTAGTAAAATAGTTTATAAACCATAGAGAAGTTGGAATACAGTAGGTTTAACACCAGTACAAATAAAGAACAAGTTCACTACAGTACCTTAAAGTAGTCTTTTGTTTTCTTTCTCTAACGGAGCTCACAAGATTTCTATTGAGTTTTGTGTTGTGAAGTTTTCAAGTTTTGGGTGAATTCTTTTGATGGATTATGGAACAAGGAGTGGCAAGAGCCTAAGCTTGGGGATTCCCATGGCACCCCCAAGATAATACAAGGACACCAAAAAGTCAAAGCTTGGGGATGCCCCGGAAGGCATCCCCTCTTTCGTCCACTTCCATCGGTAATTTACTTGGAGCTATATTTTTATTCACCACATGATATGTGTTTTGCTTGGAGCGTCTTGTATTATTTGTGTCTTTGCTTGTTATTCTACCACAATCATCCTTGCTGTACACACCTTTTGAGAGAGCCATGTATGAATTGAAATTTGTTAGAATACTCTATGTGCTTCACTTATATCTTTTGAGCTTGATAGTTTACTCTATGTGCTTCACTTATATCTTTTTGAGCATGATAATTTTTGCTCTAGTGCTTCACTTAGATCTTTTAGAGCAGGGTGGTGGATTGTTTTAAAGAAACTTGATCTCTCATGCTTCACTTAGATTATTTTGAGAGTCGTTAATAGCATGGTAATTTGCTTAATGTTAATATACTTGGTATTCAAGATATGTGAAACTTTCTTTTTAGTGGGTTGAATACTAAGATAAGTTTGATGCTTGATAATTGTTTTGAGATATGGAGGTGATAATATCATAGTCGTGCTAGTTGAGTAGTTGTGAATTTGAGAAATACTTGTGTTGAAGTTAGCAAGTCCCGTAGCATGCACGTATGGTTAAAGTTGCGTAACAAATTTGAAACATGAAGTGTACCTGGCTTGTGCATCCTTATGAGTGGCGGTCGGGGACGAGCGATGGTCTTTTCCTACCAATCTATCCCCCCTAGGAGCATGCGCGTAGTACTTGATTTTTGATGACTTCTAAATTTTGCAATAAGTATATGAGTTCTTTTGACTAATGTTGAGTCCATGGATTATACGCACTTTTACCTTTTCGCCATTTGCTAGCCTCTTCGGTACCGTGCATTGCCCTTTCTCACATTGAGAGTTGGTGCAAACTTCTCCGGTGCATCCAAACCCCGTGATATGATACGCTCTTTCACACATAAACCTCCCTATATCTTCCTCAAAACAGCCACCATACCTACCTATCATGGCATTTCCATAGCCATTCCGAGATATATTGCCATGCAACTTCCACCATCATCATCATCATCATGACATGCTTTACTTTTGTCATATTGCCATTGCATGATCTTGTAGTTGACATCGTATTTGTGGCAAAGCCACCATGCATTATTTTTCATACATGTCACTCTTGATTCATTGCACCATCCCGGTACACCGCCGGAGGCATTCATATAGAGTCATATCTTGTTCTAGTATCGAGTTGTAATCATTATGTTGTAATCAATAGAAGTGTGATGATCATCATTATTAGAGCATTGCCCAATCAAAAAAAAGAGAAAGGCCAAAAAGAAAAAAAGAAAGGCCCAAAAAAAGGAGAAAATAAAAAGGGCAATGCTACTATCTCTTTTTCCACACTTGTGCTTCAAAGTAGCACCTTGTTCTTCATGTAGTGAGTCTCATATATTGTCCTTCAAAGTAGCACCATGATTTCATATAGTGAGTCTCATAAGTTGTCTTGTTCCTACTAGTGGGAATTTTTCATTATAGAACTTGGCTTGTATATTCCAACGATGGGCTTCCTCAAAATGCCTTAGGTCTTCATGAGCAAGCAAGTTTGATGCACACCCACTAGTTTTCTTTTGTTGAGCATTCTTAGCTCTAGTGCATCCATTGCATGGAAATCCCTACTCCTTGCATTAACATCAATTGAAGGGCATCTCCATAGCTCATTGATTAGCCTTGTTGATGTGAGACTTTCTCCTTTTTTGTCTTCTCCACACAATCCCCATCATCATATTCTATACCACCCACAGTGTTATGTCCATGGCTCGCGCTCATGAATTGCGTGAAGGTTGAAAAGTTTGAGATTATTTGAGTATGAAACAATTGCTTGGCTTGTCATTAGGGGTATAGAAGTTGGGAACATCTTTGTGTGACGAAAATGAAGCATAGCCTAACTATATGATTTGTAGGGATGAACTTCCTTTGGCCATGTTATTTTGAGATGACATAATTGTTTGATTAGTATGCTTGAAGTATTATCATTTTTATGTCAATATGAACTTTTGTCTTGAACCTTTCGGATCTGAATATTCATACCATGATTAAGAAGATTTACATTGAAATTATGCCAAAGCATCACTCCGCATCAAAAATTCTCTTTTTATCATTTACCTACTCGAGGACGAGCAGGAATTAAGCTTGGGGATGCCTGATACGTCTCCAACGTATCTATAATTTTTGATTGCTCCATGCTACTTTATCTACTGTTTTGGACTATATTGGGCTTTATTTTCCACTTTTATATTATTTTTGGGACTAACCTATTAACCGGAGGCCCAGCCCAGAATTGCTGTTTTTTTGCCTATTTCAGTATTTCGAGGAAACAGAATATCAAACGGAGTCCAAATGGAATGAAACCTTCGGGAACGTGATCTTCTCACCGAACGTGATCCAGGAGACTTGGACCCTACTCCAAGAAGTTTCCGGGGAGGTCACGAGGGTGGAGGGCGTCCCCCCCCTGGGCGCGCCCCCTGCCTCGTGGGCACCACCGACGTGCTCCTTCCTCCTATATATACCTACGTACCCCCATTAGACCAGAGACGGAGCCAAAAACCTAATTCCACTGCCGCAACTTCCTGTATCCACGAGATCCCATCTTGGGGCCTGTTCTGGAGCTCCGCCGGAGAGGGAATCCATCACGGAGGGCTTCTACATCAACACCATAGCCCTTCCGATGAAGTGTGAGTAGTTTACTTCAGACCTTCGGGTCCATAGCTAGTAGCTAGATGGCTTCTTCTCTCTTTTTGGATCTCAATACAATGTTCTCCCCCTCTCTCGTGGATATCTATTCGATGTAATCATCTTTTTGCGGTGTGTTTGTTGAGACCGATGAATTGTGGGTTTATGATCCAACTTATCTATGAATAATATTTGAATCTTCTCTGAATTCTTTTATGTATGATTGAGTTATCTTTGCAAGTCTCTTCAAATTATCCATTTGGTTTGGCCAACTAGATTGGTAGTTCTTGCAATGGGAGAAGTGCTTAGCTTTGGGTTCAATCTTGCGGTGTCCTTACTCAGTGACAGAAAGAGTTGCAAGGCACGTATTGTATTGTTGCCATCGAGGATAACAAGATGGGGTATTTATCATATTGCATGAATTTATTCCTCTACGTCATGTCATCTTGCTTAAGGCATTACTTTGTTTTTAACTTAATACTCTAGATGCATGCTGGATAGCGGTCGATGAGTGGAGTAGTAGTAGTAGATGCAGCCAGGAGTCGGTCTACTTGTCACGGACGTGATGCCTATATACATGATCATACCTAGATAACCTCATAACTATGCTCAATTCTATCAATTGCTCAACAGTAATTTGTTCACCCACCGTAGAATATCTATGCTCTTGAGAGAAGCCACTAGTGAAACCTATGGCCCCCTGGTCTATTCTCATCATATCAATCTCCATTACTTTATTTTACTTGTTTTGCTTTTACTTTTTACTTTGCATCTTTATACCAAAAATACCAAAAATATTATCTCTATCAGATCTCACTCTCGTAAGTGACCGTGAAGGGATTGACAACCCCTAAGCGTTGGTTGCGAGTTGCTACCGTTTTGTGCAGGTACGAGGGACTTGCGAGGTACCTCCTACTGGATTGATACCTTGGTTCTCAAAAACTGAGGGAAATACTTACGCTACTGTGCTGCATCACCCCCTCCTCTTCGGGGAAAACCAACGCTAGCTCGAGACGTAGCATAATTCTCGGGGCAGCGATGCTCCTTGCCCTCCGGCGGCCCCTCCTTCACCAGCTTCACGGCGTGCAGCTTCGCCTAGTGCACCTTCGCTCGGCAAAAGCCCTGCATGCACCCTCGATGCAGACGGACCGCTTGATGACTTCAAGCCGTGGGCAGGCTTCTACAAGCCGCCTAACCAGACCGAAGTAGCTGCCAGACAAGGGCTTGCCAGGCCACATCCGGATTATAAGGGCCCTCATGGCCTGTTCGGCTGCCTTGTGAAGTTCGACCAACTACTTCAACTGGTCGCTCAAGGGCACGGGGTGTTCGGTACCAGTATACTGAGACCTGAACAACTTCTCCATTGAGCTCCCCTCCTCAGCCCAGTAAAACTCCGTGGCACCCAGTACACTGCGGGGAAGATCCACAAACGCTCCTGGAGAGCTCCGAACTCGGGTAAGAAAAAGGAAAGTCTCCTTCACGTGCTTTCTTTGCATAATGAAGGCCTTACCTGCTGCTATCTTCTTCACCGCGTAAATCTTCTGGAGGGCCTTGTGGGCTTCGGCCTTGGCGCTCCTGATGCTTTCAAGCGCCTGCGTGAGCTCGGACTCTCGCGTCTTAGAGTCAAGCTCCAAGGACTCGTGCTTTTTGGCGACAGCCTCGAGCTCTTGCTGCACCTCGCCTACCCGGGCTTCTTGTTTCTCCCATTTAATGCATTCTTTGGCCACTTTGTCTTTGGCCTTAGACAACGCCTTCCTTAGGGTGGCCACCTCGGTCATGGCCCCTGACAAATCCATGATGATCCTATTACTTTACACCTGTACTTCTTTTTAACTACATAGACAGGGTATTTCTTACCTTTGTTCTCTTCGAGCTACCTCTTGGTAAGGCCGAGCTCGTCCTCGGACCGCTTTAGGTCCTGCTTCAGCGCAGAGACCTCCGCAGTACATGCAGTAGCGACCAACAGTGAAGCCTGCATATACACATAGACATAATCTAATTAGACTCCTGAGTCATCATTTGATCCTCTATTCGGCTTTTCTTCGCGAACGCCGAATAGAGCATCAGGGGCTACTATATATGCGGTAATATTTTCTTATATTCTGATCGCTTACCTCAAAGCCTGTTAGGAGGCTGGCGCAAGCTTCGGTCAGTCCATTTTTGGCAGACTGAACCTTCTCGACCATCGCAGTCATGATAGTGCGGTGCTCTTCTTGGATGGAAGCGCTGTGAAGCGCTTCCAGCAGGTTGTCCGGTGCCTCTGGTTGGATAGAGGACACCATCACGGATGGTTGGCCCCCCTGGACGGGGGACCGCCTACCGGAGTCCGGAACCATCGAAGGTTCCGGCGCAGTGTCCGGTTGGGGCCCGAACTCGAAGCCCATAGGAGCCTCGCTCCCTTGGTACCCAGGGTCTGGGAAGTCGCCGCGAGGCACCCCCAGGACCACCTCCCCGTGGCTCGGTGCCTTTTGAGACAACACCTCTGCTTGTCCGTAGGGAGAGGGGTGGAAGCGGTCGGAAGAGAACCGTTGTTCATATCCGACGAGTCCAAGGAGCCGCTCGATGAGGGTACGTCGAGATGAGCTCGGGACGGACTGCATAATCATGTTCGGCATGAGGAGAGGCAGTGCAATAAAACATACCATGAAGTACTATGGTGTCCGGACACTTACGACTTCGCCAGGGGCTTGTCCCTGGGTAGCCACTCATCGCCGCTGTCGGCAGCCGTCATGGCACAGTCCGGAGGGAGGGTCCTTCCCTTCTTGGACCCTTCGGCCTCCCCAGATGGGTCGGCCTTCCTTTTGTTGTCTCCCCAGCAGGGGGGAGAACTTTTCTCCTCCTCCTCCTCGTTTCCATGGGAGGAGTGCGCGTCAGAGTCATCGGACGATGAGTCCGATACAACCTTGCACCGGAGACCCTTTCAGGTCCCCGTGGCCTTCTTCTTGGTCTTGTTTGCCGGCACCTCGTAAGGTGCCAGAGTCAGCATCTTCGTTAGAAGAGCGTCTGCAGGATCTTCGGGCAGGGGGCTGGGCAATCAAGCTGCTCCACTGTCTCTATCCAGTCCTGTTAACGACATGGAAGCTTAGATCCAGCACATAACTAAACCGGGGCAAATAAATACCCTGAGAGATATAAAAGCCTACCGGATTAGCACGACGCTTTGCGCTGAGTCCGCGGTCCTCGGTGAGCGAGGGAGGAATCTCGGCGCTCTTGAACAGCACCCTCCAGACGTCCTCGTGCGTCATGTCGTAGAGCTCTCGCAGCGTCTGCTGCTTGGCCGAGTCGAACTCCCACAAAACAAATGCTCGTCGTTGACACGGAAGGATCCGGCGGAAGAGCATAACCTGGACCATGTTTACAAGCTTGATTTTCTTGTTCGTCATGTTCTGGATGCAGGTCTGGAGTCTGGTCAGCTCTACCGAAGAACCCCAGGACAGGCCCTTCTTTTTCCAGGAGGTGAGCCGCTTGGGGATTCCGGATCGAAATTTGGGGGCCGCGACCCAATTGGAGTTGCGCGGCTCGGTGATGTAGAACCACCCCGATTGCCACCCCTTTATGGTATCCACATAGGTGCCCTCGAGTCAGGTGACATTAGGCATCTTGCCCACCATGGCGCCTCCGCACTCTGCTTGTTGGCCACCCACCACCTTCGGTTTGACATTGAAGGTTTTCAGCCATAGGCCGAAGTGGGGCCTAATGCAGAGGAAGGCCTCACACACGACGATAAACGCAGAGATGTTGATAGTAGAACATGAGCCCGCGGACAAATGGGAGGAGAGGAAATCCCAGTATGCAGACGAAATGGGTAAGAAAAACTACCCTCTCATGGGGTTCGGGCATTGGGACGATCTGCCCCGCATTTGGCAGCCAGTGCGCGATATCCGCAGCCAGGTATCGGGCTTCCCGTAACTTTTTGATGTTCTCCTCCGTGACGGAGGAGACCATTCACTTGCCTCCTGCTCCGGACATGCTTGGAGTGGTTTGACAAGAAGAACGCGAGCTTGGGCGCTAGAGCTCGAGTGTGCGGGAATGGGTAAGCGAGGAGGAAGAAGGCGTGGGTGAAAAAAGTAAATCTTTGTCCCTTCATAAGGGCGGAAGAGGCGATGTGTCTCCCCACTTGTCTGGCAAAACCACTTATTCCCCAGGCACCGTAATTGATGGTGCGAGTGGGTTACCCACGTACGTATTGATGAGAATCCTGTGATAAGGGGAACACGATATCTGCTTTGACAAGATGTGTCAAGAAAACCGCCTCGCGATATGTGCGGAGCTGGTTGAGAAAAGCGGTTCAAATAATAACCGGGCCGTGGCATGATGTCATGCTATCAAAACGTGTCAACAGATTAGATTTGTGGAAATATTATTCTCTCTACGGTGGTATGTGGAACTTATTTTGCAGGGTCGGACACTATCCTTGTATTCAAACTCTTCCATGGTGTATTCGGAGGAGGAACCCGCCTTGCAATGCCGAAGCCAACACTGCGCGCCGGACTCATCGTCATTGAAGCCTGGTTCAGGGGCTACTGAGGGAGTCCTGGATTAGGGGGTCTCCGGACAGCCGGACTATATCCTTTGGCCGGACTGTTGGACTATGAAGATACAAGATTGAAGACTTCGTCCCGTGGCCGGATGGGACTCTACTTGGCGTGGAAGGCAAGCTAGGCAAAACGGATATGTATATCTCCTCCTTTGTAACCGACCTTGTGTAACCCTAGCCCCCTCCGGTGTCTATATAAACCAGTGGGTTTTAGTCCATAGAACAACATACAATCATACCATAGGCTATCTTCTAGGGTTTAGCCTCTTTGATCTCGTGGTAGATCAACTCCTGTAATACTCATATCATCAAGAACAATCAAGCAGGACGTAGGGTATTACCTCCATCAAGAGGGCCCGAACCTGGGTAAACATCATGTCCCCTACCTCCTGTTACCATCCGCCTTAGCCGCACAGTTCGGGACCCCCTACCCGAGATCCAGTGGTTTTGACACCGATATTCTTCATTTTCCTGCAGGAAACAGACCTTCGTGGTCAGGTTAATCGTGCTCTAGCGTGGTCAATAACCTCTCAGAGTTGGTTTAGCAATTGCTAAGGCGCTACGTCCTCACACATTCGTAGTCAGATCATCAAAGTCGACTTCCTCCAAAACGATAGCCACCATCTCATTGAAAGACGGGACACCTTTGCCTCTATCATAACCTTGGGACGAACAGCCCTACAACAGATGGGTGACAAGGCTAGTTCCAGATCTATATGCCCTAATTTGGTAGTACTAATCAACTACGGCAGCACGGGAGAGAAGAAGTATCACACTGGCATAACTAACGGTGACGGGGGTTCGCTAGAGTTGCACGGCAAGGCATGACATCGATGCTACTTTGAGCTCGGGCTTGGGCGGACAGCGGGAGGGAAGTTATGAGGTTGAAGAAATAAAGAACCAAGGAGAAACAAGCCTGGAAGGGGGATTTATATAGCCAGGGGGCGAAACCGCACTCTTCGATATCCATGGCCGAAAAGCACGGGACGTTCCACATTCAGCTGACGAGATCACGATCAGGAGATCGTGGGCACGTGTCAGGCGTTTCATCCAAAAATCTCAGTAACTGAACGAAATGCCAAAGTGTTTGAGGAAGCGCAAGCACCAACACAGTGAAGGGGTACATGGGCCGTAGCCCGCAGTTGGACACAGCCAGGGGCCGGATGTCCGATGGGCATCGAACGTCCATAGATCTTTAGACTTCCGTAGATTACGCTCAGTCGCCATGGCGATGGACGTCCGTAGGGGTCCGGTCGCTGGTCGTCCGGTCTTCCTCGGACTTCAGTTGGTTCCGTTTGGTTGTAGGGGCGCCGATCGTCCGGACATGGTCGGTAGTCCGGAGCCTGGGAGGTGTCGGACGTCTGGACCTAGTCGGTCGTACGGCCGCTGTAGCTTTCTTTGGCCTGATTTCCTTGGGGTTGATGTGTGGTGTCCTCGCTATCTTGTCCAATGGATTTAGCCGCTCCATGGCTCTCCTCCAAGTACCTGATCACACATAGTGTTTCTGCTTGAGGTAGCAGCAATGTCTCATATATAGAAAGTGGTAGTTTGGAAAGGAGCGAGTTCACCTTATCTTTGATAGCCTTTGCTCGTGCTCTTGTCATTGGTCCAAGTGGTGTCGTGGGAGACGTAGGTAGGTCCATGGGGATGACCTTGGGATGCTCCGCATCATCTCCCCTCCCTTGGAAAAGATCCTACCTCGGATCGAATTCTTCATCACCATGGTAGGGCGAGAGATCCTTGACGTTGAAGACGTCTCTCACGTTGTACTTGTCGTGTGGGAGGTCGATCTTGTAAGCATCATTGTAGTAGTGTGCAAGCACCTTGAAGGGTCCATCCGCGCGTGGTAGAAGTTTGGACTTGCGTTCGTTCGGGAAGCGGTCCTTGTGAAGGTGTAGCCACATAAGATCTTCGATGTTGAATATCATGGGTTGCTTGTTGATGTTGAGCTTGGTCGGGAGTCGTTGTACTTGGCGCTCGATGGTGTGCCTTGTGTCTTCATGTATCTTCTTGAGATAGTTCACTCGGGCGCTCACGTCTGTATTGATGCGCTCTTGTAGTGGTAGAGGAAGAATGTCCAATGGGGACAACGGGTTGAATGCATAGACAACCTCGAAGGGGGACTTGCCTGTACTCGAGTATCTTGCTCGGTTGTAGGCATACTCGGCGATGGGTAGACACTCCTCCCACTCCTTGATGTTCTTCTTGACGAGCACGCGAAGTAGAGCGGAGAGTGTGCGGTTGGTCACCTCCGTTTGGGCGTCGGTTCGAGGATGGTAAGTCGTGGAGAAGAGTAGCTTGATTCCGAGCTTGGCGCATATGGTCTTCCAAAAGTAACTCAAGAACTTGACGTCGCGGTTCGAGACAATCGTCTTTGGAACTTCATGTAGTCGTAAGATTTCCCTACAAAAGAGATTGGCAAAATGTGAAGCATCATCGTTCTCACAACCCTAGTTAGCACTTGCATTAGGACTAGCTGGAGTGATGCATCATTTTTAATTTTCTCCAGAAATTTGAGTTGAGGAAATTTGAAAGCCTCAGAATTGTAATTAAAAGAAGGGAAAATAACCCTGGAAAATGCATCAATGTTTCCAAAATGCTCCTCACTGATGTTTAATATTTTTGGCAAGGGTTTTGGTCCAAACAAAAAATATGGAACATTTTTGAGGAATTGTCCATTTGTGTTTAAATCAATAAATATTTGAGTTGGATTTAATTCTTCTATAAAAGAATTGCAAGTCCAACAATTCTGAAAATTTGTGAGTGGCTTTGAATAATTAGCATCAAGCTACATAAATCTTTCAGAAGCTACTAAAAATGATTTGGTATAAAATCAAATCAAAATAAATTTAACAAAATAGAAAACAAATAGAAAGTAAATAGAGCAAAGGCTTACCTGTGCAGCCTAGTTACCTGGTCGGCCCACTGGCCCGGTGCCAGTCATCCCTCTCCTCAGGACAGAAGGACGCCGCGCATGTGGCCGGCACGCGCGAGCACGCGCCCGGACACCTCCTCTCCCTACTTGCCCCCGGCCTCCCCCAAGATGCCACGTGACCCCCTGGAGCCGTCCGGATCCCTCCGCCCCCTCGCTCACTCTCCCTCTCCCCCTTGCTCTCCCACGCGATGACCGGAGTGATCGCCGCCGCGCCGTCTTGAACCACTGCGGCCACAGCCACCGCCTCACCTACCCATCCTGTCCTCGAGCTCCGTATCCTCGCACCGAAGCTCTCCACCGAGTCACGCTTCACCGGACGCGCTGCGACAACGGCTATGTTGTCGTCCTCATCCTCTGCATCCAACCACCGCCGAATTCGATTGGCCGCCTACAGGACCTCCCCGACCACTCTGAGCGTCTCCGCGAGATCTGTGTGAGGCCCATGTTGTCTCACCCTTCTCCCCCTATCCACGCATGCCCTCTAGCTAGCCATCGCGCGAGTTCCGAGCGCCGCCGTCCGCCATGGCCGATGAGGTCCTCGCTCCTGAGCACCTCCGCTCGGTCCAGTGGCACCAGCATGCTCCTAGTGCCTCCAGTAGGCCGCCTAGCCCCTTTGCTCGCTCCCCTGCTTGCTCTAATGCTGCCCCCGTGTAGGCAGTCGCTCCGGCCGCCACCCCGCTCACCACCGTCAGCGATTCCGGCCACCCTAGCACCACCCACCACCACTGGTCGACGCTCCTTGTCGCGCTGTATCTGCAGCAGCCGCACGAGCTCCCGTCGCCGGGGTTGGCTGGGGCAGACGCTGTTGACTAGCTGACATCAGCATGACACACTGATGATGCAGTAATCATTTTGCTGGATTATTTATAATTCTAAATGATTTGGAAATTGCAGAAAATGTTTAGAACTTCTAGAAATCATAGAAAAAATAATCTGTAACTCCAAATGAAATAATTTATATATGAAAAATGATCAGAAAAAATCAATCTTTCCATCTGTACCATTTTCATGCATGTTGGAGAAACTTGTAGTTGCTGAATTGGACCAAACAAATAAATGGCATTTAACTAACCACTTATTGAGTTTGATTTTGAACCTTGTGTTCAAACCAACTTCATTTAACTTGTTGCTAGTTGCATTAGCTCAATCAACAACATATTGCCATGTCATTATCATGCATCATATTGTTGCATTGCATTGATTGTATTTCTTGTTTGTTTGTCGGTGCTTGTCCCCTTTCAGTAGACGTGGTTCCGACGATGAGTTGGATGACACCGATGAAGAACTATACTATCTTCAGAAGTGTCAGGCAAGCAAAACCCCTTGCTCATTCCGATACCATCCCACTCTCTCACATCTGCTCTCTTTTACTGCATTAGGACAACAACTCTTCAACTTTACCTGCTGCGGTAGTTGAACCCCTTTCCTCTGCATGACCTGTCAATGCCATAGTAAATAGATGAAACCCACTAGCATGAGTAGGAGTTGTTTGAGCCCTAATGTGCCTACTCATTCATGCTTGTTGTCATGCCTGCTACTGCTTAGAGTTGAGTCAGATCTGATTCATCGGGGATGAATTGGAATGTGGTGAACATGTCCTACTGTTGAGAGCTAAGTGTGTGAACACGATTTGGTAAAGGTAGCTGTGAGAGGCCATGTAGGAGTACATGGTGGGTTGTGTCATTCAAACCGTCCTCAGGAACTGAGTTCTATGTTTGTGATCCATGAACATCTACTACCACGCATTGGAATGCTTAATTGCCCTTATTGACTTATTAATCTCCTTGATCTATGTCCAAGATTTGCAACTAGTTTCTAGTGTTTGTAGGATATGTGTTGGGGGCCGTGCGTAGCACTGACCCTAGGGGTGGGCTATGATGCGGTAGAGACATGAGGCACGGTGTACCGGAACGCCCGTTTGGTGCCTCGAGAACCATGCTCTCATCGTTTGGAGCCGTGAGTGAAACCCCGGCGGGATCTCCTTGTGGATGGAACCTGAATAGGCGATAAACCTGGACTAGAGACTTGTGTGGTTAGTAAGGTCGTGGCTGACACCCTCGCTGGGCTTCCGCTTGAAGGTTGCCGAGATACACGACGTGTACATGGTGGAAAGTGGCGAGAGCATGTGTGAAGAAGTACACCCCTGCAGGGTTATAAATGATCTATTCTAATAGTCATGTCCGGCTAAAGGACTTCTGGGTTGCCTATACAGTTCATAGACAAGTGAAAGTGGATACTCTAAAATGCGCAAGATAAGCGTGAGTGCTATGCAGATGGCGTTCTCGTAGGGAGACGGGAGTGGATCCATAGTGGTGTATTGATATGGTGAATATGTGGACTCATGTGCGCCACCTCAAAAGAGTTACTTGCAGTCGTAGTTCAGGATAGCCACCGAGGCACAGCTGGCTTGTTGCAGTTAAACTCCACCACCCCTTTGTTGATATTGATGCATATGTAGCTAGTTCTGATGTAAGTCTTACTAGGTACATTTGTACTCACGTTTGCTTAATTTATGTTTTTGCAGAGAGATTTCAGTCTCACTAGTAGTTCCGCATGGACTTCGGCGTTTAGCTTGTTACCTCATCTACGATCTTGTACCCTTGGGAGGGTCTTGTAGATATTCAGGCTTCCCAGCCTTTTTCATTTGTAGATGTCTGTACCAAGACATGTTATGCTTCCGTTGCTTGTATGCTCTGTAAGTTGGGTCATGTGACCCATGATTGTAATTCTTACTATGTATGACTCTTCGGAGGCTTATGAATAAATACTTTGAGTCATAGAGTTTTGTTGTGATACCATGTTGTATTTGCACATATCGAGCATATTGTGTGTATGTTATTGAAATGCTTGGTATCTGTGGGATCCGACAACCTAGACGTTTATTCTTGGTAGCCCCTCTTATGGGGAAATGTCTGCCAGTGCTTCCACTAAGCCATGGTAGCTTGCTACTGCTCCGGAACACTTAGGCTGGTTGGCATGTGTCCTTCTTCGTTCCTATGTCTTTCCCTTCGGCGAAATGTCACGCATTCTTCCTTGAAGTCCTTGTAGCTTGCTACGACTTGGGTTCATATGTTGATGACCGACACGTTTGTTGCTGGGTCATGTATGCCTGTCCCTGTAAGTTAGTGCCACCTTGGGTTTACGACTAGTCATGTCGGCTCGGGTTCTCTGTCATATGGATGCTAGCGACACTATCATATACATGATCCAAAAGGCGCAAACGGTCCCGGGCCAGGTAAGGTGGCACCCGTGGGGCTACCGTGCGTGTGGCCGCAAAGTGATATGATTTGTTACATGCTAGATCGGTGTGACTTAGGATCAGGGTCCTGACAGCTTTGGTATTAGAGCCTCACTGCCTGTAGGATTACCAAGCCAAACTGGTCGAAGTCGAATCTAGAAATGCTTTAGTTATATAAGGGAAATGATTGGGCAAGGGAACGTAAGGCTCTTTTTACTCCTTTACCTTATGTCCTTCTGATCTGAGTCATCCTCTTCTCCTCTACGGGGGTCAAGAAACTTGGCTTTCTATTCTTTCTATCAGGATCACGTGTTACTAATCCATAGACTTATAGGACAGATGGATTCAAGTCTTAGTTCAGTTTCTACTACTTCCGTACATTCATTGCTGGCCTCAGAACCTTGATATTGTGATGTCGAGTGGTCATGCCACTATTTTGCAGGATGTCTCAAATCTTTTCGAGCATTTACATCCATTATGTTGTCTGAGTCATCCCAGGTTTCTAAATAGTCTGATGCATTTGGAAATCCCTTCTTTTCGTTCTCGATGTTTCTTTGGGCCAGTTTAACCACACTAATCGGTGAGTTGAGGTACTCTGTTGCCTCGACATATATGTTGGAGCTATTATTATGACCCTAGGTGTCTTAGAGGATCACCTAGTAATCTAGCCATGTTTTGTGTTCCCAGTGTGATGATCCTGGCCGTCATTCTCGAAAGGATCCTGTGATGCCATTTAGTTAGTAGGCATTACATTTCTGGGTTCTTGAACCCGAGATTCACTCTACTCATTCATGTTGGTAGTGTTTGCTAGTTCCTTTATGATATTAGTAACCTTTGAAATAGTCCTCGAGGTCCATGGTATACCCTTCTTCCAAATACCATGAACCATCCCGGCAAAAGCTCATCCTGAACCAAAAGATCACCACCAGAGTGCTCTTGATGGGTTCTCCATACTACGTTGTGAATTTTCCAGTCTTTCCTCTTCTGCATGGGTTATCCGGAAGAAATGTTGAGTTTTGCTCGCCATACAAATCTATGCATCCACAACTCAGAAAGTGATATGTTCCTTTGAGTTGTCCCTTTTTAGTTGTAGTCTGGCCCTCGTGTATCAGTTGATAGTCAAGAGTATGTCGTGCATTCATGTTCATCGGTGCCTATTATTCCTCTGGTCTGTCAAGCTGTTCTATTTCAAAATGACTAGGAGAAACAAACTCCAGTACCTCATCCATTTCTAGGATTGGGTCAAAGTAATTGTATTCCGTAGATTAAGAATGCTAATCCAGCTCCTAGGCTGTTCTACCCTGAAGTATTACCCTCTTTATGTTAGGATTGTCATGGGAATTGCACACCATCCTATGAATTCTTGATGCAGTGATACTTCTCGCCATCATCATTCATTCCTCGGTCCTCGTGTTGTTGTAACCGGAATATCGACAAGTGAACCATGATGTGTGAAATCAATACTCCTAGCAACCGTGTTTCTTTGTAGTTAATGGACAATACTCCCATTCTTAGCGTGATGGTTATTGAATCAACATTTTAAGATTGATCGTGCTACCTAGTCTATTTTCTGGTGCACTCTTCGGTCGATGGGTTAGGATTTTGTCAAACCCTCGCTCTTTTGATCATATCATCTTGCTTCGAAAGCAAGATTGCTCCTGAGCTTAATAACATATCTATGGTCCTTGATTTTCCGAATATCTCCTTGGAAGTATCACCAGGTTGTCCTGATGAGGACATCAATACCATTGTTACACCCACAACCCCTGCTGCTATATATACTGGATCAATTACTAGAGCTCGCGCACGCCAATTAAATTATCAAGTACTTTCGTTTCTTGGTAATGATTCTAATGTTCATGAGAATATGATCTTGCCTAAATTGGATACATTTTTTTTGCAAACAAATGAAGGGCCTGGCATGGATAAGAGGGATGAACACTGGAGCAAGACCAAGCATGGAGATGATGGCATGCGCAAGGGGATCAAGAATGGAGTTACAAGTGATAATCTCATGACTTTGAAGCCACCATAAGGGGTGCATGAAGCCTTGGACGAAATATACAAGATGCCACTTCATAAATTTCGTCCAGAGGCTATTCTAGGTGTTGCGTCACCTTATTATTGGGCCAGACCCATGTATTTTCGAAATACTTATGTATAGGCTGTTTTTAGAGCCCGTATGTGTGGGGAAATGAGAGATAGGGTTGGTTTCGGACCCCTCCTCCAAGGGCCACAAAATCACCCCCCCTCTTCCTCCATATATACAGTCGTTAGGGCGTCGTTTAGACTTTGGTTTTTGTCTAGATTAAAGTACACCATAGCTGCAACTTCGCGTACTTCGTTTGTGTTCAACGACCAGACAAAGGCGTCAGAGAACCCCACCTTGATCAATAAAGCTTTCCTCTTATATTCGCAATATCCAGAATTGCAATCTTAGTTTCTTGCTTGTTCTTCGTTTGCTCACAGGAAACAGACCCTCGTGGTCAGGTTGATCGTGCTCCGGCGTGGTCAATAACCCTCGGAAGTTGGTTTAGCGATTACTAAGGAGCGATATCTCGCACGTTTGTAGTCGGATCGTCAAGGTCGATTCCCACCGAAAATGATAGCCACCATCTCATCGAAACATCGGGACACCTTCGCCTCTATCAAGTGGTATCAGATTTCCAGGTTGCTCGGTGAGATTTTACAGATTTTCGTAGTTCAGATCGAGTCTGTTCTTCAAACCTACAGTCCATGAAAAAGCCAAAAAAATATTTAGGGTTAGTTCATCATATCCCAACCAATCTAAGCCTTTGCATAATATTTTTAGGGTTTTGCATTGTTGAATTTGCGGTTGCATCGTCGTGTCTAGTTGCTGGTCTTAGTGTCTAGTCCTTTAGAGTTTTGACTTATGTTCACAAGTTGTCACGTCGTCGCCGCATCATCATCATCACCTGTAGCGACACGACCTCAAACGGTCAAGTCTCTGTGCCTCAGTGTCATCCCTGGATTGGTAATGCTGACACACACAATACTCGATGTATTTATAACAGGGTAGCAATCACACACTTATTATATCGAATGTCTCAAAAGAGAACTTATTACAATAAATATGGCTTAAGGCCATCTAATACGATAACAGCGGAAGGCTTGGAAGATAAAGTGAGTCCATCAACTCCAATGGCATAGCTGAGCTGCACGGCAACGACCTAACGAACCTTACTCCTTGTTTGAAAAGTCTGCAACATAATATCTTGTAGCCCGAAAATGGGTCAGCACGTGGAATATGATGGCAATATAACACAGTAGAGCAAGAACAGAATAATGCTATGACTACATGCATATTTGGCTGGTGGAAAGCTCTATGGTTATAGTTTTTGCGAAAAGCCAATTTTTCCCTACAACAAAGGAATAAATTTTATTTAACTATCATGGTAGTTGGAACATCATTGAGAAGGTTCCTCCAAGTCAATCCCAATTAAAGTAATTATCAACCCAACAATATTAAATTAGAGTGATGAGATACTCAGGATACTCCAAGTACTAGATACTCAAGATTGTCCATAACCGAGGACACGGCTAACCATGATTAGATTTTACACTCTGCAGAGGTTTGCGCACTTTTCCCCACAAGACTCGATCGCCTCTGTTGGATTTCTCGCACTACATGGTGTTTGAGAAACGGATGACCGAGACACAGTCTTTCAGAAACATTTTCTCTTTACTCCAGGTAGACCATACCAAACCTACATCCCTCTACCTGCTGATCCACCTCTTCAAGAGCTCATGCGACCTACTCAACTATGCTAGAGGCCATAATAGCTTGTGGCTGCACACGGAAGTTTCTAGCATGAAAATATCTCAGTTCCCTTTGAGCCTGGGTGGCGGACCTTAGGATGATCACACAGGTACTCCGGGATATCCTAGGACAACACTGGGTTCTCGAGGTGCCCGACAAGAAATCCACCCAGATGTGTATTAAAATTGCCACCTTAAGTAGAACCATTAATTAACAATCTCACATCTGTCATGGATTCACTCACCCGAACCACGTCTACGAGCATAGCATAGCAGTATAAGCAATACGCAGAAGTAACTCCCAAGGGTTTGAATATAACAGGGCAATAGGTTCTACCTCATCAACTACTTCCCAACCCACATGTTAATCACATCCTAATTAAGCAATGTTTGAGGATTGAAACTAATGCGTAGAAACTGGGTATGGAAAGAGTATGATCAATATGTTACTTGCCATGCTGATGATCCGCAAAACCTAGGGACTCGTAGTAGTACGCTTCGCACTCCGGGAATTCTATCGCAAACAGACAATAGCATACATAAGAAATCAAGCAAAGAAGCACGGGTAAAACTCAAATAAGAAGAATTGACTCGAAATTTCAACTTAAGAACTCCGGTTTGCGAAAAGAATCAAATCAAACGGAGCAACGAAACTCAAACTGCGAAAGAAACAAGATCCGTTTACTAATCTGAACTAAAGTCAAATTTTAAAGTACCAAAATCTTGTTCAAATTGATTAAACGGAAAGAGGGTTTTGAGACGAAGATCTAGGCGCTAGAATTGCTTGATTCCGATAAACAAGCGAAAAGATAAACTAAAACGAAAATCGGATCCTAAATCGTGATCGAAAATAATCGTGGAAAAATCCGAGAAAAAGAAAACTGACGAACAGGCTAACGAACGAACATTCGTTTTCTGTAACTAACGAGCGAAAACTGTTCGTTAAAACGAACGTACGGATGACCGTCCGCTAAATAAACTAAACCGAGAAAAACTGGCGAACCGATCTATAAAAACGAAATTAGGGTTTCTAAAAAAACAGATCGGTTTTAAAAAAACCGAACGGCGGTGAGGCGTATACCTCCGGCGAGGCTCCGGCGAGGTGGGGCTATGGCGGCGGGGTGTGCGAGCGGCGGCAAAAGCGGCGGCGGCGCTGCAGGCGGGGCGGGGCAGGCGGCGGGGTTGGTGGTGGGGGGGTCCGGTGGCGGGGTATTTAAGGAGGGGGGCTGCTTGGGGAAGGGACAAGCGGCGCGGGGAGGAGGAGTCCCGGCCGGACTCGGGGTCGGGGCGACGGCGGCCTCCCAGTCTCCTGGAGGGAGACGGCGGCGCGGGGCTAGCGGCCGGCTCGGCTGGGCTTCAGCCCAGTCAGGCGCTAGGAGATTTTTTTTTAAATAATTTCGCCGGAACTTAAATAAATCCTAGAGAATAAAATTAAAATATAAAAATACCAAACAAATTTTCACCGTCTAAATAAAATATGTAGAACGAGATGAACATTTGTTTGGCCCTAAAATGCAATTTTGAAAAACGTGCAATTTTTCTAATACAAATAAAATGGCAATAAAATCCGAATAAAATCAAATATTTGATTTGATTATTTTTCCTCCAATATTTCAATTATTTTGGAGTAGTCATATTATCTCCTCTCATATATTTTAATATGAGATATTTTTGGAGAGAAAAATAATTAAAACCAAAATCCTCGTTTCAATATTTGATAAAATTCAAATATGAAAGCAATGAAATCCCCAACTCTCTTTGAGTGTCCTTGAGTTGCTTAGGATTTCGAGGATCGCGAAACGAAATGCAGTAAAATATGATATGCATGGATGATCTATGTATAACATTCCAAATTAAAATTTTGGGATGTAAGAAACCTACCCCCCTTAAGATGAATCTCGCCCTCGAGATTCGGGTTGGCTAGAAAATTGGTGTGGGTGGTCTTTCCGAAGATCATCCTCTCGTTCCCAGGTGGCTTCATCCTCGGTATGGTGGCTCCACTAAACTTTGCAAAACATGATAACCTTGTTGCGGGTGACTCGGCTGGCAAATTAAAGAATCATGACTGGCTTCTCCTCATAGGTCAAATCACTGTCCAACTGAATCGCCTCCAAGGGTACTGTATCTCTTAACGGAATATCGGCCATATCAGCATGACACTTCTTCAACTATGAAACATGAAATACATCATGAACTCCTGACAGTCCTTCAGGTAACTCCAACTTGTAGGCAACTTCTCCCATACGTTCCAAAACACGATACGGTCCTACAAATCTCGGGGCGAATTTTCCCTTAACTCCAAAATGTTTCACTCCTCGCAAGGGTGATACTCGCAGATATGCTCTGCCTCTAATTTCATAGGTTACCTCCTTGCGTTTCGAATCTGCATAACTCTTCTGCCTGGACTGAGCTACCTTCAGTCTATCTCAGATCAGCTTAACTTTCTCTTCAGACTCCTTGATCAAATCTAGTCCAAACAACTGTCGGTCTCCGACTTCATCCCACATCAACGGTGTTCTGCACCTTCGTCCATACAGGGCTTCGAACGGTGCGATCTTCAAACTGGCTTGGTAGCTATTGTTTATGAGAACTCCGCGTAGGGAAAATTGTCATCCCAACTAGATCCATAATCTAGCGCACATGTCCTCAACATGTCCTCCAGAATCTGGTTGACTCTCTCGGTCTGTCCATCTGTCTGCGGGTGGAATGCTGTACTGAACTCCAACCTTGTCCCCAAAGTTTGGTGCAGCTGATGCCAAAACTTCGAAGTAAACTGTGTTCCTCTATCTAATACGATGGTCCTCAGAACTCCATGCAGACATACGATCCTGGTCATATATATCTTGGCCAACCTTGCACTTGTATAGGTGGTTTTCACTGGGATAAAGTGAGCTACTTTGGTCAAGCGATCAACTACTACCCACATAGAATCATATCCTGATTTGGTCCTGGGCAATCCGGTGATAAAATCCATGCCAAGTTTATCCCACTTCCATTCGGGTATCGGCACAGGCTGTAACAATCCTGTTGGCTTTTGATGTTCTGCCTTCACTCTCTGACATACATCACATACGGCTACATACTCGGCAATATCCTTCTTCATACCTGTCCACCAGAAACGTTCCTTCAAATCCAAATACATCTTGGTGTTTCCGGGGTGTATCGAGTATGGTGAGTCATGAGCCTCCTGAAGAATTAACTTCCTGATCTCTGTGTTATTGGGCACATAAACACGCTCCTCAAACCATAAGGTGTCGTGCTCATCCTCAAGAAAACCTTTGGCCTTTCCTTTGCTCATTCTCTCTTTTATATCGGCAATCTCTTTGTCATCCTTCTAAGCTTCTCAAATCTTTCCTAACAATGTAGACTGAACCTCCATTGTTGCAATAAAACCTCTAGGAACAATCTCCAATCGAAGTTCCCTGAGATCCTGTGCTAACTCCTTTAGTAATCCTGTGCTCACTAGGGTGTTAGCATAACTCTTCCGACTCAAAGCGTCTGCTATGACATTGGCCTTGCCTGGATGATAGTGAAGCTTCATGTTATAATACTTTATAAGCTCCAACCATCTCCTCTGCCTAAGGTTCAGCTCCTTCTGTGTGAAAATGTACTTCAAACTCTTATGATCCATGTACACATCACAACGGTTTCCAATAAGGTAATGTCTCCAAGTCTTTAACGCATGCACTACGGCTGCTAACTCCAAATCATGCGTGGCATAATTCAATTCGTGCGGTTTTCGTTGTCGTGAGGCATACGAAACAACTCTTCCGTCTTGCATAAGCACACTTCCAAGTCCTAGGCGAGAGGCGTCGCAATACACTTGGAAATCCTTGCGTATATCCGGCAAAATCAGCACTCGGGTTGTGGTCGAACTTTTCTTTAACTCCTAAAAACTTGCCTCACATTCTTCTGTCCATTTAAATTTAGTATCCTTCATCAATAACTCCGTCATTGGCTTCGCAATCTTGGAAAAATTCTCAATGAATCATCGGTAGTATCCCGCAAGTCCAAGAAAACTTCGGATCTCGCTAACTGAAGTGGGTGCCAACCATTCAGTGACTGACTGAACCTTGGTGGGGTCGACCGCTATACCTTCTCCTGATATAACATGTCCAAGGAATCTGACTTCCTTCAATCAAAACTCGCATTTGCTGAACTTGGCATACAACTAATGTTCCCTGAGTTTCTCGAGAACTAAACGCAAATGCTCCTTGTGCTCCTCCTCATTCTTCAAGTATACCATTATATCATCAATGAACACCACAACAAACTTATCCAAATATTCCATGAACACTTTGTTCATCATGCTCATGAAGTAGGCATGGGCGTTAGTCAGTCCAAACGACATGACCGTATATTCATACAACACGTACCGTGTGGTGAATGCTGTCTTTGGTATATCCTTCTCTCGTATTTTTAACAGGTGATATCCTGATCGTAGATCGATCTTTGAAAACACCTTGGCTCCTTGTAGTTGGTTAAAAAAATCATTGATCATCGGCAGTGGGTATTTGTTCTTGATCGTCACCTCATTCAATGCACGATAATCAACAACCATTCTCAGAGACTTATCCTTCTTCTCAACCAAAAGCATTGGGGCTCCCCATGGTGGTGAACTCCGTCGAATGTAACCTTTCTCCAATAACTCCTTGATCTGTTTCTTAATCTCCTCCAGATCATTTGTGGGCATCCAATAGGGTCTCTTTGATATTGGCCCTGTACCTGGCAATAGCTCTATCAAAAACTCGATGTCTCGATCAGGTGGCATGCCTGGTAACTCCTCTGGAAAAACATCCGGGTAATCCTTCACTACTGGCACTTCCTCCTGAACAACTCCCGTGAGGGTATTTACTTGGATCCTCCTAGGCGCATGCCTAGATACATACTTATCCTTTTTCCCTCCGGGGTGGTGAGATAAATCGACTTACTAGCACAATCAATGATTCCTCCATACTTTGACATCCAGTCCATGCCTAATATCACATCCAATCCTTGTGACTCCAAGATTATTAGGTCGGACGGAAAAACATGGCTACCAATGGTTAAGGGTATTTGGTCGCACCATCGACTAGCCATATACTCTGCTCCAGGTGAACTCACTAACAGAGGGGTCCTAAGGGTTTGGGTTGGTAGTTTAAACTTATCCACGAATTCCCTTGATATGTATGAATGCGATGCACCAGTATCAAAAAGAACAAGGGCGGTAAATGACTTAACCAAAAACTTACCTATAACCGCATCTGGCTGCTCTTCAACCTCCTCCACAGTAACGTGGTTCACTTGTCCTTTGTTGAATGGATTGGGCTTCTTCCCAGCGCTCCCATTGCCATTTCCATTCTTTGCTTTAGGGCACTCCATGGCATAGTGTCCAGTCTTCCCGCGCTTAAAGCAAGTAATGTGACTTAGAGCTCTCTTGGTGGGTGTGGCTGGATTGGGGCGGTTCTGATTGTTGTTTGCTCCGTTCACAGTCCCATTCTTAGAACCATTGTGGTTATGCGAACTTACTCCGGTGTGGTTATGACCTCCATGGTTATGAACAAGTCCTCCCGAGTTTGGGGTTAGGCGAGGCTTCTGCTGAGCTCCTGAGTTATACCTCCCTTGCCCATACTTCCTCTTACGGTTCTCAATTTGCTGTTGCTTCCCTTCAATCATCAGAGCCTTATCTACCAACTCCTGGTAGTTGTTGAATGTTGTCACCATCAACTGCATGCTCATCTCATCATTCAGCCCTTCCATAAACTTCTCCTACTTCGCGGCATCTATGGCCACATCATACGGGGCATAGCGGGATAACTTATTAAACTCATCCACGTACTGAGCTACAGTACGGTTCCCCTGGCGTAAGTTGTGAAACTCACGCTTCTTCATATTCATAGCTCTAGTTGAGGCATGGGAGGTGCGGAAAGCTTGCTGAAACTGATCCCATGTGACGTTGGCTATGGGGGAAAGTGGTCGTGTAATTCTCCCACCATGAGGCTGCTAGTCCATCCAATTGATGTGCGGCAAAGCGCACCTTCTCAGCATTTGTGAAACCTGCGGTGGTTAACTCCCTTCTAATATGGCGTAGCCAATCATCAGTAACTATAGGGTCGGTGCTACTGGAAAACACCGGCGGCTGCAACCTCAGAAAGCGATCTAAGTTGTCAACTGGAGGCGGGTTGTTGTTGTTGTTTCCTTGGTTCTGGACTAACAATTGCATCAAGGCATTCTGCTGCTGGATCAACTAAGTGAACTCTGGCAGGAAGGCAAATCCGGTGTCACGTCTCGGAGTCATCTGGCGGGTTTATAGGGGAGAGATTAGAACAGAGAAGGGATCTAGTGAGAAAGCCCTACCCATATGCACATGAGACAAACACAATCATTTCACTCAATCAATCAAGCAAGGGCATACAAACGGTCTAGAACTATCGTAAAAGTGCTCAACTACTACTATATACATGGGGGAATAGTACTATCATTTGGTGCTCATCGAGAAATTTTGATCGGTCGAAGACTCCATAATGTCTGCTCCAGCTTCGTCTTCATAGTCATCATCGCTATCGTCGGGGTCCGAGTCGGTGTCGTCGATGATGATGTAGTCCTCCGGATGAATCTCCTTGGGTTCTTCGTCTTCTCCTCTTGGTGCGGGGTCTCCCATGAATACTCCTAGCTTCCTTTCCAAATCATGATTCTTCTCCACTAGTACGACGATTTCCTCCTCATAATCTTCACATGTAGCCTTGAGTTCTTCCTCCAGTTCCGTGATCCTTGTCATTGCCTTCCTCAGATCTACCATTCCTGCGCACATCTGGTTCTCCTGGCGACGAATGTGCTGGTTTAACTCCTGGATGAAACCTGCGATTGATCTATCCTTCCTGGTGCTGATCATCTCCCATTGCTCATTTCGGCGCCCACAAATCTTGTAGATAGTATCCTTAAGCTCCTTTTGGTAAACTTCTCCAATGCGTCCTATGGTGATGTGAGATTCCATGCTCTTTCCTAGACTCCAGGTGGGTGCTTCAAAAGAAAATTCTATGGGCTTAGTGGTTGGCAAGAATGTCCTTCCTGGAACTTGAACTTGAATCATCCAGCGCTCCTCTTCTGGTAAGGTGGCGTTGTACGTCCCGGTGAAGCTTGGTATTCCGATGTTCAAGTATCTAGTGATTTCCTTCAAGTGGCGTCTAAAGGGTGTGTATTCATCCAGTTGTGCAAACTTGTTCTTCAATTCCGCCATCCTAAAGAGTAGAAAGTAGGAGAGGAGTCAGAAATGAGTAGAGAAGAGTGACCTATGGCATATCTTAATGGTCGTGTCCTACACTCAACCTGGCTCTGATACCATCTTGTAGCGACCCGACCTCAAACTGTCAAGTCTCTGTGCTTTAGTGTCATCCCTGGATCGGTAATGCTGACACACACAGTACTCGAAGGATTTATAACAGAGTAGCAATCACACACTTATTACATCGAATGTCTCAAAAGAGAACTTATTACAATAAATATGGCTTAAGGCCATCTAATACGATAACAGCGGAAGGCTTGGAAGATAAAGTGAGTCCATCAACTCCAATGGTATAGTTGAGCTGCACGACAACAACCTGACGAACCTTACTCCTCGTCTGAAAAGTCTGCAACATAATACGTTGCAGCCCGAAAACGGGTCAGCACATGGAATATGCTGGCAATATAACACAGTAGAGCAAGAACAGAATAATGTTATCACTACATGCATATTTGGCTGGTGGAAAGCTCTGGTTATAGTTTTTGCGAAAAGCCAATTTTTCCATACAACAAAGGAATAAATTTTATTTAACTATCATGGTAGTTGGAACATCATTGAGAATGTTCCTCCAACTCAATCCCAATTAATGTAATTATGAACCCAACAATATTAGATTAGAGTGATGAGATACTTAGGATACTCCAAGTACTAGATACTCAAGATTGTCCATAACCGGGGACACGGCTAACCATGATTAGATTTTAGACTCTGCAGAGGTTTGCGCACTTTTCCCCACAAGACTTGATCTCCTCCGTTGGATTTCTCGCACTACATGGTGTTTGAGAAACGGATGACCGAGACACAGTCTTTCAGAACATCAACTCTTTACTCCGGGCAGACCATACCAAACCTACATCCCTCTACCTGCCGATCCACCTCTTCAAGTGCTCATGCAACCTACTCAACTATGCTAGAGCCCATAATAGCTTGTGGCTGCACACGGAAGTTTCTAGCATGAAAATATCTCAGTTCCCTTTGAGCCCAGGTGGCGGACCTTAGGATGATCACACAGGTACTCCGGGATATCCTAGGACAACACTGGGTTCTCCAGTGCCCGACAAGCAATCCACCTAGATGTGTATTAGAGTTTCCACCTTAAGTTGAACCATTAATTAACAATCTCACATCTGTCATGGATTCACTCACACAAACCACGTCTACGAGCATAGCATAGCAGTATAAGCAATATGCAGAAGTAACTCCCAAGGGTTTGAATATAACAAGGCAATAGGTTCTACCTCATCAACTACCTCCCAACCCACATGTTAATCACATCCTAATCATGCAATGTTTGAGGATTGAAACTAATGCATAAAAACTGGGTATGGAAGCAGTATGATCAATGTGTTACTTGCCTTGCTAACGATCCACAAAACCTAGGGACTCGTAGTAGCACGCTTCGCACTCTAGGAATTCTATCGCAAACAGACAATAGCATACATAAGCAATCAAGCAAAGAAGCACGGGTAAAACTCAAATAAGAAGAATTGACCAGAAAGTTCAACTTAAGAACTCCGGTTTGAGAAAAGAATCAAATCAAACGGAGCAACGAAACTCAAACTGCGAAAGAAACAAGATCTGTTGAGTAATCTGAACGAAAGTCAAATTTTATAGTACCAAAATCTTGTTCAAGCTGATTAAACAGAAAGAGGGTTTCGAGATGAAGATCTAGGCGCTTGAATCGCCTGATTCCGATAAACGAGCGAAAAGATAAACTAAAACGAAAATTGGATCAGAAATCGCGATCGAAAATAATCGCGCAAAAATCCAAGAAAAAGAAAACTGACGAACAAGCTAACGAACGAACGTTCGTTGTCTGTAACTAACGAGCGAAAGCCGTTCGCTAAAACGAACGTATGGACGAACGTCCGCTAAATAAAATAAACCGAGAAAAACCGGCGAACCGATCTATAAAAAGAAAATTAGGGTTTCTAAAAAAACCGGATCGGTTTTAAAAAAACGAACGACGACGAGGCGTATACCTCCGGCGAGGTGGGGCTCCGGCGGTGGGGTGCGCGGGCAGCGGCAGCACGGCAAGGGGCGGCAGCGGCGGCGCTGCAGAGTCAGCGGCGCTGCAGGTGGGGCAGGGCAGGCGGCGGGGTTGGTGGTGGTGGGGGTCTGGTGGTGGGGTATTTAAGGAGGGGGGGCTGCTTGGGGAAGGGGCAAGCGGCGCGGGGAGGCGAAGTCCCGGCCGAACTCGGGGTCGGGGTGGCGGCGGCCTCCAAGTCTCCTGGAGGGAGACGGCGGCGTGGGGCTAGCGGCCGGCTCGACAGGGCTTCGGCCCAGTCAGGCACTGAGAGATTTTTTTAAATAATTTTGCCGGAACTTAAATAAATCCTAGAAAATAAAATAAAAATCTAAAAATACCAAAACCAATTTTCACCGTCTAAATAAAATATTTAGAATGAGATGAACATTTTTTTGGCCCTGAAATGCAATTTTGAAAAACGTGCAATTTTTCTAATGCAAATAAAATGGTAATAAAACCCGAATAAAATCAAATATTTGATTTTAATATTTTTCCTCCAATATTTCAATTATTTTGAAGAAGTCATATTATCTCCTCTCATATATTATAATATGAAACAGTTTTGGAGGGAAAAATAATTAAAAGCAAAATCCTTGTTTCAATATTTGATAAAATTGAAGTATGAAAGCAATGAAATCCCCAACTCTCTCCGAGGGTCCTTGAGTTGCTTAGGATTTCGAGGATCATGAAACAAAATGCAGTAAAATATGATATGCATGGATGATCTATGTATAACATTCCAAATTGAAAATTTGGGATGTTACATCACCGCTGCCACATACCACCATCATCATCACCGCTGCCATCTACCACCATCATCATCACCGCTGCCATATACCACCATCGTCATCACCGCTGCCATATACCACCATCATCATCACCGCTGCCATATACCACCATCGTCATCACCGCTGCCATATACCACCATCATCATCATCGCTGCCATATACTACCATCGTCATCACCGCTGCCATATACCACCATCGTCATCACCGCTGCCATATACCACCATCATCATCATCGCTGCCATATACTACCATCGTCATCACCGCTGCCATATACCACCATCGTCATCACCGCTGCCATATACCACCATCGTCATCACCGCTGCCATATACCACCATCGTCATCACCGCTACCATATACCACATATCCACCTACATCACGATAATCCGAGTACACCTCCATCACCGATTCGCTACTAGTCCGAGTTTCCACCAGATTCATCTCCACCACCAGTCCTAGTCCGACTCCAGTATTTTGTTACTCTGTTTTGGATTTCCAGATCACGCCATACTCCGAGTCGTGACAGAGTAGCACTCCCGAACTTTCGTGCTACCCGCAGTATAAAAATAGTTCCAAACTAAAAAAAACTAAGTCTGGAAAATTCTGGCTAGGCAGTTTTTAGACCATTTGTAGAATTTTTTGAAAAAAAAATTGTTGCGGAGGAAAAAAAGAGGAAAAAAGTGAAAAAAAAATCCAGAGCATGATCCTCCCTTGTTTACGTGAAGCTCCATGATTTTGTTCGTGTTCTAGGCTCGCGTCTCTAGTACGGTCTAGCCTAGGACCAGCACAGTACCATCGTTGAGCGTTTATTCAACTTTGCATCTCTCATTTGATTATTGTTGACATTTTTGCTACCATATCATAAGCCTTCCCAGCTCCACATACATCTACATCGTGCTTTTGAAACCACCTGGCAATCGCTCTGTCCAATCTTTGAGAGTTTTGACTACCAACGGTTGCCGATCACCGCCTGCTACTGGGTAAGAACTGGTAATAATTTGAGATTTTCTTGCCGTATTTGTGACACCCACCACCACCTCTTGTTAGTAGTCTATAGGATCATATTCTTGTGTGTTTCTATTGCTGCTAACAATGGCAGGATCACAAGTCGACGAGACTGACTGGGAGAACATGACGAATAAGGAGTTGCATGATAAATTTCAGCAAATGATGAGTGGATAGGTGCAAGATGTGCTAAACAGATTTGAAGAGTCCATGGAGAAGATAGATGGCATGGAGAAGATGTTCCAAGCAAAGATTGATAACAAGTTTAATGAATTGCTTGCGCGTCTTCCACCACCACCACCGGCGGCACCTAACGCACCTCTACAACAACAACAACAACAAGAACAACAATAACAACAACAACAACAACAACAACAACAACAACAACCACAACAACAACAACAACAACAACGACGACGACGACGACGACGGCTACCTCCACGTCGCGAAACAGCCCTCCGCCGAGCGAGCCGTGTCCCTCTTGCGCCTGGCCAAACTGTTGATGCTGTTGTTGATACTTCCGTGGCTCCTGTTGCTGATGCGGAGGATGATAATTATGCGGGAGATTACGAGGATGAGGTTGATCAAAATCAAAACTATGTGCAACTACCAGGACCACAACCACCAGGTCGTCCACATGCAAATAATGGCAATGGTAGGGCTCCCCCTCAGGTACGAGATCATGACCATCTCCCTAAACTGAAATTGAATATTCCACCATTTGAGGTAGATATGTTCATGATATTTATCTTACTTGGGAGTTAGAAACTGAACAACGATTTACATGTTTACAATATCCTAAGGAGAGACGTGTTCCTGCTACTATTTGTGCTTTCACTAGCTTTGCATGTGTTTGGTGGTCTGAACATTGTAGATTATATTCTATTCCAGCTACTTGGGCTGCTTTGAAAACTGTTATGCGTGGTCGTTGGGTTCCACCAAATTATCAACGTGAGTTAATTCTAAAATTGTAGCGTTTAAGACAAGAAAAAAATTCTGTAGAAGAATATTATCAGGAATTACAAACTGGCATGAATAGATGTGGTATTGTTGAGGAGAATGAAGCTATGCTTGCATGTTTTATGGGTGGATTAAATAGAGAGATCCAAACCATTCTAGAGTATACGGAGTATAATAATATCACTCGTTCATTCCATCTTGCTTGTAAAGCTGAACGTGAAGTGCGGGATCGACAGGCATTGGCACAAACTTTTCTGCAGGTCGATCATCATCATGGACACCACGTGCATCCTCTATTTCCACTACACCAACACCTCCATCAGGTGCCAACTCCAGTCGTGATACACCTGCCGCGCCTGTGCAAAGCTCTTCTTCTTCCATGGCATCAACAGGGCACACAAGTGATATTATTTGTCATCGTTGTAAGGGAAGAAGACATTTTGCGAGAGAATGCAAATCTCAGTGTGTGATGATTGCTACTGAGGATGGTGGGTATGAGTCCGCTAGTGACTATGATGAGGACACTTTGGCTCTTATTACACATGAAGTACACAATCGAGATGATTGTGATACTGAGACGCAATACATGGCTACTAAAGATGCTGACAGGTATGGATGTTTAGTTGCTCAACGTGTTTTGAGTGTGCAAGTTACACAAGCTGAGCAAAATTAGAGGCATGATTTGTTCCATACAAAGTGAGTTGTGAAGGAACGTTCTGTTCGCATCATCATAGATGGAGGGAGCTGCAACAACTTGGCTAGCATGGAGATGGTGGAGAAGCTCTCTCTCACCACAAGACCGCATCCACATCCTTACTACATCCAATGGTTCAACAACAGCGGCAAGGTTAAGGTAACACGTACCGTTCATGTGCATTTTAGTATCTCTACATATGCTGATTATGTTGATTGTGATGTGGTACCAATGCAAGCATTTTCCTTATTACTTGGTAGACCATGGAAATTTGATAAAAATTCTGCACACCATGGTAGAAACAATCAGTATACTCTTGTTCATGAGGACAAAAATATTACTTTGCTTCCTATGACTCCTAATTCCATTTTGAAAGATGATATTAATAGACCTAATAAAGCAAAATAGGAGCAAAATAAGATGATATTACTTTGCATTTGGAGCTATGGTTGATTTTCTATGATTTTTAGAAGTTCTGGATATTTTCTGGAATTTCCTATTAAAGAATAATTCCAGTAATTGAATTAATGCGTCAGGATGACATAGGTGTGACGTCAGCGGTGAACTGGGTCGGCCAGGTCAAACCTGACTGGTGGGCCCTCTCTGTCAGTGTCACAACTAGTTAACAGAATTAGATTAACACTAATTAGCTGTCAGTGGGGCCTGGGCCCACATGTCAGCGTCTAAACTAATTAGAATTAGTTAAAACTAACCTTAAACTGATTAGCAGACCGGCCCCACCTGTCATAGACCCAGGGGGGTCTACCTGGGCCCGCACAGGGGTCAAACTGAGTCAAACTCGCTGGCGGCTTGACGCCGGCGACGACAGACGCGGCGGAGGGGCTCGGCTTTGCGTCTCCGGCGACCAAATCGATGGTGGAGAGCAGCTACTTGACGCGGGGAGCGAGCCGCGTCATTTGGTGGAGAAAGTGGAGCACGGGGAGGCTTGGAACGACGCCGGCGACGACCTTGGCGGTCGCCGGAGTTCGGGCGTGGATGAACCCGACGCTACAGGGCATGGCGAGGCGCGGGGAGTGGTGCGTTAGGCTCCTGGGAGCGCGTGGAAGACGAAGGCGTGCTCGGATTCGAGCTTACGCGCCTGTGGCCACGGTGGCGACATGGCCGGCGGAGCCGAGCTCTCGGCCTTGATGGCAGAGGGGGTTGGAGGACGCGGACGAGCGCAGGGAGAGGGTGAAACGGTGGCGGAGCTCACAGCGGTTGCAGGGGAGCGATCGGCGAGCTCGGGGAAGGCCTGGAGCGAGCGGGGTGGCAAGGAGGATCTCCGGTGGCCGGAGTTGAGAACGAGCTCGGTGCAGCGTCTCCGGGGCGAGCGAGCGCACGGGGCTCGGCCTACTTCATGCAGTCGACGACGGCGGAGCTTCCTGGCATGTCGGGGTAGCAAATGGACGGTGGTGGCTGCGGTGAAGCTTGTCGGCGGCGACGGCTGCACTCGGCAGGAAGAGGGGGAGAGAGCCAGAGAGGGAGAGAGGCCACGGGGAGAGTGGGAAGAAAGAGAGGGGGACGTGGGGGTCGGCGTGGCACTCCTAGACGCCTCCAGGGCGTCGGCGGAAGCAGGAGGTGGCCGGCGTGTGGCCGCAGGCACCGGCCACGCGCTCCTCGTCCTCCTGGCGGGAGGAGGAGGACGACTGGCAAGGCCAGTCGACTGGGCCGAGCCAGGTGGGCTGGTGGGCTGCGCCTAGTAAGTTTCTCTCTCTCTCTCTCCTTTTTCTTGTTTGTTTTCTTTTATCTATTTTTCTGCAACTGTTGGGCTTTATTAAAAATACCAAGACATCTTTAAAAATCCTGAAAATAATCAGGGGCTCTGTTTAGATTATTCCCAACAGCCCACACTTATTTCCAGAATTATTTGAGCATTTAGATTATTTTATAGCATTTAAATGCCCAAATACAAATACTTATGATTTAATTCAGAAAATCCAGAATGTCCTAGAAAAGAGTGCACCATTTTTGCCAGGGTTTTTAGCCCAATCCAGAAATGATGAACATTTTGTGAAGGGCATTTTGGGTTCATTGAAAATAATTTTAGTAAACCCTAGTTGTTTCCAGGGGGTGCTGGGGGTTCTGTCTTCCCCATTTCAAATTTAAGGGAATTTAAATATGATGCACACTCTAATGCTTGAACTAGCTAGGGTGTGAGAACTCACCCCCACTCAAAAGAATCTCGTCCCGAGATTTAGGATCCTCCGGAAAGAAGGTGGGGTACTCAAGTCGAAGACGATCCTCCCTTTCCTAAGTGGCTTCTTTCTCGGAATGGTGTGACCATTGAACCTTGAGAAACTTGATATTATGACATCGAGTGGTACGCTCGGCTTGATCAAGGATACGAACGGGATATTCCCGATATGAGAGGTTATCTTGTAGATCAAGCATTTCATGGTCCACTCCACGGATAGGATCCGCGAGGAAACACCTGAGTTGAGAAATGTGGAACACATCGTGAATTCTGGAAAGATGCGAAGGTAGTTCCAATTGGTAGGCAACTTCTCCTCGTTTGGCAAGAATGCGAAAGGGTCCGATGTAACGAGGAGCCAATTTGCCTTTGATACCGAAATGATGGGTTCCCTTTAGCGGAGTAACCTGAAGGTAAGCCTTCTCGCCGAATTCATAAGTCATAGGCTTATGTTTACGATCATATTGACTCCTTTGACGAGATTGGGCTGTTTTCAATTTCTCACGAATAACGCAAGCCTGTTCTTCTTCTTCCTGAATCATATCCGGGCCAAAGAGTTGTCTTTCCCCGGTTTCTGACTAGTTAAGAGGCCTTCGACATTTTCGTCCATAGAGAACTTCGAAAGGAGCCTTGCCCAAGCTATCTTGATAACTATTGTTGTAAGCAAACTCCGCGAATGGAAGGCATTTCTCCCAACCCATTCCGAACGAGATGACAGAGGCTCGGAGCATATCTTCCAGAATTTGATTGACTCGTTCTACTTGACCACTTGATTGAGGATGGAAGGCGGTGCTAAAAGAGAGACGAGTTCCCATAGCATTTTGGAAACTTTCCCAAAACCGAGAGCTGAAAAGACTCCCACGGTCTGAGTTAATTTCCAATGGAACACCATGAAGAGACACTATTCGGGAGATGTACAGGTCAGCTAGCTGGCTAGCGGTGATACTCTCGTGAACAGGTAGGAAATGGGCTACTTTGGAAAGACGGTCGATCACGACGAAGATGGCATTATTCCCTCTCTTGGTCCTGGGAAACCCAGTGATGAAATCCATACTGATTTTATCCCATTTCCACTCGGGAATAGCCAAAGGTTGAAGGGTGCCAGCAGGCCGTTGATGCTCTGCTTTAACACGATGACAAACGTCGCAATTAGCAATGTATTGAGCGATTTCTCTTTTCATCCTAGTCCACCAAAACCTCTGGCGTAGGTCTTGATACATTTTAGTACTACCGGAATGAATGGTGAGAGGGGATTCATGAGCTACCTTAAGGATCAACTGGCGTAGATGTTGTTTCTTGGGAACCACCAAACGGTTCTCGAAGAAAATAGCACCCCGCTTATCCATGGAAAAACATTTAGCAACTCCGCTAGCAATGTTTTCCTTAATCCGGGATATGCCCTTATCACACTTCTGGGCAGCTATGATTTGATCCATAAGGGTAGGCTTCGCCACCAGGGTGGATAGAAAACCTCGAGGAACAATGTGAAGATTAAGCTTACGAAATTCCTCATGGAGAAGTGGTTGACTTTGTTGTAACATCAGGTTGTTACAATAGGACTTACGACTTAGTGCATCAGCCATGACATTGGCTTTGCCCGGGGTGTAAGTTATTCCTAAGTCGTAATTCGAGATCAACTCGACCCAACGTCTTTGCCTGAGATTCAAATCTGGTTGGGTGAAGATATATTTCAAACTTTGGTGATCGGTGAAGATCTCGCAACGATTACCGAGGAGGTAATGTCGCCATGTTTTAAGTGCATGGACTACAGCTGCAAGCTCTAGATCATGTGTGGGATAATTTTCCTCATGTGGATGTAATTGCCGTGAAGCATAGGCAATTACCTGACGATCTTGCATGAGTATGCAACCTAGTCCTTGTCGCGAGGCATCGCAATAGATAATAAAGTCCTTGGAGAAATCTGGTGGTACCAGTACGGGAGCAGATGTCAGGCATCTTTTCAGTTCCTGAAAGCTGAACTCGCACTATGGAGTCCACTCGAACTTTTTATCTTTCTTGAGGAGTTCAGTTAGAGGTTTAGCAACCTTGGAGAAATTCTCGACGAAGCGGCGGCAATAGCTCGCTAAGCCAAGGAAACTCCGAACTTGCTTGACCGTCTCAGGTGGAGTCCAATAAAGGACGGCTTGAACTCGCTCGGGATTGACAGCAATACCCTTACCAGAGATTACATGGCCCAGATAGGTCACTTCTGTCAACCAAAATTCACACTTGGAGAATTTGGCATAAAGGCGATGCTCTCGAAGTTTCATCAATACCAGCCTTAGATGTTCGGCATGTTCCTCTTCATTCTTGGAGTAGATGAGTATGTCATCGAGGTATACTACGACGAATTTATCCAAGTACTCCATGAAGACCGAGTTCATTAACCGAGAAAAGGTAGCTGGGGCATTGGTTAAACCGAAGGACATAATGGTGTACTCGTATTGGCCATAACGAGTAACAAAAGCCGTTTTGGGAATGTCCCCGTTTCTGATTTTGATTTGATGGTAGCCCAACCTCAAATCCATCTTGGAAAAGACTGAGGATCCAGCGAGCTGATCATACAGATCATTGATCCTGGGAAGCGGATACTTGTTCTTGATGGTGACCAAGTTGACAGGTCGGTAATCTACAACCATTCGATCTGTTCCATCTTTCTTCTTGACGAAGAGGACGGGGCAAGCCCAAGGAGAGGAACTAGGACGGATGAAACCCTTTTTCAAGGACTCATTGAGTTGGTTCTTAAGCTCGGCTAGTTCTAAGGGTGCCATCTTGTAGGGTCTTCTAGAAATTGGAACGGTTCCTGGAACAAGGTCTATCACAAACTCGACATCCCTGTCAAGTGGAACACCTGGCAGTTCTTCTGGAAAGACATCCAGAAAGTCTCGGACTACCGGAACATCTTCAAGGTCTGGAAGGGGGTTGGAATTTAGGGAGTAAAGTTGGCGCTTGGCCACTCGAGTTAAGACATTGACCGTCCTGCCCCATGGGTGAGTAAGTTGAACGGTCCTAGTGGCACCATCAATCTTAGCATAATGAGCTGACATCCAGTCCATACCCAAGATGATGTTTATGTCCGAGGACTTGAGAGCTATTAAGGATGCGAGGAATACAAGTCTATCGACAAGAATTTCGTTCCCACGGCTTACTCTAGAAGTTTGCCATCTAGAGCCAGGGGTTTGAATTTCCATGGTAGAGGGCATGTCACAGAATGTCGTGTTATGCAATCGAGCATAGTTCTCGGATATGAATGAATGAGATGCTCCAGTATTGAAAAGAACAGATGCCGGATGGCAATTAACAAGGAGCGTACCAAGGACGACGTTAGGAACCTCATGAGCCTCCTCGGCTGAAACATAGTTGACATGGCCACGGGCAGTGGTGACCGGCTTGGCATAGAATGTCTTTCCCGCGGGCTTACCATGGCCAACGGACTTTCCAGTTTGATTGGCGTTGTTGTTCTGGGGACACTCTCGTCTATAGTGACCCGGCTCTCCACACTTGAAGCATGTCACCACATTGGGGCGTGGAGCAGCATTAGCAGCGGGGCCACCATAGGGCTTGGGCGGTGCAAACTGCTGGTTGGGACGAGGCGCCTCAAAGGATGGCCTCGGGATGAACCTAGGTGGCAGTGCCGTGCTTGGGATCCGCACCCGGTGCTTCTAAGCTCCAGAGCCGGATGAAGAGCCAAAATCACGTGAGTGCTTGCGTGAAGCGTCATAATCAGTCTGGCCTGTCTCAGCACTGATGGCTTTATTGACCAGCTTCTGAAAGGAGGTGCACTCGTGCAGACGAAGATCGCGGCGAAGCTCAGGGCTGAGTCCCTTGCGGAACCTTGCCTCCTTCTTAGCGTCGGCAGATACCTCTTTGGGAGAATAACGTGCCAGATTCCCAAATTCACGACTATATGCATCCACAGTCAATCTTCCTTGGGTGAAATTGCAGAACTCCTCCCTCTTGCGATCCATGAGACCTTCCGGAATGTGATGCTCATGGAAAGCCTCACTGAATTCAGCCCAAGTAGTAATTTGGCCGACCGGGCGCATAGCTTCGAAGTTTTCCCACCAGAGGCTAGCAGGGCCTTCGAGGTGATAGGCAGCATAAGTAACCTTGTCGGCTTCGGCTACGTTGGCAGAACGTAGCTTGTGGGTAATGTTGCGAAGCTAGTCATCCACGTCGAGGGGTTCGACGGAATGGTTAAACTTTGGTGGGTACAGCTTGATAAAGTCATTAATTGACACCAAGTCATTTCACGGGTGGCGTGCAGTGTTCTGCTCAATCCGCTCTAGCTGGCGGTTAGTCTCACGCTTGTTTCTTTCCGCCTCCAGCATCACTTCGGCCGGAGAGGGCGGGTGTTACACCCTCGATGCGACTATATCTCCCACGTGTCGAGGCACGACTTAGAGGCATAATCGCATTGAAGGCATATGTCGCAAGTTAGGCAATCTTCACAACATCCCATGTAATATATAGATAAATAAAAGGGGAGATACATAGTTGGCTTACACTCGCCACGTCAATCAAGTACATAAATAACATTACATCATCAAACACTCATGGCCCGACTACATGGTGCCAAAAATAAAAGATAACCCAACATGCGACACGGTCCCGATCACCCCCAACTAGGCACCACTACTGATCATCAGGAAAGGAAACATAGTATCGTTGAGAGTCCTCGTCGAACTCCCACTTGAGCTCAAGCGCGTCACCTGGAGCGGAATCATCAGGCCCTGCATCTGGTGTAATAGTAATCTGTGAGCCACAGGGACTCAGCAGTCTCGCACCCTCGCGATCAAGACTATTTAAGCTTAATAGGTATGGCAAGCTAATTATATGTGGAGCTGCAGCAAGCGACTAGCATATGTGGTGGCTATCCTGTTCGCAAAAGAGAGTGAGAAGAGGAGGCAAAGCGCGAACGCATAACTAAAGAGGACAACCTACGCAAGCATTACTCTAACACCGTGTCCACTTCTCGGACTCCGCCGAGAAGAGGCCATCACGGTAACTCACATTGTTGATTCATTTTAATTAAGTTAAGGTTCAAGTTATCTACAACCGGACATTAACAAATTCCCATCTGCCCATAACCACGGGCACGGCTTTCGAAAGTTCAAATGCCTGCAGGGGAGTCCCAACTTAGCCCATGACAAGCTCTCACGGTCAACGAAGGAATAGACCTCCTCCTGAGACGTTCCGATCAGACTCGGTATCTCGGTTCTTCAAGACACTTCGACAGGTTAAAACAAGACCAGCAACACCGCCCGAATGTGCCGACAAATCCCGATAGGAGCTGCACATATCTCGTTCTCAGGGCACACTCAGATGAGCTCTCCATACAACTAAAACCAAACCTCGAGTTTCCCCGAGGGGGCACTGCACAGGACTCTAGTTTGGACCAATGCTCAAAGGAGCACTGGCCCAGGGGGGCTAAAATAAGATGACCCTCGGGCTCCGGAAACCCAAGGGAAAAGGGGCTAGGTGGCAAATGGTAAAACCAAGGTTGGGCATTGCTGGAAAAGCTTTAATCAAGGCGAACTATCAAGGGGTTCCCATTATAACCCAACCGCGTAAGGAATGCAAAATCCGGGAACATAACACCGATATGACGGAAACTAGGGCGGCAAGAGTGGAACAAAACACTAGGCAAGAGGCGGAGCCTTCCACCCTTAACCAAGTATATAGATGCATTAAGATAACATGGCAATATAATAATATCCCAACAAGTAAATAATCTTCCAACAAGGAACGGTCTCCAATCTTCACCTGCAACTAGCAACGCTATAAGAGGGGCAGAGCAAAGCGGTAACATAGCCAATCAACGGTTTGCTAGGACACGGTGGGTTAGAGGTTTGACATGGAAATTTGGGAGGCTTGAAAGCAAGTGGTAGGCATCGTAGCATAGGCATAGCAAAAGAGCGAGCATCTAGCAAAGCAAAGATAGTAGTGATTTCGAGGGTATGATCATCTTGCCTGCAAAGTTGTCAGAGTTGACTGGATCCTCGAAAGCAAACTCAACGGGCTCCTCATTAGTGAACTCGTCTCCCGGCTCTACCCAAACAAGACAAACAAGCAAACGGAACACAATCAACCACGTGCAAACTCAAACAACATGATGCAAAGATGGTATGCTATGCGGGATGCATATGCAAGATTTGACAAGGGATGCACGAACCTGGCCTCAACTTGGGAATCCAAGTGTGCCACTGGAAAGATGAGATGAAATCGCTTGAAAACGATATAAAGAACGTCGGAATCGGAGTTACGGTTTGGAAATGGCAAGCAATTCAAATATGGCCACATTCTGCGATTTACAGCAAGTAGCCATCTAAATGCCACAAGATGAACGTGCTACAGCACTCAAACATGGCATAAAAATACATGGCAGGGATGCATTCATGATTCTTAACAAAAGTCTTGCACTGAGCTACGGCCAATTCATCCATTAACAGGTTCAAACAAGCATGGCAAAAATGCATATGACAAACAGATCTCAGACTTAGTGAAATTAACACTTGTCTGGAATTTCAGATCAGATAGCACCCTTCGGAGCAACAAAACTATATGCTACAGGACCTGAACAAGGCAAAGCAAAGCATGGCATGGAGCTAATCAAAGAGCTTAACAAAAGTCCCTTAGTGACCTTGAGCCAAAAGGGATCAAAAAATACAATTCCAAGCATGTGAACATGCCAAAAACATAATCAGATCACAGACTTGGTGAAAACTGGAGCATGCTGAAACAGGTATCAAGTAGGCATGTTTACGAGCTCGATGCACTCACTACGGAGAAATTCATGACAAGCTAAGCATACATCCATCAAGAATACACAAAATTCAAGCTAGACATGGCAAGAACAATAGCATAGCATGCACGGATCAACTACAACATCCTCGGCAAAATCGCTAACAAGTAGACAATCTGCCCAAATTCATGAAGTAGCAAAAGTAGAGCTCGATTGACTCAAGCTAGGGTGCTCCATAATTGCAAACAAAGACATGGGTGGATAGAGCACTACAATATTAACAAAACATCCTTACTGATCATCCTCAAAAGAGGCACGGATCACTAGGTAACAACATGAACATATGGCCATATGCGATAAACAGGTCAAGGACTTAGTGGAAATGCTAAGTCCCTGAAATCAGCATTAGCAAGCGCCTCACTTTGCAAGCTTGTGCTAGTAACCACACACATCACAAAAATACATGGGTTGCACCTCTGGAAATATGGAAAAACCCTTAACAAAATATATGTAGAGCTCATGGGCATATCATGCACACAATAATCATGGCAAAAATGACAAATATCTAAATGAAGCAACAGATCTGACAATTATCTCAAGTAGCCCTCTTCTAACAGCATTTCGGGCATCAAGATGAACTCAAATAAAAATGATGCAATGGAATGAAATGATGTACTCTCTGAGACGAACATTTTGAATGCTATATGCGCGAAACGGAGCTACGGATGCAAAGTTACGGGACGATGAATAGGGCAACATGAACTAGGTTTAGGGATAAAAAGTCAACCCGATTTTGGATCTCAGATCCAGATCGGATCAGTACTGTAGCTGGCACGGTCGCCGAGGATGGTCGGGGCGGCGCTTGCCAGCGACGAGGGGCGGCGAGGAGGCGGCAACGGCGGGCTCGGACGACGGGGCGGCGTCGGGCAGCGCGCGGCGGCGCCGGGGCGGCGGAGGTGAGGTGAGGCGGCGGCGAGGAGGTCCGGCCGGCGGAGCTCGCTCCGGCCGGCAATGGCGCGGCGGTGCCAGTGCGGGGAGGCGGCGGCCGGGGCAGCGGCGCTGGGCGACGGCGTCGGGGAAGGAGGGCGGCGCGCGCGGGCGGAGGCTCTGGCCCGGGCGGAACACGGGGAGGGCTGGCGTCGGGCCGGCGGGCCTCGGCGGCGGCGGGGACAAGAGGCGCTATGTGGCGCCCATCTATTGGCGCGGGGCGGTGTCCGGCGCGGAGGCGGACATGTCTGGTGGCGGCGGGGCGTTTTTAGGGTTTGGACGGGGGAGAGATCCGGATTTCGGGGAAGGGGTCTATATATAGGCATAAAGGGAGCTAGGAGAGTCCAAATGAGGTGCGGCTTTCGGCCACGCGATCGTGATCGAACGCTCTAGATGATGGAGAGGGTTTTGGTGGGTTTTGGGCCAAAATGGAGGGGTGTTGGGCTGCAACACACACAAGGCCTTTTCGGTCCCTCGGTTAACCGTTGGAGTATCAAACGAAGTCCAAATGGTACGAAACTTGACAGGCGGTCTACCGGTAGTAAACCAAGGCCGCTTGTCAAGTCTCGGTCCAATCCAAAAATGTTCAATCCCCACACACTAAAGAAAGGTAGAAACGACCACCGGAGGAGAACGGAGCGCCGGAATGCAAAACGGACAACGCGGAAAATGCTCGAATGCAAGAGATGAACACGTATGCAAATGCAATGCACATGATGACATGATATGAGATGCATGACAACGACAACAACACACGGAGACAAAAACCCGAACCCGAGAAAATAAAATAACTTAAGGCCGGAAACGACAAGAGTTGGAATACATATTGGGTAAGTTACATCCGGGGTGTTACAACACTCCACCACTACGAAAGGATCTCGTTCCGAGATCTTGGACTGAAAGAACGCCGGGTACTCAGAACGGAGGTGATCCTCGCGTTCCCAGGTAGCTTCACGGTCGGAATGGTGTGACCACTTGACTTTGAGGAATTTGATCGACTTGTTGCGGGTCTTGCGTTCAGTCTCTTCAAGAATAGCAACGGGGTGCTCACGATAGGAGAGATCTTCTTGGAGCTCAATGTCCTCGAAGTTGACGGTGCGGTCAGGAGTCTTGAAGCACTTTCGGAGCTGAGAGACATGGAACACATCATGAACATTTGCAAAGTTTTAAGGAAGCTCGAGTTGATAGGCGAGGTCCCCTCTCTTGCTGACAATCTTGAAAGGTCCCACGTATCTAGGGGCAAGCTTCCCTTTGATAACGAAGCGACGAGTACCTTTCATAGGAGAGACGCGGAGGTAAACATGATCTCCGATCTCGAAAGCCAAATCACGGTGCTTACTATCATAGTAGCTCTTCTGGCGGGATTGGGCTGCTTTGAGGTTATCTCAAATGACTTTGCACATTTCCTCTGCCTCCGTGATTAAGTCATTTCCCAAAAGCTGGCGTTCACCGGTTTCAGACCAGTTGAGAGGGGTACGGCACTTCCTGCCATACAGAATTTCAAATGGGGCCTTGCCCGAACTTGCTTGAAAACTGTTGTTGTAGGAGAATTCAGCATATGGAAGACAATCCTCCCACTTCATGCCGAAGGAGATCACACAAGCCCTGAGCATATCTTCAAGAATCTGGTTGACACACTCGACTTGACCGCTAGTTTGAGGATGGAAAGCTGTGCTGAAGCGGATGTTGGTGCCCATGGCCTTCTGAAAAGAATCCCAAAACTTGGAGGTAAAGATGCTGCCACGGTCTGAAGAGATCACTTGTGGAATACCGTGCAGAGAGACAATTCGAGAGGTACAGAGTTCCGCCAATTGAGCTGCAGTGATTGACTCTTTGATAGGAAGAAAGTGAGCCACTTTAGTGAGTTTGTCGATGACAACGAATATAGCATCATTTCCCCGTTTGGACTTTGGAAACCCAGCCACGAAATCCATCGCAATGTGGTCAAACTTCCATTCTGGAATGGCAAGAGGTTGGAGGAGACCAGCTGGCCTTTGGTGTTCTGCCTTCACTCTTCTGCAGACATCACATTCATTCACGAATTGAGCAATCTCGCTCTTCATTCGAGTCCACCAATAAGCCTGCTTGAGGTCCTGATACATCTTCGTGCTCCCAGGGTGGATGGAGAGGAGAGAATTTTGAGCCTCGTTCATGATCACTTTACGAAGTTCACCTTTGGGCACAACAATACGATCCTCGAAGAAGAGAGTATCCTTGTCATCAAGGCGGTAGCACTTGTACTTGGGTTGACTCTTGGCAATCCCAATCTTCACCTTTTTCACCATAGCATCAAGAAGCTGGGCTTGGCGAATCTGGTCTTCCAAGGTAGGAGAGACTTGAAGGTTGGTGAGGAAACCTTGAGGAAAAACTTGCAGATTATGTTTGCGGAAAGCTTCACAAAGCTCAGGTTGATAAGGCTTAAGAATCAGGCTGTTGCAATAAGCCTTTCTTCTCAATGCGTCAGCAATCACATTGGCCTTGCCTGGAGTATACTCGATACTCGGATTATACTCTTGAATCATTTCGACCCATCGAGTTTGCCTGAGGTTGACATTAGGCTGAGTGAAGATGTACTTGAGACTCTTGTGGTCAGTGAAGATGTCCACTTTTCTTCCCAATAAGAGATATCTCCAAGTCAAAAGAGCATGCACAACTGCTGCCAACTCGAGATCATGAGTGGGGTAGTTCTTCTCATTGGGCTTCAACTGGCGAGAGGTATAAGCAACAACTTTCTTCTCTTGCATCAACACTGCGCCAAGACCTTGGAGAGAGGCATCACAAAAGACCTCGTACGGCTTGGATTCATCAGGCGGAGTCAGAACTGGAGCAGTGACCAATTTCTCTTTCAAAGTGTTGAAATCAATGTCACACTCCGGAGACCAAACGTACTTGACGTGCTTCTGGAGAAGATTTGAGAGAGGCTTCGCGATCTTAGAAAAGTTTTCAACGAATCTTCGACAGTAGCTTGCGAGACCGAGGAAGCTACGGAGTTGCTTCACGTTCTGAGGAGGTTCCCAATTCACAATTGCAGACACCTTCTCAGGATTCACCGCAATGCCCTTGGCAGAGATGATATGACCAAGATAACGAACCTCATCGAGCCAAAATTCGCACTTGGAAAACTTGGCGTAGAACTTGTGTTCTCTGAGCTTATCGAGCACCAAACGCAAGTGCTTGGCATGATCTTCCTTGTTCTTCGAGAAAACCAGAATGTCGTTGAGATAGACCAAAACGAAGTCATTGGTGTAGGCATTGAAGATGAAGTTCATCATGCGAGAGAAAGTCGGAGGAGCGTTGACGAGGCCAAAAGACATGACAGTGTATTCATATGAACCATAGCTTGTCCTGAAAGCCGTCTTGGGAATATCTTGCTCACGGATTCGAATCTAATGATAACCCATACGGAGATCAAGCTTGGAGAATACTCGAGCACCTTTGAGTTGTTAGAACAGCTCATTGATGTTGGGAAGTGGGTATTTGTTCTTGATGGTCTTCTTGTTCAATGGACGGTAATCAACACAAAATCGGTCCGTTCCATCCTTCTTCTTCACAAAAAGAACACCACAACCCCACGAAGAAGAACTAGGCCGGATGAGACCCATTCTTTCTTGAATATCGAGTTGCTTCTGTAGCTCCTTCAACTCTTCAGGTCCGAGCTTGTAAGGACGCTTGCACACAGGTTCCGTGCCAGGCTCAAGATCAATGACGAATTCAACTGGCCGGTGTGGAGGCATTCCTGGAAGCTCTTCTGGAAAGACGTCTTGATATTTGCAAACGACTGGAAATTTGCGAGATAGCATCCAGTTCACCCTTCTCATTGAGAGAAAATAGACGGATGGTATCATCACGAGCGGCAAAGACAATTACATCCTCAGACGAATGAGTTAATTGAATCTGCCTGGCAGCACAATCAAGATGCGCCTTGTGCTTAGAAAGCCAATCCATTCCGAGAATAAGATCAATATCCGAGTCACCCAGAACAATAGGAGAAGCTAGAAATTTGTAGTCGCCCAACGTGATAGTAATATCCGGGACGCAGAAATTAGATGTCATTTGCTTGCCCGGTGACACGATTTGTAAGGAATTTTGCAGATACTGATAATCGCACTCATACTTCGCTGCAAAAGGTTTGCAAATGAAACAATGCGATGCACCAGTGTCAAAAAGAACTTTTGGAGGGACATCGTTAACAGGAAGGTTACCCATGATCACATCTGACGAATCCTCTGCCTGAGCTGCGTTCATCAAGTTGACCTTGGCGTGCTTGGGGTTATGCTTGACCACAGCTGTACTTGCCGATCTGATAGGAGGAGGAGGAGGAGGAAGACGCCTCTGGTTGCGACACTTGTTGGCATAGTGACCCTTCTGTTGGCACTTGTTGCACGTGACCTCTGAAAGCGGACGGTGGTACGGAGCACTCGATCTTGGAGCTTGAGACGAAGTCTTGTTCTCAAAGCCAGGGTTGGGTGGGTGGGAAGATCCACTACCACCTTTGCTCTTCTGCTGATACGGCTGGCGGAACGGAGGAGGAGGAAGCCAATACTTCTACTGCTTGGCCACTTGAGTAGAGGAAGAAGGAGTAGTGTCTCTGACTTGCTTCTTGGAAGCATCACACCTCAGTTGAGCGGCCTCTTGCTTCAATGCCATGTTGTAGAACTCATCGTACCTCAAGGGCTCAAAGAGAACAAGAGCTAGCTAGATTTCTTCTCTGAGACCACCCCTGAACTAGTATATCATGCTCTTCTCATCAGGTACGTCCTGCTTGGCAAAGCGGGCGAGCTTCTGAAACAACTTGTTGTAGTCATAGACAGACAAAGAGCCTTGCTTCAGGTTGCGGAATTCCTCATGCTTGCTTCCAACCACGCTCTGGGGAATATGGTGAGCTCTGAAATCTTAACGGAATTCATCCCAAGTGATCACACGTCCACCTCTGGAGTCCTTGTACTGCTGGAACCATTCTGCAGCTTGATCTTTGAGTTGGAAGGAAGCGAACTTGACAAAGTCCTCAGGCCTGACGTTACTGCACTCGAAATGCTTGCACAGATCCATGAGCCAATCGTCAGCATCGGTTGCGTCAACACAATTGCTGAAAGTCTTTGGCCCGTTAGCAAGGAACTGGTTGAGTGTAGCAAAGTGATTCTGATTGTTGCCTTGGTTCCCTTGGTTGCCTTGATTGCGCTCTTGAAGCATTTGCATGATCAACTGTGTGTTTGCATTGGTTGCGGCCATCACAGCTTGCCATGCCTCCGGAGGAGGTGGAGGTGGTGGCGGATCTTGATTCTGATTCGGATTGGTGCTCTTAGCGGGAGCCATCCTGAAGAGGTTGACCACCGTTAGCACATAGACAGATAAATGAAGCTGAATCCAACGGAATGAAAATTGCAACATAAAGTCTTCACATCCGAACGAAAGAACGAATGCATTCCTCTTGAAATGGTCACATATCCATAAATTGAGAAGCCACTTAGAATTGAGGTACAAGAATAAAACCAACAAGGTACGGAACAAGAACGAATACTCGGTGAGGATTACCCAATCCCAAACCAAATAGCCGTGGAAGAAGAACTAGAGCTACAAGAGTTCCCACCTATGAAACTCCCAAACCTTTTCGGTTATGCAATCAGGTGTTGGGGATACAGGGGAAGCATAATATCTCACCCAAATCTAGCAAATCCTACATCCAGCTATATCCATCCTTCAACACATAACCGAGAAAAACTTCGGAAACCATCTACCTCAACCTTCGAAAAGCATCCGTTATACAAGTTATGGTGATACTCCCGAACTCCCGCCCCAGTACTGGGTGGCGTCGAGGTTATCTCACCAACGAACTGCATAAAAGAGATTTTCGATGTCGGCGTACTATACTCAGGTATTCCAGAACTGCAACGATAAAATTATGACGACAACACCTCAGAGCTCAACTCCCTGGGACACTTCCACAAAACCCCTGACAGGAGGCACCAAGACAATGTTCTCGTCATAAAACCATCGGAACAATTCCAAGATACCCGCGTGATCCAAAAAAAAATTTTAGTGAAATTTGAGAAGAGAAGAGTCAAAACTCTATGTAAGCATGCCTTACCAGAGCGATGAGGAGACTGGGAAGTAAATAGAATTCCTAAACTCTCCGATATATAATTCCTAAATGACTCAAAAAAAATTTCTAGACACAAATCGGCCACTAAAAACGATCAAGCAATGGGGCTCCTAAGGTCGGGGAAGGCTCTGATTACCAACTTGTTACACCCTCGATGCGACTATATCTCCCACGTGTCGAGGCACGACTTAGAGGCATAATCGCATTGAAGGCATATGTCGCAAGTTAGGCAATCTTCACAACATCCCATGTAACATATAGATAATAAAAGGGAAGATAACATAGTTGGCTTACACTCGCCACGTCAATCAAGTACATAAATAACATTACATCATCCAAACACTCATGGCCCGACTACGTCGCCAAAATAAAAGATAACCCAACATGCGACACGGTCCCGATCACCCCCAACTGGGCACCACTACTGATCATCAGGAAAGGAAACATAGTACCATTGAGAGTCCTCGTTGAACTCCCACTTGAGCTCGAGCACGTCACCTGGAGCAGAATCATCAGGCCCTGCTTCTGGTGTAATAGTAATCTATGAGCCACAGGGACTCAGCAATCTCGCACCCTCGCGATCAAGACTATTTAAGCTTAATAGGAAAGGCAAGGTAAATATGTGGAGCTGCAGCAAGTGACTAGCACATATGGTGGCTAACCTGTTCGCAAAAGAGAGCGAGAAGAGGAGGCAAAGCGCGAGCGAGAAACTAGAGGGCAACCTATGCAAGCATTACTCCAATACCGTGTTCACTTCCCGGACTCCGCCGAGAAGAGACCATCACGGTAACACACTTAGTTGATTCATTTTAATTAAGTTAGGGTTCAAGTTATCTACAACCGGACATTAACAAATTCCCATCTGCCCATAACCGCGGGCACGGCGTTCGAAAGTTCAAATCCCTGCAGGGGAGTCCCAACTTAGCCCATGACAACCTCTCACGGTCAACGAAGGAATAGACCTCCTCCCGAGACGTTCCGATCAGACTCGGTATCTCGGTTCTTCAAGACACTTCGACAGGTTAAAACAAGACCAGCAACACCGCCCGAATGTGCCGACAAATCCCGATAGGAGCTGCACATATCTCGTTCTCAGGGCACACTCAGATGAGCTCTCCATACAACTAAAACCAAACCTCGAGTTTCCCCGAGGGCGCTGCACAGGACTCTAGTTTGGACCAACACTCAGAGGAGCACTGGCCCGGGGGTAAATAAGATGACCCTCGGGCTCCGGAAACCCAAGGGAAAAAGAGGCTAGGTGGCAAATGGTAAAACCAAGGTTGGGCATTGCTGGAAAAGCTTTAATCAAGGCGAACTATCAAGGGGTTCCCATTATAACCCAACCGCGTAAGGAACGCAAAATCCGGGAACATAACACCGATATGACGGAAACTAGGGCGGCAAGAGTGGAACAAAACACTAGGCGAGAGGCCGAGCCTTCCACCCTTTACCAAGTATATAGATGCATTAAGATAACATGGCAATATAATGATATCCCAACAAGTAAAATAATGGTTCCAACAAGGAACGGTCTCCAATCTTCACCTGCAACTAGCAACGCTATAAGAGGGGCTGAGCAAAGCGATAACATAGCCAATCAACGGTTTGCTAGGACATGGTGGGTTAGAGGTTTGACATGGAAATTTGGGAGGCTTGAAAGCAAGTGGTAGGCATCGTAGCATAGGCATAGCAAAAGAGCGAGCATCTAGCAAAGCAAAGATAGTAGTGATTTCGAGGGTATGATCATCTTGCCTGCAAAGTTGTCAGAGTTGACTGGATCCTCGAAAGCAAACTCAACGGGCTCCTCGTTAGAGAACTCGTCTCCCGGCTCTACCCAAACAAGACAAACAGGCAAATGGAACACAATCAACCACGTGCAAACTCAAACAACATGATGCAAAGATGGTATGCTATGCGGGATGCATATGCAAGATTTGACAAGGGATGCATGAACCTGGCCTCAACTTGGGAATACAAGTATGCCACTGGAAAGATGAGATGAAATCGCTTGAAAACGATATAAAGAACGTCGGAATCGGAGTTACGGTTTGGAAGTGGCAAGCAATTCAAATATGGCCACATTCTGCGATTTACAGCAAGTAGCCATCTAAATGCCACAAGATGAACGTGCTACAGCACTCAAACATGGCATAAAAATACATGGCAGGGATGCATTCATGATGCTTAACAAAAATCTAGCATTGAGCTACGGCCAATTCATCCATTAACAGGTTCAAACAAGCATGGCAAAAATGCATATGACAAACAGATCTCAGACTTATTGAAATTAACACTTGTCTGGAATTTCAGATCAGATAGCACCCTTCGGAGCAACAAAACTATATGCTACAGGACCTTAACAAGGCAAAGCAAAGCATGGCATGGAGCTACTCAAAGAGCTTAACAAAAGTCCCTTAGTGACCTTGAGCCAAAAGGGATCAGAAAATACAATTCCAAGCATGTGAACATGGCAAAAACATAATCAGATCACAGACTTAGTGAAAACTGGAGCATGCTGAAACAGGTATCAAGTAGGCATGTTTACGAGCTCGATGCACTCACTACGGAGCAAGTCATGACAAGCTAAGCATACATCCATCAAGAATACACAAAATTCAAGCTAGACATGTTAAAACAATAGCATAGCATGCACGGATCAAGTACAACATCCTCCGCAAAATCGCTAACAAGTAGACAATCTGCCCAGATTCACGAAGTAGCAAAAGTAGAGCTCGATTGACTCAATCTAGGGTGCTCCATAATTGCAAACAAAGACATGGATGGATATAGCACTACGATATTAACAAAACATCCTTACTGATCATCCTCAAAAGAGGCACGGATCACTAGGTAACAACATGAACATATGGCCATATGAGATAAACAGGTCAAGGACTTAGTGGAAATGCTAAGTCCCTGAAATCAGCATTAGCAAGTGCCTCACTTTGCAACCTTGTGCTAGTCACCACACACATCACAAAAATACATGGGTTATACCTCTGGAAAGATGGCAAAATCCTTAACAAAACATTTGTAGAGCTCATGGGCATATCATGCACACAATAATCATGGCAAAAATGACAAATATCTAAATGGAGCAGCAGATCTGACAATTATCTCAAGTAGCCCTCTTCTAACAGCATTTCGGGCATCAAGATGAACTCCAATGAAAATGATGAATTGGTATGAAATGATGTACTCTCTGAGGCGAACATTTTGATATGCTATATGCGCGAAACGGAGCTACGGATGCAAAGTTACGCCACGATGAACAGGGCAACATGAACTAGGGTTAGGGATAAAAAGTCAACCCGATTTTGGATCTCAGATCCAGATCGGATCGGTACTATAGCTGGCACGGTCACCGAGGATGGCCGGGGCAGCGCTTGCCGGCGACGAGGGCGGTGAGGAGGCGGCGACGGCAGGCTCGAACGACGGGGCGGCGTCGGGTAGCGCGCGACGGCGCCTGGGCAGCGGAGGCGAGGTGAGGCGGCGGCGAGGAGGTCCGGCCGGCGGAGCTCGCTCCGGCCGGCAATGGCGCGGCGGCGCCGGCGCGGGGAGGTCCGGGCGACGGCTTCGGGGAAGGAGGGACGGGCGACAGCGTCGGGGAAGGAGGGCGGCGCGCGCGGGCGGAGGCTCTGGCCTGGGCGGAACGCGGGGAGGGCCGGCTTCGGGCCGGCCGGCCTCGGCGGCGGCGGGGACAGGAGCCGCCACGTGGCGCCCGTCTATTGGCGCGGGGCGGTTTCCGGCGCGGAGGCGGACATGTCCGGTTGCGGCAGGGCGTTTGTAGGGTTTGGACGGGGGAGAGATCCGGATTTCGGGTAAGGGGTCTATATATAGGCATAGAGGGAGCTAGGAGAGTCCAGATGAGGTGCGGTTTTCGGCCACGCGATCGTGATCGAACTCTCTAGATGATGGAGAGGGTTTTGGTGGGTTTTGGGCCAAAATGGAGGGGTGTTGGGCTGCAACTCACACGAGGCCTTTTCAATCCCTCGGTTAACCGTTGGAGTATCAAACGAAGTCCAAATGGTACGAAACTTGACAGGCGGTCTACCGGTAGTAAACCAAGGCCGCTTGGCAAGTCTCGGGCCAATCCGGAAATGTTTAATCACCACACACGAAAGAAAGGTAGAAACGACCACCGGAGGAGAACGGAGCGCCGGAATGCAAAACGGACAACGCGGAAAATGCTCGAATGCAAGAGATGAACACGTATGCAAATGCAATGCACATGATGACATGATATGAGATGCATGACAACGACAACAACACACGGAGACAAAAACCCGAACCCGAGAAAATAAAATAACTTAAGGCCGGAAACGGCAAGAGTTGGAATACATATTGGGTAAGTTACATCCGGGGTGTTACGGCGGGTGAGGCAGATTTTCACCCCTAGCTGCACTGGCTTCCCCCTGCTCCGGGGCAGCTGGGTTGCTGCGGGTGTTGACCATCTAGGAGAAAACAAGACAATGGTTTAGATAAGGATGGCTCAAACTTAGCAAGGAAGTGCATAATGTAATGGATAACACGAAATGTAGAGATGTTCATCCGTATGTCATGGTAATATAAAACTGCCATATATATATACCAACGGTCATACACATCATACATAGTTTAGTACAAGCCCAGGCTACAGTACAACTATGATGAAAGACGTTACATCTCATCGGAGGCATTCCAAGCTCCTATACATTATTTGTCTACACCTCCAGAATTGATTACACACAAAGTCATATCCCACAAGTCACGCAGGACAGTGGAGATACCACTATTACAATACTAGTGATACTACTACTAACTCAGACAGCTCCGTAGTAGTCCTCATAGAAGTCACCTCCATAGCCTGGAAGTTCAACGTGATCATCCGGGAACAGACGGTCCTGAGGAGCCTGTGGACCATAGGGGCTAGGATGAGGTCTTGGACCAACAAACGGTGGCCTGCGGGGACCACGGGGTGGGGTGATGCCTCCCACATCACGCCAATCCACCATGTCTGGTAGAGCAGATCTCACAGGATATGGATCCCTTGTATCCATACATCCAGCTTGCACCGCAGGTGCAAACCGAGTCAATGTGGCCCAATGATGAGCACGGGTATTGAAAAGCTCCAGCCTCAAGGCCCGATTCTCTCGGTCCTTATCTTCGAGCATCTCGGCAGTGGTACGAGTTAATGAGTCCTCCTGAGTGGAGTCAGCATAGATAGCCTGAAGATACCCTTGCGCTCCTGGAAGTGAAGCTGGCATGTAACGGAAGTCGGTGTTCCGAAGCAGGCCAGTCCGGACTCGCATGATGGTCATCATGGAATAGGCAGCATCCTGCACAGCCATCTCAACAGTAACCCCGAGTCCATAGGAACAGTGAAGGGGCTCGGTAGATCCAGGATAAGAAGGAAATATCCTGACGGTGCAGAAATATTGGCTTTGATTAAAGTCTCGGAATTGCTCTTCGACGGTGTATTCGGGATACCAACGGTAACCCGTCTCGATCATTACCCGGACTAACATAGCAGTATGACCGGGCACGTCGAGGCATCGGGTCAGGTGAACCGCTTGGTTTTGAACACGGTTGGCCATCTGAAAGCACAACCACAATGTAAAGACATTAGAATTTCTAGGGAAAATTGGACAGCATAACAGCTGTAAATGCTCAGAAAAAGATTTGAGACATCCACAACAGTTTGCAATACCACTCAACAACATCATATCAAGGTTCTGATTCAATTAGCAACATACTAAAATAGTAGAAACTGAATTGGGGCTTGTAACAACAATCCTATAAGCTACTACGGATTAGTAACACGTGAACCTGATAGAAGAAGAGAGCCTAGTCCTTAACCCACGTTGAATGAGAAGAGAATGACTCAGATCAGAGGACATAAGGTAAAGGAGTAAAAGAGCCTTACGTTCCCTTCCACAATCAATTCCCCTACATATAACTAAAGCATTTCTAGACTCGACATCGACCAGTTTGGGTCAACGAACCTACAGGCAGTCCAGCTCTGATGCCAACGCTGTTAGGACCCCGATTCCAAGTCACATCGATCTAGCCGGTAACACCTCATATCACTTTGCGACCTCACACACGGTATCCCACGGGTGTCGCCTTACCATGGCTCGGGACTGTTTGCGCCTTTTGGCTCATGTATATGATAATGTCGCTAGCATCCATATGACAGAGAACCCGGGCCGACATGGCTAGTCGTGAACCCAACGCGGCACAGACCTATGCAGACAGGCATACATGAATCACATCGAGCATGTCGGTCATCAGCGAGTGATTCCGGGCTGTAGCACTGGGCTAACAGGACTCCGGTGAACCAGGGCTGTAGCAGGCTAGGCAGGACTCCGGATGTCACCGCATGACATTTCCCCGAAGGGACAGACATAGGAACGACGTGAAACACATGCCGGCCAGTCAAGTGTCCTGAGCAGTAGTGCTGGGCTAGCAGGACTCCGGTGAACCGGGCTGTAGCAGACTACTATGGCTCGAGGAACACTAGACTACATTTCCCCATAAGAAAGGCTGCCAAGGATAAACAACTAGATTGTCGGATCCCACTCATACCAAGCATTTCAATCATACATACAATATGCCCGATATGAGTACATACAACATGGCATCACAACAAAACTCTACAACTCAAGTACTTTATTTAAAGGCTCCAGAGAGCCATACATAACATGTTCATACAGATAGGGGTCACATGACCCGACACTCAAGTCATACAATCATACAAGCACATGCGGAAGCAACTAGTCTGAGTACAGACACTAGAAAGAAAGAAGGCTTCTCGAAGCATGTCTATCTACATAGGGCCCTCCATGGCCAGGATCACCACCTGGGTGGCTAGTCACTCTTCCACATCAAGGTCTACGTAGAACCCATCGGAGGGGGCGGTGTTGTCGTCTAAAAACAGTAATTAAGAAAACATGAGTACAAAGGTACTCAGCAAGTCTTACAACAGAACCTACTATACATGCTCATTCTCAAGAAGGTGGTGGGGTTATTGCAGCAAGCCAGCTTTGACTCTTGGCTAAGCTATCCTACGAAACTCCACTAGTAAAATAGTTTTCGCACACGAGTCCACTACTCACCAACACAATACTCCACCGGGGATCCTCTCTCGTCATCCTACGAGAGGGCCATCCTCGGTACTCACACTTATCTTGAGTCTTTTAGTAGTAACCATTAACTTGTCTATGAACTGTATAGGCAACCAAGTAGTCCTTTACCGCGGATGCGGCTATTCGAATAGTTTTATACCCTGCAGGGGTGTACTTCGTCACACATGTTTCCACCACTTAGCGTCTACACACGACATGTGCTCAACAGACTTCAAGCGAAAACCGACGTGGGTGTAGACCATGACCTGACTAACCTCACAAGTCTCTAGTCCAGGTTTATCGCCTATTCAGGTTCCATCCGCAAGGAAATCCGGCCGGGGTGTCCTCAACGGCCCCAAACGATGTGTACAGAGTCCCGAGATGCCAAACGGGCGCCTGGCATACCCGGCCACGGTGTATCTACCGCAACATAGCCTACCCTAGGGTCAGCGCTACGCACGGCCGCCAACACATAACCTACAAACACCAGAAACTAGTTGCAACTCCTGGACAGAGGGCGAGAGGGGTCAGTAAGTCGAGCGGGGTCATATTTCAGGGCCCAATGTGTGGTAGTAGCTGAATCTTAAATCACGCATACAGATCTCAGTTCTTATGGACGGTCTCAATGAAACAACCCACCATGTACTCCTACATGGCCTCTCATCGATACCTTTACCAAAACATGTTCAACACATCCCTCACATTACCGACTTAATCATATCGCTCTAGCCCATCACCCAGATGAACCAGACCTGACACAACTCTAAGCATAGCAGGCATAGCAAGGTAGGAATCACATACATGGCTCAATCAACTCCTACACATGCTAGTGGGTTTCATCTAGTTACTGTGGCAATGACAGGTCATGCAGAGGATAAGGGTTCAACTACCGTAGCACACAGCAGTTTGAATCACGTTGTCTTAATGCAGTAAATAAGAGCAGAAGCGAGAACATGGGTTTGTATCGGAATGATCAATGGGTTGCTTGCCTGTTGTAGAGGTAGTATGGTACTGCCCTTCAGACGGATACTCGGGGTTATCCTCGGAGGTAGAACCTACCACGAAAGACACACCGAACATAATCAACACATGGCAATATGCAACAATATGATGCATGCTATGACATGGCAAGATGAAAATGTCTTGGCCTAATGCAAGCTAAAACAGAAGGGGATGAACTCATTTGAATCAAAGATTCAAATATTAGCTCATTAAACATGGCCTTATTAGTGCATTACCTTATTCTGCTTAAACAGCAAGGTTAACTTGTTTTGTCATGCATGAAACCATTACAGATGGATAGATTGAATTTTTCTGATCATTTTTCATATAAAAATCTTTGCATTTGGAGCTATGGTTGATTTTCTATGATTTTTAGAAGTTTTGGATATTTTTTGGAATTTCCTATATAAAAATAATTCCAGTAATTGAATTAATGCGTCAGCATGACATAGGTGTGACGTCAGCGGTCAACTGGGTCGGCCAGGTCAAACCTGACTGGTGGGCCCTCTCTGTCAGTGTCACAACTAGTTAACAGAATTAGATTAACACTAATTAGCTGTCAGTGGGGCCTGGGCCCACATGTCAGTGTCTAAACTAATTAGAATTAGTTAAAACTAATCTTAAACTGATTAGCAGACCGGCCCCACCTGTCATAGACTCAGGGGGGTCTACTTGGGCCTGCACAGGGGTCAAACTGAATCAAACTCGCCGGCGGCTTGACGCCGGCGACGATAGACGCGGCGGAGGGGCTCGGCTTTGCGTCTCCGGCGACCAAATCGACGGCGGAGAGCAGCTACATGACGCGGGGAGCGAGCCGCGTCGTTTGGTGGAGAAAGTGGAGCTCGGGGAGGCTTGGAACAACGCCGGCGACGACCTTGGCGGTCGCCGGAGTTCGGGTGTGGATGAACCCGACGCTACGGGGCACGGCGAGGCACGGGGAGTGGTGCGTTAGGCTCCTGGGAGCGCGTGGAAGACGAAGGCATGCTCGGATTCAAGCTTACGCGTCTGTGGCCACGGCGGCGACATGGCCGGCGGAGCCGAGCTCTTGGCCTCGATGGCAGAGGGGGTTGGAGGACGCGGACGAGCGCGGGGAGAGGGGGAAACGGTGGCGGAGCTCACAGCGGTTGCAGGGGAGCGATCGGCGAGCTCGGGGAAGGGCTGGAGCGAGTGAGGCGGCGAGGGGGATCTCTGGTGGCCGGAGTTGAGAACGAGCTCGGTGCAGCGTCTCCGGGGCGAGCGAGCGCACGGGGCTCGGCCTACTTGATGCAGTCGACGATGGCGGAGCTTCCTGGCATGTCGGGGCAGCAAATGGACGGTGGTGGCTGTGGTGAAGCTTGTCGGCGGCGACGGCTGCGCTCGGCAGGAAGAGGGGGAGAGAGCCAGAGAGGGAAAGAGGCCACGGGGAGAGTGGGAAGAAAGAGAGGGGGACGTGGGGGTCGGCATGGCACTCCTAGATGCCTCCATGGCGTCGGCGGAAGAAGGAGGTGGCCGGCGTGTGGCCGCAGGCGCCGGCCACGCGCTCCTCGTCCTCCTGGCGGGAGGAGGAGGACGACTAGCAAGGCCAGTCGACTGGGCCGAGCCAGGTGGGCTGGTGGGCTGCGCCTGGTAAGTTTCTCTCTCTCTTTTTTTTCTTGTTTGTTTTCTTTTATCTATTTTTCTGCAACTGTTGGGCTTTATTAAAAATACCTAGGCATCTTTAAAAATCCTGAAAATAATCAGGGGCTCTGTTTAGATTATTCCCAACAGCCCACACTTATTTCCATAATTATTTGAGCATTTAGATTATTTTATAGCATTTAAATGCCCAAATTCAAATACTTACGATTTAATTCAGAAAATCCAGAATGTCCTAGAAAAGAGTGCACCATTTTTGCCAGGGGTTTTAGCCCAATCCAGAAATGATGAACATTTTGTGAAGACCATTTTGGGTTCATTGAAAATAATTTTAGTAAACCCTAGTTGTTTCCAGGGGGTGTTGGGGGTTCTGTCTTCCCCATTTCAAATTTAAGGGAATTTAAATATGACGCACACTCTAATGCTTGAACTAGCTAGGGTGTGACAAGTTTCAACATTTATAGGATTACCTGAGATATAATGTTTGATTCTTCGACCGTTCACTACCCTCGGATTTGTGCATTCGAAGTTGTTGATTTTTATGGCACCGGAACGGTAAACCTCCTCGATGATGTAAGGACCTTCCCATTTAGAGAGGAGTTTTCCTGCAAAAATCTTAAAGGAGAGTTGTATAGCAATACATAATCACCTACATTAAACTCACGTTTTTGTATCCTCTTGTCATGCCATCTTTTAACTTTTTCTTTGAACAACTTGGCATTCTCATAAGCCTGTGTTCTCCATTCATCAAGTGAGCTAATCTCAAAAAGCCTCTTCTCACTGGCGAGTTTGAAGTCATAGTTGAGATCTTTAATAGCCCAATATGCCTTATGTTCTAGTTCAAGAGGTAAGTGACATGCTTTTCCATAAACCATTTTATACGGGGACATACCCATAGGATTTTTATATGCAGTTCTATAAGCCTATAATGCATCATCAAGTTTCTTGGACCAATTCTTTCTAGATCTATTAACAGTCTTCTGCAAAATTAATTTAAGCTCTCTATTGCTAAGTTCTACTTGACCACTAGACTGTGGATGATATGGAGATGCAATTCTATGATTAACATCATACTTAGCAAGCATTTTACGGAAAGCACCATGAATAAAATGTGAACCACCATCAGTCATTAGATATCTAGGGACTCCAAACCTCGGAAAAATAACTTCTTTAAGCATCTTAATAGAGGTGTTATGATCAGCACTACTAGTTGGGATAGCTTCTACGCACTTAGTAATGTAATCAACAGCCACTAAAATATGTGTATACCCATTAGAGGAAGGAAACGGTCCCATATAATCGAAGCCCCAAACATCAAATGGTTCAATAACGAGTGAATAATTCATAGGCATTTCTTGACGTCTACTAATATTACCAATTCTTTGACATTCATCACAAGATAAGACAAACTTATGGGCATCCTTGAAGAGAGCATGCCAATAAAAACCGGATTGCAATACCTTATGTGCAGTTCTATCTCCAGCATGGTGTCCTCCATAAGCTTCGGAGTGACACTTGCGTAAGATATGTTCCTGTTCATGCTCAGGTACACAACGTCTGGTAACACCATCTACTCCTTTATAAAGATGTGGGTCATCCCAGAAGTAATGTCTTAAATCATAGAAGAACTTTCTCTTTTGCTGGTGCGTGAAACTAGGTGCATAAATTTAGCAACAATGTAATTAGCATAATTAGCATACCTTGGAGCAGTACGAGAAGCATTTATCAGGAAAGCTATCATCAATAGGTAGTGGGTTTGCAACAGGGTTCTCAGCTCCCTTTCTATCAATAATATGCAAATCAAATTCTTGTAGCAAGAGAACCCATCCAATAAGTCTAGGTTTAGCATCTTTCTTTTCCATAAGATATTTAATAGCAGCATGATCAGTGTGAATAGTTACTTTAGAATCAACAATATAAGGTCTGAACTAATCACAAGCAAATACAACTGCTAAAAATTCTTTTTCAATAGTAGCATAATCTCTTTGGGCACTTTCTAGAGTTTTACTAGCATATTGGATAACATTTAATTTCTTATCAACTTTTTGTCCTAGAACAACACCTACATCATAATCACTAGCATCACACATGATTTCAAATGGTAAATTCCAATCAGGTGGCCAAACAATAGGTGCAGAAATCAAGGCTTTCTTAAGTGTTTCAAATGCTTCTACACAATCATCATCAAGGACAAAATGAATATCTTTTTGCAATAGGTTAGTCAGAGGCCGGGAAATTTTTGAGAAGTCCTTAATGAACCTCCTATAAAAACCGACATGACCAAGGAAACTTCTTATACCTTTGATGTCCTTAGGACACGGCATCTTTTCAATAGCATCAACTTTATCTTTGTCAACTTCAATACCTCTTTCAGAAATTTTATGCCCCAAGACAATACCTTCATTAACCATAAACTGGCACTTCTCCCAATTCAAGACAAGGTTAGTTTCTTCACATCTCTGCAAAACTTGATCAAGGTTGCTCAAGCAATCATCAAAAGAGGATCCATAAACAGAGAAATCATCCATGAAAACTTCACAAATCTTTTCACAAAAGTCAGACAATATAGCCATCATGCATCTTTGAAAGCTAGCAGGTGCATTACATAAACCAAAAGGCATACGTCTATAAGCAAAGGTACCGAAAGGGCAAGTAAAAGTAGTCTTTTCTTGATCATCAGTTGACACAGGTATTTGAGAGAAACCAGAGTAACCATCTAGAAAGCAAAAATGTGTATGCTTGGATAATCCTTCTAGCATTTGATCAATGAAAGGCAAAGAGTAATGATTTTTTTAGTAGATTTACTTAATTTGCGGAAATCAGTCATCATCCTATAACCTGTAATAATACTTTGCGGAATCAATTCATCTTTATCATTAGGAACGACAGTAATACCTCCCTTCTTAGGGACACAATGGATAGGGCTTACCCACTGACTATCAGCAACGGGATAAATTATACGTGCTTCAAGGAGCTTTAATATTTCTTTCTTACCACTTCTTTCATCTTAGGATTTAGCCGTCGTTGGTGATCAATAACTGGTTTGGCGTCTTTCTCCAAGTTTATTTTGTGTTGACATAGAGTGGGACTAATGCCCTTAAGATCATCAAGAGTATATCCAATAGCAGCATGGTGCTTCTTCAGAGTTTTCAATAATTTCTCTTCTTCATGCTTTGAAAGGTTAGCACTAATAATAACAGGATATATCTTCTTTTCATCAAGATAAGCATATTTAAGAGTATCAGACAATGGTTTAAGATCAAACATGGGATCACCCTTGGGTGGAGGAGGATCCCCTAGGATTTCAACATGCAAGTTGTGTTTCAGAATGGGTCCCTGTTTAAAGAATACTTGATGCAGAGCATCCTACGGACATCACCATGTCAAGAGTCCATTCGGCAAGTGACACGTGCGACATCTACTTCACATACACAAAGGTGAATCATCTCCTTTACACGTGCTCACTTGACCCCTTTGAGGATGGTATACTACGTGACACTCCACTCGTGTGCATGCATAGGTATTGTCAGAATGGTACGGACGACGAGGAGGAGTGCGAGCGCAAATGTACAACTACACCATCCGTGATGGAAGCCTGGAAGAGAAGACGGAAGAAGGAGCTCCAAAGTCTACAGTGACCAGATGACCGGAAGCCACCGGACGTCCGACCCTCTACCGCCGCCGGACGACCGACGAACACCGGACGTCCGACAATTCCCAGGCACCGGACGTCCGACGCTCAGCGGAAATCTAGTGCCACCCATCCCGAAGCAAAACGACGGACGTCCGACGCCCTCCGGACGACCGGACCCCCTCGAGCGAACAGACGTCCGATGCCGGCCGGACGTCCGACCCTGCCTGTGCGCAGCCGGGCCTTTGGCCTTTGATGCGGAGTATCCTATGGACATCACCATGTTCACCTTCATTGCACCTCAAGCCCCAAGTGGACCTGACGAACCTAAGGTGAACCCGCTCCTCTTCAAGATTTACATGAATATCTTTTGGACTTGGTCACTACCTCACCATGGAACATTGTGCATCATTAGGTACGAGGACAACCGCCACCCAGCAGCTACGGACCATTCCGGAGGCTAAGGAGAAGGACCCCAAGACCACGAGGGGGAAGGATAAGCACACCGCAGCTGGACATGAAGTCCCAGGCGACCCCATGCGCACGGGCCCTCGAGACCCCGTGTCCACGGGCTACACAGGGAGCCGGCGCTGGAGCACCCCGTGCGCACGGGCTTGTATCGTGCCCATGAGACCCCCGTGCGCACAGGCCCTACAGGATGGACGACTGTGATTGCTGTTTGGGCCTCCTCTTCATCCACCTCGTCCCTCACCTCCAGCCACCTATATATTCTGTACCTAGACCATTTTAGGGATAGCAAAGTATATGAGATGATTATGCGAGCTTTGCTCCTTGTACCCACTCGTCTAGGAGACCATGTCCTCCTAAGGGAGAAGACACTTGTGGATATCAAGACCCCCACATGTGGGAAGGATCCCCATCATAGGATCATCAAGACCTCTCTCCTCATAGGATTGGGATGAACTAGTATCTTGTAACTTTCCTTTGTTGTTCTTGAATCATTGTGACCTCTTGTATGTTCTTGGATCTAGCATATGTGTGATTGGATCTAGTCAATTGAGTGTTACCTCTTGTTTTCCCTCTTGTGTTCATCTTGTTCTTGGGGATTCCCCCTCCAATTCGTGAAAGATCTCCACTTAGGGTTCCACCCTACAACATCTTGGTAGCAGAGCCATGCTTGATCACGAAACTGGAGCCCCTTCTTTGTTTTCTAGCCTAGTTTTGTTGTTTTTGTCCCAATTTCGAAAATTCCCCACCAAAAATAGCCCCAATTTCTTTGTGATTTGTTGGTTTGATGAGGTTTTGTTTGATTTGATCCATGGATTTGCTTGGTTTCAAGTGGATCTAGCTTTCCCCCATCTTTTCCCCACCATCCATCACCAAAATCTCTCCAAGTTTGCCCAAGAAATCTCCAATTTCTGCCACGAAATCGCGAAATTTCCGCCTACCCTGTGCCCACGGGCTCCCAGCCCCGTGCCCACGGGCCCCCACGTAGTCCTAGGTGACCCCGTTCCCTCAGTACATGTACCATGAGCACGGGACCCCGTGTTCACGGGCCTTGGACCCCGTGCGCATGGCCCCCCTACAGCAGCCGCGTGCACTTCACCGTTTCGGCCATAACTTCCACATCCGGAGTCCGATTTTCGCGTTCTTTAGCTCGTTGAGTAGCTATTGACATCCCCCATCCATTTAGATAGGTTCCATCACCATTTTACTCCATAAAATTCTTTACATTTTGACATCTTTGCCTAGGCCTTCCATCATATCATCCGCAAAACCACCATAGCCTTCCGCAAGCTAACCCTTTTTGCTCCATATAGCATTTGTGGTTGTTTGAGTGGTGACTTGAGTCTCCTAAGGTGTTTTGGCTACTTAGGGACGGTTGCTTATTCATCAACTACCACCACCACTTCCGCATTGCCATCTCCACTTCCACCATTTGACCTTTTCCGTATGAGATTTTGAGTTTGCGGTTTTTACCGTTTCCTAAGGTGTTTTTGGCTACTTAGGGACGGGTCTACATCATCTTGGTATCTACATCAAGACCACCGCCACTCATCATCTCCACGAGGTCATCATCGACATCAACCACTTCACCATTTTGACACCCTAACCGTAAGCAAGAACGGTAACCTCTATATCATCTTAGTATCGTGGTATCCCATCATTGTACATTCTTGCCATTACATTGTTAACCCCTTAGCCCATTTTTGCGTCACTTGCCTATAGAGACTAGCCATTTGAGTATTGCCGACAATGTTAGTTGTGCACATTAGTGATCCGTACCTTCCATTTCATACATACCATATCATATTGGTATCATCTTGGTATCATATCATCTCTTGTGTCACAAGATTGTTCCCGCATATACAAAATCGCTATCTTGGTTTGTGAATTTCGCATAGTGGCCATATAAAAAAGAGAATAAGCTTTTAAGAAAAAAGAGAGCAAAGAATCTTGTAAGCAAGAGCCATAGCATCGCCACATTGCATACCATACTACCATATTGATAATCTTGGATCATCGTATGCGAAACACCGGAACATCATACACGTAGCATACTTGGGATAGAAAGCTCATACATTTTGCATCTTATAGGTTGTGCACAAGTGTCATATCTGCCTATTGAGCAATCATGCTAGCATCTCTCTTGAGTTGTGCAACACGAGCGTTTTCCATGGATTCCACATTGTGTGCTCATTCCTTGGTTGCACGATCCCATTTATCTACCCGTGTGTGTTTCTGTGTGCCACATATTGCTATTGGTCAACTTGTTTCACTTGCGAATTTGTGTATCTTTTCAAACATTATTGACTCTTGCTAAGAATTTGCATCAAATTTTTGTGCCACTATCATCACCGAGCTCCACCATAAGCCTAACTTGTGTAGGTGTGAGAATTGACAAGATCCGGGACCAATTGTGCTATTTCCTTGTTACATTATTGAGTGATCATTGATCCATCTTCAATATTGGATAAGGTACATTGGTCTAGTTCTTTCCTTTCTTCCACTCACATTTTCTCGAGTCTTGTGATGGATAGGAAAGGCATTTCATCTCCGGTCTGCCACGACAACGACGATGCGAACAACTACATGACCCAAACGCCCATCTTCGGACTACAACGAGCAATGCGAGGCATTGAGCGACTCAACGTCGACATTCACCAACGCGAAGCACGGACAAGGGACTACATCGAAACCAAGTTGGACGCACAATTGGATGACATCCGACACGTGTGGGCCAACTACAAGTCTTCTTCCTCTTTGTCATCCTCACGGCGGAGACGCCCAAGTCGCAAGGCTTCGTTACGGCCACAAGATGCAAGTACCACGCAGCACCATCAAGAAGACCTTCAGGAGTACAAGAGAAGACCGCGAGACAAGCACCACCAAGACGGAGCTACGACTACGACCACCACTTCAGCATCTTCGCCAAGTGTTATCAAGGAACCTTCGCCTTTCGACGTACGGCATCTTCGCCTACCTCCTACAAGCATGCCTACTTCAACATCATCAAGTCCAAGGCGATCACCTACGAGCGAGGGCGACACTTCCATCTTCGGAAATCCCTCAAGGGAGATGGTTGAGCATGGGATTTTCCCTTCGACCACGGTGACATATGATGACTTGAGTGACTTGTGTCACCATATTGAGAGTGAGAGTGACTTCACCACTAGCCCCATATATGACGGGTTGCCACAACGCCCATGTGAGGAGAGCCACAACCCCCACCACTTGAGTGAGATGAGTGACTCCACCATATGTGAGTTTGAGTGCACCTACCTTGAGGGAGTGAGTGAACCACCACATAGAGACAGTGAGATAGTTGATAGCTCATGTGAGGCCACTTTCAACTCTAACGACTTGACCTCTACCTCTATTGTGTCTTCTCATTTGGTGCTAGGTCCCATTTATGATGATGCACCGATCCTCGACGACTTCATCCTTCCTATGGACAAGATGATGGCCATGGAGGAATACGATGCACCCCCACATGGTTCCATCATGACAAAGATGACCACGACTCGGTCTTCGACACCTCACCTACACCACATGAGCGATGCTCCAAAGGTAACATAGGTGATGGTGCTTCTCTTGTCCCACTAGTGGACTATATTGCAAATGATTGCTTGCATGATGATGATCACATTATGGATTCATCGCATGCTATATTATGTTTCGATATGCCACCCATTTATGATGAATATGATGGTGAGCATGTTGAATTGCCTAGTTGTGATGCTATGCTCCATAGGATATCATGTGAAAATTATTTTGGTCACATCATGTTTGACAAACCATTGAACTTGTCATATGCTATGCATGAGATCAATCATATGTCATATCTGCAATATCTTCATAGTGACTATGCATATGCTATTAAAATAAATCATATTTGCACATATGGCATAGATGACGAGATGATGGTCATTGGCTTTTGTTTCTCTTGTGATGATATTGCCATGCTTCCTTTACATGATTTGTGCAATTCATCCACTATGCCATGCCATGGTCACATTATTGCGCATATGCATTGTCTTGGATGTTGTCAATATTCTCCATGTGATGTTTCCACTAATGATCATGAGGAGACCCCAATAGTTTCCTCATACATATTAGGAGATTTTTATGCATTCCATACCTTGCATGATTCCCATGATTGTGTGCACAATATGCATTCCATGAATAACAATGCTCTACATATTGCTCGTGATGCATTACATCCGTTGAGTCTCCATTATGCTATACATAACAACAAACCTATCATGATGGATGACATGTTTCTATATCATGCAACTCATTTATTTGAGCATTGGATATTTTGTGCTAACCAACACAAGCACATGCACATCATGATGGATGATGTGTACATCTACCACACACACACAATTTTTCCTTTGCCTTTGTTTTGTGTAGGTACTCATGTATATTCGTCAACCTCTCAATCCCAAGAGTTGACGAAACGAGCTCTTGAGAGCAACGATGACTTGGGATCACGTGGACTATCCTTACCACTGTTCCCTTCGCACAACGACCGACTACGCGCATCTCTTCTACTTGGCTCTCACACGGCTTTGGGTTATATATCACTTGTTATGTTATGCCCATTTTCTTGTGTTCACTTTGCATGCTATGCCTCTTTCCATGCCTTTGCCATGCAATTGTGACCCTTTCTTGCATCTACCAATGATTCATCTTTATACTACTTCTATGTGTATTTGCATGCTTGGTGGAGATCCTAGTAGCTATTGCCATGCTTTCTTTGTGCCCAATGCTTTTGATGCTTGTTGTGTTGGGAGAGTCATTATGCCCCATTGCTATTTACATATGCCCTCTCGCCAATATATTGATGATGTTTTGCTCATATCTTGCTTTCATGCTTGTGCTATGTCGTGTGAATTATCCATGCCCACTATTTGTACACATGACATGCTAGCCATGATTCCTTCTAGTATGTTGCATCTTCGCACTACTAGCTTGCACTACTTGATCACTATGATTGCCTCACACATGATGAACAATTGCTCTTTCTATTGTGTTGAGTGCCACTCTATATTCACTACACCCCGTGCACATTATGCTTGGATTGTCTTGCACTTGCCCCATGTGTTTAGACATCTCATTATATTTGGTGTTGTGAATGCTTCATATGCATACCATAGACCATTTATTAAGCACCTTATGCATGCTTTCTGTTAGTTTGAGGTAGATGCTTATTCTCTTGACACACATATTTGCATCGCTACCTCACATTTACATGCTTGTTTCCATGATGTCCTTTATTTCGCTCAATTTATGTGCTTTCATGCCATGTCACAATCCTTTGTTACACCATATGCTATGTGTGATGACAACACTTGTTGGGTGAATCACCTCTCGAATGCTTGGTTTTGCTCTAATGCCAACCACATTTGTTTTTCCAAGTGCTTGTTATCTTTGCTCCTCTTGAACGAATTTCAAGAGGGTGCGACATTGGAGAGTGCCCATTTCAAGCTACAAGAGGATGAATGCTTGGTGATCGTCAACTTATACACAGTGACATCATCTCTTTCCCATGGTGATATGGTTTACGATCCGAGGTCGGATCTTTCCCAAGGGGGTGGGGATGATGAGGAGCATCCTATGGGCATCACCATGTTCACCTTCATTGCACCTCAAGCCCCAAGTGGACCTAACGAACCTAAGGTGAACCCGCTCCTCTTCAAGATTTACATGAATATCTTTTGGACTTGGTCACTACCTCAACACGGAACATTGTGCATCATTAGGTACGAGGACGACCGCCACCCGGCAGCTACAGAGCATCCCAGAGGCCAAGGAGAAGGACCCCAAGACCACGAGGGGGAAGGAGAAGCACAACCGCAGCTGGACATGAAGTCCCAGGCGACCCGTGCGCACGGGCCCTCGAGACCCCGTGTCCCTGGGCTACACAGGGAGCTGGCGCTGGAGCACCCAGTGCGCACGGGATCTCCGTGCACACGGGCCCAACTTACCCCGTGCACACGGGCCCTACAGGATGGATGGCTGTGATTGCTGTATGGGCCTCCTCTTCATCCACCTCGTCCCTCACCTCTAGCCACCTATATATTCTGTACCTAGACCATTTGTTAGGGATAGCAAAGTATATGAGATGATTATGTGAGCTTTGCTCCTTGTACCCACTCCTCTAGGAGACCATGTCCTCCTAAGGGAGAAGATCCACTTGTGGATATCAAGACCCCCACATGTGGGAAGGATCCCCATCATAGGATCATCAAGACCTCTCTCCTCATAGGATTGGGATGAACTAGTATCTTGTATCTTTCCTTTGTTGTTCTTGAATCATTGTGACCTCTTGTATGTTCTTGGATCTAGCATGTGTGTGATTGGATCTAGTTAATTGAGTGTTTCCTCTTGTTCTCCCTCTTGTGTTCATCTTGTTCTTGGGGATCCCCCCTCTAATTCGTGAAATATCTCCACTTAGGGTTCCACCCTACAACAGCCTTGTATCTCTCGCCCACTTACCCCTTCGTGTCTTAGACTATAAATAGACCTTCCCCTCATCCTTTCTAGGGTTAGCAAAGTGATAGATCATTTGATAGAGAGCTTTGCTCTGTGTACCACTCTACTCTTGAGAGAGAGAGACTACTACTCCATTGGAGGCCAAGACCTCCATCTAGGAGAAGATCCTGTGGGATATATCGTCAAGACCCCTTAATGGGAAGATCCGTCTAGGATATCATCAAGACCTCCTTTTGGAGATGAACCTTACCTTGTATCTTTCCCTTTGTTGTTCATGTACCTTGTGGATCTTGTGTGTTTGATTGTCTAGTGGATGTGTGATTGGACTTGTTCTTGAGTGTTTACCCTTGTGATTTCTCTCCGTTCTTCCCCGTGTTCTTCGTGTTCTTAGCTGGGATCCGCTCCTTTCGTGAAAGATCGGCCGTATAGGGTTCCTACCCTACATCGTCTTGGTATCTTGAGCCACATTGATCACGATTTTGGAGCCTCCCCTCTATGTTTTCTAGCCTAATTTCGTTGTGTTCTTCCCCAATTTCGAAAATCCCCAGCAAAATAGCCCCAATTGTTTTCGTGATTTGTTGGTTTGACGAAGTTTTGTTGGATTTGATCCATGGATTTTCTTGGTTTCAAGTGGATCTAGCATCTCCACAAGTTTACCCATCCATGAAATCTCATCAATTTTGACCCCAAAACCTCCATTTTCCACCCAAAATCGCGGCCCGGATCTCGCATCTCGCGTTGACCCCGACCCACCGGACAACCGACCTTTTACGGACGTCCGGAGCCCCAGGAAACACCTTACGTCCGACCTTTTCCGGACATCCGAAACCCCTAACCCGAGCCAAATTTACGGATTTCCGAGCCCGCCCGGCCGTCCGGCCCCTAGACATCCGACCTTGTCTGGACATCCATAACCTGTAGATATCACCTTCGGCTAATTTTTGTTTCAGCCATAACTAATTCATCCGGAGTCCGATTTTCGCGTTCTCTAGCTCGTTGGAAATCTCTTGACATCCCCCTTCCCACAAAAATACCACCAACATCTTTTGACTCCATCAAATTTTGACAATTTTGGCATCTTTGCTTAGGGCTTCCAGCATATCATCTGCTACACCACCACCGACTTCCGCAACCTAACCAATTTTGTTCCCAATCTGATGAGGACATCAATACCATTGTTACACCCACAACCCCTGCTTCTATACATATTGTACCAATTACTAGAGCTCGCGCACACCAATTAAATTATCAGGTACTTTCGTTTCTTGGTAATGATTCTAACGTTCATGAGAATATAATGCTGCCTAAATTGGATACATTTGTTTTGCTTACAAATGAAGGGCCTGGCACGGATAAGAGGGATGAACACTAGAGCAAGACCAAGCATGGAGATGATGGCATGCGCAAGGGGATCAAGAACGAAGTTACAAGTGATGATTTCAGGACTTTGAAGCCACCATAAGGAGTGCATGAAGCCTTGTACGAAATATACAAGATGCCACTTCATAAATTTCGTCCAGAGGCTATTCTAGGTGCTGCGTCACCTTATTATTGGGCCAGGCCCATGTATTTTAGAAATACTTAAGTATAGGCTGTTTTTAGAGTCCGTATGTGTGGGGAAACAAGAGTTAGGGTTGATTTCGGACCCCTCCTCCAAGGGCCACAAAATTCCCGCTCTTCCTCCATATATACAGCCCTTAGGGCGTCGTTTAGACTTTGGGTTTTGTTTAGATTAAAAGTTCGCCATAGCTGCAAATTCTCATACTTTGTTTGTGTCCAACGACCAGACCAAGATGTCACAGAACCCCACCTTTGATCAATAAAGCTTTCCTCTTATATTCGCAATATCCAAATTGCAATCTTAGTTTCTTGCTTGTTCTTCATTTGCCTGCCGGAAATAGACCTTTGTGGTCAGGTCGATCGTGCTCCGGCGTGGTCAATAACCTCTCGGAGTTGGTTTAGCGATTGCTAAGGCGCGACGTCCTCGCACGTTCGTAGTCGGATCGTCAAATTCGACTTCCTCCAATACGATAGCCACCATCTCATCGAAAGACAGGACACCTTTGCCTCTATCAAGTGGTATCAGATTTCCAGGTTGCTCGGTGAGATTTTATAGTTTTTCGTAGTTTAGATCGAGTCTGTTCTTCATACCTACAGTCCACGAAAAAGCCAAAAAAAATATTACGGTTAGGTCATCATATCTGAACCAATCTAAGCCTTTGCATAATCTTTTTAGGGTTTTGCATTGTTGAATTTGCGGTTGCATCATCGTGTCTAGTTGCTGGTCTTAGCGTCTTGTTTCCTTTAGAGTTTCAAGTTCTGTTCACAAGTTGTCATGCCGCCGCCGCACCATCGTCATCGTTCCTACCACATACCACCACCACCAACATATTCCTTACTACTGCCATATACATCCGCCTGTCCACCACCAATCTGAGTCCACATATATATCTGCATGTCCACCACCAATCCGAGTCCACATATATATATATCTGCCTGTCCACCACCAATCCGAGTTCTTTTCATATTAGGTTTGTTTTCGAGATCCATCTAGTTTTTGTTTTGTGTTTCATTGCCTGAGTAGGTCTCGAAAAAAAATCGGCCAGTTTTTAGGCCAAAATTTCGGCGAGCAAAAATATTTTTTCCCTATCCTATTTTTAGCCTTTTCTGAGTCTTTTGAGCCATGTGCCATCATAGTTATTTTTTGTCGCACTTTTTCGTCGTCGCTGCCCTCATTTCCGAAAAAAGTAAAAAAATATTCGTGCCCATCCTGTCAGTTTGACAAGGGAAGAGTTTTGTCACACCCAGATTTTCATGCCACAACACTTAAGCTAATAAATCATGATAAAATGTGGTTTGACAAAAACTTTTGAGTATTTTGGACCTTGCCTTGATTGGATTTTGTCTGTTGTATGCAAGTGCTCTAAAAATCAAATAAATCCTCCAACTCCTATACTTCATCTCCTTGCTCCAAACCCTAATGATCATGCCATGTGTATAGGACATAAAAATAATTTCTTCCAAAAATAATTTGGCCAAATAGTATTTTCAAAAATTAGTTTTCCAAAAACCCCTGAATTGAGGTTTGTACTGCAAGTACTTAATTCAGGGCAGTAAAAATCTTTCCAAAAATATATTTGACTCCTATTAGATATAGGACACCCAGAAACCACAAAAATATAATTTTAAAAGTTATTTTCCTATTTTATTTAAATGCTTTTTCTTTAGGCCAGAAATGGTCTTTAATAGGTTAAAATTATTTTAAAGCTTCAAAAATATTTGAGAAAAATCAGGGAAGCTCAGTGGACATATATTGTCCATATATATGAGTTTCAACACATGGTCATGATCAAAATATTGGACAAAACCCTCTAGAACTATTTCAGCTCATTTCAAATATTTGAAATATTTCTATAAGAAATATTTTCAAATAAATCCAGGAAAATTCTAGCAAGTCACATATTCATAATGTGATGATCTTGCAAAGTTTCATATCAATCAAAATAACTTTGGTTCACAAAAGTGCCCCAAAACCCTCTCTGTCCAGATCCAAGTTTGAACAACTCTACATTGCCAAGTGTGTCCTTTTGATCTGAATTTTTGTGGACATGTTCAAATCCTCAAATGATGACACTACACCAAGTGGTGCATCAAGGAGAATTGATTTGCATAAGTAAATCTTGGAAAGTCCATTTCTGTTGATTTCTAGGGTTTACAAAAGTTGCATTGGCAACTTTGCCCAAATGAACTCAATCTTGGTGGAACCTCTTATTTTCTCATGCCATTTGACCCTGTCAAGCCTCATGACAAGAGAAGTCCATTTGCTTGCCCAAACCTACATCAAACACCTTCTGGCAGAAACTTAAAATGCATGTTTTGTACATTTCCACAAATCTCCATGATGTCAACTTTTTCCCACAGCCTCATCTGGTCCTCCTCTAACCCCCTGCATCTTTCCCTGCCCGAGGAGCCATGATTAAGGGGGGGTAGAACCCCATTTTTCTTCTCTGGACAGCCACTTTTCCCTCCCTTTCTCATCTCTCTCCCACTCCTGGCAAGTTACAGAGCATCCAAAGCCTCCCTCCCTCTTGTTTACTCTTCCTACAGACGCCAGACACAAGTGGACGCGCGGGTGCGCGCAAAAAGCCACGGATGCCGGCCATTTGCATGCTCTAGAGCGCCTGGCAGGGCTACGACCATTGACGCCGCGTCCCCCGACCGCCTCGGGCCTCCCCCTCGCGCCAGTCGAGGTGCCTCGACGTCCGCAACACGCCACCGTGCAGGCCCCCTCATCTCTCCCTCTCTCTCACCTCCTGCGGCGCGTGCCCAGAGCCGCCCGGCTCGGCCAATGCATGGCCTCGCACGCGTGAGCACCAGAGCCTTGCCCTGCTCCTCCTCTCTCTTCCTGGTGCCCCACTCAACTCCCATGGACGCCGTAGACAGCCCCTCGCCCTCTCTCCTGGCCTCCCGAGCCGTTGTCGCGGCCACCCGTGCGCCGCGCCCACGGTGAGCCGCTGGTCAGCTACTTAAGGCCACCCCCGAGCCCCCTCTCTACTCCTTTGTCCCTCTCACCCTCCCGTGCATCCCCTGGACCAACCCACTCCCCTCCTCGCGCCTTCCAACCACGTCCATGGCCGGAGCCGAGCCGTCGGCCGCCGCTTAAATTCATGGGCCTCAACCCCTCTCTCGTCCCCATGAACACACCCGCACCCTCTCATCACCACCGCCAACTCCCCCTGTGCTCCATCCCCTCCTCCTCGTGCCTTCCTCGCCTTGCCGAACCCGCCGTCAGCCCCGGTCTGCCGCACCCGAAGCCCTCCTCTTTCCGGGCTCCCGCGTGGGCGTGCAGCACATGGACGGGTGCGCCACGGCGCGCTGAGCCCTCCGGTGTGCCGGGCGCGGCCGGATGTGGCCCGTGCCGCCCGGGAGAGCGCCAGCGCCACTCGGCGTCGCCTCCCCTGCCTCTGCTCTGTTCGAGCGGGAGGTAGGAGACGGCCTGAGCACCGGGCCCCGCTCATCAGCGACCCGGTGGGCGGGCCCTGCCCGTTTAGGTGGAGACGGGCCGGGAGTAAACCCGTTTCCCCCTCGTGAAGGCGTACTTGCGGAAAGCCGCTTTTGACGTCGCCCGAGTGCTGCACGGCTGAGCCACTGGGCCGGCCCAGTGGCTATCCTGCGCCCTGTGCACGCTTTGGGTAAACCCTAAACCTTTTTTTTCCTTTTTCTTTTTTCAGTCAAATTCAAAAATCCATAAATAATCCAACAGAGCTCCAAATTTGATGATTCAAATTTCTAGTGGTTTCTAAATTCATGCCCTACCTCATGGTGCTATTTGCACATTTTACAGAAATATTTCTTTCACAAATAATTATCAAATACCATTTTTCCATTTCTGTCATAAACTTTAGAAAATCACAAAGAGCTCAAAATTGATCCAAATGCCATGATTTAAATTCCTAGATGCTTCTAAGTTCATAACTTAGTTTATGAACATTTTTCTTAATACTCTCTGTACAACACAATATAATGAGCCATTTCTTCATATTTTTCAACTTTGCAAATTCATAGGAAAATCATTTGAACTCCAAATCCAGTGAAACCAACTCCTAGATGCATCTAAAATCATGGTTTGTTAAATGGGTGCCTTTTATAATTTTTCAAAAATATATTTCTGTACACTTCTTGCAAATCCATAAACCCCTTGATTCCATCATATTGAAATGTTCAGAAATATTCACTAATCCAATTCCAATGAAACCACCATGGTTATTTTTCATATGACCAGGGAAGTCCTAGAAAAGTCAAATCCATATTTTTAGAGCACTTTATTTTCTGCCTTGTTGTGTTGCTTATTATGATTGTTTCGACGTTAGTTGACGAAGTAGACGGAGTACTTGGAGAAGGACCAGAAGATCTCAAGACTCTGATGAACCAGGCAAGCAGCCCTTTGACCATGTCTATGAAACCCTTTTTATGCATGTCGTATAGCACTTTATTAGTGTTGCATCGGAATCATGATGAGATGGTAACCACTTTGATGGGTTGCCTCTATTACTTCCTCGTTGATACTTGCATTGTGCATGACCCTACCTCCTTATGAGGGTTATGCCGGTGGGAGTAGATAGGATGCTAAAGTAGTGCTACGCAAAAAGGGACGGGAATATGCATGGTGATGGAGACGAAGTATTTTCAAAAGACTTTTCAAAAAAACCCATCGGGTGCCACTTATGCCTGGGGGAGATGATGAGTTGGGTAGCCACTTGATGACGAAGTGGTGTACCGGGGCAAGTGTGTGTGTGTGTTGTTTTCAAAACGGATTGGTTTAAGTTGCGACCGTTATTCCAACCTTACATGCACAACCACTCTACCCTTGTATGGGAAAGGGCATTATTGATTACCTAGGCCGATACTAGCTTGGAGCCCGCATTACTAGTGACGGGGGAGAGTTGGTGCTCTCTCTCGGGACGGGGTCGTGCCAGGTAGGGCGGCCATGACTGTTTTCACAGGGCACCGGATACACCATTGTGTCCCCTCTCAGATGTTACGATCTCGAGTGAGTCTCGTATGATGTACATCGTGAGGATACGGAACAACGAGTGGACTCCTTGTTAGTGTCGTCTAGGGAAAGATAGTGATCGAGTGATTACCCCTGGTACTTGAGGTACCGCGGGTCATGGATGACACGGAAGTTCCCCGGATCTTGTGGGTAAAGTGTGCAACCTCTGCAGAGTGTAAAACTATTCGAATAGCCGTGTCCACGGTCAAGGACAGTTTGGTAACCACTCTTGGGCTACGTCCACATGTTTACAAACCAGTGTGTGTTTGGATAAGTGGGGAGAACTACTTGGGTCAAGTCAAAGGACTTGACATGATTGAGTTGGGTTGGAGCCCACTCCCTTTATGTTGATATCTGTAACCGTCCTCTTGGTTACTTGAATTCTCCTGATGCATGTCTTACGAGTTGTTGAACATGTCATTGCACTCAAAACTAGCTTTCCACAAAAATTTACCTATATCATGCATTGTTGTATCTTGAACCAAAACATGGGTTGCTTGCGAGTACATTCAAAGTACTCATTGGCTTGCCACTGGGTATTGTATTGGCCAGGCATGAAAGAACAGGATATAATGAAGAGTACCTTGGTGACGAACATGCGAGCTAGGACACTTCCCAGTCAGAATGCCTGTAGGGTTAAGACAGATGGCATGGGTCCAAGTTATCGACGAAGATTTCCGCTGTGAAGTTATACTCAAGACTTGACCATAATGGTCATAATTTATGTAAGACGGTATGTATGGATGTAAGACTCATGTTATTCAGCTTCTGTGTGTTCAGTGAGCATTGATCTCTGGGATCACTGTACACGTGCATTCGGTGATCACGACTTATGAGTCGGGGTCCCCACAAGTTTTGAGACACTCGCCATTATAGTGTTTTTTCACAAAAAAAGGGGAGCGCAAAAAAGGAGCGCCAAAAAAAACAAAGCGAAAAAAAGTTCCAGAGTGTGCTTTTCACTTGTTTATGTGCAGCGCCGTGATTTTGTTGGTGTTCTAGGCTCGCGTATCTAGCACGGTCTAGCCTAGGACCAGCACAGTACAGTTGTTATGCGTTTATTCAACTTTGCATCTCTGAATTGATTATTGCTGACCGTTTTTGCTACCATATTATAAGTCTTCCCAGCTCCACATACATCTATATCGTGCGTTTGATTTTCCCTGGTAATCGCTCTATCCAAGCTTTGAGAGTTTTGACTACGACGGGTGCCAATCACCGCCTGCTGCTGGGCAAGAACTGGTAAGAATTTGAGATTTGCTTGACGGATTTGTGACACCCACCACCACCTCTTGTTAGTATTCTGTAGGATCATATTCTTGTGTGTTTCTATTGCTGCTAACCATGGCAGGATCACAAGCCGACGAGACTGACTGGGAGAACATGATGAATAAGGAGTTGCATGATAAATTTCTGCAAATGATGAGTGGACAGGTGCAAGATGTGCTCAACAGATTTGAAGAAGCCATGGAGAAGATAGATGGCATGGACAAGACGTTCGAAACAAAGCTCGATAACAAGTTTAATGAATTGCTCGCGCATCTTCCACCACCACCACCGGCTGCCCCTAATGCACCTCTTCAACAAAAACAACAACAACAACAACAAAAACAACAACAACAACAACAACGTCGCTTTCCAAATCAAGTGGGACGAGCACAACGCGTACCCATTAACCTTGGCAAAATTCTGGTGCCGCTGTTGATGCTTCTGTCGCTCCTGCTGCTACTTCAGAGGTGGAGCACCATTACGAGGATGAGGTTGATCAAAATCAGAACTACGTGCCACCCCCACCAGGTCGTCCTCAGGTATATCATCGCAACGGTAGGGATGCACCACAATATGAGGTACGATATCATGACCATCTTCCTAAACTGAAATTGAATATTCCACCTTTTGAGGGTAGATATGTTCCTGACATATATATTACTTGGGAGTTAGAAACCGAACAACGTTTTACATGTTTACAATATCCTGAGGAGAGACGTGTTCCTGCTGTGTTTGTGCTTTCACTAGCTTCGCATGTGTTTGGTGGTCTGAACATTGTAGATTATATCGGCTGCTTTGAAAGCTGCTATGCCTACTCATTGGGTTCCACTGTATTATCAACGTGAATTACTTCAAAAATTGCAGTGTTTAAGACAAGGAAAAAATTATGTAGAAGAATATTGTTAGGAATTACAAACTGGCATGATTAGATGTGGTATTGTTGAGGAGAATGAAGCTATGCTTGCACGTTTTATGGGTGGGTTAACTAGAGAGATTCAGACCGTTCTAGAGTATAAGGAGTATACTAATATCACTCGTTTATTCCATCTTGCTTGTAAAGCTGAACGTGAAGTGCAGGATCGACAGGCATTGGCGCGAACTAACTTCTCTGCAGGTCGATCTTCATTATGGACACCACGTGCATCCTCTACTTCCACTACACCAGCACCTCCATCAGGTGCCACCTCCAGTCGTGATACAAGAAAGCAGGCACAACCACCAGTATCTGCCAAGAGCACACCTGCCGAGCCTGCGCAGAGCTCTTCTTCTTCCATGGCATCAACATGGCACACAAGTGCTATTATTTGTCGTCGTTGTAAGTGAAGAGGACATTTTGAAAGAGAATGCAAATCTCAGCGTGTGATGATTGCTACTGAGGATGGTGGGTATGAGTCTGCTAGTGACTATGATAAGGAGACTTTGGCTCTTATTACACATGAAGAACACGATGGATATGATTCTGATCATGAGACGCAATACATGGCTGCTGAAGATGCTGACAGGTATGAATGTTTAGTTGCTCAACGTGTTTTGAGTGTGCAAATTACACAAGCCAAGCAAAATCAGAGGCATAATTTGTTCCATACAAAGGGAGTTGTGAAGGAACATTCTGTTCGCGTCATCATAGATGGAGGTAGCTGCAACAACTTGGCTAGCATGGAGATGGTGGAGAAGCTATCTCTCACCACAAGACCACATCCACATCCTTACTACATCCAATGGTTCAACAATAGCGGCAAGATTAAGGTAACACGTACTGTTCGTGTGCATTTTAGTATCTCTACATATGCTGATTATGTTGATTGTGATGTGGTACCCATGCAAGCATGTTCCTTATTACTTGGTAGACCATGGCGATTTGAAAAAAATTCTGTACACCATGGTAGAAATAATCAGTATACTCTTGTTCATAAGGATAGCCATATTACTTTGCTTCCTATGACTCCTGAATCCATTTTGAAAGATGATATTAATAGAGCTAATAAAGCAAAACAGGAGAAAAATAAGAGTGAAAATCAGATTGTGGCAAAAGAATTTGAGCAACAAATGAAACCTAATAATAAACCATCTAGTGTTGCTTCTGAAATTAAATTGAAAAGTGCATGTTTACTTGCCACAAAATCTGATATTGATGAGCTAGATTTCAGCAAATCTGTTTGCTATGCTTTTGTGTGCAAAGAGGCATTATTTTCATTCGAGGACATGCCTTCCTCTTTGCCCCCTGCAGTAACAAACATTTTGCAGGAGTTCGCTGACGTCTTCCAACAAGACGTGCCACCGGGGTTACCACCTATTCGAGGGATTGAGCATCAAATTGACTTAATTCCCGGTGCATCGCTACCCAACCGTGCACCATACCGGACCAATCCAGAAGAGACGAAGGAGATTGTGCGTCAAGTACAGGAGTTGCTCGACAAAGGTTACATACGCGAATCTCTTAGTCCTTGTGTTGTTCCTATTATACTAGTGCCTAAAACAGATGGTACGTCGCGTATGTGTGTTGATTGTAGAGGCATTAATAATGTTACTATTCGTTATCGTCATCCTATTCCTAGGCTAGATGATATGCTCGATGAATTGAGTGGCTCTACAATTTTCTCCAAAGTTGATTTGCGTAGTGGATACCATCAAATTCATATGAAATTGGGAGATGAATGGAAAATGGCATTTAAAACTAAGTTTGGTTTATATGAGTGGTTAGTCATGCCTTTTGGGTTAACTAATGCACCTAGTACTTCCATTAGACTAATGAACGAAGTTTTACGTGCTTTCATTGGATGATTTGTGGTAGTCTATTTTGATGATATACTGATTTATATCAAATCTTTGAAGGAACATTTGGAACATTTACGTGATGTTTTTATTGCTCTATGTGATGCACGTTTGTTTGGTAACCTTGGGAAGTGCACCTTCTGCACCGACCGAGTATCTTTTCTTGGATATGTTGTTACTCCACAGGGAATTGAAGTTGATAAAGCCAAGATTGAAGCTATTGAAAGTTGGCCGCAGCCCAAAACGGTCACACAAGTGAGGAGTTTCCTAGGCCTCGCTGGTTTCTATAGGCGTTTTGTGCGAGATTTCAGCACCATTGCTGCACCTCTCAACGAGCTTACAAAGAAGGATGTGCCTTTTGTTTGGGGTACCGCACAGGAAGAAGCCTTCACGGTATTGAAAGATAAGTTGACACATGCTCCTTTACTCCAACTTCCTGATTTTAATAAGACTTTTGAACTTCAATGTGATGCTAGTGGAATTGGATTAGGAGGTGTGTTATTACAAGATGGCAAACATGTTGCATACTTTTCTGAAAAATTGAGTGGTCCTAGTCTGAACTATTCTACTTATGATAAAGAATTATATGCTCTTGTTTGGACCTTAGAAACATGGCAACATTATTTATGGCCCAAGGAATTTGTTATACATTCTGATCATGAATCTTTGAAACACATTAAAAGTCAAGCAAAACTGAACCGTAGACATGCTAAATGGGTTGAATTCATTGAGACTTTACCTTATGTCATTAAACACAAGAAGGGTAAAGAAAATGTTATTGTTGATGCTTTGTCTCGTCGTTATACTATGCTTTCACAACTTGACTTTAAAATATTTGGTTTGGAGACCACCAAAGATCAATATATGCATGATGCTGAATTTAAAGATGTATTGCAGAATTGTAAGGAAGGGAGAACTTGGAACAAGTTCATTCTTAATGATGGATTTGTGTTCCGTGCTAACAAGCTATGCATTCCAGCTAGCTCCGTTCGTCTTTTGTTGTTGCGGGAGGCGCATGGAGGAGGACTAATGGGACACTTTGGCGTGAATAAGACGGAGGACGTACTTGCTACACATTTCTTTTGGCCAAAGATGAGACGGGATGTTGAGCGTTTTCTTGCTCGCTGCACTACATGTCAAAAAGCTAAGTCATGACTCAATCCTCATGGTTTATATATGCCTTTGCCTGTACCTAGGGTTCCTTGGGAGGATATATCTATGGACTTTGTTTTGGGTTTACCTCGAACAAAGAAGGGGAGGGATAGCATATTTTTTGTCGTGGATAGGTTCTCGAAAATGGCACACTTTATACCATGTCATAAAAGCGATGATGCTGTTAATGTTGCTGATTTGTTCTTTCGTGAAATTATTCGCTTGCATGGTGTGCCAAATACTATTGTTTTAGATCGTGATACTAAATTTCATAGCCACCTTTGGAGATGTTTATGGGCTAAGTTGGGGACTAAACTGCTTTTTAGTACTACCAAACTGATGGACAAACCAAAGTAGTCAATAGAACATTGTCTACTATGGTTAGGGCTGTTTTGAAGAATAATAAGAAAATGTGGGAAGAATTCTTGCCTCATATTGAATTTTCTTATAATCGTTCATTGCATTCTACTACTAAGATGTGCCATTTTAAAATTGTGTATGGTTTCCTACCTCGTGCACCTATTGATTTGTTGCCTCTTCCATCTTCTGAGAAGGTTAATTTTGATGCTAAAGAACGTGCTGAACTGATTTTAAAAATGCGTGAGTTAACTAAGGAAAACATTGAGTGTATGAATGCTAAATATAAACATGCTGGAGATAAGGGTAGAAAACATGTTGTGTCTGCACCTGGAGATCTTGTTTGGTTACATTTGCGTAAGGATAGATTTCCTAATTTGCGAAAATCAAAGCTAATGCCACGTGTTGATGGTCCTTTTCAGGTGTTAGAGAAAATAAATGATAATGCATATAAACTTGAGCTGCCTGCAGATTTTGGGGTTAGTCCCACTTTTAACATTGCAGATTTGAAGCCTTATTTGGGTGAGGAAGATGATCTTCCGTCGAGGACGACTTCATTTCAAGAAGGGGATGATGATGAAGACATCAATACCATTGTTACACCCACAGCCCCTGTTGCTATACATACTGGACCAATTACTAGAGCTCGCGCACGCCAATTAAATTACCAGGTACTTTTGTTTCTTGATAATGATTATAATGTTCATGAGAATATGATGTTGCCTAAATTGGATACATTTGTTTTGCTTACAAATGAAGGGCCTGGCACGGATAAGAGGGATGAACACTGGAGCAAGACCAAGCATGGAGATGATGACATGCGCAAGGGGATCAAGAACGGAGTTACAAGTGATGATTTCAGGACTTTGAAGCCACCATAAGGAGTGCATGAAGCCTTGGACGAAATATACAAGATGCCACTTCATAAATTTCATCCAGAGGCTATTCTAGGTGCGGCGTCACCTTATTATTGGGCCAGGCCCATGTATTTTCGCAATACTTAAGTATAGGCTGTTTTTAGAGTCCGTATGTGTGGGGAAACAAGAGTTAGGGTTGATTCTAGACCCCTCCTCCAAGGGCCACGAAATTCCCCCCTCTTCCTCCATATATACAGCCCTTAGGGCGTCGTTTAGACTTTGGGTTTTGTTTAGATTAAAAGTTCGCCATAGCTACAACTTCGCGTACTTTGTTTGTGTCCAACGACCAGACCAAGACGTCACAGAACCCCACCTTTGATCAATAAAGCTTTCCTCTTATATTCGCAATATCCAGATTGCAATCTTAGTTTCTTGCTTGTTCTTCGTTTGCCTGCAGGAAATAGACCTTTGTGGTCAGGTTGATCATGCTCCGGCGTGGTCAATAACCTCTCAGAATTGGTTTAGCGATTGCTAAGGCGCGACGTCCTCGCACGTTCGTTGTCGGATCGTCAAAGTCAACTTGCTCCAAAATGATAGCCACCATCTCATTGAAAGACGGGACACCTTTGACTCTATCACCATCACATTAGTGGTTGCTTGAGGAGTGATTTGAGTCTCCTAAGGTGTCTAGGCTACTTAGGGACGGTTGCTTCTTCATCAACCACCACCACCACCATAACTTACGCATAGTTTTGCCCGCCTCACACTCCCGCCACCCCGACCTAACCCAATTTTGTTTGTGTTGTGAGTTGTGTCTCCTAAGGTGTTTTGGCTACTTAGCTACCATGCTTCCAACTCCGACATCATGTATAGTACACCACCTTACCCTCCATTTCCGCATTGCGTACTCCACAACCCATCATTGCATTTCCGCAATCCCTTTGAGCTTCCGCAACCACCACCGCATTCCCGCTACCACCATTTGACATTTGACATTGGACATTTGAGATTTTGAGTTCGCGGTTTTTCCGTTTCCTAAGGTGTTTCGGCTACTTAGGGACGAGTCTCCATCATCTTGGTATCTCCATCAAGATCACCGCCACTCATCATCACCAAGGACGGTAACCTCCATATCATCTTGGTATCGTGGTATCCCTCCATTGTATATTCCCTTGCCATTGCATTGATAACCCCTAGCCCATTTTGCGTCACTTGCCTATCGAGACTAGCCATTTGAGTATTGCCGGCAACGTTACTTGTGCACATTAGTGATCCGCCCATACATTGCATACATACCATACCATATCATATTGGTATCATATCATCCTTTGTGCCACAAGTTTGTTCCCGTATATACCCAATTGCTATCTTGGTTTGTGCATTTCACATTGTGGCCATATACAAAAAAAGAGAATAAGCTTTTACGCAAAATAGAAAGAGCAAAGAAGCTTGTAAGATTGTCATAGCATCATACCCAATTGCATATGATTGTCATATCCAATCATCTTGGATCATAGCACCGGAACATCATACATATATATCATACTTGGGATAGAAGTTGTTACATTTTGCATCCTATAGGTTGTGCACAAGTGTCGTATCCGCCTATTGAGCAATCATGCTAGCGTCTCTCTTGAGTTGTGCAACACGAGCGTTTTCCATGGATTCCACATTTTGTGCTCATTCTTGGTTGCACGACCCCATTTATCTATCCATGTGTGTGTTTCCGTGTGCCACATATTGCTATTGGTCTACTTTTTACACTTGTGAATTTGTGAATATCTTTCAACATTATTGACCCTTGCTAACATCTTGCATAACAATTTTGTTCCACTATCCTCACCAAGCTCCTCCATAAGCTTTAGTTTGTAGGTGTGAGTGAACAAGTCCGGTACCAATTCCACTATTTTTCATCTCACATTGAGTGAAACGAGATAGATCCTCAACTTTGGGAAAAGGTAACTTGGTATTGTTTATCTCATTTCCTACTCACCTCTACTCGAGTCTTGTGATGGATAGGCAAGGCATTTCATCTTCGGTCTATGACAACAACGGCGAGTTCGATGCCATGAATAACTCTACCGATGCCAAGATGCAAGCTCAAATGGATGAGATCAAAGCCCTCATCAATTCCTACAAGCGATCTTCCTCATCTTCGAGAAGACGCTCAAGTACACATGCTTCCAAGATACCATCTCCGGCAAGGTCACATCGGCATCGACACCATCACCAACAAGGACGTGAAGGTCAAGAGCTCAACACCAACAACCGCTCAACGACTTCACCATCTCCCTTGGCATCTTCGCCAAGCGACTTCAAGGCATCTTCGCCTACGGACATACGACATCTTCGCCCACAAGCACCTCAAGAGAAGCTCCCCAAGCTCAAGTCCACAACTTCCACGAGCTACTACGACCTCGACACCGACCACGCGATTCCTTTCTATGGGACTCAAGAACCCAACGAGTATCTCGAGTGGGAGCGTTTGATGGACGACTACCTCAACCTACATCAAGTTCCTCCCGAAGATCAAGTGAAGTGCGCCACAAGGAACTTCCACGACTATGTGTCCACATGGTGGCTTCACGCACCTTCGGAGTCCTATGACATGAGTTGGCCCAAGACGAAGAGAGCTTTGCGGCGAGAGTTCGTGCCTCCAACCTACACGGAACAACTTCAACACCAATTGGAGAAAACCATCCAAGGATGCAAGTCCATCGACGAGTACTTCAAGGAGATGAAGATTGCCTTACGACGTGCCGGCGTGGACGTCCCCATTTCAATGAAGTTCCACTTCATGATGGGATTGCACAACGACATCTCCAAGACGATCTTCGTCGAGAACTACAAGTCCCTCGACGACGACAACATTTGTTCTCTCAAGGCAGAACAAGAACTCATGAAGGCCAAGACTTCCTCACCCCAAGCTCACTTCGCGATGACCAAGCTCCATGAGAACGAGCATGAGGCTAGTACCACCACGATGTCCAAGCCCAACGAGCTCCAAGACGATGCTCCCAAGTTCGACTTCACCGCCATCCCTCTTTGTGGGATTGATGATGACGAGTCCTCCATGACTCTTTTTCAAGATGGTGCGGTAGTGACGACTATGACTATGCAGCCAATCAAGGAACATGCTTTGGAGGCGAGCGACATGGTGACGAGAAAGGATGATGCTTCCATCTTAGGAGGTGAGAGTGATGATGTGCCATCTTCGGCCTTCATCCATGGCGACAACAATGAGATGGTTGAGCATGGAATTTTCCCTTCGACCACGGCGACGTATGATGACTTGAGTGACTTGTGCCACCATATTGAGAGTGAGAGTGACTTCACCACTAGCCCCATATATGATGTGTTACCCCAATTCCCATGTGAGGAGAGCCACAAACCCCACCACTTGAGTGAGATGAGTGACTCCACCATACATGAGATTGAGTGCACCTATTTTGAGGGATTGAGTGAACCACCACATAGAGAGAGTGAGATTGTTGATAGGTCATGTGAGGCCACTTTCAACACTAATGACTTGACATGTACCTCTATTGTGTCTTCTCATTTGGTGCTAGGTCCCATATATGATGACGCGCCGATTCACGATGACTATGTCCTCCCGTTGGACAAGACGATGGCCATGGTGGAATATGATGCACCCCGCACATGGTTCCATCAAGATGAAGATGACCACCATTTGGTCTTTACCACCTCACCTACACCATTTGAGTGGAATGAAAATGGTAACATAGTGGACATTCTAGATATTGATTGCTTGCATGATGTTGATCAACCTATTACCATGCTTCATGCTAGTTCGACTTCCCCATGTGATGATTTGCCCATTTATGATGAGTATGATGATTGCCATGTGGAGTCTATTAGTTGTGATGCCATGTTACATAGGATTTCTTGTGACAATTCTCTAGGTCACATCATGTTTGACAACCCGCTTGCCTTGTCATATGCTATGCATGAGATCAACCATATGTCTTATTTGCAATCTCTTCATAGTGACTATGCATGTGCCATTAAAATTAACCCAATTTGCACTTATGGCATAGATGACAAGCCTATGGTTATTGGCATTTGTTTCTCTTGTGATGATATTGACATGCTACCTTTTCATCATTTATCTCATATGCCATGCCATAAGCACCTAGCTTCGGATATGCATTGTTTTGGATGTTCTCCATTTTCTCGATATGATGTTTCCGATATTGCTCATAACAAGACCCCCATAGTCTGAGAACTGATTATATTTTTGCCATGTTCACATGCTTGCAATTGTATTTTCTGATCCCTTTTGGCTCAAGGTCACTAAGGGACTTTTGTTGAGCTCTTTGAGCAGCTCCATGCCATACTTTACTTTGCCATGTTAGGGTCCTGTAGCATATAGTTTTGTTGCTCCGAAGTGTGCTATCTGATCTGAAATTCCAAACAAGTGTTAATTTCACTAAGTCTGAAATCTGTTTACCATATGCATTTTTGCAATGCTTGTTTGAACCTGTTAATGGATGAATTGGCCGTAGCTCAGTGCTAGACTTTTGTTAAGCATCATGAATGCATCCCTGCCATGTATTTTTTTGCCATGTTTGGATGCTGTAGCATGTTCATCTCATTGCATTTAGATGGCTACTTGTTGTAAATCGCAGAACATGGTCATATTTGAATTGCTTGCCATTTCCAAACCGTAACTCCGATTCTGGCGTTCTTTATATCGTTTTCAAGCGATTTCATCTCATCTCTCCAGTGGCACACTTGGATTCCCAAGTTGAGGCCAGATTCTTGCATTCCCTGTCAAATCTTGCATATGCATCCCACATCGCATCCCGCATAGCATACCATCCTTGCATCATATTGTTTGAGCTTTGCACGTGGTTGATTGTGTTCGGTTGCTTGTTTGTCTTGTTTGGGTAGAGCCGGGAGACGAGTTCGCTAACGAGGATCCCGTTGAGTTTGCTTTCGAGGATCCAATCAACTCTGACAACTTTGCAGGCAAGATGATCATACCCTCGAAATCACTACTATCTTTGCTTTGCTGGATGCTCGCTCTTTTGCTATGCCAATGCTATGATGCCTACCACTTGCTTTCAAGCCTCCCAAATTGCCATTTCAAACCTCTAACCCACCATGTCCTAGCAAACCGTTGATTGGCTATGTTACCGCTTTGCTCAGCCCCTCTTATAGCGTTGCTAGTTGCAGGTGAAGATTGGAGACCGTTCCTTGTTGGAACATTTATTTACTTGTTGGGATATCATTATATTATCTTGTTATCTTAATGCATCTATACACTTGGTAAAGGGTGGAAGGCTCGGCCTCTCGCCTAGTGTTTTGTTCCACTCTTGCCGACCTAGTTTTCATCATATCGGTGTTATGTTCCCGGATTTTGCGTTCCTTACGCGGTTGGGTTATAATGGGAACCCCTTGATAGTTCGCCTTGATTAAAGCTTTTCCAGCAATGCCCAACCTTGGTATTACCATTTGCCACCTAGCCTCTTTTTCCCTTGGGTTTCTGGAGCCCGAGGGTCATCTTATTTAAGCCCCCCCCCCCCCCCCTCCTCTGAGTGTTGGTTCGACTGAGCTGCCTGCGGGGCCACCTCAGGGAAATTTGAGGGTTGGTTTTACTCATAGCTAGTATCATCTGAGTGTGCCCTGAGAACGAGATATGTGCAGCTCCTATCGGAATTTGTCGGCACATTCGGGCGGTGTTGCTGGATTTGTTTTAACCTGTCGAAGTGTCTTGAAGAACCGAGATACCGAGTCTGATCGGAACGTCTCAGGAGGAGGTCTATTCCTTCGTTGACCGTGAGAGCTTGTCATGGGCTAAGTTGGGACTCCCCTGCAGGCATTTGAACTTTCGAAAGCCGTGCCCGTGGTTATGGGCAGATGGGAATTTGTTAATGTCCGGTTGTAGATAACTTGAACCTTAACTTAATTAAAATGAATCAACAATGTGAGTTACCGTGATGGCCTCTTCTCGGCGGAGTCCGAGAAGTGGACACGGTGTTAGAGTAATGCTTGCGTAGGTTGTCCTCTTTAGTTATGCGTTCGCGCTTTGCCTCCTCTTCTCACTCTCTTTTGCGAACAGGATAGCCACCACATATGCTAGTCGCTTGCTGCAGCTCCACATATAATTAGCTTGCCATACCTATTAAGCTTAAATAGTCTTGATCGCGAGGGTGCGAGACTGCTGAGTCCCTGTGGCTCACAGATTACTATTACACCAGATGCAGGGCCTGATGATTCCGCTCCAGGTGACGCGCTTGAGCTCAAGTGGGAGTGAGTTCGACGAGGACTCTCAACGATATATGTTTCCTTTCCTGATGATCAGTAGTGGTGCCCAGTTGGGGGTGATCGGGACCGTGTCGCATGTTGGGTTATCTTTATTTTGGCGCCGTAGTTGGGCCATGAGTGTTTGGATGATGTAATGTTATTTATGTACTTGATTGACGTGGCGAGTGTAAGCCAACTATGTTATCTCCCCTTTATGATTTATATTACATGGGATGTTGTGAAGATTGCCTGACTTGCGACATATGCCTTCAATGCGATTATGCCTCTAAGTTGTGCCTCGACACGTGGGAGATATAGTCGCATCGAGGGTGTTTGTTACAAGTTGGTATCAGAGCCAGGTTCTTTACCTCCAAGTTTTGGGATTCTTTTCAGAAGGCCATGGGCACCAACATCCGCTTCAGCACAGCTTTCCATCCTCAAACTAGCGGTCAAGTCGAGCGTGTTAACCTGATTGTTGAAGATATGCTTAGGGCTTGTGTTATCTCCTTCGGCATGAAGTGGGAGGGTTGTCTTCCTTATGCTGAATTCTCCTACAACAACAGTTTTCAAGCAAGTTCGGGCAAGGCCCCATTTGAAATTCTGTATGGCAGGAAGTGCCGTAGCCCTCTCAACTGGTCTGAAACCGGTGAACGTCAGCTTCTTGGAAATGACTTAATCACAGAGGCAGAGAAAATGTGCAAAGTCATTCGAGATAACCTCAAAGCAGCCCAATCCCGTCAGAAGAGCTACTATGATAGTAAGCACCATGATTTGGCTTTCGAGATCGGAGATCATGTATACCTCTGCGTCTCTCCTATGAAAGGTACTCGTCGCTTCGGTATCAAAGGGAAGCTTGCCCCCAGATACGTGGGACCTTTCAAGATTGTCAGCAAGAGAGGCGATCTCGCCTACCAACTCGAGCTTCATCCAAACTTTGCAAATGTTCATGATGTGTTCCATGTCTCTCAGCTCCGAAAGTGCTTCAAGACTCCTGACCGCACCGTCAACTTCGAGGACATTGAGCTCAAAGAAGATCTCTCTTATCGTGAGCACCCAGTTGCTATTCTTGAAGAGACTGAACGCAAGACTCGCAACAAGTCAATCAAATTCCTCAAAGTCAAGTGGTCACACCATTCTGACTGTGAAGCTACCTGGGAACGCGAGGATCACCTCCGTTCTGAGTACCCGGCGTTCTTTCAGTCCTAGATCTCGGGACGAGATCCTTTCGTAGTGGTGGAGTGTTGTAACACCCCGGATGTAACTTACCCTATATGTACTCCAACTCTTGCCATTTCCGGCCTTAAGTTATTTTATTTTCTCGGGTTTGGGTTTTTGTCTCCGTGTGTTGTTGTCGTTGTCATGCATCTCATATCATGTCATCATGTGCATTGCATTTGCATACGTGTTCATCTCATGCATTCGAGCATTTTCCCCGTTGTCCGTTTTGCATTCCGGCGCTCCGTTCTCCTCCGGTGGTCATTTCTACCTTTCTTTCATGTGTGGGGATTAAACATTTCCGGATTGGACCGATACTTGCCAAGCAGCATTGGTTTACTACCGGTAGACCGCCTGTCAAGTTTCGTACCATTTGGACTTCGTTTGATACTCCAACGGTTAACCGAGGGACTGAAAAGGCCTCGTGTGTGTTGCAGCCCAACACCCCTCCAATTTGGCCCAAAACCCACCAAAACCTTCTCCATCACCTAGATCGTTCGATCACGATCGCGTGGCCGAAAACCGCACCTCATTTGGACTCTCCTAGCTCCCTCTACCTCTATATAAAGACCCCTCCCGAAATTCGCGGATCTCCTCTCTCCCTAACCCTAAAAAAATCCCCTCGCGCCGCCGCCGGACATGTCCGTCCTGGGCGGACGAAGTCGCGCCGCCACCCCGCACCAGTGGCGTAGTGCCACGTGGCGCCTCAACGCCCCCGCGCCGCCGGCCCGGGCAGGCCCTTCGCCAGCCCCCGAGGCCCGCGCGCTAGCGCCGCCCACCCGGCTCGCCCCGCCGCCTTGCTCCTCCTCGCCGGTGCCCAGAGCCCGCGCCGGCCACCGCCTCCTCGCCATGGTCGCCGCTCCGCCGCCGTGCTCCGCCTCGCTGACCTTGGCCGCCGCGCCGAGTCGCCACGGCCATCGCCGGCCCGCGTCGCCCCGCGGCTTCCTCCACGCCGCCGCCTCCTCTCCGTCCTTCCTCCGGCCGGCCATCGCAGCCACGACCTCCAGCGAGCTTCATCTCTGGCGGTGAAGAGTGATTCCGGTGGACATCGAAATCCGTGCCAGATCTGAGATCTAAATCTCGAGGGTTGACTTTTTTGCCCGAAACCCTAGCTCATATGCTCCTGTTCATTGCATCGTAACTCCGCATCCGTAGCTCCGTTTTTGGCATACAGCATATCAAAATGTTCGCCTCAGAGAGCACATCATTTCATCTCATTGCATCATTTTCATTTGAGTTCATCTTGATGCCCGAAATGCTGTTAGAAGAGGGCTACTTGAGATAATTGTCAGATCTGCTGCTCCATTTAGCTATTTGTCATTTTTGCCATGATTATTGTGTGCATGATATGCCCATGAGCTCTACATATATTTTGTTAAGGGTTTTGCCATCTTTCTAGAGGTGCAACCCATGTATTTTTGTGATGTGTGTGGTGACTAGCACAAGCTTGCAAAGTGAGGCACTTGGTAATGCTGATTTCAGGGACTTAGCATTTCCACCAAGTCCTTGAGCTGTTTATCTCATATGGCCATGTGTTCATGTTGTTTCCTAGTGATCCGTGCCTCTTTTGAGGATAATCAGTAAGGATGTTTTGTTAATCTTGTAGTGCTCTATCCATCCATGTCTTTGTTTGCAATTATGGAGCACCCTAGCTTGAGTCAATCGAGCTCTACTTTTGCTACTTCGTGAATCTGGGCAGATTGTCTACTTGTTAGCGATTTTGCCGAGGATGTTGTACTTGATCCGTGCATGCTATGATATTGTTCTTGCCATGTCTAGCTTGCATTTTGTGTATTCTTGATGGATGTATACTTAGTTTATCATGACATGCTCTGTAGTGAGTGCATCGAGCTCGTAAACATGCCTACTTGATATCTGTTTTTAGCATGCTCCAGTTTTCACTAAGTCTGAGAACTGATTATGTTTTTGCCATGTTCACATGCTTGCAATTGTACTTTCTGATCCCTTTTGGCTCAAGGTCACTAAGGGACTTTTGTTGAGATCTTTGAGTAGCTCCATGCCATACTTTACTTTGCCATGTTCGGGTCCTGTAGCATATAGTTTTGTTGCTCCGGAGTGTGCTATCTGATCTGAAATTCCAGACAAGTGTGCTATCTGATCTGATCTGAAATCTGTTTACCATATGCATTTTTGCCATGCTTGTTTGAACCTGTTAATGGATGAATTGGCCGTAGATCAGTGCTAGACTTTTGTTAAGCATCATGAATTCATCCCTGCCATGTATTTTGTTGCCATGTTTGAATGCTGTAGCATGTTCATCTCATTGCATTTAGATGGCTACTTGCTGTAAATCGCAAAACGTGGTCATATTTGAATTGCTTGCCATTTCCAAACCGTAACTCCGATTCCGGCGTTCTTTATATCGTTTTCAAGCGATTTCATCTCATCTCTCAAGTGGCACACTTGGATTCCCAAGTTGAGGCTAGATTCTTGCATTCCCTGTCAAATCTTGCATATGCATCCCGCATCGCATCCCGCATAGCATAGCATCCTTGCATCATATTGTTTGAGCTTTGCACGTGGTTGATTGTGTTCCGTTTGCTTGTTTGTCTTGTTTGGGTAGAGCCGGGAGACGAGTTCGCTAGCGAGGAGCCCGTTGAGTTTGCTTTTGAGGATCCAGTCAACTCTGACAACTTTGCAGGCAAGATGATCATACCCTCGAAATCACTACTATCTTTGCTTTGCTAGATGCTCGCTCTTTTGCTATGCCAATGCTACGATGCCTACCACTTTCTTTCAAGCCTCCCAAATTTCCATGTCAAACCTCTAACCCACCATGTCCTAGCAAACCGTTGATTGGCTATGTTACCGCTTTGCTCAGCCCCTCTTATAGCGTTGCTAGTTGCAGGTGAAGATTGGAGACCGTTCCTTGTTGGAACATTTATTTACTTGTTGGGATATCATTATATTATCTTGTTATCTTAATGCATCTATACACTTGGTAAAGGGTGGAAGGCTCAGCCTCTCGCCTAGTGTTTTGTTCCACTCTTGCCGCCCTAGTTTCCGTCATATCGGTGTTATGTTCCTGGATTTTGCGTTCCTTACGCGGTTGGGTTATAATGGGAACCCCTTGATAGTTCGCCTTGATTAAAGCTTTTCCAGCAATGCCCAACCTTGGTATTACCATTTGCCACCTAGCCTCTTTTTCCCTTGGGTTTCCGGAGCCCAAGGGTCATCTTATTTAAACCCCCCCGGGCCAGTGCTCCTCTGAGTGTTGGTTCGACTGAGCTGCCTGCGGGGCCACCTCAGGGAAATTTGAGGGTTGGTTTTACTCATAGCTAGTATCATCTGAGTGTGCCCTGAGAACGAGATATGTGCAGCTCCTATCGGAATTTGTCGGCACATTCGGGCGGTGTTGCTGGATTTGTTTTAACCTGTCGAAGTGTCTTGAAGAACCGAGATACCGAGTCTGATCGGAACGTCTCAGGAGGAGGTCTATTCCTTCGTTGACCGTGAGAGCTTGTCATGGGCTAAGTTGGGACTCCCCTGCAGGCATTTGAACTTTCGAAAGCCGTGCCCGTGGTTATGGGCAGATGGGAATTTGTTAATGTCCGGTTGTAGATAACTTGAACCTTAACTTAATTAAAATGAATCAACAATGTGAGTTACCGTGATGGCCTCTTCTCGGCGGAGTCCGAGAAGTGGACACGGTGTTAGAGTAATGCTTGCGTAGGTTGTCCTCTTTAGTTATGCGTTCGCGCTTTGCCTCCTCTTCTCACTCTCTTTTGCGAACAGGATAGCCACCACATATGCTAGTCGCTTGCTGCAGCTCCACATATAATTAGCTTGCCATACCTATTAAGCTTAAATAGTCTTGATCGCGAGGGTGCGAGACTGCTGAGTCCCTGTGGCTCACAGATTACTATTACACCAGATGCAGGGCCTGATGATTCCGCTCCAGGTGACGCGCTTGAGCTCAAGTGGGAGTTCGACGAGGACTCTCAACGATACTATGTTTCCTTTCCTGATGATCAGTAGTGGTGCCTAGTTGGGGGTGATCGGGACCGTGTCGCATGTTGGGTTATCTTTTATTTTTGGCACCATAGTCGGGCCATGAGTGTTTGGGTGATGTAATGTTATTTATGTACTTGATTGACGTGGCGAGTGTAAGCCAACTATGTTATCTCCCCTTTTATTATCTATATTACATGGGATGTTGTGAAGATTGCCTAACTTGTGACATATGCCTTCAATGCGATTATGCCTCTAAGTCGTGCCTCGACATGTGGGAGATATAGTCGCATCGAGGGCGTTACATTGCACCATGAGACTTGGACCACTTGATTGCACACATGTTAGAGACCTTGCTTCGACTTGTCATTTTCACCGCTCCATGCATCATGATATATATGCCTTGTGTGTTGCATCCAATTCTTGGATTACTTGCTCCTCTCATTTGTTTGGTTGCAACAATGTCATCACTTCACATATGCCATGTCCTATCGGTTGCTACATGCTTGCCTTGATTGCCTCACACATGATGAACACTTTCTCTTTCTATTGTGTTGAGTGCCACACTATATTCACTACACCCAATGCACATTATGCTTGGATTGTCTTGCACTTGACCCATGTGTTTAGACACTTCATTTTATTTGGTGTCGTGAATGCTTCCTATGCCTACCATAGACCTTTCATTGTGAGCTTTATGCATGCTGGCTATGACCATGAGGTAGATGATTCTTCTCTTGTCACACATTTGCATCACTACCTCACACTTGCATACTTGTTCCATGATCTCCTTGCTTGTGCTAAATTTATGTGCTTATATGCCATGTCACAATCCTTTGTCAAACCATATGCTTTGCATGATGACGACACTTGTTTGGTGAATCACCTCTTGAATGCTTGGTTTTGCACTAACGCTAACCACATTTGTTTTTCCAAGTGTTTGTTCTCTTTTCTCCTTTTGAAGGAATCCCAAGATGGTGCGACATTGGAGAGTGCCCATTTTGAGCTTCAAGATGACGAGAACTTGGTGATCGACCACTCCTACACGGCGACGCCATCTCTTTCACATGGTGATTAGGATTTCGATCCGAGGTTGGATCTTTCCCAAGGGAGGGGAGATGATGCGAAGCATCCTACGAACATCACCATGTCAAGAGTCCATTCGGCAAGTGACACATGCGACATCTACTTCACATACACAAAGGTGAATCATCTCCTTTACACGTGCTCACTTGACCCCTTCGAGGATGGTATACTACATGACACTCCACTCGTGTGCATGCATAGGTATTGTCGGAATGGTACGAACGACGAGGAGGAGTGTGAGCGCAAGTGTACAATTACACCATACGCGAGGGAAGCCTGGAAGAGAAGACGGACGAAGGAGCTGCAAAGTCTACAGCGACCGGATGAGCGGAAGCCGCTGGACGTCCGACCCTCTACAGCCTCCGAACGTCCGACGAACACCAGATGTCTGACAAGTCCCAGGCACCATACGTCCGACGCTCACCGGAAATCCGGTGCCACCCATCCCGAAGCAAAATGACGGACGTCTGACGCCCTCCGGACGACTGGATCCCCGCGAGCGACTGGACGTCCAACGCCAACCGCACGTCCGACCCTACCTATGCGCAGCGAGGCCTTTGGCCTTGTATCTCTCTCCCACTTACCCCTTCGTGGCTTAGACTATAAATAGACCTTCCCCTCATCCTTTCTAGGGTTAGCAAAGTGATAGCTCATTTGATAGAGAGCTTTGCTCCTTGTACCACTCTACTCTTGAGAGAGAGAGAGAGACTACTACTCCATTCGAGGCCAAGACCTCCATCTAGGAGAAGATCCTGTGGGATATACCGTCAAGACCCCTTCATGGGAAGATCCGTCTAGGATATCATCAAGACCTCCTTTTGGAGATGAACCTTACCTTGTATCTTTCCCTTTGTTGTTCATGTACATTGTGGATCTTGTGTGTTTGATTCTCTAGTGGATGTGTGATTGGACTTGTTCTTGAGTGTTTCCCCTTGTGATTTCTCTCCGTTCTTCCCTGTGTTCTTTGTGTTCTTAGTTGGGATCCGCTCCTTTCATGAAAGATCGGCCGTATAGGGTTCCACCCTACATCAATACTTCATCTATTTCCCTTCTTTCATTCATAAACATATCATTTTCATGGTCTAGCAAATATTGTTCTAAAGGATCAGTAGGAGGCACGGCAATAGAAGAAAGACCAATAATTTCATCTTTAATAGGCAATTCCTCATCACGGGGTTGTCTACGAAATTTAGCAAAATTTAACTCATGGTACATATCCCCTAAACCAACAGAAACAATATCCTTATTACAGTCTATCTTAGCATTAACAGTATTCAAGAAGAGTCTACCAAATATAATGGGACAAAAGTCATCTTGTGGGGAACCAAGAACAAGAAAATCAGCAGGATATTTAACTTTCCCACACAAGACTTCAACATCTCTAACAATCCCAACAGGAGAAATAGTATCACTATTGGCAAGCTTAATTGTAACATCTATCTCTTCTATCTCAGTAGGTGCAATATCATGCATAATTTCTTTGTATAAGGAACGAGGTATTGCACTTGCACTAGAACCCATATCACATAAGCCATGATAACAATGATCTCCTATTTTAACGGAAATAACAGGCATGCCTACAACATGTCTATGTTTATTTTTAGCATCACGTCTAGCAATTCTAGCAGCTTCATTGCCGAAGTAAATAATGTGCCCATCAATATTATCGGCCAAGAGATCTTTAACCATAGCAATTTTAGGTTCAACTTTAACTTGCTCAGGGGGTTTGTGTGTCCTAATATTACTTTTGTCGACTACAGTTGAAGCTTTAGCATGATCCTTTATTCTAACAGGGAAAGGTGGCTTCTCAATATAAGTAGCAGGAACAACAGGAACATCATAAGTGACAGTCTTTTCTTCAACTTTAATAGGTGAAACTACTTTTACTTCAATGGGAGGATTATATTTAAACCACTTATCCTTAGGGAGATCAACATGAGTAGCAAAGGATTCACAGAAAGAAGCTACTATCTCAGAGTCAAGTCCATATTTAGTGCTAAATTCATGGAAAGCATCGGTATCCATAAAAGATTTAACACAGTCAAACTTAGGTGTTATACCTCACTACTTACCTTCATGGAGGTCCCAATCTTCAGAGTTGCATTTAATTCTTTCCAATAAATCCCATTTGAATTCAATAGTCTTCATCATAAATGATCCAGTACAAGAAGTATCGAGGATGGAGCGATTACTGAGAGAAAGCCGAGCATAAATTTTTTGAATAATCATTTCTTTTGAGAGCTCATGATTGGGGCATGAATATAACATTGACTTAAGCCTCCCCCAAGCTTGAGCGATGCTTTATCCTTCGCGAGGCCAAAAATTATATATATAATTAAGATCACGATGAACAAGATGCATGGGATAAAACTTCTGATGAATTTCCAATTTCAATCGTTGGTAGTTCCATGATCCCATATCATCACATAGCCTGTACCATATAAATGCCTCTCCCTTCAAAGATAAAGGGAATACCTTCTTCTTGATAACATCATCAGGCATACCTGCAAGCTTAAATAATCCAGAAACTTCATCCACATAGATTAAGTGTAAATCGGGATGCAATGTTCCATCTCCTGCAAAAGGATTAGCTAGTAGTTTCTCTATCATACCCGAAGGAATTTCAAAGTAAACATTTTCAGTAGGTTCAGTAGGTTGAGGAGCAACTCTTTTCTCTACTGGTCGGGGTGAAGATACCCTGAACAAGCCCCTCAAAGGATTATGTTCCATAGTAACAAGTGACAGTAAATTTCAGCACACTATATAAATTTTTCCTTACCAAATTCCACCTACCAAAGGCGCTTCACTCCCCGGTAACGGCGCCAGAAAAGAGTCTTGATGACCCACAAGTGTAGGGGATCTATCGTAGCCTTTTCGATAAGTTAGAGTGTCGAACCCAACGAGGAGCAGAAGGAAATGATAAGCAGTTTTCAGTAAGGTATTCTCTGCAATCACTGAAATTATCAGTAACAGATAGTTTTGTGATAAGGTAATTTGTAACGAGTAGAAAGTAATAAAAGTAAATAAGGTGCAGCAAGATGGCCCAATCCTTTTTGTAGCAAAGGACAAGCCTGGACAAACTCTTATATGAAGGAAAGCGCTCCCGAGGACACATGGGAATTATCGTCAAGCTAGTTTTCATCATGTTCATATGGTTCATGTTTGGTACTTTGATAATTTGATATGTGGGTGGACCGGTGCTTGGGTACTGTCCTTACTTGGACAAGCATCCCACTTATGATTAACCCCCATTGCAAGCATCCGCAACTACAACAGAAGTATTAAGGTGGACCTGACCATGGCATGAAACATATGGATCCAAATCAGCCCCTTACGAAGCAACGCATAAACTAGGGTTTAAGCTTCTGTCACTCTAGCAACCCAACATTTACTTATTACTTCCCAATGCCTCCCTCTAGGACCAAACAATGGTGAAGTGTCATGTAGCCGACGTTCACATGACACCACTAGAGGGATGACAACATACATCTCATCAAAATATCTAATGAGTACCAAATTCACATGACTACTTATAGCAAGACTTCTCCCATGTCCTCAGGAACAAACGTAACTACTCACAAAGTATATTCATGTTCATAATCAGAGGGGTATTAATATGCATAATGGATCTGAACATATGATCTTCCACCAAGTAAACCAACTAGCATCAACTACAAGGAGTAATCAACACTACTAGCAACCCACAAGTACCAATTTGAAGTTTGGATACAAAGATTGGATACAAGAGATGAACTAGGGTTTGAGATTATATGGTGCTGGTGAAGATGTTGATGGAGATTGACCCCCTCCCGATGAGAGGATCGTTGGTGATGACGATGGTGATGATTTCCCCCTCCCGGAGGGAAGTTTCCCCAGCAGAACAGCTCTGCCGGAGCCCTAGATTGGTTCCGCCAAGGTTCCGCCTCGTGGCGGCAGAGTTTCTTCCTGAAAGCTTGCTTATGATTTTTTCCTCGATGAAAGTCTCCATATAGCCAAAGATGGGCATTGGAGGGCCAACAGGGGGCCCACGAGGCATGGGCGCGCCCAAGGGGGTAGGGCGCGTCCCCCACCCTCGTGGCCAGTGTGTGGGCCCCCTCTAGTGGATTCTTTCGTCAGTATTTTTTATTAATTCCAAAAATAACATCCGTGAAGTTTTAGGACTTTTGGAGCTGTGCAGAATAGGTCTCTAATATTTGCTCCATTTCCAGCGAAGAATTCCAGCTGTCGGCATTCCCCCTCTTCATGTAAACCTTGTAAAATAAGAGTGAACAAGCATAAGTATTGTGACATAATGTGTAATAAGAGCGCATAATGCAATAAATATCGATATAAAAGCATGATGCAAAATGGATGTATCAGCATTCCATTTATGGGTTCTTGAACCCGAGATTCACTCTACTCATTCATGTGGGTAGTGTTTGCTAGTTCCTTTATGATATTAGTAACCTTTGAAATTGTCCTCGAGGTCCATGGTATATCCTTCTTCCAAATATCATGAACCATCCTGGCAAAAGCTCATCCTGAACCAAAAGATCACCACTAGAGAGCTCTTGATGGGTTCTCCATCCTACATTGTGAATTTTCCAGTCCTTCCTCTTCTGCATGGGTTATCCGGAAGAAATGTTGAGCCTTGCTCGACATACTAATCTATGCATCCACAACTCAGAAAGTGATATGTTCCTTTGAGTTGTCCCTTTTTTGTTGTAGTCTGACCCTCGTGTATCAGTTGATAGTCAAGAGTATGTCTTGCATTCGTGTTCATCGGTGCCTATTATTCATCTGGTCTATCAAGCCGTTCTATTTCAGAATGACTAGGAGAAACAAACTCCAGTACCTCATCCATTTCTAGGATTGGGTCAAAGTAATTGTATTCCGCAGATGAAGAATGCTAATCCAGCTCCTAGTCTGTTCTACCCTGAAGTATTACCTTCTTTATGTCAGGATTGTCATGGGAATTGCACACCATCCTATGAATTCTTGATGCAGCGATACTTCTCACCATCATCATTCATTCCTCGGTCCCCGTGTTGTTGTAACCGGAATATCGACAAGTGAACCATGATGTGTGAAATCAATACTCCTAGCAACTGTGTTGCTTGGTAGTTAATGGACAATACTCCCATTCTTAGCATGCTCGTTATTGAATCAACACTTTAAGATTGATCGTGATACCTAGTCTATATTTTCTGGTGCACTCTTCGGTCGATGAGTTAGAATTTTATCAAACCCTCGCTCTTTTGATCATATCATCTTGCCTCGAAAGCAAGATTGCTCCTGAGATTAATAACATATCTGTGGTCCGTGATTTTCCGAATATCTTCTTGGAAGTATCACCAGGTTGTCCCCTGACTGTTATGTTGAGCTTGTGATCAAGTTAGTTTCTTGTAAACCACCCTTTCTCCAGGAATCTGTGTCGGATACCCTGAGCTAGTTGGTTAAGCTAAACAACAACTTGGAGAGTTGGAAGATAAAAGCTTTGCCTAACTTAGTTCATTTGAAGGGATATCTTTGTGTGTGTGTGTGTGCTGAAGAAAGATGATATCTTAATCAATTGGTCTTCGTATCAGTTGTTGGATCTATTGTCTTGTCAGAACTTTGGTTTGAGTGTGGGCTATCATTAAATCAAATCAGAACCAACGATGTTGGTAATGTAGTCTTATTCGTGGTTGATCCCTCGAGCATGCACCATTATATCTTTTGGTCTGACCAATGCTATCTCTTTGTTCACATAGTTGTGGAATTCCATCTTCATGGAAATCTGGATGACCTGTTGTCGAGTCCATTGGCAATATTTTCATCTTGTCCGTGATTCATGTTGAACATTAAGCTAGTGTTGGAAACTTTGAAAGCATTTCTTCATGCTAGCTCATGAAGCATATGTTTGGTGTAAGAAGTGACGTTCTCCAAGTTCACATGCATTAGGTACAAGTTGCCACCATGAATTTGAGAAAGGTTTGTTTTGCTTCCTCTGGATTCATCCCAAGTCAACCATGTACGTGTGAAGTATTCTATGGTCTGATAGACTGATCATCTCCATCCCATATGTATTCCCTAGCACACAAAGCCACTGCTTGATTTGTTTAAGGATAAGAAGTTCAAATCCTATTCCCGAAGGGCCCAGACGGACATGCACAAGACTTCAATATCCTCGATGATGGTTTCCACCTGAACTCGGTAGTATTTTTTTGTAAGACTACTATGTGGTCATGCCTGTATTGGGCAGTGTGTTCACAGGTATGTAGCAGAACCAGCTCATGTTTTGGAGCTTGCTATCGGTTTGTGTTGCAAACTTTCTTTTGCAGACAGGCTGTCTAAAATATCCTGTTTCCAACCAGATCTGAATCTCAGGAAGATATGATGGTTGGAAGTTTTCCAAGATCTATAATGTAGGTCCCGACCAGGTCGATGTTCTGGCCGACAAACCTAGTTGGAAGATCTATCATTATAGTATCTTGATTGAGTTATTTGACCATCTTCTCCATGAGGAATTTGAGCAACTTATTCTAGAAGTTGTTCCTTAGGGATTCTTGGGCTCCTAGTTTCTTCGATTATACTACAACCATTCAAACAGTGGAATCACTCTCGATTGTTGGGTTTTTTCCCAGTTACTAGAATCATTCACAGCATTCGCATTTTGTTCCCAGCTTGCAACCACCTTTGTTGATGTAGGGTGGAACCCTATACGGTCGATCTTTCACGAAAGGAGTGGATCCCAGCTAAGAACACGAAGAACACGAGGGGAAACACGAGAGGAAACACGAGAAAATCACTAAACCAACAAGAAATAGTCACACATATGCTAGATCCTCGAGTACATAAGAGATCACACATTCCACGGACAACTAAGGATGATACAAAGGTAGCTGGTCTTCTCCATGAGGAAGTCTTGAGGTTCTTCCCATAAAGGGGTCTTGAATCCAAAGGGTTATTCTCCGAAGAGGGGCCGCGGTCTCTCTCGAGGAGTAGATCCGATGTGGATGAGTAATGCTCTATCTCTAATATGGTCTAAACCAATGCTACCCTAACTAGGAGGAGGGAGAGGTCTATTTATAGTCTTAGTGAAAACGAGGGGCGAAGGGGTACATGGGCTACGGACCAACATGTAACAGCACACAGGCGTCGGACGTCCGGGAGTCACCGGTCGTCCGGAGGCTCGCGAGGGTCCGGATGTCCGGTGCCTGTCGGACGTCCATAGATTCGGCTCGGGTTGTCTTCGGTCGGACGTCCGTCGGGGTCAGACGTCCGGGGCGTCGGTCGTCCGTAGAGCTTTGGAAGTCCGTAGTTTTGGCTCGGGTGTGGAAGTGTCGGTCGCCCGGAGATGGCCGGACGTCCGGAACCTAGAGGTCGTCGGAAGTCCGGGGTTCGTCGGTCGTCCGGATCCTGGGAACTTTGAGTAGTTCTTCTTCTTGTCCAATGGACTTGGCGTCCACACCGTCTTGTCCGTTGAGTGTAGTTGGTCCGTGGCTTTCCTCCAAGCACTTGATCACACATAGGGTTTCCACTGGAGGTAGTAGCCAATTCTCATGCATGGAAGGTGGTAGTTCGGAGAGGAGTGAGTTCACCTTATCTTCGATAGCCTTCGCTCGGGCTCTTATCATTGGTCCAAGTGGTGTCGTAGGAGACATAGGTAGGTCCATGGGGATGACCTTGGGATGCTCCGCATCATTTGTGCCATTTTATTATGGCCTACCTTCTTAGTAATTGTTGTCCAGGATCATCTTCAAAAGTTGACTTACCATGGGTCCCATCCCTTTTCGATGATAAGCAAAGATCATCCGTTGCGTTATCTTCAACAAGGTAGTCCACATCATCCATTGTAGCCCGAGCATGCCATTTCTCCGAACTACTTCAAACCATCAATTGTGAATTGCCTTAGGTTAGTATAGAGAATTTGATAGAGGCGAAGGTGTCCCGATGTTTCGATGAGATAGATATCGTTTTTTGTGGGAGTCGACTTTGGCGATCCAACTACGAACGTGCGAAGACGTCATGCTTTAGCAATCGCTAAACCAACTTCCGAGGGCTATTTACCACGCCGGAGCACGATCAACCTGACCACGAGGGTCTGTTTCCTGCGAGCAAACAAAGAACAAGCAAGAAACTAAGATCGCAATCTGGATATTGTGAATATAAGATGAAAGCTTTGTTGATCAAGGTGTGGTTCTGTGACGCCTTTGTCTGGTCGTTGAACACAAACGAAGTACGCGAAGTTAAAGCTATGGCGAACTTTAATCTAAACAATTCCCCAAGGTCTAAACGATGCCCTAAGGGTTTTATATGTGAAGGGGAGAGGGGGAATTTTGTGGCCCTTGGTGGAGGGGTCCGAAACCAACCTTAACTCTTGATTCCCCAAGGTCTAGTACCAAGGCAGCCGATCCTCCATGCCGGATACTAGTCGGGTGATCCATGCGATCAAAAGTCATTGGGCAGGCCGACCAAGGGTTGAACTTGCGGGTAGCGGGCTCTATGATGTATACGTCTCGGAGTGCGTGTGTGCTCCTCCTCTTTGTTACGTGAATCATGTTCACTGTTTTGACTTCTGGTGGGAATTTTTTCTGTCCCCCAGTGTTTTGTTGGTGAGGCTCATCCTCGTCTTCACTTGGTGTCTCCCTCCCCTTATGTTCGGCGTTTAGCTTGTCAGCCTGCTTAAAGACCCAACATTCTTTGTTGGTTTTATTTGCAGGTTTATCGGAGGTGCCGTGAATCTGACATAATTTGTCCAGAATCTTGTTTAGGCTAGACGGTCCATCTCTGCTGCCTTTGAATGGCTTTTTCCATTGACCGGGTCGAGAGCCCCTGAATCCGTCATTTACCGCTGTGTTGTCTGGGCTATGTTCGTTGCTTTGACGCTTGCTTTTATTGCGTCGTGGTTTTCCATTGCCATCCCTGACTTCGAATGTGCTTGGGTCGCTGGTGCCGCTGCGGGCCAACCAACTATCCTTGCCCACGCAAAAGCGCATCATAAGGCTTCTTAGGGCTGCCATTGTCCTTGGTTTTTCCTGGCCGAGGTGTCTCGCAAGCCATTCGTCCAGGACACAATGTTTGAAAGCCGCCAAGGCTTCGGCGTCCGGGAAATCAACAATTTGATTCTTCTTAGTGAGGAATCTGTTCCACAGCTTTTGGGCTGACTCTCCGGGTTGTTGAATTATGTGACTTAAATCGTCTGCATCCGGAGGTCGGACATAGGTCCCTTGAAAATTAGCCCTGAAAGTGTCCTCAAGCTCTTCCCAAGTTCCAATTGAGTTTTCGGGGAGGCTTTTCAACCGGTGCCTAGCTGGTCCTTTCAACTTTAAGGGCAAGTATTTGATGGCGTGGAGATCATCTCCATGAGCCATGTGGATGTGAAGGATAAAGTCCTCAATCTATACCCCAGGGTCTGTTGTTCCGTCGTATGACTCTATGTTCATGGGTTTGAATCCTTCTGGAAATTCATGGTCCAGTACCTCATTGGTGAAGCATAGGGGGTGCGTGGCACCCCTGTATTTGGGTGTGTCTGATGGTTGTAGTGTTCGGTTTTGATTTCGAACTATTATTCTGTCAGTATAGTCATTTGGGCAGCGATGATTCTGTGCCGGAACGCGCTTCCTAGGTCCGTAAATGGACCTGGTCAAACCGGCTTTTTTGTGTAGGTCCTCACGTAGGTCATGTGTTGACTTGTGTACGTCATTGTTAGCCGCCCTGCCACGACCACGGGGTGGCCGGTCCGGTTGATCGGCCGTCTTATTTTCCGGCTGAGTGGGCTCTAAGGCCTCGTCGTCGAATTCAGGCAACAGCTTGCACTTTGGATAGGTTTTTGTGTGGCAATTACCGCCGTACTTTTCTTCCGTGTCAAGCACTTTATTCCGTCTGTTGTTGAGCGTATTCTGCGCGGTCTTAAGCCTTTGCTTCTACTTCTTCAGGCTCCGCGCGGTTTCAATGAGCCTTTTATGAAGGTTCTCTTATTCCAAGTGTCTTTCAGGGATGATGTGTGCATTGCCATCCGGACTATTCATGTCTCCGGAGACAGGTTGATGAGTTTTACCCTCGGGGTCGTCGTGACCGGACAGCGGCTCCATACTATGTTCGCCGTCCGCTGGTTCGCCCTGCTCCACCAATGGGTTCATGTGGTCGTTGTCTCCTTTGGGGTCGACCGGGGTGTTACTCTTTCTTGCACTGTTATCGCTGTTTTTGCGGGGGCGGGATTTGGAGCGGCGCTTACGCCGTCGCTTTGGTTGCTTCTCGAGGTAATTGTCCTTCGTTGCTTCCTCCCGTTCCTCGTCATCATTTTCTTTGGGTGTATCCACCATGTATATATCATGTGATGAAGTGGCAGTCCAGCGCCCTGTGGGCGGTGGTTCCTGTTCGTCTCCCGCATCGTCGTCCATACCGTTGATGTCTTCGGAGCCAAAATCAAGCATGTCGGTTAAGTCATCGACAGTGGCTATTAAGTGGGTGGTGGGTGGGGAACGAATTTCTTCACCGTCCGCTTCCCACTCGAGCCGAACACAGTTTGGCCAAGGGCCTCCTGACAAGGAGAGAGACCTTAATGAATTTAGCACATCGCCCAAGGGCCAGTGCTGAAAGATACCATGGAGGAAAACTCCGTGATCGGCACCCAATCAAATTTGATAGGTACGGATGCAGGCGGTTCGGAGACCGTGGCCGGGGACGAATCCAAAGGTCCGGCAACACAGATCTTGTAGGAGGTGAAGTCAGTATTCGGCTCTATCGCCGCTGAGTGTGTGGCCTCCGGGGCGGGGTCCATCCACCCGTCCTCAAACGGCGCGATCTGCTCCGGATCAAGGGCCGGTGTCGCCACAGGTGTGATCTCCCGAACACTGTCCGGCGGTAGAGCTAAGTCATGCCCGCCGTGACTGTGCGGCACACCTGACGCATGCTCGAATCCGTAGAAGATCAAGTCCCCGCGGATGTCGGCAGTATAGTTCAAACTTCCAAACCTGACCTGATGGCCAGGGGCGTAGCTTTCGATCTGCTCTAGATGGCCAAGCGAGTTGGCCCGCAGTATGAAGCCGTCGGATACGAAGATCTGTCCGGGGATAAAAACCTCACCTTGGATCGCATCGTTGCTGATGATCGAAGGAGCCATCCAGCCTTATGGTGACGACACAGTGGAACTCTCAATGAAAGCACCAATGTCGGTGTCAAAACCGGCGGATCTCGGGTTGGGGGTCCCGAATTGTGCGTCTAAGGCGGATGGTAACAGGAGGCGGGGGACACAATGTTTACCCAGGTTCGGGCCCTCTCGATGGAGGTAATACCCTACTTCCTGCTTGATTGATCTTGATGATATGAGTATTACAAGAGTTGATCTACCATGAGATCGGAGAGGCAAAACCCTAGAAGCTAGCCTATGGGATGATTGTTGTTGTCCTACGGAATAAAACCCTCCAGTTTATATAGACACCGGAGGGAGCTAGGGTTACACAGAGTCGGTTACAAGGGAGGAGATCTACATATCCGAACTGCCAAGCTTGCCTTCCATGCAAAGGAGAGTCCCACCCAGACACGGGACAAAGTCTTCAATCTTGTATCTTCATAGTCCAACAGTCCGGCCAAGGGATATATCCCAGCTATACGAGAGTGTCCGAGGACCCCCTAATCCATGGCAAATCAACATGATCATCATCATATTCATCATAAATGAGTGGCATATCGAAACAAGACATAGTATGTGATGAATCCATAGGGTGATCATCATCATGCAAGCAATCATTTGCAAGATAGCCCACTAGTGGTACAAAAGAAGCACCATCACCTATGTTACCTTTGGAGCTCCACTCATGTGGTGTAGGTGAGGTGTCGAAGAATGAGCCGTGGTCATCTTCATCATGATGGAACCATGTGGGGGTGCATTGTATTCCACCATAGCCATCATTTTGTCCATAGGAAGGACGAAGTCGTCGAGGGTCGGCGCATCATCATAAATGGGACCTAGCACCAAATGAGAAGACACTATAGAGGTAGAGGTCAAGTCGTTAGAGTTGAAAGTGGCCTCCCATGACCTATCAACTATCTCACTCTCTCTATCTGGTGGTTCACTCACTCCCTCAAGGTAGGTGCACTCAAACTCACATATGGTGGAGTCACTCATCTCACTCAAGTGGTGGGGGTTGTGGGTCTCCTCACATGGGAGTTGTGGCAACTCGTCATATATGGGGATAGTGGTGAAGTCACTCTCACTCTCAATATGGTGGCACAAGTCACTCAAGTCATCATATGTCGCCCTGGTCGAAGGGAAAATCCCATGCTCAACCATCTCCCTTGAGGGGCTTCCAAAGATGGAAGTGTCGCCCTTGCTCGTAGGTAATTGCCTTGGACTTGATGATGTCGAAGTAGGCGTACTCGTCGGAGGTAGGCAAAGACGCCGTACGTCGAAAGGTGAAGATGCCTTGATAACACTTGGCGAAGATGCCGAAGTGGTAGTAGTAGTCGTAGCTCCGTCTTGGTGGTGCTCGTCTCGCGGTCTTCTCTTGTACTCTTGAAGGTTTTCCTTATGGTGCCGTGTGGTACTTGCATCTTGTGGCCGTAACGAAGCCTTGCGACTTGAGCACCTCCGCCATGAGGATGACGAAGAGGAAGAAGACTTGTAGGTGCCCACACGTGTCGGATGTCATCCAATTGTGCATCCAACTTGGTGTCGATGTAGTCCCTTGTCCGCGCTTCACGTTGGTGAATGTCGATGGTGAGTCGCTCAATGCCTCGCATTGCTCGTTGTAGTCCGAAGGTGGGCGTTTTGGTTATGTAGTTATTCGCGCTGTCGTTGTCGTGGAAGACCGGAGATGATATTCCTTGCCTATCCATCACAAGACTCGAGCTAATGTGAGTGGAAGAAAGGAAAGAACTAGACCAATGTACCTTATCCAATGTTGAAGATGGATCAATGATCACTCAATAATGTAACAAGGAAATAGCACAATTGGTACCGGATCTTGTCAATTCTCACACCTACACAAGTAAGGCTTATGGTGGAGCTCGGTGAGGATAGTGGCACAAAAATTTGATGCAAAAATGTTAGCAAGAGTCAATAATGTTGGAAAAGATTCACAAATTCGCAAGTGAAACAAGTAGACCAATAGCAATATGTGGCACACAGAAACACACACACATATAGATAAATGGGGTCGTGCAACCAAGGAATGAGCACACAATGTGGAATCCACAGAAAACGCTCGTGTTGCTCAACTCAAGAGAGACGCTAGCACGCTTGCTCAATAGGCGGATACGACACTTGTGCACAACCTATAAGATGCAAAATTTAGGAGCCTTCTATCCCAAGTATGCTATGTGTATGATGTTCCGGTGTTTCGCATACGATGATCCAAGATGATCAATTGGTAGTATGGTATGCAATCTGGCGATGCTATGGCTCTTGCTTACAAGATTCTTTGCTCTCTTTTTGCTTAAAAGCATATTCTCTTTTTTTGATATGGCCACTATGCGAAATGCACAAACCAAGATAGCGATTTTGTATATGCGGGAACAATCTTGTGACACAAGAGATGATATAATGCCAAGATGATACCAATATGATATGGTATGTCTGCAATGGAAGGTACGGATCACTAATGTGCATAAGTAATGTTGCTGGCAATACTCAAATGGCTAGTCTCGATAGGCAAGTGAGCAAAATGGGCTAAGGGGTTAACAATGTAATGGCAGGAATGTACAATGATGGGATACCACAATACCAAGATGATATAGAGGTTACCGTTCTTATGGTTATGGTGTCAAAATGGTGAAGTGGTCAATGTCGATGACGACCTCGTGGCGATGATGAGTGGCGGTGGTCTTAATGTAGATACCAAGATGATGTGGACCCGTCCCTAAGTAGCCGAAACACCTTAGGAAACGGTAAAAACCACAAACTCAAAATCTCATACGGAAAAGGTCAAATGGTGGAAGCGGAGATGGAAATGCGGAAGTGGTGGTGGTGGTTGATGAAGAAGCGACCGTCCCTAAGTAGCCGAAACACCTTAGGAGACTCAAGTCACCACTCAAATAACCACACATGCTATATGGAGCAAAAAGGGTTAGGTTGCGGAAGGCTATGGTGGTTTTGCTGATGATATGGTGGAGGCCTGGGTAAAGATACCGAGATGTCAAAACATTGATGGATTCAAATGGTGTTGGAAACTATCTAGGTGGATGGGGGATGTCAATAGCTACTCGACGAGCTAAACATTGCGAAAATCGGACTCCGGATGTGGAAGTTATGGCCGAAACAGTGAAGTGCACGCGGCTGCTATAGGGGGGTCGTGCGCACGGGGTCCAAGGACCGTGAACACGGGGTCCCATGCACACGGTACACACACCGAGGGCACGGGGTCACCTGGGACACACGTGTTTGGCTGAGTTCTTCGCGATCTGGGCTCCAAATGGATGGATTTCGTTGCAGGGGTTTAGCTGGGTAGTATGGGGGTGGTATGGGAGGGTGGGGTGGGAGAAAACCAAGTGGCCGAAGCGCACTGGAAGGTCCATGCGCACGGGGTCCGTCTGTCCCGTGTGCACAGGGCCCCGATGGCCCGTGTGCATGGGGTGCTCTTTGAGCGGACGAACTGCTCCGGATCCGTGGGTAATCTCGAATCTGTTGTCAAAATCGAAGGATGGAAGATAGGGGAAGGTGGAGGAACGCTAGATCCACTTGAAACCAAGCAAATCCATGGATCAAATCCAAAAAAACTCCTCAAACCAACAAATCACAAAAAAAATTAGGGGCTATTTTTGGTGGGGAATTTTCGAAATTGGGACAAAATCAACAAAACTAGGCTAGAAAAACAAAAGGGGGGCTCCAATTTCATGAGAAACCTTGCTCATGATACCAAGATGTTGTAGGGTGGAACCCTAAGTGGAGATCTTTCATGAATTGGAGGGGGAATCCCCAAGAACAAGATGAACACAAGAGGGAAAACAAGAGGAAACACTCAATTGACTAGATCCAACCACACATATGCTAGATCCAAGAACATACAAGAGGTCACAATGATTCAAGAACAACAAAGGAAAGATACAAGATACTAGTTCATCCCAATCCTGTGAGGAGAGAGGTCTTGATGATCCTATGATGGGGATCGTTCCCACATGTGGGGGTCTTGATATCCACAAGTGGATCTTCTCCCTTAGGAGGACATGATCTCCTAGAGGAGTGGGTACAAGGAGAATACCTCACATAATCATCTCATATACTTTGCTATCCCTAACAAATGGTCTAGGTACGGAATATATAGGTGGCTGGAGGTGAGGGACGAGGTGGATGAAGAGGAGGCCCAAACAGCAATCACAACCGTCCATCCTGTAGGGCCCGTGTGCATGGGGTAAGTTGGGCCCGTGCGCACGGGGGTGCCGTGGGCACAGTACAAGCCCGTGCGCACGGGGTACTCCAGCGCCAGCTCCCTGTGTAGTCCATGCGCACGGGGTCTTCGAGGCTCGTGGGCACGGGGTCGCCTGGGAGGTGCAGAGTTGATCTTGTTGCACTCCTTCTTCCTCCTTGTGGCCTTAGGGTTCTTCTCCTTGGCCTCCGGGATGCTCCCCAACTGCTTGGTGGCGGTCGTCCTCGTACCTAGTGATGCACAATGATCCATGGTGAGGTAGCAACCAAGTCCTATGGATATTCATGTAAATCTTGGAGAGGAGCAGGTTCACCATAAGTCCGGTAGGTCCACTTGGGGCTTGATGTGCTATGAAGGAGTACATGGTGATGTCCATAGGATGCTCTACATCAATGAGTGGGAGTTGTCTGAGCCCTGACGTGCCTACTCATTCATGCTTGTTATCATGCCTGCTACTGCTTAGAGTTGAGTCAGGTCTGATTCATCGGGGATGAATTGGAATGTGGTGAACATGTCCTACTGTTGAGAGCTAAGTGTGTGAACACGATTTGGTAAAGGTAGCTGTGAGAGGCCATGTAGGAGTACATGGTGGGTTGTCTCATTGAAACCGTCCTCGGGAACTGAGTTCTGTGTTTATGATCCATGAACGGCTACTACCATGCATTGGAATGCTTAAGTGCCCCTCTTGACTTATTAATTGCCTTGATCTCTATCCAGGGGTTGCAACTAGTTTATGGTGTTTGTAGGATATGTGTTGGGGGCCGTGCGTAGCGCTGACCCTAGGGGTGGGCTATGATGCGGTAGAGTCACGAGGCACGGTGTACTGGGACGCCTCTTTGGTGCCTTGGGAACCATGCTCTCATCGTTTGGGGCCGTGTGTGAAACCCCGGCCGGATCTCCTTGCGGATGGAACCCGAATAGGTGATAAACCTGGACTAGAGACATGTGTGGTTAGTCAGGTCGTGGCCGACGCCCTCGCTGGGCTTCCGCTTGAAGGTTGGCGAGATGCACGACGTGTACATGGTGGTAAGTGGCGAGAGCGTGTCTGAAGAAATACACCCCTCCAGGGTTATAAATGATCTATTCGAATAGCCGCGTCCGCGGAAAAGGACTTCTAGGTTGCCTATACAGTTCATAGACAAGTGAAAGTGGATACACTAAAATGTGCAAGATAAGCGTGAGTGCTATGGAGATGGTGTTCTCGTAGGGAGACGAGAGCGGATCCATAGTGGTGTATTGATATGGTGAATATGTGGACTCGTGTGCGCCACCTCAAAAGAGTTACTTGCAGTCGTAGTTCAGGATAGCAACCAAGTAAAAGCTGGCTTGCTGCAGTTAAACTCAACCACCCATTTGTTGATACTGATGCATATGTAGCTAGTTCTGATGTAAGTCTTGTTGTGTACATTTGTACTCACAGTTGATTAATTTATGTTTTTGTAGAGAGACTTCAGTCTCACTAGTAGTTCCGCATGACTTCGACGTTTAGCTTGTTACCTCAGCTACGATCTTGTACCCTTGGGAGGGTCATGTAGATAGTCAGGCTTCCTAGCCTTTTTCATTTGTAGATGTCTGTACCTAGACATGTTATGCTTCTGGTGCCTGTATGCTTTGTATGTTGGGTCATGTGACCCATGATTGTAATTCTTACTATGTATGACTCTTCAGAGCCTTATGAATAAATACTTTGAGTCATAGAGTTTTGTTGTGATGCCATGTTGTATTTGCACATATCGAGCATATTGTGTGTATGTTATTGAAATGCTTGGTATGTGTGGGATCTGACAACCTAGTTGTTTATTCTTGGTAGCCTCTCTTATGGGGAAATGTCTCCTAGTGCTTCCACTTAGCCATGGTAGCTTCCTACTGCTCCAGAACACTTAGGCTGGCCGGAATGTGTCCTTCTTCGTTCCTGTGTCTGTCCCTTCGGGGAAATGTCACGCGTTGTTCCTTTAAGTCCTTGTACCTTGCTACGACTTGGGTTCATATGTTGATGACCGACACGTTCGTTGCTGGGTCATGTATGCCTGTCCATGTAAGTTAGTGCCACCTTGGGTTTACGACTAGTCATGTCGGCTCGTGTTCTCTGTCATATGGATGCTAGCGACACTATCATATACATGAGCCAAAAGGCACAAACGGTCCCGGGCCAGGTAAGGTGGCACCCGTGGGGCTACCATGCGTGTGGCCGCAAAGTGATATGATGTGTTACATGCTAGATCGGTGTGACTTAGGATCGGGGTCCTGACAGTCTATCTTGTTGCAAGGAATTAAATGAGCCATTTTGGAGAATCGGTCCACAACAACAGACACAGAATCCTTTCCATTTCTAGTTCTAGGCAAACCAAGCACAAAATCCATGCTAATATCTTCCCATGGTTGGTACGGTATTGGAAGAGGCATATAGAGACCATGGGATTGAGCTTTGGACTTAGCTTTGTGACATGTAGAGCATCGGTTGGTGAAGCGGTTTACGTCGCGAATCATCTTGGGCCAAAACTAGTTCTTGGAGAGCATAGAAAATTTCTTGTCGCACCCAAAGTGTCCCATTATTCCTCCTCCATGCGATTCTTGCAAAAGAAAGAAACGAAGAGAAGACTCGGGGATGCAAAGTTTGTTAGATCTCATAAGATAACCATCTTCGATGTGATAGCATTCCCAAGATGTATGCATCAAACATTTGTCATAAGGAATTGCAAAAGTAGGATCATGCGCATACAAGTCTTTTATGTGTCCAAAGCCAATGACATCCAATTCAAGTTGAGTAACAAGCATGCATATGCGGGAAAGCGCATCCGCCACCACATTTTCCTTACCTTTAATGTACTTGATGACATAAGGAAAAGACTCAATAAACTCACTCCAATTAGCATGACACTTGTTCGACTTAGTTTGACCCTTAAGGTATTTAAGTGTTTCATGGTCGGCATGGATGATAAATTCATGAGGGCAAATATAATGTTCCCATTCATGCAAAACTCGCACGAAAGCATATAGCCTTTGTCATAAATGGGGTAATTGAGTTGTGCTCTGGAAAGCTTCTCTTGCGTTAACGCACATCCTATGCCATCACCACTAGCATCGCAATGAATCTCAAACCGTTTGTCAAAGTTTGGTAAAGCAAGCACGGGGGCATGAGTAAGAAAATTCTTAAGCTCGTTGAATGCGGTATCTTGGGATGGTCCCCAAACAAAGGGTACATTCTTCTTACTCAAAGCATGCAAAGGTGAAGCAATGGTGCTAAAGTCCTTCACAAATCTATGGTAGAAACCAGCTAAACCAAGGAAGCTACGTACTTGTTGCAAGTTGGTTGGTTGTCGCCAAGTTTTAATAGCATTAATCTTAGATTCATCAACATGAACACCTTTAGAAGATACTACAAAACCCAAGAAAACAAGTTTATTAATGCCAAAGAGGCATTTTTTCATATTAGCATAGAGACGCTCTGTTCGAAGAGTTTGTAGCACGGTGCGAAGGTGGGTCACGTGCTCTTTGAGAGATTTGCTAAACACGAGAATATCATCAAAGTAAACAACAACAAATTCACCAATATAAGGGCGAAACACATAATGCATAAGACGCATGAAATTACTGGGTGCTTCCGATAAACCCATAGGCATAACTAACCACTCATACAAACTAAACTTTATCTTGAAAGTGGTTTTCCATTCATCACCCTCTTGTATGCATATTTGATAGTAACCACTTTTAAGATCATTTTTGAGAAAATAGTGGCACCGCTAAGTTCATCTAGCATATCATCAAGGCGTGGAATGGGGTACCTATAGTGAACGGTGATAGCATTTATAGGTCTACAATCAGAACACATGCGAAAGCTACCATCTCTTTTGGCACAAGAATGACCGGTATGGCACAAGAACTGAAACTTTCACGCACATGTCCATGGTCTATGAGGTGTTGTACTTGCCTTTGTATTTCTTTGGTTTCTTTTGGGTTGACACGGTAGGGGGCCTTGTTAGGAAGAGGATCTCCGGGGATGAGGTCGATTCGGTGCTCAATGCCTCATAGTGGAGTTAGACCCGGAGGTAGCTCGTCGGGGAAAACATCTTGGAATTCCTGCAATAGAGAAGATAACAGTAAAAGGAGATTGTGAGAAGTGTTAGCTTTTGGTGCCTCATACTTTCACAAAAGGACATAGTGCACGACAGTAGATGGGTTCTCACACACTTCTCTTATCTCACTTTTGGGGGCAAATAGAACTAAGTTCTTCTTGTCGGTCATCGTGGAGGCACTCGATTTGGTCTTGTGGCGCTCACTCTCTTTTGGGTGGTTCACTCTCTCACTATTCTCTCCATGATGGGTGGCTTGCTTGTCGGCAATCACTTGGCTTGGAGACATAGGGCGAAGTACGTCTTCCTTTCCTTTCATCTTGAAGATATAGTAATTCATTCAGTTTTTGTGGATGACACCTCTGTAAAATTGCCATGGTCGCCCAAGAAGAAGGGGAAAACGGTCATTGGAACGACATCACACTCCAAAGTGTCTTCGTAAGCTCTGATTTTGAAGGAGACTTGCACTCTTTGGATAGTGCCGGAGTCGCTTAGCCATTTAACTTTGTAGGGATGTGGGTGCTTCGTCTTGACCAATTGGAGCTTGGAGCAAAGTTCTTCACTTGCTAAGTTATGGCAACTCCCTCCATCAATGATGACTTTGATGTACCTTCCATTGATGCCGGCCTTGGTATGAAGGATATGGCATCTTCGGTCTTCTTCTTGTTGATATTGAAGAGTCAAGACCTTGGAGACAACGAGAGCCAGACTTGAATCTTCGTCACAAAAGACTTGATCCTCTTGATCTTCGTTCACTTGCCGGTGCATGGACACTTGCTCAAGTGCTTCCATTTCTCCTTCACTCATGGAGTCTTATGTACCATCGTCATTGAGGATCATGGTGCGCTTGTTGGTACACTCAAAGGACTTGTGGCCTCGGCCTCCACATGTGAAGCATTTGAAGGAACTTTTCTTGACGGTCTCATCGGTTGTGGTAGATGATGATGAAGCTCTCGGCTTGAAGTTGCTTGTTGTAGGAGGATGACTTGAGGTTGTCAAAGTTTTCTTGTAACTCGACTTGTCGTTGTTTCTTGTAGAAGACTTGGTTGAGGTAGAAGGTGTTGGAGTCGTTCACGAAAGGAGCGGATCCTGCGAGGAACACAAAGAACATGAGGGGAAACCCGAGGGAAAACACAAGAGAAACACTAAAACCAACAAGAATGATCACAAATATGCTAGATGCTGGAACACAAAAGAGATACAAGATCCATAGTCAACTAGGGACGATAAAAGTAGCATGATCTTCCCCGTGAGGAGGTCTTGATGTTCTTCCCATAAAGGGGTCTTGAATCCACTTGGGGGATCTTCTCTGAGGAGGCGGGATCTCCGAGGAGAAGGTAACCAAGTGGATGAGCAAAGCTCTCACACAAAATGAGCCGATCCTTTGCTAACCCTAGCTAGGAGGAGGGGGAGGTCTATTTATAGTCATAGTACAAATGGGGGGCAAAGTGAAGGGGTACATGGGCCGTAGCCCGCAATTGGACACAGCCAGGGGCTGGACGTCCAGTGGGCGTCGGACGTCTATAGATCTTCGGACTTCCGTAAATTACGCTCGGTCGCCGGTTGTCCAGCCTTCCTCGGACTTCTGTTGGTTCCGTTCGGTTGCAGGGGCGCCGGTCGTCCAGAGATGGTCGGTCGTCCGGAGCCTTGGAGGTGTCGGACGTCCGGACCTGGTCGGACGTCCGGCCGCTGTAGCTTTCTTTGGCCTGATTTCCTTGGGCTTGACGCTTGGTGTCCTCACCGTCTTGTATAATGGATGTAGCTTCTCCATGGCTCTCCTCCAAGTACCTGATCACAGATACTGTTTCCGCTTGAGGTAGCAGCCATGTCTCATGCATAGAAAGTGGTAGTTCGGAAAGGAGCGAGTTCACCTTATCTTCGATAGCCTTTGCTCGTGCTCTTGTCATTGGTCCAACTGGTGTCGTGGGAGACGTAGGTAGGTCCATGGGGATATCCTTGGGATGGTCCGCGTCACACAGAAAGAACCAGCACCAACAATAGATCTCAGGGCAAGATATGAACAATGTGGATCCCAGAGATATCTCCTACAAGAGAGAGTTAGTTCTTCTTCGCAACCCACACTTGTGTGGGCAACGAGGATCTCATTTTGTTCGTCTAAGAAAGAACATTATTCTGGAGGTACCTGTAATATACCTGTGTACTTTGAGAGTAATCATATGAATATGTGATAACCCACAAGTATAGGGGATCGCAACAGTTTTCGAGGGTAGAGTATTCAACCCAAATTTGTTGATTTGACACAAGGGGAGCCAAAGAATATTCTCAAGTATTAGCAGCTGAGTTGTCAATTCAACCACACCTAGAAAACTTAATATCTGCAGGAAAGTATTTAGTAGCAAAGTAATATGGACGTAACGGTAACGGTGGCAAAGGTAACTGTAGTAGTTTAGTAGTAATTGTAATAGTGGCAACGGTAAAATAACTAAGCAAAGATCAATATATGAAAAGCTCGTAGGCAATGGATCAGTGATGGATAATTATGTCGGATGCGATTCCTCATGGAACAGTTATAACATAGGGTGACATAGAACTAGCTCCAGTTCATCAATGTAATGTAGGCATGTATTCCAAATATAGTCATACGTGCTTATGGAAAAGAACTTGCATGACATCTTTTGTCCTACCCTCCCATGGCAGCGGGGTCCTATTGAAAACTAAGGGATATTAAGGCCTCCTTATAATACAGTACCGGACCAAAGCATTAACACTTAGTGAATACATGAACTCCTCAAACTACGGTCATCACCGGTAATTATCCCGATTATTGTCACTTCGGGGTTAACGGATCATAACACATAATAGGTGACTATAGACTTGCAAGATAGGATCAAGAATTCACATATATTCATGGAAACATAATAGGTTCAGACCTGAAATCATGGCACTCGGGCCCTAGTGACAAGCATTAAGCATAGCAAAGTCATAGCTACATCAATCTCAGAACATAATGGATACTAGGGAACAAACCCTATCAAAACTAACTCGATTACATGATAAATCTCATCCAACCCATCACCGTACAGGAAGCCTATGATGGAATTACTCACGCACGGCGGTGAGCATCATGAAATTGGTGATGGAGCAAGGTTGATGATGACGATGGCGACGGATTCCCCTCTCCAGAGCCCTGAACGGACTCCAGATCAGCCCTCCCAAGAGAGATTAGGGCTTGGTGGCGGCTCCGTATCGTAAAATGCGATGAATCCTTCTCCCTGATTTTTTTATCCCCGAACGTGAATATATACAGTTGGAGTTGAGGTCGGTGGAGCACCAGGGGGCCCACGAGGCAGGGGGGCGTGCCCAGGTGGTAGGCGCACCCCCCACCCTCGTGGACAGGGTGTGGGCCCCTGGCCTTGATTATTTCGCCAATATTTTTTATATATTCCAAAAATATTCTCCGTTGATTTTTAGGTCATTCCGAGAACTTTTATTTATGCACAAAAATAACACCATGGCAATTCTGCCGAAAACAGCGTTAGACCGGGTTAGTTCCATTAAAATCATGCAAGTTAGAGTCCAAAACAAGGGCAAAAGTGTTTGGAAAAGTAGATACGATGGAGATGTATCAAATCCCCCAAGCTTAAACCTTTGCTTGTCCTCAAGCAATTCAGTTGATAAACTGAAAGTGATAAAGAAAAACTTTTACAAACTCTGTTTGCTCTTGTTGTTGTAAATATTTAAAGCCAGCATTCAAGATTTCAGCAAAGATTATGAACTAACCATATGCACAATAACATTTAGGTCTCATGTTTACTCATATCAATGACATAATCAACTAGCGAGCAATAATAGTAAATCTCCGATGACAACACTTCCTCAAAACAATCATAATATGATATAACAAGATGGTATCTCGCTAGTCCTTTCTGAGACCGCAAAACATAAATGCAGAGCACATCTGAAGATCAAGGACTGACTAAACATTGTAATTCATGGTAAAAGAGATCCAGTCATAGTCATACTCAATGTAAACTAATAGTAATGCATGCAAATGACAGCGCTGCTCTCCAACTGGTGCTTTTTAATAAGAGGATGATGACTCAACATATAAGTAAATAGATAGGCCCTTCGCAGGGGGAAGAAGGGATTTGTAGAGGTGCTAGAGCTCGATTTTGAAATAGAGATAAATAATATTTTGAGCGGTATACTTTCATTGTCAACATAACAACCGAGAGATCTCGATGTCTTCCATGCTACACACATTATAGGCGGTTCCCAAACAAACATCAATCCATGTCTTGGCCGAAACAACGAGTGCCTCTATCTATCAATAATCCTGGGGGAGTTTTGTTTGCAATTATTTTGATTTGATTTGAGCATGGGACTGGGCATCCCGGTTACCAACCATTTTCTCGTGATTGAGGAGCGGAGTCCACTCCTCTTGAGAATAACCCACCTAGCATGGAAGATATAGACAGCCCTAGTTGATACATGACCTATTCAAGCATACAAAACAGAATTTCATTTGAAGGTTTAGAGTTTGGCACATACAAATTTACTTGGAACGGCAGGTAGATACCAATATAGGAAGGTATGGTGGACTCATATGGATTAACTTTTGGGGTTTATGGAGTTGGATGCACAAGAAGTATTCCCACTTAGTACAAGTGAAGGCTAGAAAGAGACTGGGAAGCGACCAGCTAGAGAGCGACAACAGTCATGAACATGCATTAAAATTAATCAACACTGAATGCAAGCATGAGTAGGATATAATCCACCATGAACATAAATATCATGGAGGCTATGTTGATTTTGTTTCAACTACATGCATGAACATGTGCTAAGTCAAGCCACTCGAATCGTTCAAAGGAGGATACTGCCCTATCATACCACAGCACAACCATTTTAATAGCATGTTGGCATGCAAGGTAAACCATTATAAACTCCTAGCTAATTAAGCATGGCATGAGAAACTATAATCTCTAATTGTCATTGCAAACATGTTTCATTCATAATGGGCTGAATCAGGAATGATGAACTAATCATATTAACAAAAACAAGATAGGTCGAGTTCATACCAGCTTTTCTCATCTCAATCAGTTCATCATATATCGTCATTATTGCCTTTCACTTGCACAACCGAACGGTGTGGATAATAATAATAGTGCGCGTGCATCAGACTAAGATGGAATCTGCAAGCATTCAATTCAAGGGAGAAGACAAGGTAATATGGGCTCTTTGTTAGATCAATAATAATGCATATGAGAGCCACTCAACATTTTCATTATGGTCTTCTCCTCTCGACCCCCAAAGAAAAGAAACAAAACTATTTACATGGGGAACCTCCCAACAAGCAAAAGAAGAACGAGAAATCTTTTTGGGTTTTCTTTTAATTATTACTACTACAGGAATGGAAAGTAAACTTAGCTAAAAGCTACAACTAATTTTTTTGTGTTTTTCTTAAGGTTTTTCAAACAAACAAGAAGAAAGCTTAAAAAGAAAATAAACTAGCATGGATGATACAATGAAAAAGTATGAGCACCGACAACTGGCAGGAGTGTCTGAACATGAATGTAATGTCGGTGAGAAATACGTACTCCCCCAAGCTTAGGCTTTTGGCATAAGTTGGTCTATCGCCATGGCTAGCCTGTGGGATATCCGAAGTTGAAGCTGGGGTCATACTGAGATGCAGCAGCTTGGAGGCGAGCTGCCTCCGTCCTCCTCTCGTACTCGTTCGCCTCCTCCCTGGTTATAACATATCTCCCTTTTGTCTGAAAGTCAAAGAAAGTAGGAGCAGGGAGAGCAACATGCACAATACGACGCTTATCAAAGATTAGTCCGTACTAGAGAGGTTGTTCATTCTTCTCAATAAACTGATGGCGAACCATAGCATTAAAATCTAGATAAGCAGGTGGCAACTCCATATCATTTTCATGTACGGGTACCTGAAGAAAATTAGCTAAACGGGTTGCATAAATTCCATCGAACAAATGTCCACTAATACTGTTATGATGCAACCTACATGCAACAATGGCCCCAAGCTGTATTGTTTATCTCCTAATACAACACTCTTGAGAATACTAAGATCGGGAACACACATGTGACATGCCTCATCCTTACCATTAATGCATCTACCTATAAAGAGAGCAAAATAATCTATGGCAGGAAAAGGAATGCTCCCTATGGTAGCTTGTGTTATTTCTCTAGATTCCCCCACAGTGATACTAGCAAGAAATTCTTTAAATTCAGATTTGCGAGGTTCACTAACATTACCCCACTGCGGGAGTTTACAAGCAGTATTAAAATCTTCTAAGTCCATGGTATAAGATTTATCATAGAGATCAAATAGGACAATGTGAGAATTGCGTGATGATGTAAATTTAAACCTTCTCACAAAGGAATCAGTTAGGTGATAATATTGGGGGCACTTATGTGACATGAAAACCTCAAATTCAGCATTACGCACATACACGTCAAATTCCTCCTTAATTCCTGCTTGGACCATAAAATCTTCTGATGGCCATTCACAAGGACGCACTTCAGCTTCTCTTGGTAGTTCATAGTCCGGCTCATGTATCGTGGGCCTGGGTCCTTGCTTCCTTGAGGAACCACTTTGGTACATTTTCCTAAACATATTTCTTCCTCTGAAAAATTTCTGAAAGTTTTAGTAACTCAAAATACAAGTGAACTAAACTCAACAAGCTTGATAGCAACTACTCCCACAATTGCCTAGACACTATATCATGCATTAAAACTACTTGGGACCATATAAATTTGACATGCAAGCTCAAGAATAGTGTCACCTAAGCAGCAAAAATTTGCAATAAATAAAGCACTAGAACGAAAACTAATTGGACCATTGGAGGAGTCACATGTCGAAGAACAATCCCCCAAAGCAGTTTTGTGAATGGAGCTTTGAGCAAGGAGATCGAAAATGGCAGCAAGATGAGCTAGAACTCGGATTTGAGCTGGTGGGTGATTTTTTCTGGAGGAAGACGAAGTGTGTGGGTGCAAGAATAAGTGGAGGGGGCCCACGTGGGTTCCACGGGGCAGGGGGCGCGCCCAGGGGGTAGGGCGCGCCCTGCACCCTCGTGGCCAGGTGGTTGCCCCCTCCAGTGTGTTCTCAGTGCCAATAATTCTTAAATATTCTACAAAAAAATCATATTTCATTTTCGGGACATTTGGAGAACTTTTATTTTCAGGGTATTTTTTTATTGCAAGGATAATTCAGAAAACAGACAGAAAATACTACTTTTTCTTTATTAAGTCTAATTAACAAAAAGTAAAAAGAGGGTACAGAAAATTGTGTTTTCTAACTTCATCCATCTCATGCTCATCAAAAAGAAGCCACTAACAAGGTTGATCAAATCTTGTTAACAAACTCGTTCCAAATCGCATGATACCGGAGAACTTTCGAATAACACCTACCTCAACGGGGATATGCACATCCCCAGCAATAAGAATATCATATTTCTTCTTGACAGTATGAAGAGGAAATTCAAAACCTCCAATAATAATCCTTGAAATTTTTCCAATAGAATTGATACTATGGACTTGAGGTTGTTTCCTCGAAAAGTGTACCGTATGCTCATTATCATTAACAGGAAAAGTGACATTGCCTTTGTTGCAATCAATAACAGCCCCTGCAGTATTCAGAAAGGGTCTACCAAGAATAATAGACATACTATCGTCCTCGGGAATATCAAGAATATCAAAGTCCGTTAAGATAGTAACGTTTGCAACCACAACAGGCACATCCTCACAAATACCGACAGTATATCAGTTGATTTATCAACCATTTGCAAAGATATTTCAGTAGGTGTCAACTTATTCAAATCAAGTCTACGATATAAAGAGAGAGGCATAACACTAACACCGGCTCCAAGATCACATAAAGGAGTTTTAACATAGTTTCTTTTAATGGAGCATGGTATAGTTGGTACTCCTGGATCTACAAGTTTCTTTGATATTCCACCCTTAAAAGTATACTTAGCAAACATGGTGGAAATTTCAGCTTCCGGTATCTTTCTTTTATTTGTAACAATATCTTTCATATACTTAGAATAAGGATTCATTTTAAGCATATCAGTCAAATGCATATGCAAAAAGATAGGTCTAATCATTTCAGCAAAGCGCTCAAAATCCTCATCATCCTTTTACTTGGATGGTTTAGGAGGAAAAGGCATGGGTTTCTGAACCCATGGTTCTCTTTCTTTACCATGCTTCCTAGCAACGAAGTCTCTCTTATCATAACATCAATTCTTTGATTGTGGGTTATCAAGATCAACAGCAGGTTCAATCTCTACATCGTTGTCATTGCTAGGTTGAGCATCAACATGAACGTCATCATTAAAATTATCACTAGGTTCATGTTCATTACCAGATTGTGTTTCAGCATCAGAAATAGAAATACCATTGGTATTCTTAGGTGTATCAACAACAGGTTCACTAGAAGCATGCAAAGTCCTATCATTTTTCTTTTTCTTCCTCTTAGAAGAACTAGGTGCATCAATATTAGTTCTCTGAGAATCTTACTCAATTCTGTTAGAGTGGCCCTCAGGATACAAAGGTTCCTGAGTCATTTTACCCCCTCTAGTCATAACTCTAACAACATTATCATTTTTCTTATTATTTATTCATTGAGCAAATCATTCTGAGCCTTAAGTACTTGTTCTACTTGAGTGGTAACCATAGAAGCATGTTTACTAATAAGTTGAAGTTAACCTTTAACTCTAGACATATAATCACTCAAGTGTTCAATCATATAAGCATTGCGTTTCAATTGTCTACCAACATAAGCATTGAAGTTTTCTTGTTTAACAATAAAATTATCAAACTCATCTAAGCATTGGCTAGCAGACTTATAACGAGGAATATCACCTTCATAAAATCTCTAGAGAGAATTTACCTTTACTACCTGTGTCAGGTTATCAGGACCATGTATTTCTTCAATAGGTGGTAAATTCTTAACATCTTTAGCTTTAATACCTTTTTCTTTTATAAATTTCTTTGCCTCTTCCATATCTTCAGGACTGAAAAATAGAATACCCCTTTTCTTCGGAGTTGGCTTAGGAGTTGGCTCAGGAAGTGTCCAAGCATTTTCTTTACTCAACATATTATTCTATAGCAATTCAGCCTGATCAACAGTTATTTCCCTCAAAACACAACAAGTACAACTATCCAGGTGGTCTCTGGAAGCTTCGGTTAGTCCATTATAAAAGATATCAAGTATTTCATTTTTCTTGAGAGGATGATCAGGCAAAGCATTAAGTAATTGGAGAAGCCTCCCCCAAGCTTGTGGGAGACTCTCTTCTTCAATTTGCACAAAATTATATATTTCCCTTAAGGAAACTTGTTTCTTATGAGCGGGGAAATATTTAGCAGAGAATTAATAAATCATATCCTCGGGACTACGCACACAGCCAGGATCAAGAGAATTAAACCATGTTTTAGCATCGCCCTTTAATGAGAACGGAAATAACTTAAGGATATAATAGTAGCGAGTTTTCTCATCATTAGTGAATAGGGTGGCTATATAATTTAATTTAGTAAGATGTGGCACAACAGTTTCAGATTCATAGCCATAGAAAGGATCAGATTCAACCAAAGTAATTATCTCACGATCTACAGAGAAATCATAATCCTTATCGGAAATACAGATAGGTGAAGTAGCAAAAGCAGGGTCATATTTCATTCTAGCATTCAAAGATTTTTCTTTAAGCTTAGCTAATAATTTCTTAAGATCATATCTATCATTGCAAGCTAAAAAGTCTCTAGCAGTTTCTTCATCCATAATATAACCCTCAAGCACAACAGGCAATTCATATCTAGGGGGAGAATTTTCATCATCACTTTCATCAATATTATCAGTTTCAATAATTTAATTCTCTCTAACCCTAGCAAGTTTTTCATCCAAAAATTCACCTAGTGGCACAATATTATCAAGCATAGAAGTAGTTTCATCATAAGCATCATGCATAGCAGAAGTGGCATCATCAATAACATTCGACATATCAGAATGAATAATAGGAGTAGGTGTCACAAGTTTACTCATAACAGAAAGTGAATCAAGTGCAGAGCTAGATGGCAATTCCTTACCTCCCCTCGTAGTTGAGGGATAAATCTTGGTTCTTTAATCTTTCAAGTTCTTCATAGTGATCAGCAGATATAAATCCCAAGTGACTCAAAGAATAGAGCTATGCTCCCCATTAACGGCGCGAGAAAATAGTCTTGATAACCCACAAGTATAGGGGATCGCAATAGTTTTCGGGGGTAGAGTATTCAACCCAAATTTGTTGATTCGACACAAGGGGAGCCAAAGAATAGTCTCAAGTATTAGCAGCTGAGTTTTCAATTAAACCACACCTGGAAAACTTAATATCTGCAGCAAAGTATTTATTAGCAAAGTAATATGGAAGTAATGGTAACGGTGGCAAAGGTAACAGTAGCAGTTTTGTAGTAATTGTAACAGTGGCAATGGTAAAATAACTAAGCAAAGATCAATATATGAAAATCTCTTAGGCAATAGATTAGCGATGGATAATTATGTCGGATGCGATTCCTCATGCAACAGTTATAACATAGGGTGACACAGAACTAGCTCCAGTTCAGCAATGTAATGTAGGCATGTATTCCGAATATAGTCATACGTGCTTATGGAAATGAACTTGCACGACATCTTTTGTCCTACCCTCCCGTGGCAGCGGGGTCCTATTGGAAACTAAGGGACATTAAGGCCTCCTTTTAATAGAGTACCAAACCAAAGTAATAACACCTAGTGAATACATGAACTCCTCAAACTACGGTCATGACCGGTAAGTAAACCGATTATTGTCACTTCGGGTTAACGGATCATAACACATAATAGGTGACTATAGACTTGCAAGATAGGATCAAGAACTCACATATATTCATGGAAATATAATAGGTTCAGATCTGAAATCATGGCACTCGGGCCCTAGTGACAAGCATTAAACATTGCAAAGTCATAGCAATATCAATCTAAGAACATAACGGATACTAGGGATTAAACCCTAACAAAACTAACTCGATTACATGATAAATCTCATCCAACCCATCACCGTCCAGCAAGCCTACGATAGAATTACTCACGCATGGTGGTGAGCATCATGAAATTGGTGATGGAGGAAGGTTGATGATGATGATGGCGACGGATTCCCCTCTCCGGAGCCCCGAACGGACTCAAGATCTGCCCTCCCAAGAGAGATTAGGGCTTGGCGGCGGCTCCGTATCGTAAAACGCGATGAATCCTTCTCCCTAATTTTTTTCTCCACGAATGTGAATATATAGAGTTGGAGTTGAGGTCGATGGAGCACCAGGGGGCCCATGAGGCAGGGGGCGCGCCCAGGGGGTAGGCGCGCCCCCACCCTCATGGACAGGGTGTGGACCCCCTTGCCTTGATTCTTTCGCCAGTATTTTTATATATTCCAAAAATATTCTCCATTGAATTTCAGGTCATTCCGAGAACTTTTATTTCTGCACAAAAATAACACCATGGCAATTCTTCTGAAAACAACGTCAGTCCGGGTTAGTTCCATTCAAATCATGCAAGTTAGATTCCAAAACAAGGGCAAAAGTGTTTGGAAAAGTAGAAAAGTGGAGACGTATCAATATGCATGGAAGTTATTTCCAGCGACATGAGTGTATTGATTCGAGGAGGTATGCATGTACTCCTTGTGTCGAAGCTTTGCCCGGTGCTCATTCTGTGCATGATAACTAGTGTCTCGAAGAAAATTACTCTCCATGTTCAAGTTAGCTGTGACAGATAGATATTCAATGATGCATTTCTTCACCCATATTTGTTTCTTGGGTGAGGCAGACCTACAGTTAGTCCTAATATATTGAGTGAAAACCTTAACATTATGTTGTTTGAACAATTTATAATTCGAGTCACCAGACTCATCAGAAATGGTAGGAAGAGAAGAATCATATCCTGATATAGTTGCATGTTCGAGTGTTTTGCTTTTAGCAACAACCCAACTTGTTCGAGGATATTGCTCGGGAGTCCGGTATGTTCCATCAACATTGAGTTATCTTTAGAAACCCAAAACCTTCCTTTCGAGGACTATTGTGAAGTATTGACTTCTTGAGCACATCAGATACCACTACTAGTAGAAAGCCCAGTAGTAGCGCTTGAAATACCTATAGAAGTAGCGTTGGGTCCAGTGCTACTGCTAATGCGGTACAGCTAAGTTGTAGCAGTAGTGCTACCTTGACAAGCGCTACTGGTAAGTATGGCTAGCAGTAGCGCTGGTCAGGGCAGCGCTACTACTAACTGTATGTAGTGTCGCAACAAAGCAAGTGTTGCTGCTAGATGGATTCCAGCGCTACTGCTAGTATTCCTGCTTTCACAGATTTATACCCCCTCTACGTATTTGTGATGTATTTTTAGAGGCTCTATACAGTAGTTTCATCAGATCATAATAAACATACACTATTCTCATCATATCATACACATACAGTAGTCTCGTCATACCATCATCATCATCATTCAACACAAATATCATCACATCTCGAAAATAGCAATACACAAGTCATGTCATGTCTTGAATAAGTGCAACTGCATGGTCATGGCACACACACATGTTTCATCATCTCTATCTAAACCATGATGTAGAAGAGAACAGAGATCAGCATGAGCAAGAGCGCGACTATGTAGAACTTGAGGCACCGCCGGTCCTGCCCTCGCTCAAGCCGGAGCCCCACCTCAAGTAACTAGTTTCCGCTTCATCTTTGCTGTCGAACCCTCTGTGGCTAGCACCCAGGTACTTGTCCACTTGGGCCTGAGTGTCTGGCTAGTGGTCGTAGACTCCTGGATCCCTCCCAACGAACAAGGCGTAGCAGTCCTTCGCCATCTCTGATCTATCTACCTGCATCGCCAGTTGATGAACTGAACTATAATATGCAACATAATGTACTTAAGAAAACAAAGAGGCATAATTGAAAAAATACAAGAAACCAATAGTTAACATGAATGATGAAGTTCTTCATACCCAAACTAATTAACTAGAGCAATCTACGCTAGTTCAGGACCACAGTTTAGTTACATCACAAAGTTTCACCGTGCATAAATTCAAAGTTTTGCAATACAAAGACAGTAGTGACACATTGTCATTGACAATTAGTCCTCCATGTCGGTGGCCCAACCTTCATAGCCAGGGAGGAAGCACCCAGGCTTCTTGAAAGGCTTCAGGTCCAGACGTTGAGCGAGTAGCAGTGCTCGGACATCATCCCACGTGATTGGCCCATGGTAGAACATCCTTGTTAGTTCGAGGACCTGCTTCATGATCACTTGGGCAGGTTCACACTATACAAGATAAAACTCTGCTCTGATTCGACGATCCGGTGTCTTTCATATGCTTGTGGCCTAGTTGACAATCTCGGCATTGTTGGTAGTAGCTGATTATCCCTTATGTACTCGGTCAGGTGATGCATGAGGTAGAATCGATCAGCCTTACTAGTGTGCGGTTCCTGGATGCAGCAAAAGTCAGTCTTATGGCCAAATGCCACCCCGTGATTCATGTACTTTTTCACCTTGATATATCCACCAGATAGGCTGAAGGTTAACATGGCACTATCGAGAACACTCTTTATGTGCTTGTAATCCTTTTTCTTGAGGTTCTTCGATGAGTCCAAGCACATAGCATGGGAGTATTCCGGGTACAGAATGATGAGGACAACGCCCCCCCCCTCGCTGTGCAAATTTAGTACACCTCAAATTAGCCTCCATGCTTACAAAGGAATGATTAACACTTACGAAAGGATATGCGCAGATGACTTACGTGGGATGATACGGCAGGAGAATCGCTTCCTTGTCCTTATTAGCGATCATGAAGTCGCCGAGGTACTTGCTCGCATAGTCATGGTGCTCTTTACAAACTGCCAAGAAGATCTCGTGCATATAGTATGGGCCCGCGATGCAGATATATTTTATGTTCTCAATCTTGATGAAGTAGTGAGATACAGCGAATACATGCGGATGAACTGGAAATCCATCTTGGTCATGTGGAACATGTCGTAGATGTAGTCAAATCGCAGGATGAACTTATCTGTGGGCCATCTCTCAACGTACAACCTCCCACCCGGCACTTGAGCCGCGTAAAGCGGGTATCCTGGGTTTTCCGAGATGAGAAGGATTTTCTCTCTTGCCAGCACATCTTCATGGAGTCTCCTTAGATCATTGTTCAGTATGTTCTCTAGCGCTTTTGCGGGTAGGATCGGTTCGCCGGCGACATGGAAAAGTTTCGCACCTTCGACAAGTATTCTATCCACCACTGGGGCTTCAGAGGCGGCTGGCTTCTTGAAGCGGCTCTGGCGCCTTTAGGGCCATTCTTGTCCGCTCTCCTCCTTTGCTTCTTGGCGGGTGGCGGTAGTTAGCCCACCATACCTTCCCTAACCACTAGCCCTAGTGTCATCGGGCTAATCAGTGGACGACCCTTGGGGGGTTGCTGGGTAGAGGCGGCATCTGGAGGCGTCTCCTGCGAGGATCTCTTGAAGAGAGACTTTCTACATTCCGCCTTAGGACGTTCCGGCTCTGGCAAATCAGGCAGCATCAAGTCATCATCTCCACGCTCATAACCCATCTCTTCGCCATCCTCAACCATCAATCCTGCATCATAATAGGCGGTATTGAAATACTTGTCTGGGTCATCATCCTCCTTCTCCTCCTCCATGTCATCATCAACATTTGCTGCTTCGACAACGGGGGCGACATGATCTGGCACTAATGGAGGCTCTCCCTCGCGTCGTCCGCTATCACCCGCCACGACAGGGGCAGATAATCTGGTAGGTGGGGTGGTGTTCATACCTTCTTGAGAAGGTGGCCTTGGTGTGATACTGGGCGCCTCGAGACGAAGGAGAGACTTCGGCCAAGGCAACAACCAGCCCTTGCATGCGCCAATCCTCTTAGGGGTCTCGTCGTCATCGACTGGTACCAGAGGAGGCCAATCCTCGAAGCCCACTAAGACACTGGCCACGTTAACTTTGAAGACACCATCGGGCATCTGTCAGTTGTGGAACATGCGGTCCTTCGGCTTCACGATCATTGCGTTTCCCATGGCCACCTTTTGGCCCTTGATGTCGTACAGTAGGATGCACGGGGTATCGTCGGCCTACGAAGAAGACATGTCTGCAACGTCAAACATCCGAAAGGCAACTGAAACGGAAGACTATAGACATGCTGGTGGAAAGGGTATGACGTGTAATTACAATGAGGGCGTCGAGCTTAGCCAGCGACGAAGGCCCGCCGAGCATGCCAAAGACGGAGGTCGGGCTGCCATGAACCGGAGCGGGACCTTTTGTGGTTGCTTGAGTAGGTGCTAGTGCTGTGGTGTTCGCAGAATTGCTCCGGACAAAGCTGGGAAGGGGAAAGTCCTCCGGCCATGCATTTGGATTGTTCTTTAACCAATCGAAAATTGCCGGAATCAAGCGGACCACCGCGTTAGTGACCGCTACATTGACTAGCCCGACCAACTCTTCTTTGGTCTCAGCTTTGGTCTTATTGACCGTAATCGCGACCTTCTCGTCGATGGTCTGCTGAGTGACGACCAACCATGATGTAGGGTGGAAATTCTCGAGCCGATCTTTCACGATTGGAGCGGATCCTACAAAGAACACGAGGAGGGAACGAGGGGAAACACAAGAGAAATCACCCAAACCAACAAGATTCGGTCACACATATGCTAGATTCTCGAAAAACAAAGAGATGCACGATCCAAATCCAACAAAGGACGATACATAGGGTCACTAGTTCTTCTCCGTGAGGAGGTCTTGAGGTCTTCCCATTAGGGGTCTTGAATCCAAGTGGATCTTCTCTGAAGAGGCGATGGTCTCTCTCGGTGGAGTAGATCCGGATGGATAAGAGATGCTCTATCTCATATATGAGCTATCACAACGCTAACCCTAACTAGGAGAAGGAGGTCTATTTATTGTCTTAGTGCAAATGGGGGCGAAGCGAAGGGGTACATGCAAAACCCCCCATATAGCAACGCATGGCTAGCAACGAAGCTAAATGATGTGTTGTGTGGTTGAACCTCCCATATTCCCCACTTAGCACTTACCTCCCAGTACCCACCTCCACCCCTTCCATCCATTGGTCAGCGCTCGCGCTCCACCTGTTTCCGCACATCCCTAAAAAAATCCCTGCTGGCAGACAAAGCCTATTCTCCCTACGTTTTGGCCTTTATCCTAATAAAACAACCTAAGCGAGCTGCATCGGCCGCCGTCCCATTGCCCTCGCCGCCGCCGTCCCTTGTTCCTTCACCAAGCCCGCGTCCCTTGCCACTTTCTCCACGCTTCAAAGACGCACACTGCATCTTTTCCATCCTCCTCGCGTCGGGGACACACACATGGCGTCGTCGCCATCCTCCTCGCGTCTGGGAAGGTGCCGTCGCCGCCGCTCCTACGCGCGACCTGAGATGCCGAGGCCGTTGTTCTCCTCCGCACAGCCAGGGACGACGCACGCACCGACGCCCCGTCCTCAACTGCATTAGCTCAGCGGTACGCCCCCTGTCCTCGCTCGTCTTGTTTGTTCCTTGCCGATGGCGCCCACTGGCGCACAGCAGCCGATTGGTCGCAGCCCATCGACCTACACAGCTCACAGCTTCCAGGCAGTGACTCAGCTCCAAAGGAAAGGAGCAACTCCTCTCGACCTCTCCAAAATCCCGAGTCCCTGCTAGTATTATTTGTGAGTTGCTCTGCTGATTTGTATCAACTATTCATATGTCTTGATAAAATTGCCCTTTTTCATGGAGATCATTTGCAACTGATGTGAGTACTTTTCCGCAGGAGATATTTGCCGGTGTAGTGATGTAAGTACTAAGTACTGCCTGCGTAAGGGGAAAATAACTTGCAAGATGGTGCAGGTAATTTCCTTTGATTCTTTCGCATATCCCTAAATTTCACTTACAAGTTACAAAATTTTCTATTAATCTAATTACTTATTTCTACAGCTTTTATTGTATCCAGTAAAGAATTCTTGTTAACACTGGTTAGCATGACATCAATCTGAGTAAATTGTATCGAGTGAAGCATTGTTAACATGAGAACAATCTGACTGCGTGAAATTTCCAATTCATATCCACAGTGCCTCAAAAGAAACTGTATCTAGTGAAAAATTGTTGTTAGGATGAGTGCATAACAACTTTCCTTCAGCCTGGCCTGCCCTGCTATTTTTTTTGTAGGTCCGCCACAGAAACACACTAAGGCTCCGTTTGGCTGCTCAGTATTTTTTGAGTTTTAGGAAAATACCATTGTTTTTGTAGAAACCCCAGTTTTAAATACTTTGACGTGTTTGGTTTCGACAAATATTTTAGTTTTACAAACCATGGTATATCTAAAACTATGGTTTTTTTGCTGTATCTAAAAAAGAGGTCTCAACCTCTTTTTGTAAACTGAGAAACACTCGCTCGAGTACATCTTCTTCCGGTCCTCCTCACCCATCTCTTCCGCAGCCATGCAATTAAGATTACCACCTGGGAAGCTTGACTACTCTGCCGTTGATTTCTTCAATTGTTTACTATTGTTTGGCCTGTACATTAGATAGTACTAGAGGTACGGTCCTATCAGATGATGCGTTTACACATACAAAAGATTTAGCGAATGCTTAGACCCTGGAGTAGATCGATTGATACTGAGCAAAGTTATACATAGTAGTCTAAGCTAGCTAGCCGTTCGATTCGATGTGGCCAGAGATACAAGATTACTCAACAACATATCCTAGCATCTAGAGGATGTTCGCGTGCATGACAAGGCTATAGGCACGCAGCGGCCATTAATTAGCACACGCTGATCACGTCGTTGTATAACTCCTTTGTTGTAGGTTCAACTAGCTATATTTAGGATTATCCATGCAACGAGTGGTCAAAACCAAGAAACTAAGAAAAACTGCACTTGCCAAACATCTCTATAGTTTTTCTAAAACAGAGAAAAGCTGCGGTTTTTAGAAACCGAAGTATTCATTGCCAACATATTGGAATACCGAGGTTTTCAATTACCATGGTTTTGGAAAAACCGGGTTGCCAAACTAGGCCTAAAGTATTTAAAACTATAGTATTTTTTAGAAACCACAGTATTTTCCAAATACTGAGAAAATACTTCGCTGCAAACGGGCCCACAGATTTACTGTTTCACATGCATCACTAAAGGTTACAGTTGACACATAAGTTTCTCAGTGAAATAAATGCAGGATTCTTCTACTCAAACATTGAACAAGAAGAAAAGATGGTTTCTGCTGAGGGACGTCAAGTTGATGAACATGTCAAGAAGATCATTGAATTGAAATATAAGGTATTTTGTTTAGTGTGTCCCCTGCTCTTTATCTCTATCTCTCTCGAAAAAGATTGTGCTCGCTTGATTCTATGACGTGCAGGTTCGGTCAGGAAGTTACAATAATTTTGTGGTGATCAACCAGAAAAGCATTGGTCTTCCATCCATCGATCTCCTAGATAGAGTAGGGGTAACTAATTCACTTACATCTAAACTTGTGATCTTTTTGGGGTTCCAGTTCAGTTTAGAATGTCGGTCATGAACTCATGATGGCACCAGCTGAACTTGGTACTCAAAAGTTGTTTGACATTATACATAATGCTACCGTATAAGCCATGAACAACCAGTTAAGTTTAAGACAAACCCATCTAGAAACCAGACTTCCTATGGTGGCTCAGTCTGGCACACTCATCTTTCCCTGCTGCTAATAAATTATTATTTTTATGCCCTTTCTTGTTTATAATTAGGGCGCACTCTTTTCTATACTAATTAGACCCCGCACCCCTTCAAGGTCAAGTCAGGGGCTCAGGTTGGCGTGATGATGACCAGAAGTGGATTAGATAGTTTGTAGTTCTCCTGCTTTCTATGCATGAGTTGATAACTCCTACTGTCGCAAGTTTGATGATTTTTTTTCTCGTGTTGTTGCTTCTGTAGGTTCTGCAAATTTTATTCATAGATCAGGAAATTCTAATATGTGACATGGTAAATCTCAGGTAATTAGGATCTCTTGTGTGATGTATATTATGCAAAGATTTTTGAGTTGTCGGCACTGAGGTTTCTCCTAATACATCATGACACGCATGACTAATAAATAATCCCAAGAACGAGTAGTACGGGAATAATGTGACACAAAGCTAATTAATGCAGAGACCTCTCGAAAATGGAAATATTCAACTCAGTATATTCGGTATTATTAGTTACCAACTTGTCATTTAGTTGGTTGGTGAATTCATTTCATTGTTTATATAATATATTTTTTGGATCTTTAGTAGTATATGCAAGCTGATGGTTGTTCATAATGAACAACCACATCTCAAAGGTGCTTGCTGTATTAATATGCAGTTTCTTATCTCACGAGCCATGGACATTCAGAATATGTGCAAGGCAATTAAGGTAAATAGAAGGCCCTCAGTTTACAAAGAATTGGTCAAGAGTGAAGACTCAAAGTCTGTGTTTGTACTCCATAGCATGGCGATGGCCCTTTTGCTAGTGTGTATTATTGTTATTTTTTACCGAGTGATGATACTGACATTGCAAGTATGTGAAGTTTCCACATTTGAATTTTGGTCTTTTTTAAGAGAAAATAGACTGGAACACTAAAAACATATAATGTTAGTTCATATAGTTTTGAGTTGATACAAGATGTTATTTAATAAATTCATGTTCATGTTTTTGTATTCAGATTATTAATTATCCCCTTATCTATATAATAAATCTATGTCATGATAAATCACATTTGTAAGGTGCTCCTTTAAATCGCACTTCTCTATTAACCTGATTTCTATAATGTAAGTTGCTCATCTAATACTATTAACATTGTTGTTGTTGCTGTAGATCATGAAGACAAATTGACAATGCATGGCTCACATGTTGATTGCAAGGTTAAGAATGGGCTACTACAAGATAATTAGAATGTCATTTTTAGGACCAAAGTTTCAGACATCATAGTTGATTGCAAGGTCAAGAATTGGGCTACAGATAGATAGTTTCACCTCTTGTAATCTTTGGATCACGTTCCTTGTAATGCAACATAGTCAATTTAATACATGAGAAGTTTATGTTTGTTATATTTTGCCTGCAACTGTCGACATTGCAAGGTCATGAATTGTGCTACTAATTTGTTCTGTCCATTTTAAAATCTGTTTGTCCATGATTGCCACCAACACATATCAAGCAATGGTCTATTATATCCACGACCGCCACCAACGCATATGAAGCGTTGTTGAGCTATAGCTCTATATGTTGCTATCTACCAACGCATCCACATGAAGTTTACCAATGCATGCATATATGTTGTTGTAGACCATTGCAACGCCACCAACGGCAACGCATACTAATTCGTTGGTGTAGGCCTTGGCAACACATATATGGACATACAACAATGCATTTATGCGTTGCTGAAGGGGGGGTTCTTGTTGTAGTGATGGGCCTCGGGCCCGAAACTGTGCACAAACAGGTACCAGACGTACGGTGGGTTCTGATTGTCCGATGGCTCGCGGACGTTCGGAAGTCGCCGAACTTCCGTCGTTTTGGCTCGGTTGAAGTGGCACCGGATTTCCGAAGACGACCGGTCGTCCAGTCGTCGGTCGCTTCGGACATCCACTGATTTCATTCGGTTGGGGACCTGCCGGATTTCCGGTGGAGCCCGGACATCCGGTCGCTGGGAGTTGTCGGTTGTCCGGTCCTGGGCGGACGTCCGGGTGCTGTAGCACTCACTCGCATGTCTTCTTCTGGTTGGCGCGGCCTTTAGGCTAGCCCGGACGTCTGGTTCGTAGCTCTACTTGCAACTCTTCTTCTTGTCCCTCATACTTGGTGTCCTCGATGTCTTGTCCGTTGGATGTAGCTGCTCCATGGCCTTCCTCCAAGTACCTGATCACACATAGTGTTTCCGCTTGAGGTAGTAGCCATGTCGCATGTGTAGAAAGTGGTAGTTCAGAGAGGAGCGAGTTCACCTTATCTTCGATGGCCTTTGCTCGAGCTCTCGTCCAAGTGGTGTCGTGGGAGATGTCGATACATCCATGGGAAGACCGTTTGATGCTCTGCATCATCTCCCCTCCTTGGGAAAGATCCGACCTCACATCGAAATCTTCATCACCATGGTAGGGCGAGAGATCCTTGACATTGAAGACATCGCTCACGTTGGACTTGTCGCGTGGGAGGTTGATCTTGTAAGCGTTGTTGTTGTTGTAGCGTGCTAGCACCTTGAAGGGTCCATCGGCTCGTGATAGAAGTTTGGACATGCGTTCGTTGGGGAAGCGGTCCTTGCGAAGGTGTAGCCACACGAGATAACCAATGTTGAATACCATGGATTGCTTGTTGAAGTTGAGCTTGGTCGCGAGTTGTTGTACTTGGCGCTCGATGGTGTGCCTCGTATCTTCATGCATCTTCTTGAGATAGTTCACTCGTGCACTCGCGTCCATGTTGATGCGCTCTTGAAGTGGTAGAGGAAGAATGTCCAATGGGGACAATGGGTTGAAATCGTAGACGACCTCGAAGGGGGACTTGCCGGTAGTCGAATGTCTTGCGTGATTGAAGGCATACTTGGCGATGGGTAGGCACTCCTTCCACTCCTTGATGTTCCTCTTGATCAATACGCGTAGTAGGGCGGAGAGCGTTCGGTTTGTCACCTCCGTTTGGCCATCGGTTCGGGGATGGTATGCCGAAGAGAACAAGAGCTTGATTCCGAGCTTGGCGCATAAGGTCTTCCAAAAGTAACTCAAGAACTTGACGTAGCGGTCCGAGACAATCGTCTTTGGAACTCCATGTAGGAGTAAGATTCCCTACAAAAAAGATTTGCAATAGGCGAAGCATCGTCTATCTTGTTGCATGGTATGAAATGTGCCATTTTAGAGAATCGGTCCACAACAACAAACACTAAATCCTTTCCATTTCTAATTCTAGGTAAACCAAGCACAAAATCCATGCTAATATCCTCCCATGGGTGATACGAAATTGGAAGGGGCATATAAAGGCCATGAGATTGAGATTTAGACATAGCTTTGCGACATGTAGAACATCCATTGGTGAAGCATGAGACGTTGTGGAACATCTTGGGCCAAACATAGTTCTTGGAGAGCGTAGCAAATGTCTTGTCGCGTCCAAAGTGTCCCATTAGTCCTCCTCCCTGAGATTCTTGCAAAAGTAACAAACGAAGAGAAGACTTAGGGATGCAAAGTTTGCTAGCTTCATAAGATAATGATCTTTGATGTAATAGCATTCCCAAATCGTATGCGTCAAACATTTAGCATAAGGAGTGGAAAAACTAGGATCATGCGCATACAAGTCTTTTATGTGCTCAAAGCCTATGGCATTCTATTCAAGTTGGGTAACAAGCATGCATCTACGGGAAAGAGCATCCGCCACAACATTTTCCTTACATTTAATATACTTGATGACATAAGGAAATGACTCAATGAATTCACTCCATTTAGCATGACGCTTGTTCAACTTAGTTTGACCCTTAAGATACTTAAGTGTTTCATAATCGGCGTGAAGAATGAACTCATGAGGACGAAGATAATGCTCCCAAACATGCAAGACTATCACTAAAGCATATAGCTCTTTTTCATAGATGGTATAATTGAGTTGCGCTCCGGAAAGTTTTCACTCATGAGGGCGCTTCTCTTGCATTAACACACCTCCTACGCCATAACCGCTAGCATCGCAATGAATCTCAAATGGTTTATCGAAGTTGGGTAAAGCAAGAAAAGGAGCATGTGTAAGCAAATTCGTAAGCTCATTGAATGCGGTATCTTGGGATGGTCCCCAAACAAATGGCGCATTCTTCTTACTCAAAGCATGCAAAGGTGAAGCAATGGTGCTAAAATCCTTAACGAATATACGATAGAAACCGGCTAAACCAAGAAAACTTCGCACTTGTTGCAAGTTGGTTGGTTGGGGCCAAGTTTTAATAGCATTGATCTTAGTTTCATCTACATGAACACCCTTAGAAGACACAACAAAACCCAAGAAAACAAGCTTATCAACACCAAAAAGGCATTTGTCCATATTAGCATAAAGGCGATCTTTCCTAAGATTTTGCAACACGGTTCTAAGATGGGTGACATGATCTTCAAGAGATTTGCTAAAAACAAGAATATCGTCAAAGTAGAGCACAACAAATACACCAATATAGGGTCGAAGGACAAAATGCATGACTCGCATGAAAGTATCGGGTGCTTCGGATGAACCCATTGGCATAACAAGCCATTCATATAAGCCAAATTTTGTCTTAAATGCGGTTTTCCATTCATCACCTTCTTGGATGCGCATTTGATAATAGCCACTTTTAAGGTCAATGTTAGAGTAAATGGTGGCTCCGCTAAGCTCATCAAGCATATCATCTAGGCATGGAATAGGGTAACGATAACGCACGGTAATAGCATTGATAGGACGACAATCAGAACACATGCAATATGTACCATCTTCCTTAGGAACAAGGATTACCGGTACGGCACAAGGGCTCAAGCTTTCTCGTACATGGCCGTTGTCAATGAGTTGTTGTACTTGCCGTTGGATCTCCTTAGTTTCCTCGTGGTTGACATGGTAGGAAGCATTGTTAGGAAGGGGTGCTCTGGGGATGAGGTCGATTCGGTGTTTGATGCATCATAGTAGGGGTAGACTCGGAGGTAGCTCGTCGGGGAACACGTCTTGGAATTCCGGCAAAAGAGAAGATAACACTTAGATTGTGAGAGGTGTTAGTTTTTGATCCCTCGTCCTTGCACAAAAGGACATGGTGCATGACACTTGATTGGTTCTCGCACACTTCTCTCATCTCACTTTTGGTGGCAAATAGGACTAGGTTTTTCTTGTGGCTCATCGTGGAGGCACTCAATTTGGGCTTGTGGCGCTCAGTCTCTTATTGGTGGTTCGCTCTCTCAGTATTTTCTCAATGATGGGTGGCTTGCTTGTTGGCGATCACTTGGCTTGGAGACATAGGTCGTTACACATATTCCTTTCCTTTCATCTTGAAGCTATAGAGATTCGTTCACCCATTATGGATGACACCTCTGTCAAATTGCCATGGTCTTCCAAGAAGTAGGTGGTAAACGGACATCAGAACGACATCACACTCCAAAGTGTCTTCGTAAGCTCCGATCTTGAAGGGAACTTGTACCATATGCTCGACTTGGATAGGGCCGGAGTCACTTAGCCATTGAACTTCGTAGGGATGCGGGTGCTTCATCTTAACCAATTGGAGATTGGAGCAAAGTTTTTCACTTGCTAAGTTATGACAAGTCCCTCCATCGATGATGACCTTGACGGACCTTCCATTGATGCCGGCCTTGGTGTGGAAGATATGGTATCTTTGGTCTTCATCTTGTTGATGTTGAAGAGTCAAGACCTTGGAGATAATGAGAGCGGGGCTCGGATCTTCATCACAAAAGACTTGATTATCTTCATCCTCGTTCACTTTCCAGTGCATGGCCACTTGCTCAAGGGCTTCCATTTCTCCTTCACTCATGGAGTCGTATGTACCATCGTCGTTGAAGATCATGGTGCGTTTGTTGGTACACTCAAAGGACTTGTGGCCTCGGCCGCCGCATGCGAAGCATTTGAAGGAACTTCTCTTGATGGTGTCATCGGTTAGGGTAGAGGGTGATGAAGCTCTCGACTTGAAGTTACTTGTTGTAGGAGGACGACTTGAGGTTGTCAAAGTTTTCTTGTAACTTGAGTTGTCGACGTTGCTTGTAGAAGGCTTGGTAGAGGTAGAGGGTGTTGTGAAAGTGCGTTATATCGACTAGAGGGGGGGGGGTGAAATGCGAGGTTTGGTGTAAGGGTTCTTGGCGCTGTTGAAGAAGGTGTTGTGTGCCACGAAGCCATTCACATTGAAGACCCCAGGTGAAGTTGCAGTGCCTGGGAATCTTGGAAGTCTTGGCTTGGGCTTCTGGACTTGAGGTCTGTGCTCAACATGATAGTCAAATTGTGGACCCGCAGCAAGTGGAGGAACCAGAATGGGCCATCGAACCATAACAGGCTGACCACGATCAAATGCCAACTCAATTGTATGAGGTCTTGGAGGGGGTACAGGGGCATTGGCATTGTCGTTGACATGGGCTTCAGGGGCCACATTGGTTTCAGGTGCTTTAGTATTGGCTTCGGGCGCTGCAGTGGCTTCAGGTCCATGCATGTAACACCCTCGATGCGACTATATCTCCCACGTGTCGAGGCACGACTTAGAGGCATAATCGCATTGAAGGCATATGTCGCAAGTTAGGCAATCTTCACAACATCCCATGTAATATTGATAATAAAAGGGGAGATAACATAGTTGGCTTACACTCGCCACGTCAATCAAGTACATAACATTACATCATTCAAACACTCATGGCCCGACTACGGCGCCAAAATAAAAGATAACCCAACATGCGACACGGTCCCGATCACCCCCCCCAACTGGGCACCACTACTGATCATCAGGGAAAGACATAGTATCGTTGAGAGTCCTCGTCGAACTCCCACTTGAGCTCGAGCGCGTCACCTGGAGCGGAATCATCAGGCCCTGCATCTGGTTTAATAGTAATCTGTGAGCCACAGGGACTCAGCAATCTCGCACCCTCGCGATCAAGACTATTTAAGCTTATAGGTAAGGCAAGGTAAAATATGTGGAGCTGCAGCAAGCGACTAGCATATATGGTGGCTATCCTGTTCGCAAAAGAGAGCGAGAAGAGGAGGCAAAGCGCGAGCGAGAAACTAGAGAGCAACCTGCGCAAACATTACTCCAACACCGTGTCCACTTCCCGGACTCCGCCGAGAAGAGGCCATCACGGTAACTCACACTCAGTTGATTCATTTTAATTAAGTTAAGGTTCAAGTTATCTACAACCGGACATTAACAAATTCCCATCTGCCCATAACCGCGGGCACGGCTTTTGAAAGTTCAAATCCCTGCAGGGGAGTCCCAACTTAGCCCATGACAAGCTCTCACGGTCAACGAAGGAATAGACCTCCTCCCGAGACGTTCCGATCAGACTCGGTACTCGGTTCTTCAAGACACTTCGACAGGTTAAAACAAGACCAGCAACACCGCCCGAATGTGCCGACAAATCCCGATAGGAGCTGCACATATCTCGTTCTCAGGGCACACTCAGATGAGACTCTACGAGTAAAACCAACCCTCAAGTTTCCCCGAGGTGGCCCCGCAGGCAGCTCAGTCGGACCAACACTCAGAGGAGCACTGGCCCGGGGGTTTAAATAAGATGACCCTCGGGCTCCGGAAACCCAAGGGAAAAGAGGCTAGGTGGCAAATGGTAAAACCAAGGTTGGGCATTGCTGGAAAGCTTTAATCAAGGCGAACTATCAAGGGGTTCCCATTATAACCCAACCGCGTAAGGAACGCAAAATCCGGGAACATAACACCGATATGACGGAAACTAGGGCGGCAAGAGTGGAACAAAACACTAGGCGAGAGGCCGAGCCTTCCACCCTTTACCAAGTATATAGATGCATTAAGATAACATAGAATAATATAATGATATCACCAACAAGTAAATAATGTTCCAATAATGTTCGAATAAGGGACGGTCTCCAATCTTCACCTGCAACTAGGAACGCTATAAGAGGGGCTGAGCAAAGCGGTAACATAGCCAATCAACGGTTTGCTAGGACATGGTGGGTTAGAGGTTTGACATGGCAATTTGGGAGGCTTGAAAGCAAGTGGTAGGCATCGTAGCATTGGCATTGCGAAAGAGCGAGCATCTAGCAAAGCAAAGATAGTAGTGATTTCAAGGGTATGATCATCTTGCCTGCAAAGTTGTCAGAGTTGACTGGATCCTCGAAAGCAAACTCAACGGGCTCCTCGTTAGAGAACTCGTCTCCCGGCTCTACCCAAACAAGACAAACAAGCAAACAAGCAAACGGAGCACAATCAACCACGTGCAAAGCTCAAACAATATGATGCAAGGATGATATGCTATGCGGGATGCGATGTAGGATGGATATGCAAGATGTGACAAGGAATGCATGAGCCTGGCCTCAACTTGGAAATCCAAGTGTTCCACTGGAAAGATGAGATGAAATCGCTTGAAAACGATATAAAGAATGCTGGAATCGGAGTTACGGTTTGGAAATGGCAAGCAATTCAAATATGACCACGTTTTGCGATTTACAGCAAGTAGCCATCTAAATGCAACAAGATGAACATGCTACAGCACCCAAACATGACAACAAAATATATGGCAGGGATGCATTCAAGATGCTTAACAAAAGTCTAGCATTGAGCTACGGCCAATTCATCCATTAACAGGTTCAAACAAGCATGGCAAAAATGCATATGGTAAACAGATCTCAAACTTAGTGAAATTAACACTTGTCTGGAATTTCAGATCAGATGGCACTCTTCGGAGCAACAAAACTACATGCTACAAGACCTGAACATGGCAAAGTAAAGCATGGCATGGAGCTAGTCAAAGAGCCTAACAAAAGTACCTTAGTGAACTTGAGCCAAAAGGGATCAGAAAATACAATTTCAAGCATGTGAACATGGCAAAAACATAATCAGTTCTCAGACTTAGTGAAAACTGGAGCATGCTGAAACAGATATCAAGTAGGCATGTTTACGAGCTCGATGCACTCACTACAGAGCAAGTCATGACAAACTAACCAACACCCATCAAGAATACACAAAATGCAAGCTAGACATGGCAATAACAATAGCATAGCATGCACGGATCAACTACAACATCCTTGGCAAAATCGCTAACAAGTAGACAATCTGCCCAGATTCACGAAATAGCAAAAGTAGAGCTCGATTGACTCAAGCTAGGGTGCTCCATAATTGCAAAGAAAGACATGGATAGATATAGCACTATAAGATTAACAAAACATACTTACTGATCATCCTCAAAAGAGGCACGGATCACTAGGAAACAACATGAACATATGACCATATGAGATAAACAGATCAAGGACTTAGTGGAAATGCTAAGTCCCTGAAATCAGCATTACCAAGTGCCTCACTTTGCAAGCTTGTGATAGTCACCACACACATCACAAAAATACATGGGTTGTACCTCTGGAAAGATGGCAAACCCCTTAACAAAACATATGTAGAGCTCATGAGCATATCATGCACACAATAATAATGGAAAAAATGACAAATCTCTAAATGGAGCAGCAGATCTGACAATTATCTCAAGTAGCCCTCTTCTAATAGCATTTCGGGCCTCAAGATGAACTCAAATGAAAAACATGCAATGGAATGAAATGATTTACTCTCTGAGACGAACATTTTGATATGCTATATGCAATAATCGGAGCTATGGATGCAAAGTTACGATGCGATGAAGATGGGCACATGGATCTGAAATCTCAGGACTTAGGGAAAAATCAACCTCTCACAGATCTCAGATCTAGGGTTTGATCCGAATGCACGTAGACCGAGGCGGGCCGGCTCTTCGCCGGAGAAGAGGGCGGGGAGGACACCGGTGAACGACGCCGGCGAGGCGGCGGCTGGCACCGGCGACCGGAGGCGAGCGCGGTGGCGGCGGATGAAGGCGGCGGCGCCGGCGACGTTGGGCGGTGGTGCGGCGGTGCACTGGCGAGAGGAGGCGGCCGGCGTGCGGCTCCGACGACGTCGAACGAGGTTCTGGCAAGAGGCGCGGCCGCAGGATCCGGCAGGCACGGGCGGATCTGGGCGGCGCGCGGCGGATGGGCCACGGGGGCCGGCCTCGGGCCTAGCGGGCCCTCGCGGTCGGCGGCGAAGTGGGCGTCGCCCAGGACACGTGGTGCGCGCGGATTGGTCAGCGGCGGTGGGCAGACACGTCCGCTCCATCCGGACGTGTCCGGCGGCGGCGGAGGAGATATTTTTTAGGGTTTCGAGGAGGGGATCCGAGATTTTCGAGGAGGGGCCTTTAAATAGAGGTGGAGGGAGCTAGGAGAGTCCAAATGAGGTGCGGTTTTCGGCCACGCGATCGTGATCGAACGCTCTAGATGATGGAGAGGGTTTTGGGCCAACTTGGAGGGGTGTTGGGCTGCAACACACACGAGGCCTTTTCGGTCCCTCGGTTAACCGTTGGAGTATCAAACGAAGTCCAAATGGTACGAAACTTGACAGGCGGTCTACCGATAGTAAACCAAGGCCACTTGGCAAGTCTCGGTCCAATCTGGAAATGTTTAATCCCCACACACAAAAGAAAGGTAGAAATGACCACCGGAGGAGAATGAAGCGCCGGAATGCAAAACGGACAACGGGGAAAATGCTCGAATGCATGAGATGAACCCGTATGCAAATGCCATGCACATGATGACATGATATGAGATGCATGACAACGAAAACAACACACGGAGACAAAAACCCGAACCCGAGAAAATAAAATAACTTAAGGCCGGAAATGGCAAGAGTTGGAATACATATTGGGAAAGTCATATCCGGGGTGTTACAACACTCCACCACTACGAAAGGATCTCGTCCCGAGATCTAGGACTGAAAGAACGCCGGGTAGTCAGAATGGAGGTGATCCTCGCGTTCCCAGGTAGCTTCACGGTCGGAATGGTGTGACCACTTGACTTTGAGGAATTTGATTGACTTGTTGCGATTCTTGCGTTCAGTCTCTTCAAGAATAGCAACTGGGTGCTCACGATAGGAGAGATCTTCTTGGAGCTCAATGTCCTCGAAGTTGACGGTGCGGTCAGGAGTCTTGAAGCACTTTCGGAGCTGAGAGACATGGAACACGTCATGAACATTTGCAAAGTTTGAAGGAAGCTCAAGTTGATAGGCGAGATCGCCTCTCTTGCTGACAATCTTGAAAGGTCCCACGTATCTGGGGGCAAGCTTCCCTTTGATACCGAAGCGACGAGTACCTTTCATAGGAGAGACGCGGAGGTAAACATGATCTCCGATCTTGAAATCTAAATCACGGTGCTTACTATCATAGTAGCTCTTTTGGCGGGATTGGGCTGCTTTGAGGTTATCTCGAATGACTTTGCACATTTCCTCTGCCTCTGTGATTAAGTCATTTCCGAGAAGCTGACGTTCACCCGTTTCAGACCAGTTGAGAGGGGTACGGCACTTCCTGCCATACAGAATTTCAAATGGGGCTTTGCCCGAACTTGCTTGAAAACTGTTGTTGTAGGAGAATTCAGCATATGGACGACAATCCTCCCATTTCATGCCGAAGGAGATCACACAAGCCCTGAGCATATCTTCAAGAATCTGGTTGACACGCTCGACTTGACCGCTAGTTTGAGGATGGAAAGCTGTGCTGAAGCGGATGTTGGTGCCCATGGCCTTCTGAAAAGAATCCCAAAACTTGGAGGTAAAGATGCTGCCACGGTCTGAAGAGATCACTTGTGGAATACCGTGCAGAGAGACAATTCGAGAGGTATAGAGTTCCGCCAATTGAGCTGCAGTGATTGACTCTTTGATAGGCAGAAAGTGAGCCACTTTGGTGAGTTTGTCGATGACAACGAATATAGCATCATTGCCACGTTTGGACTTTGGAAAACCAGTCACGAAGTCCATCTCAATGTGGTCAAACTTCCATTCTGGAATGGCAAGAGGTTGGAGGAGACCAGCTGGCCTTTGGTGTTCCGCCTTCACTCTTCTGCAAACATCACACTCATTCACGAATTGAGCAATCTCGCGCTTCATTCGAGTCCACCAATAAGCCTTCTTGAGGTCCTGATACATCTTCGTGCTCCCAGGGTGGATGGAGAGTAGAGAATTGTGAGCCTCGTTCATGATCACTTTACGAAGGTCACCTTTGGGTACAACAATACGATCCTCGAAGAAGAGAATATCCTTGTCATCAAGGCGGTAGCACTTGTACTTGGGTTGACTCTTGGCAATCCCAATCTTCACCTTCTTCACCATAGCATCAAGAAGCTGGGCTTGGCGAATCTGGTCTTCCAAGGTAGGAGAGACTTGAAGGTTGGCGAGGAAACCTTGAGGAACAACTTGCAGATTAAGTTTGCGGAAAGCTTCACAAAGCTCGGGTTGATAATGCTTGAGAATCAGACTGTTGCAATAAGCCTTCTTGCTCAATGCGTCAGCAATCACATTGGCCTTGCCTGGAGTATACTCGATACTCGGATTATACTCTTGAATCATTTCGACCCATCGAGTCTGCCTGAGGTTGAGATTAGGCTGAGTGAAGATGTACTTGAGACTCTTGTGGTCAGTGAAGATGTCCACTTTTCTTCCCAATAAGAGATGTCTCCAAGTCAAAAGAGCATGCACAACAGCCGCCAACTCAAGATCATGAGTGGGGTAGTTCTTCTCAGTGGGCTTCAATTGGCGAGAGGTATAAGCAACCACTTTCTTCTCTTGCATCAACACTGCGCCAAGACCTTGGAGAGAGGCATCACAAAAGACCTCGTACGACTTGGATTCATCAGGTGGAGTGAGAACTGGAGCAGTGATCAATTTCTCTTTCAAAGTGTTGAAAGCAATGTCACACTCCGGAGACCAAACGTACTTGACGTGCTTCTGGAGAAGATTTGAGAGAGGCTTCGAGATCTTAGAATCAGACTGTTGCAATAAGCCTTCCTGCTCAATGCGTCAGCAATCACATTGGCCTTACCTGGAGTATACTCGATACTCGGATTATACTCTTGAATCATTTCGACCCATCGAGTCTGCCTGAGGTTGAGATTAGGCTGAGTGAAGATGTACTTGAGACTCTTGTGGTCAGTGAAGATGTCCACTTTTCTTCCCAATAAGAGATGTCTCCAAGTCAAAAGAGCATGCACAACAGCCGCCAACTCAAGATCATGAGTGGGGTAGTTCTTCTCATTGGGCTTCAATTGGCGAGAGGTATAAGCAACCACTTTCTTCTCTTGCATCAACACTGCGCCAAGACCTTGGAGAGAGGCATCACAAAAGACCTCGTACGGCTTGGATTCATCAGGCGGAGTGAGAACTGGAGCAGTGATCAATTTCTCTTTCAAAGTGTTGAAAGCAATGTCACACTCTGGAGACCAAACGTACTTGACGTGATTATGGAGAAGATTTGAGAGAGGCTTCGCGATCTTAGAAAAGTTTTCAACGAATCTTTGGCAGTAGCTTGCGAGACCGAGGAAGCTATGGAGTTGCTTCACGTTCTGAGGAGGTTCCCAATTCACAATTGCATACACCTTCTCAGGATTCACCGCAATGCCCTTGGCAGAGATGATATGACCAAGATAAAGAACCTCATCGAGCAAAAATTCGCACTTGGAGAACTTGGCGTAGTACTTGTGTTCTCTGAGCTTATCGAGTACCAAACGCAAGTGCTTGGCATGATCTTCCTTGTTCTTCGAGAAAACCAGAATGTCGTCAAGATAGACCAAAACGAAGTCATTGGTGTAGGCGTTGAAGATGAAGTTCATCATGCGAGAGAACGTCGGAGGAGCGTTGACGAGGCCAAAAGACATGATAGTGTATTCATATGAACCATAGCTTGTCCTGAAAGCCGTCTTGGGAATATCTTGCTCACGGATTCGAATCTGATGATAACCCATAAGGAGATCAAGCTTGGAGAATACTTGGGCACCTTTGAGTTGTTCGAACAGCTCATTGATGTTGGGAAGTGGGTATTTGTTCTTGATGGTCTTCTTGTTCAATGGACGGTAATCAACACAAAGTCGGTCCGTTCCATCCTTCTTCTTCACAAAAAGAACACCACAACCCCACGGAGAAGAACTAGGCCGGATGAGACCCATTCTCTCTTGAATATCGAGTTGCTTCTTCATCTCCTTCAACTCTTCAGGTCCGAGCTTGTAAGGACGCTTGCACACTGGTTCCGTGCCAGGCTCAAGATCGATGACGAATTCAACTGGCCGGTGCGGAGGCATTCCTGGAAGCTCTTCTGGAAAGACGTCTTGATATTCGCAAACGACTGGAATTTGCGAGATAGCATCCAGTTCACCCTTCTCATTGAGAGAAAACAGACGGATGGTATTATCCCGAGCGGCAAAGACAATTACATCCTCAGACGAATGAGTCAATTGAATCTGCCTAGCTGCACAATCAAGATGCGCCTTGTGCTTAGAAAGCCAATCCATTCCGAGAATAAGATCAATATCCGAATTACCAAGAACCACCGGAGAAGAAAGAAACTTGTAGTCGCCCAACGTGATAGATATATCGGGAGCAACCAAACTAGAAGTCAAAAGCTTGCCGGGAGAAACAACTTGCATGACTTTGGGCATTATCTCAGTATCAACATTGTGCTTCCATGCAAAAGGGCATGACAAGAAAGAATGCGATGCCCCAGTATCAAAAAGTACTTTTGCAGGAACATCGTTAACAGAAAGGTTACCCATGATGATATCTGACGAGTCCTCTGCCTGAGCTGCATTCATCAAGTTGACCTTGGCGTGCTTGGGGTTATGCTTGACCACAGCTGTACTTGCCGATCTCACAGAAGGAGGAGGAGGAAGGCGCCTCTGGTTGAAACACTTGTTTGGCATAGTGACCCTTCTGTTGGCACTTGTTGCACGTGACCTATGAAAGAGGACGGTGATACGGAGCACTCGATCTTGGAGCTTGAGACAAAGTCTTGTTCTGAAAGCCAGGGTTGGGTGAGTGGGAAGATCCACTGCCACCTTTGCTCTTCTGCTGATATGGCTGACGGAACGGAGGAGGAGGAAGCCAATACTTCTGCTGCTTGGCCACTTGAGTAGAGGAAGAAGGAGTAGCATCTCTGACTCGCTTCTTGGAAGCATCACACCTCAGTTGAGCAGCCTCTTGCTTCAATGCCATGTTGTAGAACTCATCGTACCTCAAGGGCTCAAAGAGAACAAGAGCTAGCTGAATTTCTTCTCTGAGACCACCCCTGAACTGGTATATCATGCTCTTCTCATCAGGTACGTCCTGCTTGGCAAAGCGGGCGAGCTTCTGGAACAACTTGTTGTAGTCATAGACAGACAAAGAACCTTGCTTCAGTTTGCGGAATTCCTCATGCTTGCTTTCAATCACGCTCTGAGGGATATGGTGAGCTCTGAAATCTTGACGAAATTCATCCCAAGTAATAACACGTCCACCTCTAGAATACTTGTACTGCTGGAACCATTCTGCAGCTTGATCTTTGAGTTGGAAGGAAGCGAACTTGACGAAGTCCTCAGGCCTGATGTTACTGCACTCGAAATGCTTGCACAGATCCACGAGCTAATCGTCAGCATCGGTTGCCTCAACACAATTGCTTAAAGTCTTTGGCCCGTTAGCAAGGAACTGGTTGAGTGTAGCAAAGTGATTCTGATTGTTGCCTTGGTTCCCTTGGTTGCCTTGATTGCGCTCTTGAAGAATTTGCATGATCAACTGTGTGTTTGCATTGGTTGCGGCCAACACAGCTTGCCATGCCTCCGAAGGAGGTGGAGGTGGTGGCGGATCCTGATTCTGATTCTGATTGGTGCTCTTAGCGGGAGCCATCCTGAAGAGGTTGACCACTGTTAGCACATAGACAGATAAATGAAGCTGAATCCAACGGAATGAAAATTGCAACATATAGTCTTCACATCCGAACAAAACGAACGAATGCATTCCTCTTGAAATGGTCACATATCCATAAATTGAGAAGCCACTTAGAATTTAGGTAGAGAAATAAATCAACAAGGTACAGATCAAGAACGAATAATCGGTAAGAAATCCCAATCTCAAACCAAATATCCGTGGAAGAAGGACTAGAGCTACGAGAATTCCCACCTATGAAACTCCCGAACCTTTCCGGTTATGCAATCAGGTGTTGGGGATACAGGGGAAGCATAATATCTCACCCAAATCTAGCAAATCCTACATCCAGCTGTATCCATCCGTCAACACATAACCGAGAAAAACTTCGGAAACCATCTACCTCAACCTTCGAAAAGCATCCGTTATACAAGTTATGGCGATACTCCCGAACTCCCGCCCCAGTACTGGGTGGCGTCGAGGTTATCTCACCAATGAACTGCATAAAAGAGATTTTCGATGTCGGCGTACTAAACTCAGGTATTCCAGAACTGCAACGATAAAATTATGACGACAACACCTCAGAGCTCAACTCCCCGGGACACTTCCACAAAACCCCTGACAGGAGGCACCAAGACAATGTTCTCGTCATAAAACTATCGGAACGATTCCAAGATACCCGCGTGATCCTAAATTTTTTTTAGTGAAATTTGAGAAGAGAAGAGTCAAAACTCTATGTTAGGATGCCTTACCAGAGCGATGAGAAGACTGGGAAGTAAAAAGAATTCCTAAACTCTCCGATATATAATTCCTAAATGACTCAAAACATTTTTCTAGACATAACTCGGCCACTAATAACGATCAAGCAATGGGGCTCCTAAGGTCGGGGAAGGCTCTGATTACCAACTTGTAACACCCTCGATGCGACTATATCTCCCACGTGTCGAGGCACGACTTAGAGGCATAATCGTATTGAAGGCATATGTCGCAAGTTAGGCAATCTTCACAATATCCCATGTAATATAGATAATAAAAGGGGAGATAACATAGTTGGCTTACACTCGCCACGTCAATCAAGTACATACATAACATTACATCATTCAAACACTCATGGCCCGACTATGGCGCCAAAATAAAAGATAACCCAACATGCAACACGGTCCCGATCACCCCCAACTGGGAACCACTACTGATCATCAGGGAAAGACACGTAGTATCGTTGAGAGTCCTTGTCGAACTCCCACTTGAGCTTGAGTGCGTCACCTGGAGCGGAATCATCAGGCCCTGCATCTAGTTTAATAGTAATCTGTTAGCCACAGGGACTCAGCAATCTCGCACCCTCGCGATCAAGACTATTTAAGCTTATAGGTAAGGCAAGGTAAATATGTGGAGCTACAGCAAGCAACTAGCAAAATATGGTGGCTAACCTGTTCGCAAAAGAGAGCGAGAAGAGGAGGCAAAGCGTGAGCGAGAAACTAGAGAGCAACCTGCGCAAACATTACTCCAACACCGTGTTCACTTCCCAGACTCCGCCGAGAAGAGACCATCACGGTAACTCACACCATTGATTCATTTTAGTTAAGTTAAGGTTCAAGTTATCTACAACCGGACATTAACAAATTCCCATCTGCCCATAACCGCGGGCACAGCTTTTGAAAGTTCAAATCCCTGCAGGGAGTCCCAACTTAGCCCATGACAAGCTCTCATGGTCAACGAAGGAATATACCTCCTCCCGAGACGTTCCGATCAGACTCGGTATCTCGGTTCTTCAAGACACTTCGACAGGTTAAAACAAGACCAGCAACACCGCCCGAATGTGCCGACAAATCCCGATAGGAGCTGCACATATCTCGTTCTCAAGGAACACTCAGATGAGACATCCTACGAGTAAAACCAACCCTCAAGTTGCCCCGAGGTGGCCCCACAGTCCACTCGGTCGGACCAACACTCAGAGGAGCACTGACCCGGGGGGTGGGGTTTAAATAAGATGACCCTCGGGCTCCGGAAACCCAAGGGAAAAAGAGGCTAGGTGGCAAATGGTAAAACCAAGGCTGGGCATTGCTGGAAAAGCTTTAATCGAGGCGAACTATCAAGGGGTTCCCATTATAACCCAACCGCGTAAGGAATGCAAAATCCGGGAACATAACACCGATATGACGGAAACTAGGGCGGCAAGAGTGTAACAAAACACTAGGCGAGAGGCCGAGCCTTCCACCCTTTACCAAGTATATAGATGCATTAAGATAACATGGCAATATAATGATATCCCAACAAGTAATTAATGTTCCAACAAGGGACGGTCTCCAATCTTCACCTGCAACTAGCAACGCTATAAGAGGGGCTGAGCAAAGCGGTAACATAGCCAGTCAACGGTTTGCTAGGACATGGTGGGTTAGAGGTTTGACATGGAAATTTGGGAGGCTTGAAAGCAAGTGGTAGGCATCGTAGCATTGGCATAGCGAAAGAGCAAGCATCTAGCAAAGCAAAGATAGATGTGATTTCAAGGGTATGATCATCTTGCCTGCAAAGTTGTCAGAGTTGACTGGATCCTCGAAAGCAAACTCAACGGGCTCCTCATTAGGGAACTCGTCTCCCGGCTCTACCCAAACAAGACAAACAAGCAAACGGAGCACAATCAACCACGTGCAAAGTTCAAACAATATGATGCAAGGATGATATGCTATGCGGGATGCGATGTAGGATGGATATTCAAGATGTGACAAGGAATGCATTAACCTGGCCTCAACTTGGAAATTCAACTGTGGCACTGGCAAGATGAGATGAAATCGCTTGAAAACGATATAAAGAACGCCGGAATCGGAGTTACGGTTTGGAAATGGCAAGCAATTCAAATATGAGCATGTTCTGCGATTTACAGCAAGTAGCCATCTAAATGCAACAAGATGAACATGCTACAGCACCCAAACATGACAAAAAAAATACATGGCAGGGATACATTCAAGATGGTTAACAAAAGTCTAGCACTGAGCTACGGCCAATTCATCCATTAACAGGTTCAAACAAGCATGGCAAAAATGCATATGGTAAACAGATCTCAGACTTACTGATCATCCTCAAAAGAGGCACTATAAGATTAACAAAACATACTTACTGATCATCCTCAAAAGAGGCACGGATCACTAGGAAACAACATGAACATATGACCATATGAGATAAACAGATCAAGGACTTAGTGGAAATGCTAAGTCTCTGAAATCAGCATTACCAAGTGCCTCACTTTGCAAGCTTGTGATAGTCACCACACACATCACAAAAATACATGGGTTGTACCTCTGGAAAGATGGCAAACCCCTTAACAAAACATATGTAGAGCTCATGGGCATATCATGCACACAATAATCATGGAAAAAATGACAAATCTCTAAATGGAGCAGCAGATCTGACAATTATCTCAAGTAACCCTCTTCTAACAGCATTTCGGGCCTCAAGATGAACTCAAATGAAAAAGATGCAATGGAATGAAATGGTGTACTCTCTGAGACGAACATTTTGATATGCTATATGCAAGAATCGGAGCTATGGATGCAAAGTTACGATGCGATGAAGATGGGCACATGGATCTGAAATCTCAGGACTTAGGGAAAAAACAACCTCTCACAGATCTCAGATCTAGTGTTTGATCTGAATGCACGCAAACCGAGGCGGGCCGGGTCTTCGCCGGAGAAGAGGGCGGGGAGGACGCCGGTGAACAACGCCGGCGAGGCGGCGGCTGGCACCGGCGACCGAAGGCGAGCGCGGTGGTGGCGGATGAAGGCGGCGGCGCCGGCGACGTTGGGCGGTGGTGCGGCGGTGCACCGGCGAGATGAGGCGGCTGGCGTGCGTCTCCGGCAACGTCGAACGATGTGCCGGCGAGAGGCGCGGCCGCGGGATCCGGCGGGCACGGGCGGATCTGGGCGGCGCGGGGCGAGGGAGCCTGGCGGCGCGCGGCGGATGGGCCGCGGGGGACGGCCTCGGGCCTGGCGGGCCCTCGCGGTCGGCGGCGAAGTGGGCGTCACCGAGGACACGTGGCGCGCGCGGATTGGTTCGCGGCGGAGGAGATATTTTTTAGGGTTTCGAGGAGGGGATCCGAGATTTTCGAGGAGGGGCCTTTAAATAGAGGTGGAGGGAGCTAGGAGAGTCCAAATGAGGGGCAGTTTTCGGCCACGCGATTGTGATCGAACGCTCTAGATGATGGAGAGGGTTTTGGTGGGTTTTGGGCCAACTTGGAGGGGTGTTGGGCTGCAACACACACGAGGCCTTTTCGGTCCCTCGGTTAACCATTGGAGTATCAAACGAAGTCCAAATGGTACGAAACTTGACAGGCGGTCTACCGGTAGTAAACCAAGGCCGCTTGGCAAGTCTCAGTCCAATCCGGAAATGTTTAATCCCCACACACGAAAGAAAGGTAGAAATGACCACCGGAGGAGAACGAAGCGCCGGAATGCAAAACGGACAATGGGGAAAATGCTCGAATGCATGAGATGAACACATATGCAAATGCGATGCACATGATGACATGATATGAGATGCATGCCAACGAAAACAACACATGGAGACAAAAACCCGAACCCGAGAAAATAAAATAACTTAAGGCCAGAAACGGCAAGAGTTGGAATACATATTGGGAAAGTCATATCCGGTGTGTTACAATGCACTTCTGGCACCGCATTAGCTTCAGGAGCCACATTAGCATCAGGCGCCACATTAGCTTCAGCCATGACAACGTCATTGGCTTTAGTGTTGATGTTGGTGGCCACCTCAGTATTGTTAACCTCCACTTCAGGAGCTGGAGGGTCGGACACGTTTTCCTCGAGAACAACATCTTGGTGGGACGCGGGTGTAGCAACTCTTTCTACATAGAATCTTGGTTCTTCTTCTTCATCGGCTGATGCAGCCGGAATATCTTCAGCCGTTTTGGCTTCAGACTCAGAGACGTTCACAATTGGAGGGACTTGGGGCCTTGATACTTTGCGAAGCCTGCAGAATGCTGGCGACGCTTGTGGAGATGGAGTCGGCTGGGCCTCAAAGTCATCGTCATCTTGTGGTTGGGGAGCACTTGGGGTGTCTTGTTGTTGTTGGTGATCAGCCCATGATGCATCCTGAGCAGCTGGCGTCAGAGGATGACCAATGCTGATGAGCTCGCTATGCGTGAGCACAGGCGATGATACCAAATTGTGCTCGATCTGAGGAAGGACTTCATCATCTTCAACATTGTCGTGAGGACCAATGTCTTCAGCTGTGGTGGGGTCAACAGCTAGATTGTCTTCAGCTTTAGGAGCCTCTATGGAAGCAGGCTCATGAACTATCAACTGGTGCTCTTGATGTTCGGACGCAGGACGAGCCACAGAGATTGGCTCGACATGAAGGGGCTCTGTGGGAGCAGCCCGGTCTCTCTTCTTGGTTTTCCGTTTCTTGGTTGGGGGAGCATCATCAGTGGTGGCTTTGGTCTTGCATTTTCTGGCTTTGGCTTCAGCCGCCCTTGTTTTCTTGAGTTCGGAAGCCACTGTGGTGTCCTTAGGCTTCGAGCCTATCATACTGGCTGGGAAGACAATGCAAGGTTCTTCCTGCCTTGATGCTTCTGGTTCTGTCACAGCTGGCTTCTTCTTCTTCTTGGCATCCATTCTAGGGTCGATGCCTGGTCGCCCCAAAGCCTTGCGCTTTTCAGCTTCTTTGTATCCTTGAACACATTTGGTAGCAAGATCCTTCATGCGCTCACGAGAACCTTTGGCTTCTTCACGTTTCTTGTGGAATGCTTCCTTGAGCTCATGCATCATGACCTTGAAGTTTTGAATGTCTTCAACATTGAGCTTGGCCATGTGCTTCTGGAACTAAGCCTTTTCATAATCGATCTTATGCTTCAGCTCAACAATTTTCTGAGGTAGAGCCAGCTCAGGAGCAATGGCTCAGTGGAAGGCGACGCTGAGGCCAATAGGAAGCCGAAGATCATCAAAGCTGACATTTGGGCTGTCAAACCACTCATCAATAAACTTGTTTAAGATTTCCACATCAAAGATAGGGAGGTCATTGAAGATTTCCGCCTCTTGCTTGCTCTTGATCAACTGCTCAAGAGCGTCATCACCAAGATCGTCATCACTGGACAGATCAATGGCGTCATTTTCATTTTGCAAAACAGCAGCAGGGGTCAGTGCTTGACCAGTGGGTCGTATGGGCTTCTTCACTTTGGCGGGCTTGGAGATGCGTGAAAGATCTTCAGACTGCACACTGTCTTCAGGAGGTGCAGTGGCCATAGGCTTCGCCCGTGAAACCTTTGGTGCAGGGGAAGGCTTCGAAGCTTTAGGTTTCTTCAGCTTCTTTGGCTTCGATGGTGCAGGCGCTTCGTCAGAATCAGCGTCGTCTGCAGGTTGATCCACGACTGCCCCTTGAACCTTTATGTGAGTGATGAGACCTTCTAAGTTATAGAAGGGCCCAACCAGATTGGGTTCAGCTTCGCGTGTGCCGTCAGCATGAGGAGCAGAGCGGCCTGGATTGAAGTCTAATCCCCGCAACTTCTTGTTTTCTTTGGCCGAGTTCTTGGCAAACTGGATGTTGCGCTTGAATAGATTGTCGTCACGGCACCATAGTAATGAAGATGGGTCTGCATCTGCAGGCTGTGGTCCATGGACCATTCAAGGATAGAAGCCTTGTTCAATGGCTTCAGCTCTAGACCTGGGTTGAAGGTTTTTGTACAAGATTTCTCCCCAGGGTCGCTTGATGGAATTCTTCTCAGCATATTCCTGGGTCACGAACCTGTACCTGTAGTATTGTTCTGCCCAATATCTTCGAATCCATTGGATTCGGGTTTTCCGCTGATTGTAGTCCTCCTCTGGATCTGTCTTGTACAACTCATAGAGGTCAGGAGGCAAATCTCTTGAGGTGTTTCCACGACGCTGTCTGCCACCCTTCCTTTCATACTTCTCTGTTGCCATGAAGTTAAGACTGAAAGGCTTCAACACTATCAAAGTCTTTCGTCTATTGGTCAGACAAGAACTGGCTTCACGAGAATTTATATGATGCTGTAAGAACTCTGCAAATGAATGCAAACTATGAGAACCAAGGGATTCTCCCACGGACATGTACCTGTGACAGCATTAAAGGTGCGAGGGAAGGGGAAGAGGTCATATGCATTCTCAGAAGATTTTGAAGATAAATCAGTTTAGAAGACATTGACCTCATTGTGCGAAGACATTCACTCATATGTAGAGAGTTGGTTCCAGATTTGTACGAATCCACGAATAAGTACAAGTGAGGAATCTAACTACTTTGTGAAGCATAAGTGAACATACTAGGCATGCTATGAGATGCAGAATGAGATAGATCCAACTTGTGGGAATAGAAACCACTTGTGGTTGAAAAGGATGAATCTATCGGATCAAAAAGACTGTAAAAAGGAGGTTTTATTTACCACACGAGGAACTGCTAGATGGAGTGGGAGAGGAGGCCGAGCAGTTCGATCTTCCGTGCCCTAACTTGGTGATGGAGGACACCTATGGCGACGGCGGACAAGACGATGTCCGCGGCCGGCGTGAGGACGGCGTCGGTGAGGCCGCGGCAGCTAAGCGCTTCGTTGCCAGCGTCGTTGAGTGCTAGAGGTGGCGCTAGGGTTTGTGTGAGAGTGGAAGAAGAGATAATGACTGGGGTGAGGTGTGTATTTATAGAGACAAGGATGGCACAACGTTATTACGCAGGTGCCCCTGGCGGTTCACATCTGAAGGACACGTGGCGATCATGCAACACATTAGAGGTTGTTCCGCATTCCCACGCACGCCTGGATTGTTGGGTGGTCGTTCCCACTTCTCCGGGTTTCAGGAAAAAGGATTGAGAATTTAAAAACGGATTTAATGTTTGTCTTTGTATCTCCTGCTGACAAGGACACAGCGAAGACATTCGACAGTTTCAATAGAATGCATATGATTTGGATCGATAGACTTGAGACAGGAGCATAGAAAGTTTAGGGTCCGATCACATTCACTTAGTTCAAAAGATTCAACGTGAAGACATAGCTATAAGTGAATGATGTAGAGGACAGAAACTAAATTGAAGATAAACATGAGGACATGTTAACATTGAAGACAAACAAAATGCAAAGACTTTGCAAATGTAACGCCATATGGAAAACACTTCTAAGGGAAGAATTTGGTGGTGGCGTTACCCACCGTATAGGAAGTATTAGACCCAGACACGGCGCACAATTATCGTGGCGCTCCGAAGTAAATTCCACGTTAATGTATTCACACTCAGAATGTAAGTCTTCATTGATTGAAGACATACTTTACTTCATGTGTTGCACATCTAAGTCATCAACATGCATAAGTGTTAGGATGTGTGCCTGATCACAGGACATTTTAGGATTCCAAGATATTTAGCTCACACCGTAACTTGCAAAACCTCTTCTCATCCAAGGGCTTTGTGAAGATATCTGCCTGTTGCTATTCAATGATGACGGGTATGATATCAATATCTTCCTTCATGACATGATCTCTGAGAAAGTGATGACGAATTTCAATGTGCTTTGTCTTCGAGTGCTGAACTAGGTTGTTTGCAATCTTGATGGTGCTTTCATTGTCGTAGTAGAGTGGAACATGCTTCAGATGAATGCCATAGTCTTTGAGTGTTTGCTTCATCCATAGAAGCTGAGCGCAACAAGATCCAGTAGCAATGTATTCAGATTCAACACTGGAGAGAGATACACAGTTCTGCTTCTTTGAAGACCAACATACAAGTGATCGTCCCAGAAAGTGACATGTGCCTGATGTAGACTTGCGATCCACCTTGTCACCAGCATAATCAGCATCCGAGAATCCAACTAGATCAAACTCTGAGCCCTTTGGATACCATAATCCTAGTGTTGGGGTGTGAGCCAAATATCGAAGAATTCTCTTCACAGCTAAGTGATGCGATTCCTTTGGTGCCGCCTGGAATCGGGCACACATGCAAACACTAAGCATGATATCTGGCCTAGATGCACACAAATAAAGCAAAGAACCAATCATGGAGCGGTATACCTTTTGATCAAACTCTTTACCATTGTCGTCGGGACCCAGATGGTGTTTAGCTGGCATTGGCGTCGTGTAACCTTTGCAGTCTTGCATTCCAAACTTCTTCAGGTAGTCTTTGAGGTATTTCTCTTGAGATATGAAGATGTCGTTGTGTTGCTATCGTATTTGAAGACCAAGGAAGAACTTCAGTTCACCCATCATGGACATCTGATATTGCTCTTGCATCATATATCCAAACTCATCACTGTATTTCTGGTTGGTGCAGCCAAAGATAATGTCATCCACATATATTTGGCACACAAACATTTCACCATCATATGTCTTTGTGAAGAGTGTGGGATCCAAAGAACCAGGTTTGAAGCCTTTGCTCTTTAGGAAGTCCTTTAGTGTGTCGTACCAAGCACGAGGGGCTTGTTTGAGGCCATACAGTGCCTTGTTGAGCTTATAAACTATGTCAGGATGTTTTGGATCTTCAAAGCCAGGCGGTTGTGCAACATACACTTCTTTTTCATTCTTGCCATTGAGAAAAGCGCTCTTCACATCCATTTGATACAGAAGAATGTTATGATGATTTGCATAGGCCAGCAGTATGCGTATAGCTTCAAGCCTAGCCACAGGAGCAAATGTTTCATCGAAGTCAATTCCTTCAACTTGAGTGTATCCTTGAGGAACGAGACGAGCTTTGTTTCTGACAACTTGACCATGCTCATCTTGCTTGTTGCGATATATCCATTTAGTGCCTATGATATTGTGCTTACGAGGATCAGTACGCTTGACCAGTTCCCATACATTATTCAGCTCAAATTGTTGAAGCTCTTCTTGCATTGCTTGAATCCATTCAGGCTCCATGAAGGCTTCATCAACTTTCTTGGGTTCAGATATTGAGATGAATGCGAAGTGTCCATAGAAATGTGCTAGTTGTGTTGCCCTTGAACGAGTGAGTGGACCAGGTGCATTGATGCTGTCAATTATTCTCTCAATCTGTACTTCATTTGCAACATGAGGATGAACAGGACGAAGATTTTGCTCTTGCTGACCATTGTCATCGTTAGAAGGATTGTCTTCAGGCTGAGCATTGTCTTCAGGTTGATAAGGTGCAGAGATGATGAGTTCCTCTTCAGGCTGAGCTTCAGACGGTATGATTTCTCTAGTTCCCATAAGCTTGATTGATTCACTGGATGGAACTTCATCTAGCACATTTGGCAGGTGCTCTCTTTGCGAGCCGTTAGTCTCATCGAACCACCCATCCATAGTTTCAACCACTTTATAGTGAAAGAGGTTGAAGACTCTGTAGGAGTGCAAATCCTTTCCGTATCGAAGCATAAAACCTTCATGTGCTTTCGGTGCAAATTTTGAAGTGTGATGTGGATCCTTCATCCAGCACCTGGCACCAAATACTCTGAAGTAACTGGCATTTGGCTTCTTACTAGTGAGGAGCTCATAGGATGTTTTGTTTAGAAGCTTGTGAAGATAAACACGGTTGATAATATGGCATGCAGTATCAATGGCTTCAGGACAGAACTTTCTTGGAGTCTTGTATTCATCGAGCATCGTCCGGGCGATCTCAATAAGTGTTCTGTTCTTGCATTCCACGAGGCCATTCTACTGCGGCGTGTACGGAGCTGAGAACTTATGAGTGATGCCCAAAATATCAAGATAAGTGTCGAGGCCAGTGTTCTTGAATTCAGTGGCATTGTCACTTCTGATGTGCTTGATCTTGATGCCATAGTTGTTCATGGCTCAATTGGCGAAGCGTCTGAAGACATCCTGCACTTCAGTCTTGTAGAGGATTATATGCACCCATGTATATCTTGAATAATCATCAATGACGACGAAGCCATAGAGTCAAGCAGTGGTAGTGAGATTTGAGTAGTGAGTGGGACCGAAGAGGTCCATGTGTAGCAGTTCGAAGGATTGAGTCGTTGTCAACATTGTCTTCGAGGGATGCTTGGCCCTCGTCATCTTTCCAGCTTCACAGGCACCGCATAGGTGATCCTTCTTGAACTTGACGCCCTCGATGCCTATGACATGCTTCTTCTTTGCAAGAGTGTGCAAGTTCCTCATGCCAGCATGCCCTAGCCTCCGATGCTAGAGCCAGCATTCTGAAGGTTTTGCTAGAAGACATACGGCAAGCTGTGGTCCTGTGAGAAATCTACCACGTACAAATCATCTTTCCGATACCCTTCAAAGACTAGAGACTTGTCATATTCCATTAGAACAAGGCAACGATATTTTCCAAATATCACAATCATGTTTAAATCGCAAAGCATTGAGACAGACATTAAGTTGAAACCAAGGGATTCAACAAGCATCACTTTATCCATGTGTTGATCCCTTGAGATTGCAACTCTACCTAGACCCAATACCTTGCGTTTACTAGTATCAGCAAATGTGATGTGACTCTTGTCATATGGATGTAAAGTTGAGTCCATGAGAAGACTTTGCTTGCCAGTCATGTGATTAGTACACCCACTAGAAATAATCCATTCTGAAGCAGCTGGTGTCATACCCTACAGTGCAATTAGGGGGATAGGCTTCACGAAGAGAATTGTGAAGCATAAACATTTGATGAGCAAGTGGATTATGAAAGCTTAGATCGAGGTTAGGCCTGATAGGGCAAGTAGCAAGCGACTCAGGAACAAAATACATAATAAGACCATTTGGGCATTTGATCTTGCTCCCTACAAGATGTTTAAGGTCCCTAGCAATAGCTTCAGACGAATTTGATTTTCGGCTGGAGACCCTTCCCTGCAAAAGAGAGTTAAGCTTTCTTAGCCACCCACATCTTCAAGGGTGGCTTCGAAGCAATGAGTCTAAGTGCAGCATCTGAGAAGTTTGGCTTTGAAGCCCTAGCAAATAGTCTTGAAGGAGGGCAATAGTACTCATAAGAATAAGCAGAGTAGTTCTTGGTCTTATGAACATGGCGGTTTGATGAAACACGCTCATATTCATAGGCCTGAGTATGGTTTCCCTGCAAAATATTTGCGTTAGTGCGACTCAGGTGAGTCCTCTGTCTGTATGAAGCCTTTGGACAATATGAAGCCTGTGGTATGGGGTTTGTGTTCTTCACTTGTGGTGTATTGATGACATTCACAGGAAGATTCTCCAGACACCTTTTCGGCACCCAGACTTTCTTCATAGGTGGCCCATTCCTGCAGTTAGTACCAATATACCTGGCAGACACTTCACCATTCTGATTCTTAAACAGTTTATAGTTTGCATCAAAGGATTCATCAATAACAATGGGATTAGCTCAAGTGAAGCCAGATAGGGTGGATGGATCCACTGAAGGTTCCTTTGCAGCAACCCATGTGGTTTTGGGGTACTGCTCAAGTTTCCAGTAAGATCCATCAGCATTCATTTTCCTTTCGAACCCAACACCCTCTTTCCTAGGGTTTCGGTTCAGGATCTGCCTTTTGAGGACATCACATAGTGTCTGATGCCCTTTGAGACTTTTGTACATCCCTGTTTCAAGCAATGTCTTCAACCTAGAATTTTCATCAGCAATAGCAGTGGCATCCTCAGCAGAGGGGTTAGTTACCACATCAACAGTTGAAGATATTGCAATGATAGCAGCAGTAGAACATCCAGCAACAGAAGTAGCATTGTCACGCTCAATGCATTTAAAACATGGTGGTTCAAATCCTTCCTGAGCGGAACTGATCTATTTGGCGCGAAGTGACTCGTTTTCCTTTTGAAGATCTTCATGAGCCGCTCTCAATTTCTCAAGATCTTGCTTCCTTTGAAGATAATCATAGGAAAGCTTTTCATGAGTTGTTGAGAGCGTTTCATGACGACTTTCAAGTTCATCATACTTAACATGAAGATTTTTTATGTCTTCAATTAAGGACTGAGATCGAGTCATTTCAGCGTCTAACAGGTCATCGCTTTTGTCTAATAGTTTTTGAATATGTTCCATAGCTTTCTATTGTTCAGTTGCAATTTTAGCAAGTGTTTTGTAGCTGAGTTTGGAACCACAATCAGAGTCATCTTCACTTCATGTTTGATAGTGAGTAGTGCGTGAGTTTACCTTGGCACCGCGTGCCATGAAGCAGTAGGTGGGAGCGGAGTCGTCCTCGTCATTAGCATCGGCGTCGCTGATGGAGTCATTGTCTTCAATGTTGAAGATGGACTTGGCAACGTAGGCTGTAGCCAGACTTGCAATGCCAGAATCGGACTCCTCCTCAGACTCCACCTCCGCCTCCTCAGAAGCAGACTCCTCCTCTGAATCCATTTCCTTGCCAACAAACGCATGAGCCTTGTCAGATGAGCTCTTCTTGTGTGATGAAAACTTGGAAGAAGACTTTGAGTATTTCTTCTTCTTCTTGTTGTCAGAATCATATTCCTTGCTCTTCTTCTTCTTCTTCTTCTTCTTCTTCTTCTTCTTCTTCTTCTTCTTCTTCTTCTTCTTCTTCTTCTTCTTCTTCTTCTTCTTGTTGTTGTTGTTGTTGTTGTTGTTGTTGTTGTTGTTGTTGTTGTTGTTGTTGTTGTTGTTGTTGTTGTTGTTGTTGTTGTTGTTCTCATTGTCCCACTGCGGACACTCAGAGATGTAGTGGCCAGGTTTCTTGCACTTCTGGCATGTTCTCTTCTTGTAGTCATGAGCAGAAGCTTCATCATTCCTTGAGCTAGATCGTGAGGACTTCCTGAAGCCTTTCTTCTTGGTGAATTTCTGGAACTTCTTCACAAGCATAGCAAGCTCCTTTCCAATGTCTTCAGGATCATCAGAACTGCAATCAGAGTCTTCTTCAGATGAGGAAACAACTTTTGCCTTCAAAGTACAAGTTCACCCATAGTTGGGACCGCAGATATCTCTTTTCTTAGAAAGCTAAAACTCAGGTGTGTTGAGCCTTTCAAGTATGTTAGATGGATCGAGTGTCTTGAAGTTAGGGCATTCTTGAATCATCAGGGCTAGGGTGTCAAACGAGCTATCAAGTGATCTCAGGAGTGTCTTGATGACTTCATGCTTGGTGCTCTCAGTAGCGCCGAGGGCTTGAAGCTCATTTGTGATGTCAGTGAGTCGATCAAACGTGAGCTAAACATTCTCATTGTCGTTTCTCTTGAAGCGGTTGAAGAGGTTGCGAAGGACACTAATTCTTTGATCTCTCTGGGTTGAGACGCCTTCGTTGATGTAACACCCCGGATATGATTTACCTAATATGTAATCCAACTCTTGCCGTTTCCGGCGTTAAGTTATTTTATTTTCTCGGGTTCGGGTTTTTGTCTTCGTGTGTTGTTGTCATTGTCATGCATCTCATATCATGTCATCATGTGCATTGCATTTGCATACGTGTTTGTCTCATGCATCCGAGCATTTTCCCCATTGTCCGTTTTGCATTCCGGCGCTCCGTTATCCTCCGGTGGTAATTTCTACCTTTCTTTCGTGTGTGGGATTTAAGCATTTCCGGATTGGACCGAGACTTGCCAAGCGGCCTTGGTTTACTACCGGTAGACCACCTGTCAAGTTTCGTACCATTTGGACTTCGTTTGATGCTCCAACGGTTAACTGAGGGACCGAGAAGGCCTTGTGTGTGTTGCAGCCCAACACCCCTCCAATTTGTCCCAAATCCCACCAAAACCCTCTCCATCATCTAGAGCGTTCGATCACGATCGCGTGGCCGAAAACCGCACCTCATTTGGACACTCCTAGCTCCCTCTATGCCTATAAATACACCACCCTTCCGAAATTTCGGTTCTTCTTCCCCCCGAAACCCTAAAGATCCTGATCCGCCGCCACCGGACATGTCCGCCGCCGCCCGCGGCCCCTGATGGGGCGCCACGTGGCACCGCCCGGCCTCCTCCGCCGCCAGCCCACGAGGCCCGGGGCGGGCCCTCCCCGGCCCGCGCGCCCGTCGCCGCCGTCCTCTGCGCCGCCTCCCGTCGTCCCCGTGGCCGGCGCAGCTCCTCCCGGCCGGCCGCCGCGCCGCCATTGCCGGCCGCCACCGCCCGCCGGCCGCGCCGCAACTCGCCGCCGACGCCGCCCCTCGCCGTCGCGGCCAGCGCCGGCGGCGCCCGCGGCCTCCCCGGCTCCGGCCTCCTCCTCCACTCCGGCAAGCCGGCGAGATCCTCCCCGCTCCGGCCGACTCTTCCTCCGGCGACCTCGAGTTCTCCGGCGAACCTCGGGAAGCACGCGTGAACAGTAACCGGATCCAGATCCAGATCCAAAACTCGGTTGACTTTCCTCCTGAAACCATAATTTTATTGCCATGTTCATCGTGCCATAACTTTGCATCCGTAGATCTGTTTTGGGCGTGTAGCATACCAAAATGTTCATCTCAGAGAGTACATCATTTCATCTCATTGCATCATTTTCATTTGAGTTCATCTTGATGCCCGAAATGCTGTTGGAAGAGTGCTATTTGGGATAATTGTCAGATCTGCTGCTCCAAATAGCTATTTGTCATTTTTGCCATGATTATTGTGGGCATGATATGCCCCTGAGCTCTACATGTGTTTTGTTATATGATTTGTCATCTTTCCAGTGGTGCCATCCATGTATTTTTGTGATGTGTGTGGTGACTATCACAAGCTTGCAAAGTGGTGCATTCGTTAATGCTGATTTCAGGGACTTAGCAATTCCACCAAGTCCTTGGACTGTTTTTATCAATATGCCATATGTTCATGTTGTTTCCTAGTGATCCGTGCCTCTTTGGGGATGATCAGTAAGGATGATTTGTTAATCTTGTAGTGATCTATCCATCCGTGTCTTTGTTTGCAATTATGGAGCACCCTAGCTTGAGTCAATCGAGCTCAACTTTTGCTATTTCGTGAATCTGGGCAGATTGTCTACTGGTTAGCGATTTTGCCGAGGATGTTGTAGTTGATCCGTGCATGCTATGTTATTGTTCTTGCCATGTCTAGCTTGTCTAATGTGTATTCTTGATGGGTGCATTCTTAGATTGTCATGCCTTGCTGTGTAGTGAGTGCATCGAGCTCGTAAACATGCCTACTTGATATCTGTTTTGCATGCTCCAGGTTTTCACTAAGTCTGTGATCTGATTATGTTTTTTCCATGTTCACATGCTTGCAATTGTATGTTCTGATCCCTTTTGCCTCAAGGTCACTAAGGGACTTTTGTTAAGCTCTTTGAGTAGCTCCAGACCATGCTTTACTTTGCCATGTTAAGTTCCTGTAGCATATAGATTTCTTTCTCCAAAGTGTGCTACCTGATCTGAAATTTCAGACAAGCGTTAATTTCACTAAGTCTGAAATCTGTTAACCAATTGCACTTTTGCCATGCTTGTTTGAACCTGTTAATGGATGAATTGGCCGTAGCTCAGTGTTCCTCTTTTGTCAAGCATCATGAGTGGATCCCTGCCATGTATTGTGTTGCCATGTTTGGGTGTGTAGCATGTTTGTCTTGTTGCATTTAGATGGCTACTTGCTGTTTATCGCAGGCCGGTGCCATATTTGAATTGCTTGCCATTTGCAAACGTGCATCCGTTTCCGGTGTTCTTTATATCGATTTCAACCGAAATCACCTCACCTTTCAAGTGGAACACTTGGATTTCCATGTTGAGGCCAGGTTCATTCATCTCTTGTCAAATCTTGCATATGCATCACATTTCGCATCCCGCATAGCATACCATGTTTGCATCATGTTGTTTGAGCTTTGCACGTGGTTGATTGCGTTCCCCTTGCTTGTTTGTCTTGTTTGGGTAGAGCCGGGAGACGAGTTCGCTAACGAGGAGCCCGTTGAGTTTGCTTTCGAGGATCCAGTCAACTCTGACAACTTTGCAGGCAAGATGATCATACCCTCGAAATCACTTCTATCCTTGATTTGCTAGATGCTCGCTCTTTTGCTATGCCTATGCTACGATGCCTACCACTTGCTTATCATGCCTCCCAAATTGCCATGTCAAACCTCTAACCCACCATGTCCTAGCAAACCATTGATTGGCTATGTTACCGCTTTGCTCAGCCCCTCTTATAGCGTTGCTAGTTGCAGGTGAAGATTGGAGACCGTTCCTTGTTGGAACATTATTTTCTTGTTGGGATATCATCATATTGCCTTGTTATCTTAATGCATCTATATACTTGGTAAAGGGTGGAAGGCTCGGCATTTTTGCCTAGTGTTTTGTTCCACTCTTGCCGCCCTAGTATCCGTCATATCGGTGTTATGTTCCCAGATTTTGCGTTCCTTACGCGGTTGGGTAATAATGGGAACCCCTTGACGGTTCGCCTTGAATAAAACTCTTCCAGCAATGCCCAACTTTGGTTTTACCATTTTCCACCTAGCCTCTTTTTTCCCTTGGGTTTCCGGAGCCCAAGGGTCATCTTATTTAAACCCCCCGGGCCAGTGCTCCTCTGAGTGTTGGTCCACCTGTCAGCTGCCGGTGGCCACCAGGGGCAACTCTGGGCTGGCCTACCCATACCTTGGACAATCCGAGTGTGCACCGAGAACGAGATATGTGCAGCTCCTATCGGGATTTGTCGGCACATTCGGGCGGTGTTGCTGGATTTGTTTTAACTTGTCGAAGTGTCTTGTAGAACCGGGATACCGAGTCTGATCGGAATGTCTCGGGAGAAGGTATATCCTTCGTTGACCGTGAGAGCTTGTCATGGGCTAAGTTGGGACTCCCCTGTAGGGATTTGAACTTTCGAAAGCCGTGCCTGCGGTTATGGGCAGATGGGAATTTGTTAATGTCCGGTTGTAGATAACTTGAACCTTAACTTAATTAAAATGAATCAACTGTGTGAGTTGCCGTGATGGTCTCTTCTCGGCGGAGTCCGGGAAGTGAACACGGTGTTGGAGTAATGCTTGTCGCAGGATGTTCTCTAGTTCATCGTTCGCGATTTGCCTCTCTTCTCGCTCTCTTTTGCGAACAGGTTAGCCACCATATATGCTAGTCGCTTGCTGCAGCTCCACATATTACCTTGCCTTACCTATAAGCTTAAATAGTCTTGATCGCGAGGGTGCGAGATTGCTGAGTCCCTGTGGCTCACAGATTACTTCCAAACCAGATGCAGGGCCTGATGACTCCGTTCCAGATGACGCGCTTGAGCTCAAGTGGGAGTTCGACGAGGACTCGCGCCGATACTACGTGTCTTTCCCTGATGATCAGTAGTGGTGCCCAGTTGGGGCGATCGGGATCGTGTCGCATGTTGGGTTGGTCTTTTATTTTGGCACCATAGTCGGGCCATGAGTGATTGGATGATGTAATGCTATTTATGTACTTTGTTTGACGTGGCGAGTGTAAGCCAACTATGTACCTTCCCCTTTTATTATTCATATTACATGGGATGTTGTGAAGATTGCCTTACTTGCGACATTGCTTTCAATGCGGTTATGGCTCTAAGTCGTGCTTCGACACGTAGGAGATATAGCCGCATCGAGGGCGTTACAGTTGACCTTGGAGAGCTAGTCCCAGACTAGCTTGGATGTTTCCAGAGCACTCACACGGCCATACTATGCTTTGGTCAGATGACCATAGATGATGTTCTTGGCAGTGGAATCCAATTGAACGAACTTCTTGACATCAACAGCGGTGACACCTTCACCAGCCTTGGGGACGCCATTCTTAACGACATATCAGAGGTCGACATCAATGGCTTCAAGATGGATGCGCTTCTTATTCTTCCAGTAGGGATATTCAGTTCCATCGAAGACTGGGCACGCAACAGAGACTTTGATTATCCCTACAGTCGACATGGCTAAAACTCAAGGTGGTTAAACCGAATCACACAGAACAAGGGAGTACCTTGCTCTGATACCAATTTAAAGTGCTAGTGATCGACTAGGGGGGGGGGTGAATAGGCGATTTTTATGAAAGTCTTCAAAACATGGAATTTTGAAGACAAACGATAGAAACAAACCTATTACCATGCATTGGAAGGTAGACTACACTAAGCAAGCCATAGTCAAATATTCAATGAGATGAAAGCACAAAGACTAATAGCAGCTAGGCAGTATAGATCAGGATGGAGAATAGTACGAAGCCAAACAGAATAAGCAGTCACACAGTGAAGACAAATAGATAATGCAAACAGGCAATGACTTCACAAGGAACAATCTGCAAATAAAGAGATGGGAAGAATGGAACCAGTGACTCGTTGACGAGAATGATTTGTTGGACCAGTTCCAGTTACTGTGACAACTGTACGTCTGGTTAGGGAGGCTAAGATTCAACTCAGAAGACCGCGTCTTCACCTTATTCCCCTTGAGCTAAGGACACCCAGTCCTCGCCCAATCACTCTAGTATGTCTTCAAGGTAGACTTCCAAACCTTCACAGACTTCGTTCACCGGTGATCCACAATGACTCTTGGATGCTCAGAACTCGATGCCTAACCGGCTGGAGGATTCACAGTCCTCAAGTGTAATAAGTCCTCAGATCACACAGACAGGAAGACTTCAGTGATGCCTAACACTCTTTGGCTCTGGGTGTTTAGGGCTTTGTCCTCGCAAGGACTTCTCTCTCAAAGGCTTCGAGGTGGGTTGCTCTCAAATGACAAAAGCCGTACACTAACTCTGAGCAGCCAACTGTTTATGGTTGTAGGGGGTGGGCTATTTATAGACACTAGGCAACCCGACCTGATTTGTCCAAAATGACCCTGGGTCACTAAGGAACTGACACGTGTTCCAACAGTCAGATTTCAAACACACACGGCAACTTTAATTGGGCTACAAGCAAAGCTGACTTATCCAGCTCTGGATAAGATTTGCTCTCATTGTCTTCGCTCGAAGACATAGGATTTTGGTTAAGCATCACTTCAGTCATTCTGACTAGTTCACATGGACCCCACTTAACGGTACGGTGGTTCCTATGACCCAACAAAGAAGAAAAAGAACGACAAAACAACTAAGTCTTCGCGCTCCATAGTCTTCACGCGATGTCTTCTTTTGTCATAGTCTTCAATGTGAATGTCTTCACATACCACCTTTGACTTCAATGTCTTCATACAGTTTTAGGGGTCATCTCTGGTAGGGAAACCGAATCAATGAGGGACTTCTACCTGTGTTATCTTGCAGTTCTCACAAACACATTAGTCCCTCAACCAAGTTTGTCGTCAATACTCGAAAACCAACTAGGGGTGGCACTAGATGCACTTATAGGCTCAACCCGGAGAAGTGCGTGTTTGGTTTCCCTTCCGGCAAGCTACTGGGCTTCCTCGTGTCGCACCGCGGGATCGAGGCCAATTCAGAGAAGGTCAAGGCAATAGAAGACATGAGCCCGCCGCAAACCCTAAAGGAAATGCAGAAGCTCACGGGCTGCGTGACCTCATTGGGGCGCTTCATTTCCAAGTTGGGGGAGCGCCCTGCCATTCTTCAAGCTTATGAAGAGGAAGGGCCCGTTCGAATGGACCCCAGAGGCCAACCTGGCATTTCAAGACCTCAATAGATACTTGACCAGCCCACCAGTGATGGTCGCGCCTCGTCCCCTCGAGCCCCTGGTGCTCTACATGGCTGCCACACCCCACTCTGCCAGTGCGGTGCCTGTGGCTGTCCGGGTGGAGCGCCAGGCCAAGAGCCCAGTGAGCAATGCCGCACCTTCGGTGGGTATGATACGGCACCAAGGCGGCGCCACTGAAGCCACGATGGCATCAGCTAATGATCGGGCCTTGCAAGATGGCGCTCCCGGGCCTGAGGAGGCCCCAATGGGCGACTGGGCTCCTGAGGTCCCCCACCTCAGGAGGCACCACAACGTCAGGAGGACACAGGCTCCATCGACGCTCCTGCCCTCATCCAACACCTAGTATACTTCGTCAACACTGTGCTACGGGACGCGACAGCACGGTATCCCATGCCACAGAAGCTCTTACTCACGCTCTTGGTGGCCTCACGCAAGTTACACCGTTATTTCCATGGCCACCCAATCAAGGTCGTCTCAGCCTACCCCTTGAGAGGGTGCTCCGGAGCCCCAATGCCGTCGGGAGAGTTGCCGAATGGAACATTTAACTACAAGCGTTTCAGTTGGAGTTCAGCATGACCAGGGTCATCAAGGGAGCCGCACTCGCTGACTTCGTTGCGGAATGGACCGGCGCTGCGGAGCCCAAAGCGGGTGAGAGCCAATCCCTCTCGCTGGGAGATGAAGCACCGAATTGCTGGGTCATGTACTTTGATGGCACTTTCGCATGGCAAGGAACGGGGCTGGTGCTGTTCTCATCTCGCCCACCCAAGACAAGTTATACTATGCCGTGCAGGTTTGCTTCCAGCGGGGTGAGAAGGTCTCCAACAACATCGCGGAATACGAGGGGTTAATCGCCGGCCTCAAGGCTGCCGCAGCCTTGGGGGTGAGGTTTCTCACCATCAAGGGTGACTCGTAGCTCCTTGTCAACTTCTCCAACAAGGTGTATGAACCAAGGGACAAGCATATGGAGGCGTACCTCACGAAGGTGCACAAGATGGAGAAGCAATTCTAGGGCCTAGAGCTACAACATGTGCCACGCGACACCAACGAGGAGGCTGACAAGATCACCAAGAGGGCGTCAAGGCATCTACCCCAAGAACATGGTGTCTTCAAAGAGCGACTCTTTAAGCCTTCGGCGACCCCCGTGTCCATGGAGACTACATCATCTCGAGAGGAACTACCCCAGCCACTAGCATTAGGGGCCCCCGCTTGCAATCCGACCTCGGGAGCACGTCTTCTCCTGGCGCTCCAGCCTCAGGAGGGGTGCTGGACCGAGGAGTTCAAGGCATACTTGGTGCAAGGGATGCTGCCGGAGAAGGAGGAGGACGCAGAGTGATAGAGGCGAAGGTGTCCCGATGTTTCGATGAGATAGATATCGTTTTTTGTGGGAGTCGACTTTGACGATCCGACTATGAACGTGCGAAGACATCGCGCCTTAGCAATCGCTAAACCAACTTCCGAGGGTTATTGACCACGCCGGAGCACGATCAACCTAACCACGAGGGTCTATTTCCTGCGAGCAAACGAAGAACAAGCAAGAAACTGAGATTGCAATCAGGATATTGCGAATAAAATAGGAAAGCTTTATTAATGAAGGTGGGGTTTTGTGACATCTTGGTCTGGTCATTGGACACAAACGAAGTACGCGAAGTTGCAGCTATGGCGAACTTTTAATCTAAACAAAACCCAAAGTCTAAACGATGTCCTAAGTGCTGTATATATGGAGAAGAGAGGGGGGGGGATTTCGTGGCCCTTGGAGGAGGGGTCCGAAACCAACCCTAACTCTTGTTTCCCCACATATACGGACTCTAAAAACTGCCTATAATCAAGTATTTCCAAATTACATGGGCCTAGCCCAAAAATAAGGTGACGCAGCACCTAGAATGGCCTTTGGACGAAATTTATGAAGTGGCATCTTGTATATTTCGTCTAAGGCTTCATGCACTTCTTATGGTTACTTCAAAGTCCTGAAATCATCATTTGCAACTCCGTTCTTGATCCCCTTGTGCATGCCATCATCTCCATGCTTGAACTTGCTCCAAGGTTCATCTTTCTTTTCCAAGCTAGGCCCTTCATTTGTAAACAAAACAAATGTATCTAATTTAGGCAGCATCATATTCTCATGAACATTAGAATCGTTACCAAGAAATGAAAGTACCTGATACTTCAATTGGCATGCACGAGCTCTAGTAATTGGTCCAGTATGTATAGTAGCAGGGGCTGTGGGTGTAACAATGGTATTGATCTCCTCATCATCCTCCCCTTCTTGAAATGAAGTTGTCCTCGACGAAAGTTCATCATCCTCACCCAAATAAGGCTTCAAATCTGCAATGTTAAAAGTGGGACTAACCCCAAAATCTGCAGGCAGCTCAAGTTTATATGCATTATCATTTATTTTCTCTAACACCTTAAAAGGACCATCAGCACGTGGCATTAGCTTTGATTTGCGCAAATTAGGAAATCTATCCTTACGCAAACGTAACCAAACAAGATCTCTAGGTGCAAACACAACATGTTTTCTACCCTTATCTCTAGCAAGTTTATATTTAGCATTCATACGGTCAATGTTTTCCTTAAAATCAATTCAGCATGTTCTTTCGCATCAAAATTAACCTTCTCCGAAGATGGAAGAGGCAACAAATCAATAGGTGCACGAGGTAGGAAACCATACACAATTTAAAAAGGGCACATCTTAGTAGTAGAATGCAATGAACGATTATAAGTAAATTCAATATGAGGCAAGCATTCTTCCCACATTTTCTTATTATTCTTCAAAACAACTCTAAGCATAGTAGACAATGTTCTATTGACTACTTCATTTTGTCCATCAGTTTGGGGGTGACAAGTAGTACTAAAAAGCAGTTTAGTCCCCAACTTAGCCCATAAACATCTCCAAAAGTGGCTAAGAAATTTAGTATCACGATCTGAAACAATAGTATTTGGCACACCATGCAAGCGAATAATTTCACGAAAGAATAAATCAGCAACATTAACATCATCATCGCTTTTATGACATGGTATAAAGTGTGCCATTTTCGAGAACCTATCCACGACAACAAATATGCTATCCCTCCCCTTATTTGTTCGAGGTAAACCTAAAACAAAGTCCATAGATATATCCTCCCAAGGAACACTAGGTACAGGCAAAGGCATATATAAACCATGAGGATTGAGTCGTGACTTAGCTTTTTGACATGTAGTGCAGCGTGCAACAAAATGCTCAACATCCCATCTCATATTTGGCCAAAAGAAATGTGTAGCAAGTATATCCTCCATCTTCTTGATGCCAAAGTGTCTCATTAATATGCCTCCATGCGCCTCCCGCAACAACAAAAGATGAACGGAGCTAGCTGGAATGCATAGCTTGTTAGCACGAAACACGAATCCATCGTTAAGAACGAACTTGTTCCAAGTTCTCCCTTCCTTACAATTCTGCAATACATCTTTAAATTCAGCATCATGCACATATTGATCTTTGATGGTCTCCAAACCAAATATTTTAAAGTCAAGTTGTTAAAGCATAGTATAACGACGAGACAATGCATCAACAATAACATTCTTGTGTTTAATGACATAAGGGAAAGTCTCAATGAATTCAACCCATTTAGCATGTCGATGGTTCAGTTTTGCTTGACTTTTAATGTGTTTCAAAGATTCATGATCAGAATGTATAACAAATTCCTTGGGCCATAAATAATGTTGCCATGTTTCTAAGGTCCGAACAAGAGCATATAATTCTTTATCATAAGTAGAATAGTTCAGACTAGGCCCACTCAATTTTTCAGAAAAGTATGCAACATGTTTGCCGTCTTGTAATAACACACCTCCTAATACAATTCCACTAGCATCACATTCAAGCTCAAAAGTCTTATTAAAATCAGGAAGTTGGAGTAAAGGAGCATGTGTCAACTTATCTTTCAATACCGTGAAGGCTTCTTCCTGTGCGGTACCCCAAACAAAAGGCACATCCTTCTTTGTAAGCTCGTTGAGAGGTGCAGCAATGGTGCTGAAATCTCTCACAAAACGCTTATAGAAACCAGCGAGGCCAAGAAAACTCCTCACTTGTGTGACCGTTTTGGGCTGCGGCCAACTCTCAATAGCTTCAATCTTGGCTTTATCAACTTCCCTGTGGAGTAACAACATAGCCAAGAAAAGATACTCGATCGGTGCAAAAGGTGCACTTTCCAAGGTTACCAAACAAACGTGCATCACGTAGAGCAATAAAAACCGCACGTAAATGTTCCAAATGTTCCTCCAAAGATTTGCTCAATATGTCATCAAAGTAAACTACTACAAATCGTCCAATGAAAGCACATAAAACTTCGTTCATTAATCTCATGAAAGTACTAGGTGCATTAGTTAACCCAAAAGGCATGACTAACCACTCATATAATCCAAACTTAGTTTTAAATGATGTTTTCCATTCATCTCCCAATTTCATACGAATTTGATCGTATCCACTACGCAAATCAACTTTGGAGAATATTATAGAGCCACTCATTTCATCAAGCATATCATCTAGCCTACGAATAGGATGACGATATCGAATAGTAATATTATTAATGCCTCTAAAATCAACACACATACGCGATGTACCATCCTTTTTAGGCACTAGTATAATAGGAACAACACAAGGACTAAGAGATTCACGTATATAACCTTTGTCGAGCAGCTCTTGTACTTGATGCATAATCTCCTTCGTCTCCTCTGGATTGGTACGGTATGGTGCATGGTTGGGTAATGATGCACCGAGAATTAACTCAATTTGATGCTCAATCCCTCGAATAGGTGGAAATCCCAGTGGCACGTCTTGTGGAAAGACGTCAACGAACTCCTGCAAAATGTTAGTGACAGCAGGAGGCAAAGAGGAAGGCACGTCCTCGAATGAAAATAATGCCTCTTTGCACACAAAAGCATAGCAAACAGATTTGTTAAAATCTAGATCATCAATATCAGATTTGGTGGCAAGTAAACATGCACTTTTCAATTTAATTTCAGAAACAACATTAGATGGTTTATTATTAGGCTTCATGTGTTGCTCAAATTCTTTTGCCACAATCTGATTTTCTCTCTTATTTTCCTCCTATTTTGCTTTATTAGCTCTATTAATATCATCTTTCAAAATTGAATCAGGAGTCATAGGAAGCAAAGTAATATTTTTGTCCTTATGAACAAGAGTATATTGATTGTTTCTATCATGGTGTACAGAATTTTTTATCAAATTGCCATGGTCTACCAAGTAATAAGGAACATGCTTGCATAAGTACCACATCACAATCAACATAATCAGCATATGTAGAGATACTAAAGTGCACACAAACAGTACGTGTTACCTTAACCTTGCCGCTGTTGTTGAACCATTGGATGTAGTAAGGATATGGATGTGGTCTTGTGGTGAGAGATAGCTTCTCCACCATCTCCATGCTAGCCAAGTTGTTGCAGCTCCCTCCATCTATGATGACGCGAACAGAACGTTCCTTCACAACTCCCTTTGTATGGAACAAATTATGCCTCTGATTTTGCTCAGCTTGTGTAACCTGCACACTCAAAACACGTTGCGCAACTAAACATTCATACCTGTCAACATCTTCAGGCGCCATGCATTGCGTCTCATGATCAGAATCATCTCCACCGTGTTCTTCATGTGTAATAAGAGCCAAAGTCTCCTCATCATAGTCACTAGAGGACTCATACCCACCATCCTCAGTAGCAATCATCACACGTTGAGATTTGCATTCTCTCACAAAGTCTCCTCTTTCCTTACAACGACGACAAATAATATCACTTGTGTGCCGTGTTGATGCCATGGAAGAAGAAGAGCTCTGCGCCGGCCCGACAGGTGTGCTCTTGGCAGATAGTAGTGGTTGTGCCTGCTGTCTTGTATCACGGCTGGAGGTGGCACCTGATGGAGGTGCTGGTGTAGTGGAAGTAGAGGATGCACGTGGTGTCCATGATGAAGATCGACCTGCAGAAAAGTTAGTTCGCACCAGTGCCTGTCGATCCTGCACTTCACGTTCAACTTTACAAGCAAGATGGAATAAACGAGTGATATTAGTATACTCCTTATACTCTCGAATGGTCTGAATCTCTCTAATTAATCCACCCATAAAACGTGCAAGCATAGCTTCATTTTCCTCAACAACACCACATCTAATCATGCCAGTTTGTAATTCTTGATAATATTCTTCTACAGAATTTTTTCCTTGTCTTAAACGCTACAATTTTTGAAGTAATTCACGTTGATAATATGGTGGAACCCAACGAGTATGCATAGCAGTTTTCAAAGCAGCCCAGGTAGTTGGAATAGGATATAATCTATAATGTTCAGACCACCAAACACATGTGAAGCTAGTGAAAGCACAAACAGCAGCAGGAACACATCTCTCCTCAGGATATTGTAAACATGTAAAACGTTGTTCAGTTTCTAACTCCCAAGTAAGATATATATCAGGAACGTATCTACACTCAAATGGTGGAATATTCAATTTTAGTTTAGGAAGATGGTCATGATCTCGTACCTCATATGGTGGTGCAGCCCTACCATTGCGATGATATACCTGAGGACGACCTGGTGGTGGTGGTGCTGGTGGATGCACGTGGTTCTGATTTTGATGAACCTCATCCTCGTAATGGTCCTCCACCTGTGCAGTAGCAGCAAGAGCGACAGAAGCATCAACAACGGCACCAGAATTTTTCCCAGGGTCAATGGGAACGCACTGTGCTCATCCCACTTGATTTGGAAAGCGACGTTGTTGTTGTTGTTGTTGTTGTTGTTGTTGTTGTTATTGTTGTAGAGGTGCGTTAGGGGCAGCCGGTGGTGGTGGTGGAAGACGCGCGAGCAATTCATTAAACTTGTTATTGAGCTTTGTTTCGAACTTCTCCATTCCATCTATCTTCTCCATGGCCTCCTCAAATCTGTTTAGCACATCTTGCACCTGTCCACTCATCATTTGCTGAAATTTATCATGCAACCCCTTATTCGTCATGTTCTCCCAGTCAGTCTCGTCGGCTTGTGATCCTGCCATGGTTAGTAGCAATAGAAACACACAAGAATATGATCCTACAGACTACTAATAAGAGGTGGTGGTGGCCGTCACAAATCCATCAAGCAAATCTCAAATTCTTACCAGTTCTTACCCAGTAGCAGGGGGTGATCGGCAACCGTCGTAGTCAAAAATCTCAAAGCTTGGATAGATCGATTACCAGGGAAAATCAAATGCACGACGTAGATGTATGTGGAGCTGGGAAGGCTTATAATAGGGTAGCAAAAAGGGTTAGCAATAATCAATTCAGAGATGCAAAGTTGAATAAATGCTCAACGATGGTACTGTGCTAGTCCTAGGCTAGACCGTGCTAGAGATGCGAGCCTAGAACACTAACAAAATCACGGCGCTGCACGTAAACAAGGGAAAAGCACACTCTGGAACTTTTTTCGCTCTATTTTTTTGGCGCTCCTCTTTTTTTTGTGAAAAATCACTATAATGGCGAGTGTCTCAAAACTCTTCCCTCGTCAAACTGACAGGATGTGCACGAATTTTTTTTTGACTTTTTTCAGAAATCAGGGCAACGACGATGAAAAAGTGCAACAAAAAATAGGGTAGGGAAAAATGTTTTTGCCTGGGAAAATTTTGGCCTAAAAACTGTCGGGGGTCAACAGACTCTTTTTTTTCGAAACCTACTCAGGCAAGGAAACACGAATCGAAAATTATTCGGACCTCCAAAACAAACCTAATATGAAAGGAAATCAGATTGGTGGTGGATATATGGTGGTAGGATATGGCAGCGGTGGTGGTATATGGATACGGATTGATGGTGGTATATGGATACTGATTGGTGGTGGTATATGGATACGGATTGGTGATGGTATATGGAGACGGATCGATGGCGGATAAGCGGTGGTGGTAGATGGCAGGGGCGATGATGATGGTGCGGCGGCGGCGTGACAACTTATGACCAGAACTTGAAACTCTAAAAAAATAGACTCTAAGACCAGCAACTAGACACGACGATGCAACCGGAAATTCAACAAAACAAAATACTGAAAAGACTATGCAAAGGCTCAGATTGGTTCGGATATGATGAACTAACCCTAATATTTTTGGCTTTTTTCGTGGACTGTAGGTATGAAGAACAGACTCGATCTAAACTACGAAAAACTATAAAATCTCATCGAGCAACCTGGAAATCTGATACCACTTGATAGAGGCAAAGGTGTCCCGATGTTTCGATGAAATAGATATCGTTTTTTTGGGAGTCGACTTTGACGATCCGACTACGAACGTGCGAAGACGTCGTGCCTTAGCAATCGCTAAACCAACTTCCGAGGGTTATTGACCATGCCGGAGCACGATCAACCTGACCACGAGGGTCTATTTCCTGCGAGCAAATGAAGAACAAGCAAGAAACTAAGATTGCAATTAGGATATTGCGAATAAAAGAGGAAATCTTTATTAATGAAGCTGGGGTTCTGTGATGTCTTGGTCTGGTCGTTGGACACAAACGAAGTATGCGAAGTTGCAGCTATGGCGAACTTTTAATCTAAACAAAACCCGAAGTCCAAACGATGCCCTAAGGGCTGTATATATGGACAAGAGAGGGGGGGGGGGAATTCTGTGGCCCTTGGAGGAGGGGTCCGAAACCAACCCTAACTCTTGTTTCACCACACATACGGACTCTAAACACTGCCTATAATCAAGTATTTTGAAATTACATGGGCCTGGCCCAAAAGTAAGGTGACGCAGCACCTAGAATAGCCTTTGGACGAAATTTATGAAGTGGCATCTTGTATATTTCGTCCAAGGCTTCATGCACTCCTTATGGTGGCTTCAAAGTTCTGAAATCATCACTTGTAACTCCGTTCTTAATCCCCTTGCGCATGCCATCATCTACATGCTTGAACTTGCTCCAAGGTTCATCTTTCTTGTCCAGGCTAGGCCCTTCATTTGTAAGCAAAACAAATGTATCCAATTTAGGCAGCATCATATTCTCATGAACATTAGAACCGTTACCAAGAAACGAAAGTACCTGATAATTCATTTGGCGTGCGCGAGCTCTAGTAATTGGTCCAGTATGTATAGCAGCAGGGGCTGTGGGTGTAACAATGGTATTTATGTCCTCATCATGGAGCGTGTGGCCCGGCGGGCTACGACATACTGCATACAGGATGGTGAGCTATACAAAAAGCGACCAAATGATGTTTCCTTTCGATGCATCTCCAGGGAGTAGAGGAACGAGCTGCTAGCTGACATACACGGCAGAGACTGCAGGCACCACTCGTCATCACGTACCCTGGTCGGCAAGGTGTTCCGCAGCGGGTTCTACTGGCCTATGACACTCGAAGACGCGACCGAGCTGGTGAGGTCCTGCGAGGCCCGCCAATTCCATGCCAAGCAAATCCACCAGCCGGCACAGGGCCTCCAGACTATCCCGCTCTCGACTCCATTCACGGTCTGGGGGCTACATATCCCGGGTCCATTCTCGCGAGCGCCTTGGGGCTACCGCTACCTGCACGTCTCCATCGACAAGTTCACCAAATGGGTAGAGGTGGGGGCCATCCGCACCATCCCAGCCAGGTCGGCAGTTAAGTTCATCATGGGCCTCATGAGCCAGTTCAGGGTCCCTAACTGCGTCATCACCGACAACAGCTCACAGTTCACTAGCAATCTCTTTAGGACCTATTGTGCTAACCTTGGAACGCAGATTTGCTACGCTTCGGTGGCACACCCCAGGAGCAATGGCCAAGCCGAGCGCGCCAACGCCGAGGTCTTGAAAGGCCTCAAGACCCAGACCTTCAAGAAGAAGCTCTAAGCCTGCGGCAGGGGCTAGCACGACGAGCTCCAGTCCGTGCTGTGGTCCATCCGCACCACCGCCACCAAGCCAACAGGCGAGACCCCGTTCTTCCTTGTCTACGAAGCAGAAGCGGTTCTCCATCACTAGGTCAGGCATCGCACCGCGCAGGTCTTGGCGTTTGATGAGACGCAGTAAGATGCCATGCGGGGGATGGACCTTCTGCTGGGGGAGGAACACCACCGTGAAGCCTCGCTCCAAGTGGCAAGGTACCAGCAGGCGCTGCGATGGTACCACTGTCGCAACGTCCGCTCCAGGACGCTCGAGGTGGGCGATCTCGTCCTGAGGCGGGTGCTCTCCAAGGGAGGGATGCATAAGCTCTCACCCATGTGGGAGGGCCCATTTAGGATCACCCACGTCTCCAGGCCTAGCGCCGCGCGCCTGGAGAAGTAGGACGGGATCCCCATCCAGAACGCCTGGAACATCCAGCACCTCCGGAAGTTCTACCCATGAAGCAAGGCACAGTGCCTGTGAAGGTCTCCGCTCGTGACACTCTCACGTAATAATGAGTGGGGCTATACATGCCCCAGAGTCTCCGGAGTGCCACCCTCGGGCCTCGGGGGCTCCCTCCCACATCCTAGTGGCAACACTTAGCTCCGCGCTGGTGAGAAGACTAGACTAGGTGCCGGACGCGGCTGTTCATTTGCTTTCTGTAGTTGGCTTGCCCCTTTTTCTTTAATGAAATTTGGAGTTCTGTTGTTTCTCGATGGCTTGGTTGAACCCCCTCTTCTTTCCGATTCTTCCCCCGATTCTTTATTTTGCGCCAGGGAGGGTGGAAGTTGCCCGACGCTCTCCCTCGCATGCCTCACGAGGGGGATGGATAGGTATGCACGTGTGCGCACTCCCCTTGTCTCCGCGAGGCATCCTCGTTTGAGCTCAGGATTGGTGCATCCCCTTTTTAGTCCATGCCCCACGGGTATCGCGACGCGGTGCGTTTGCCATGACCAACCCATGCCTCAGGCCTCGTGCAAGAAGGGATAAGGATTTCTTAACGAATTTTTGCAGCTTCACGATATCGCTCAAGCCGGCAGCGGGGAAGCACCACGAGGTGCCCAGAGGTGCCCGCCCTCACGAGGTCAAGTCTACCCCAGATACATCAAGCTAAGTTACCCCTCTACACCCGCATAAGGCACATATTTCACAACACTACCTAGAAACAATAAACACACCACAAAAGCAACATAAACACCATGGTTCATTATGCCCCCTCTCAGGGCCCCATATTCGTTTCTGATGATGCAGGGGGAAAGGGAAGGAGAGGACAAGCAAAATCGGCTCCTATGAAGTGGCTCCTCATGAGGATCGGCCCCTCGGACTCAGACAGAGCCCTCCTCGTGCTTCACCGGGGCGTGACAACGGGATGACACACCACCATCCTCGAAGCGAGCCCGACGGCGTGGCGCCTGGTCGTAGCCGCCACTGCTGGAGCTCTCGCCGGAGGAGGAGGAGCCGCAGCTGGGCGAGCCACGGCGGCCACCGAGGGCGAGTTCACCCTCAGGCTCGCCACGGCCATCGCCAAGGCCAAGCACCTCGCCACCAACGTTGTCGTCTTCAGGGCCACATCCGGCGTGGCGACCGTTTTCCCTGAACACCCTCACGAAAAGGGTCACTACCCCATCAAACTTGAAGTGGAGGGTGCACCGCCTGCCCAGGCCGCACGCGTAGGAGAAAGTCTACCAGTCGCAGGCCAGGGCTACGTTGCTGCAGCAGCCGTCGGCCTACAGCCAGAGGCCGCTGGGACCTGGGGCCGGCAGTTCGCCGGCGAAGGAGCGCGAAGTTGAAGATAAGTGCCGGCCGGGTTCTCCAACCACATGACAAATTCGGGCAGCACCTCCGCCGAGTGGAAGCGCGGCCGGGGAGGCCGAGCGACCATGGCACGCCTCCCTTCATTGACGGGGCTGTCGCGCCCTAGGCGGCTCCCGCCGCGCGAAGAGGCGCGACCGCGGCCGCCAGCAACTGTGCCGGACCCCGGGGAAGTTTGCCCACACCCACGAGGGACCACAGTAGGGGTTGTGGCATGCTTGCGGGGGTGACCACGCCCCCTCTTAGGCGGTGGCGAGCCAGGACCCTCCTGGCGAGCTTTCCTCTTCTCGACGGCCGATAACCTCTTCACCGGGGCCATGAGTATCGCTGCCGGGCGGCGGAGCAAGAAGGAAGAAGAAGAAGCGGGTGGAATGGAGGAAGAGATGAGCGACGGGGGCTCTGCCCCTCTCCTCATTTATAGCCAGAGGGAGGCCAACCGCCGGCATCCATGATCTATGTTAATGATGACTTTCTTCTGCATGCAACAGGGTCTCGTCAAGTCAGGAGCAGTTGCCCAGGCAGCATGGGGAAGCGGAGACGCCCACGTCCAGTCAATCGCCATGCGTCAATCGAGGCCACAGGCTATTGGGGCCCGTGGCGCTCCTGGAAACCAAGTTCGAGCGCGCCTTGGGCCCGGGGGCTACTATCCGTGTCCTGGGAATGGGGGTACCCAGACTTTCCTGCCTACGGCCCGCCTGGTACGACCCATCTTCATCAGCAACCATTCAAGACCCTCGCGAGGAGCCAAGCCTCGTGAGGTGGATGACGCAAGACCTCCTCAGGGGCAGCCTCCCTAGGCTGGCTCCCGAGGGGCAGAGATATCTGTGCAACGGGCACCTCGCGAGGAGTGCATGAAGTGAGCCATGATGACCAAGGCCAGGCGGAAGCCAGCGGGCGCAACGTACTCGTTGCCTCTTTGGTGCTAAAGGGGAAAGCGCAGGTGAGGAGTCCCGAGGCACTACGCAAAGGTTTCCATATCGGTGCAACGAGACAAAGACCAGCATGACGGCAGGAAGGAGGTCACCGCAGAGCCCACGATGGCGTCACCACCAGAGCCTTTGGCAGGCGAAGACCACCTTTTGTCAGGATAACTTGTACTAGTTGTCCTCCTTCAAATAGGCCATTGTGGGATCCCTTCCCGCCTAATATTTGGCAAGAGGACCAGGGTCTCTATAAATAGGACTAGCCACCACCATAGAATGAGAGGATCCAGACCATCCACACACACACGAGCTCATCGAGCTCAAGAACACCTCTCCTCAGGAGGTTGTTCATCCCTTGTACTTGTTCAGCCTCGGCCTACAAGGCAGTCCACCACACCACACTGGAGTAGGGTATTACACCACAACGGTGGCCCGAACCAGTATAAACCCTTGTGTCCCTTGTTTGTTCGGGTTCGGCGAGCTAGGCTTAGAGAACTTTGCGAGAGTGGGCTCGCAGGGGAGAGAGATCTTCGTGCGCACCCCAGTGTTCGAACCTCATGGGTTTGCCGGAACCCGTAATCCGACAACGTTCCCTACCGAAACGCTTGTTGTGAGAAGCTCTGGTTTGTGAGAAGCATATCCCCAAACCTGCCCCAAATTGGACAAAAAATTTACCACTGCATGTTGATGCCGCTCCATGACAGCCTGCCAAGTTTCATGAATTTCAGACGAGCTTTGGGTTTACTAGAATTTAATGTGTAAAATGTTGAAACGAACCATGAATAATTCCAGTTCCTTTACGACACACATATAGTTGCATGTTCACTGCAGATAAAAGGTCTAGCAATTCAAACACCGTCCATTGCCGCTGTGACCCCATTATGTAATTCAAATCAAGATGAAAAATCAAGTAGATCCCACATAGTTTATTATCACCTACCATGTGAGATGCAGCACAAAATATCCTAGAGCACCGTCGGTGTATAGTACGCCTATGGCTACAGCCCACAGCCGGCGTCTCAAGCACATTAGCTCGCTCCCCAAATATCATTTCACTGTTCAATCGTCGCTGGTTAAAGATGGGCATGTGGACCCGCGTCGTGAGGGCAACTTCGGTGGCCCACTCCGGCGAGAGCACGGCTGCGGCCGCCATGCGCGTGCTAACTAGGTGCATGAGCGCGGCACAATCTATGATCGGGTGGCCAAGGAAGCCCAAACAGTCGTTGTTGCTTCTTAGGTAGTGGCAGCAACATCTGCCTCGGGGATAACAATTGGCGAGAGCGGCACAACAGTTTTCCGTTCTGAAGCGGCGGCCTTAGCCCTGATGGAGGCTACCCATGACCATGTCGAGGCCGCCCACGCCCAGCTCGTGGCGGTCATCGCACAAATCTAAGGAAGCTTCTCCGACAATGGTTGGCAACCCACGGCCGAAGAGTTGGCAATTACCGAGAGCGTTCGGGAAGCCATCCGGTCCTCCGCTACATACCTTGTGACGACGAAGCCTGCCCAAGCCCAGATCATGGCCGCCCACGCCCAGCTCGTGGCGGCCTTTTCCAAAGAGATGGCGGACGCGGATGGCGAGATACTTGCCGAGTATGGTGCGATGGATGCCATGGAGCTCCTCCCCAGGAGACCGTCGGGCGCAAGCGGGACATGGAGGCGGCGGCAGAGATCGACGAGCACCAGCCATAGTAGTACTCTTTATTTTGTTTAATTAAAAGCATATATCTTTAATTTGTTAGAGTAATGTTTAGGTCAGCTAGCTTTGTTTAATTGCTAAACTTGCTCGATTAAGAAGTGTGGGTGTGCTGTAGTCTCCTTTGTGTACCCAAATTATGCAATGACGTGCATGACCATTGTAACCAGGGAAATTCGAACCAAAATTTTTGACGTTCAAACTCATCACACATGGGTTAAGCTATCTGAATCGTTTGTGATGTTCACATATCCTACACAACTCCAAATAAGGGACCGTGTCTGATGACAGTTTGCGCGCCAGTTTTTTCACTGAAGCGATTCCAAATTTCCGGCTTCCGCGGGAAATATCTACCTCCCCGCCCCTCCCCTTACCAAAAGCCACATTTCCCCTGTTTCCACCTTCCTTTCCAAGTTGAAACCTTCACTCCTTTCTTGCAGCACCGCCTCCTCGCCGGTGGCCCTCCTTCACGCTGCTTGGCCTCGTCTATCCAGGCAGGTAATCCACACCCGACCCCCATCCTTCCACATCCCACATGCCCCGACCGCCGGCATGACACCTTCCACCCAAATCATCGACCCTTCCACCAAATAAGCACCGCCCTAAGCCATGGTGCACGTAGTATAGCCAGGATCTCAAGGAGCATTTGGCAGCGGAGAAACAAATCACGGTCGCACGCGCGGATGAGGTCGCGATGGCTGCCATTCGTGCCGACCCCTAGGTCTTGGAGGAGCACCTTGCCATTTAATAGCTACACCGATTAAGCATGCTCGGTTTACCCCTTGCGTGCATTGTTCCCGCCTTTCCTTCACAAATTCTAGTGAATTGTGCTATCTAATTTTACCATGCAATCTGTTGCTCTAGTGTATATGTTCTATATGTCATGCAGTGTGGTGCTCACTTATTAACTGTTTTGTTAATTAGTTGTCGTATTCAGTTAACTGTTTGGTTCAATTCTGCAAATGTGATGTTCAATTCTTCAGGCTGCAATTTTGTATTGTCTTCCATGTGAGAAATAAATCGAATTTATCTTTACAAAATACATGAGAAACGAATACAATAGCTATATTTCCAAGTTGTTAGGCATGCTTGGTTTGGTTATACATTGTGCAATGTGGTGCTCAGTTAACGTTTGGTTCATTTGTGTTGTGGTGTTTAGTTAATTGTTTGGTTCAATTATGCAATGCGATGTTCAATAGTTGTGGGTGCATTCTGTTATTGTATACCATGTGAGGAATAAATTGAATTTGCTTGTAGTAAATACATGAGAAACAAATATAATTGCTATATTTCCAGGTTGTTAAGCATGCTTGGTTTGGTTAACTGTCTGATCTTCTATTAGGAGTATGTTATATTGTACAATGTGGTGCTCAGTTAATGTTTGGTTCATTTGTTGTGGTGTTTACTTAACTGCTTGGTTCAATTCTCCAATGCGATGTCCAATTGTCATTGGTAGAATTTTGTATTATTGTGCATGTGAGGAATAAATCGAATTTGGCTTCACTTAATACATGAGAAACATATACAAGTGCTATATTTCCTAGTTCTTAATCATGCTTGGTTTGGATAAATGGGTTTTCCATGTGGCTTGAATTAATCTGATGAATCTGCAATGTGCTTATTTTTCATAAACATATTTTACTAATAGCATGCGAACCCTTACTTAACCTGATCACTAACTACCTTTTTCATAAACTGAGGTTTACAATCGAGGTTAGCACGTGCATGGTCCGTTTTCTAATACCACATTATTGTGCAATTGCAGGAACCATTCTAATATTTAGGTTTTTAACAATTTGGTCTTGCACATGTAGGTCCTGCTGTCCGAGGTTTTGACCCACTGTTCAACCCTTTTTGCATATGGGGAAATGAATTGTCCATGAATATCAATCAAGTCAAGAAACTCAGAAATATTATTAGGATAAAGAAATTAGCGACAAAAAACAACAAGATCTTTGTCTGCACAATGAAGAAGACATCAGTTCACTACAAGATGGTACTAACTATTATACCTTGCCTTTTTTTATTCCTTCACCCCATTTCCAATATAGAGAAGATATTTATGCACATCCTTGTTTTCAGGCCTTTCCAAAGCAGTTCACTGATGATTACCTCTCAAACCACCTCTATGGCCAGGAGGAGAGGAAGGTTTGCATACAACACCCACAGTTCAATATTGAAGTGTTTCTAAAGAGGACGAAGGACGAACGGTCAATCATCCACAAGCACTAGCCTAAAGTTGCAAAGACCTTCAACATGAATGGAGGATCAATATTCGCCTTCCGCTTCAGCAGTTTTCCAGATGAGATGCATCTGCCTATATAACGTCTATGATGCTAATTTCGAAAGGTTCTACATGTTGCATGTGAAACTTGGTGCTGGTGCAGTTGTGTAACGGGGTAGCTGAGTGCTGAAGATATATCATGTTGTACTCTGATGTACTTCAATTATGAAATCCTGCTTCCTTAATATGGAAATGAAATATATTATGTGCTTAATATGAATGTCAATTAGATTAATAAATGGATTATTAATAATTGGACAATTAGCCTGCTAATGGCGAATTAGCCTGCTAAATGGGTTTTGCTATTCCAAACGGTTATTGAGAAAATACCATGGGCGATGACCTCAGGCAACGCGCACAGTTTCTAGGAATAAACCGTGTTGGATCAATGAACAATAACACACGACCTTCTCTTGAAAACTATTTGTGTTAGGCCACCTTGCGCAAACGTTTACGACATAAAAACTATGTGTGATGGACAACCTTTGCCACACAGTTTCTTCTATGCACCGTGTATGATGCATTAAATAACGCAAACGATTAAATTGTTAATATCGTGTGCAATGGCAACACTAACATGAATGATTTAAGGGGGAAAATTGTGTGTGATGTACCTGTGAACGGAAACGTTTTCCTTGGAGCGACTTTGTGGGATGTACATATGAACGGAAACGTTTAGCGGGGACTGACTGTGTGGGACATACTTGTGACCGGAAACAATTTCGCGTGTATAATAGTATTTTTAGCTCTACTATACGTATTTCCGTATTTGAGCGCTCGACGGTCACACACGACCTCATTTTGCTGAATGTGTGTGCCAGGAGGGCATATCCCCGATGGTTTCTGGGTCGTGTGGGAAGGACCCCCTATCACCGTCACTCACTAGGCGATGGTTCCAAATGCCGTCGCGGAAAGGGGTTAAAAACTGTTTGTATAGCACCAACGCATACCATTGAGGCGTCTTTTTTTTCTTTCAAACGGGCAATAAGCTGGAGAGCTGGAGAGTGTCTCTAATGGGCTGCCTCTAGTGTTAAGGCCCTCCATTATGAAACACAGGAAGCCGACTGGGCCGATACAAAATCCTATCCATCTTAAAGCCCATTTGTTTTTTTGTGAAGAAAGGCCCATATTTCTTGAAGAGGGAGCGATCCCAAAAAAACCCTCCCTCCTCCTCGCTTCCACTTATACTGCAGCTCACTAGACTCTCCTGCTTCCGTCGTCCCCCAATCCCCCCCACTCCCCGTCTTCCTCCCTCGTATAGAAAACTCCCGCTCACCTTCTTCCTCACTCATACAGAAAACATGATGTAGTGTGGAACCCTAGATGACCGATCTTTCATGAAAGGAGCGGATCCCGCGATGAACACGAAGAACACGAGGATAAAACACGAAGGGAAACATGAGAGAATCACTCAAACCAACAAGATACAGTCATACATATGCTAGATCCTCGAAACACAAAAGGAGATACAAGATCCACGATCAATAAGGGACGATACAAAGGTAGCCGGTTCTTCTCCATGAGGAGGTCTTGAGGGCGGTTCTTCCTGTAAAGGGGTCTTGAATCCGCTTGGGGGATCTTCTCCGAAGAGGTTGTGGAGTACAAAGGAGAAGTAACCAAGTGGATGAGCACAACTCTATCTCTAATATGAGCTATCACATTGCTAACCCCAGAAAGAGGGAGGAGGAGGAGTACATATAGTCTAGGTGGTCAAAGGGGTACATGGGCCTCGGCCCTTCACTGTGCGCACACAGGCAGAGCCGGATGTCTAGGCGTTGGGCCAGATGTCCGGGCCTTTGTGAGGAGCCGGATGTCCGGGCTTGCGGGTCGGATGTCCGGGCTAGCGGGGCTGGTCTCGGTGCTCTATTGATAGCCTGCATTGTCTTTCCGGGCAGGTGCCGGATGTTCGGCCCGTCGCGGGGCGCCGGATGTCCGGGGGTCGGTCAGATGTCCGGCCGCTGTAGAGTCGCCTGGCGCCCGTCTCTCTCTGGTCTTCTTCTGGTTGGTGGCGCCGGAGGTCCGGGCTCCTGCCGGATGTCCGGCCGCTGTAGCTCCGTGGTGACTCCACTTGAGGCACTTCTTGATCCGCTTCCGTGTGGACTTGTCCTATGCTTCGAGCATCTCCATGGTATCAGGAATCTGATCTTGTAGTCACGGGATGAGGAATCTGATCTCATGTCATCACCTGTTGAGGATTTACCAAAGCGCCCACGTCTTGAGAATTTTTGAATTTCCTCATGAGCATTGCTAGCTCCTCGCTTAGTTCTTCAGGACCACCAAGGCTGCTACCAGAATCCTCACCTTCGGATTCAGAGACTGCCTTGGCCTTTAGTGCACATGATCTGCCATAGCTCGGTACATAGAGATCTCTCTTCTCAGCAAGTTGGAACTCATGAGTGTTTAGCCTCTTGAGGATATCAGCGGGATCAAGTGACTTGTAGTCTCCACGTTCTTGTATCATCAGTGCCAGAGTGTCAAATGAGGAATCAAGCGATCTCAGCAATTTCTACACCACCTCATGGTCGGTGATGTCAGTGGCACCAAGTGCTAGAAGCTCATTTGAAATGTCAGTGAGGTGATCGAAAGTTTGCTGAACATTTTCATTGTCGAGAATTTTGAAGCGGTTGAAGAGATTGCGAAGCACGTCAACTCGAGAGTCGCGCTGAGTTGAGACTCCTTCGTTGACTTTGGACAGCTTGTCCCAGATAAGCTTCACTGTCTCCAAAGCACTCACTGTGCCATACTGACCTTTTCTCAGAAGGCCACACATGATGTTCTTCGCTTGAGAGTTGAGTTGCTTGAATCTCTACACATCAGCAACGTTGATGGTAGGAGTGACAGAGGGAACGCCATTTTACAGAACGTACCAGCGATAGTTGTCAATTTCCTCAAGATGCATTCGCATCTTGTTCTTCTAGTAGGGGTAGTCGGTCCCATTGAAGGTAGGACACCCAACAGAGACCTTGATCATACCTGCAGTTGACATAACTAAAACTCTAGGCGGCTAAACCAAAATCACACAGAACAAGGGAGTACCTTGCTCTGATACCAATTGAAAGTGTGTTATATCGACGAGAGGGGGTGAATAGGCAATTTTTGTAAATTCGTCACTGAGGAATTTCAGCTTGAGGAAATTCCTCAGCAACGAACTACATAGCAGCGGAATAAAACTGAGATGCAAGTATAACAGAGTGGTAGCACAGTCATCATGATGAAATGAAAACAAGCACATAGTACAATTAGCGTAAACACAAGATAAGCAAGCTGAAGACAAACTGAGTGAAGAAATAGGATTGAGGAAATTGAGAAAGTCTTCATTCAAAGTTTACAAACAGTAATGATCAAGTACTTCTACACAAAAATGAGGAAATGAAAGAGTTGAGGAAATAGAACCAGTAGCTTGGCAAAGACGATTATTTGGTAGACCAGTTCCAACTGTTATGACAGTCGTATGTCTGGTTGGAGCGGCTAGGTATTTAAACATGAGGACACACAGTCCTGGACACACAGTCCTCACCGTATTCTCCTTGATATAAGGTCACACAGACCTTGCCCAATCACTCGTGGTAAGTCTTTACGTGACTTCCAAACCTTCACAGACTAGGTCACTCGGCGATCCACAATTTCCTCTTGGATGCTCTAGACCATGACGCCTAACCATCTGGAGGATGCACAATCCTCAAAGATAACAAGCGTCAGTTACACACAGGAACAATTTCTTCAGTGATGCTCAATCACTTTGGGTTTGTAGGTGTTGGTTTGGGGTTTCCTCACTTGATGATTTTTTCTCAAAGTCCTCGGAGGATGGGATGCTCTGAATGACAAGTGTCAGTTTCTCGCGGAGCAGCCAACAAGCTAGTGGTTGTAGGGGGCGGCTATTTATAGCCTAGGGAGCAGCCCAACATAATAAGACATAGATGCCCTTCAATGATATGTCTGTTAGCTAGGTAGATATTTTGGTATAGCTGGCGCATAGCACAGCAATGGTCGGAAATTTGAGCTCTCAAATTCCGGGCTATCACGTTCCTCACTTGTAGGCAATCCGCATTGGCAAATTCCTAACTCCTCAGTCAGAACAAATTCCTTAGAGACCAGGAGATCTTCGTCTCTGTCACTGAAGAAATTGACTGAACTGTATGAGATTTCCAATGGCTTCACTCGAAAGGATTGGTAGGTGTAGGATTTTGAGATGAGCATCACTTTGAAAATTTTCCTTAGTTTTACCTCGAACCCCTTTAACAGTACGGTGTTTCCTATGACTCAAGAATGATAAAATGAAACTACAAATCAAAAGTCTGCATGCTTCATATTCCTCGCATGAATATCAAGTCTTAAGGATCACACAAATTTCTACTCTTTCAAAGTCTTCAGAAAGCCAAAGTCTTTAGTTGAAGACATTCATTTTTAGGGGTCGACTTTCTCTGTAAATATCAAACTCCTCATAGACTTATAGACCGTTGTACACTCACAAACGCATTAGTCTCTTAACCTATAAGTCTTCAATACACCGAAATCACTAAGGGGCACTAGATGCACTTACAATCTCCCCCTTTTTGGTGATTGATGACAATATAGGTTAAGTTTTCAATGGGGATAAACATATGAAGTGTAAATACTGATATTGAGGAATTTGATTGCATGATATAGAAGAACTCCCCTAGAAGATGTGCATATGTGAGGAATTTTCCTTGAAGAGCAAATGCACATTGTAGAATAGAATCATGGAGGTCTCCCCCTATATCTTGTAGTTCATACACGCATTTAACATATGATATGAAGAATTTGAAATGCATGATGAAATGTGGTGACTGATGAAATTCAGCATGCGTGTATTAACATATATGAGGAAATAGCATGCAGAAAACATAGTAAAAGTATCAGACCACCATCGGCCTTAAGTTTACAACTCGATCCAACAAATGCTTCAAAAGAACGAGAGTTGTAACTTCGCAAAAAAATGCCCATATATATAGACCCGCTTGAAGACTAACTCAAATTTCTGCCCCTTTGTCATCGAATGACCAAAAGGGATGAAAAATGAGGACTAACGCCCCTGAAGAATATCATCATGATGTCGATGGAGGAGCGCCAACGTTGTTGGGGTCGCCCGTTGATGTAGGGCCTGCCACAGTGTTGTTCAAGTCTTCATGTTCATCAGTCTCGCGCGATGAAGAATATGAACTGGCCAAAACCTGAGGAACTTTGACCTTCTTGAATTTCTTCGAAGGTGGTTGTGCCCAGTCAAAGTCCTGTTGAAATTCCATCTTCTTGAGATCTTCAGCACTTTAGAGGTTAGATAGAATAGCCCAGGTGCGGTCAAAGACTTCATGCAGATAGTAGTGATTCTTCACAGTATTTTGAGTGATTGTCATGTTCTGAAGAATAGCACTAAACCGACGTTCGACCCACTTGTGGTTGCGATCAACCTTGTGATGAAGACTGGGGAGAAGCTCATGATCAGTCATCACCCTTAGAGCAGTGGCTTGAGGAAATTGCCTTGAAGCATTTGCGACAGAGTCATCATTGGTGGAGTGGAATGCAGCTTTGCGAAACTGGCCACCCAATGGATGAATGCCTTCATCAATAACAGCAGCCTTGCCCTTCTCATCAGCCGAGGAAATACTCTGTTTGAGGACTTCAATTGGGGGCAAGTAGTTGACGTGATTTTGCAAATCAGCCTTGTAATGAATGGAAGACCTTGTTCTGATGAATCTCATGATCCAGGGAGCATAAGGCTTCAATTCAAATGGTGACAAAGCGGCATTAGCCAAAGTCCTCATGAAGAAATCGTGGTAGTTGATAGGAATACCATGTATGATGTTGAAAAGCAGATTCTTCATGATGCCAACAACTTCTTCATCATCAGAGTTGTGGCCCTTAATTGGACTGAGGGTTTTGGTCAATATCCTGTATATGGTCCTTGGCACATACGGCAGTTCCTTGATGAGGAATTGGGTCCTTGGAGCTTGTCCAGGCTTTAAAGGCTTCATCAGCACTTGCATCAAATGATTTGATAGCTCAGGTTCATCATAGATGCACCTTGCACCTTAAGTGGGAGGACTGACTGGGAGAGTGTGAAGTAAGTCAGATGTCGGTGCTTTGTAGTGAGTATGTTCAGTCATACAGTCCAGTACCCATGAATTGACGTCTTCAACGTTGCCAGTGATGTGCAACATGGCATATAACTGAAGAATGAGTTCTTCATTCCAGTTGTAGATGTCGGTGCAGAGGTTGAGCAGCCCAGCATCATGAAGAACACTGAGGACTAGGGTGAAGTAGGGCATCGACTCCATGTCCACATGAGGAATTTGCTCATGGTCAAAGATCTTGTCCTTATCAAATAGCAGTAAAGAATAGAAGTTCATTTGACTTGTTGTCCAAAAGCGCTTGCGTCTAAGTCTTGCGGAGTCATATGGATTGTAATCTGTGAAGAATATGTGCTCAGCAAAGAAGTCATCATCATTGAACTTCTGCTTCTTGGAGTGAGGATTCCGAGGCTTGGGCTGAAGATTTGCAGTTGTTGCCATCATAGCCTCTTGAATCACAGTCTCATGAGCCACATGCTAAGGAAGTTCAGTGGGATTCTCTTCAGCAGCCTTGGCCTCCATCTCAATAGCAACATTTTCATCAGCGCTAGTGGCTGGAACTTCTTTAGGTATAGTGAGGAGAGATGTCTGGTGTTCTTTAGAGCCCGTGTGAATTTCTTCGGTCTGGACAGGGGACTGAGGAATCTGTTGCAGAGGTGTGTACAGTGGTGAATTGGGGTGATGACTTTCCCAGTATTTATCATTCAGAATAGGAGTGGTGCACCCAATGTCCACGTCTTCCCCTTCCTCATCTATTTCTTCAATGCCGGCCTCTTCAACAGTAAACTGAGGCATGGGCGATGAAACCAATGGAGTTGAAGGGATGTTATCCACTTCAATTTCTTCATCCAATTTCTCCGTCGAAGCAGCAGAAGATCTTCTTCATCGGATTCAGTTGGAATAACATAATCCTCACCAAATGGAACAATCTCCTTTGGTGGCATGCTTGATAGAGGAACAACATCTATAGGATTTTCATAGGATCTTGTCAAAGTCTTCGCCTTCTTTGGAGCGTAAGACTCTGAGGAAGCATATGCTTTCCTTTTCTTCATAGCCGCTCTCTCTACAGCCTTGGTTTTCTTCGCTTCTGATGCAGAAGGAAGGTTGATGCTTGTTATTTGTGTAGGAGCAGAGGAAATTGGTTCGGTTTCTTCAGGCACAACTGATGCAGTTGTCCTGCTTGGTCAATCTCTTCAGGCCCTATAGTAGATGCTTCAACAGGCCTGGCTTGTTCTTCAGGCGCAACACCAGAGGTTGCCCTGGCAGTTTCGTCAGTGGTTGGAATGTCTTCATCAGCCCTGGTGCTTTCAGCTTCTTCAGTAGCCTGATTTTCATCAGCGGTGCTGGCATATTCTTTAGTGGGCTGAGCAGATGCTTCATCCTGAGGAATTTCATGTTGCGTTGGGTCTGCAACATTTGAGGTGAATCCCTTCGCCATGTTGACGAATCTGACCTTGGCTCCCAGCCAATCTGCACGGTATATGTCAAATTCATCACTGAGTGCTTTGATCTCAGCTTGTATGCTCACAAGTTCATTAGTTGCCATTTTTACAATGTTCTTCTTCAGAAGATGCTCTTTCTTGTACTGAGCTTTCTTTAGCTTCCTGGCCTTCTCAAACTTCCATTTTTCTTCGCCTATGAAGGCTGTCAGCATGTGGTTCTGGCTAGGTGTGAGATTGAAATCAGGCATAGGAGTGTTTGGGTCCTTGTGCCAGAGATCAATGAAGTCTAGGATCATCTTGGGATCCAGAAGAAAAGGCACATTGGTGCCTTTGGCTGAAAGTGCAACTATCCCTGGGTGGTTTTGGTAATTCCTAACAACATATAGCTCATTGAGCTAACATTATTCCAAGATTAATATTTCAGGAAAAGCTCAATGAATGGCATGGCATGGATGAGGAAAGTGGATCCCTCAAAATTCTAAGGACAAAAAGTTTGGCTCAAGCTTCAAGATCAAGACTCTACATTTTATATTTTAGTGATCCAAGATCACATTGAGTCTATAGGAAAAGCCAATACTATCAAGGAGGGATGAGGTGTTGCTTAATGGCTTGCTTGCTCAAAGTGCTTAGTGATATGCTCCAAAACCCTCAACTACCTTCCCACATCCACATATGACCTAAACCAAAAGTCAAACTCGGCCCCACCGAGTTTCAAATGTCATAGACACTGCCACAAACCCTAGGCAAATCGGTCTCACCGAGATGGGATTGTAATCTCTCTGTTTCCCTTCATAACATTTCGATCTTATCGAGATGAGCGATCGGTCCCACCGAGTTTACCTGACCAACTCTCTGGTTAGCATATTACCAAAATCGGTCCCACCGAGTTTGTGTAATCGGTCACATCGAGATTACGTTATGCCCTAAACCTAACCATATCGGTCCTACTGAGTTGCATCTCAGTCCCATCGAAAATCCTAACGGTCACTAGGTTTGCTGAATTGGTCCGACCGAGTTTGACCATTCGGTCCCACCGAGTTTGGCAAATTGTGTGTAATGGTTAGATTCTGTGTGGAGGCTATATATACCCCTCCACCCACTCTTCATTCGAAGAGAGAGCCATCAGAACATACCTACACTTACAATACACATTTTCTAAGAGAGAACCACCTACACTTGTGTTGAGGTCAAGATATTCCATGCCAACCATATGAATCTTGATCTCTAGCCTTCCCCAAGTTGCTTTCCACTCAAATCTTCTTTCCACCAAATCCAAATCCTGTGTGAGAGAGTTGAGTGTTGGGGAGACTATCATTTGAAGCACAAGAGCAAGGAGTTCATCATCAACACACCATTTGTTACTTGTTGGAGAGTGGTGTCTCCTAGATTGGCTAGGTGTCACTTGGGAGCCTCCGACAAGATTGTGGAGTTGAACCAAGGAGTTTGTAAGGGCAAGGAGATCACCTACTTCGTGAAGATCTACCGCTAGTGAGGCAAGTCCTTCGTGGGTGACGGCCATGATGGAATAGACAAGGTTGCTTCTTCGTGGACCCTTCGTGGGTGGAGCCCTCCGTGGACTCGCGCAACCGTTACCCTTCATGGGTTGAAGTCTCCATCAACGTGGATGTACGATAGCACCACCTATCGGAACCACGACAAAAACATCCGTGTCTCCAGTTGCGTTTGAATCCTCCAAACCCGTCCCTTTACATTCTTAAAAGTTGCATGCTTTAATTTCCGCTGCTCATATACTCTTTTTCATGCTTGCTTGAATTGTGTGGAGATTGCTTGACTTTTGCTAAGATAGCTTAAATCTGCCAAGAACTAAAATTGGGAAAAGGCTAGATTTTTATTTGGTCAAGTAGTCTAATCACCCCCCCTCTAGACATACTTTCGATCCTACAAGTGGTATCAGAGCTTTGGTCTCCATTTGCTTTGATTTCCATAGCTTTTGGTGGTCATAGCCTTGGTTTCACAACCTAGGAGAGTATGGCGTCTAGTGAGGGAAATTATCACCGTAGAGGTCCTTACTTTGATGATACTAATTTTGCTAGTTGGAAGCATAAGATGAAAATGCATATTCTTGGACATAACCCCGCCGTTTGGGCTATTGTGTGTGTTGGCTTGCAAGGTGAATTCTTTGATGGGAGAGAACCGAATCGTGAAGCTACCGCGGATGAGTTGAAGATGCGACAATACAACGCTCAAGCTTGTGATATCCTCTTCAACGGATTGTGCCCCGAAGAATTCAACAAAATCAGTCGTCTTGAGAATGCAAAGGAAGTTTGGGATACTTTGATTGATATGCACGAAGGTACCGACTCCGTCAAGGAAACCAAATTGGATGTGCTTCAAAGTCAACTTGACAAGTTCAAAATGAAGGATGGTGAAGGTGTCGCTGAAATGTACTCTAGGCTTGCTCTTATCACAAATGAGATTGCCGGCCCAGGGAGTGAAGAGATGACCGATAGATTCATCATCAAGAAGATCCTAAGAGCCTTGGATGGAAAATATGATACCGTGTGCACATTGATCCAAATGATGCCAAATTACAAAGATCTCAAGCCAACGAAAGTCATCGGAAGAATTGTTGCTCATGAGATGTCACTCAAGGATAAAGAGGAACTTCACAACAAATCAAGTGGTACTTACAAAGCCTCATGTGAAGCCCCCACATCATCGAGTGAGAAACAAACCTTCAATGAAGAATTGAGCTTAATGGTAAAGAACTTCAACAAGTTCTACAGGAGTAGGAGCAAAGAGAGAAGCTCCAAGTCAAGGTCCTACAATGATAAAAGATCTTCTAGTCGAGAGAGAAAATGCTACAATTGTGGAAGGCCCGGACACTATTCCAATGAGTGTACGCCCCCTACAAGAGAAGAGAAGATTCTCCCAAGAGAAGAAGTAGAAGAGAAAATCACCATCTAGAGAAAGAAGGAGTAGAGATGATCGTTATGAACGAAGACCCTCACGGAGAAGCAAGGATTCGTAAAGAAAGGACAAGTAATCAAGGAGCTACACAAAACGAAGACATAAAGCTCATGTTGGTGAATGGGTATCCGACTCCGACAACCACTCCGAGAGAAGCTATCACTCTGATTTCGAATATACTCAAGATGAAGGTGTTGCCGGTCTAGCACTTTTGAAACCAACTCCTACGACATATTTGACTCACCAAATGAAGGAGTTGGAACATGCTTCATTGCTAAAGGCCCAAAGGTATCACACCTCGTGTATGTCGATTTCAATAGTGATGAAGATGACTTGTTAGGTGATGATGATTTACTTGTTGACAACTCTAGTGATGAATACTATGATGAAACGTCAATTAATCATGCTAATCAAGATAAAACGAATGACAATGATAAGGAGAAGATTGAGTCTCTAACTAAAGAACTAAACACTCTTAAGTTAGCTCATGAAACTATCCTAGGAGATCATCGATGACTTTTAAGGACTCATGAGAAATTACGCTTTGAAAAGCTCAACCTTGAGCAAGAGCATGAGTTCTTAAAAGCAATCAATGATGATCTTCGTAAGAAAAGTTCTTCTTACATTGCCAAGCATTTACTCTTATCCACTTACATGCCTCAAGTCAAGTCTAGTAACAAGAACAAGAAAGATTCGTCCTCTAGTAGTAACAATAATCATGCTAAATCCAATATTGTTGCTTCTAGTAGTTCTCCTGATTCCACTAATGATTCTCTTAGCCAAGTTACACTTGAGAAAGAAAATAGCTTATTGAAGGGAATTATAGAGAAAGGTGTTTACAAGAGCCTTGCCGGAAGTGAGCAATTCGAGGAAATTGTACGCAAGCAAGGAAGGCACCGGAAGAATCAAGGTGTTGGTTTTGAACGAAAGTTCAATGCCAATGGAGTTGAGTGGGAAGAAGATCATTACCCCAAGATGAAGTTTGTTCCTCAACAATAGATATATGATCCTACTTCTCTCAAAGGGACACAAGCTCAAGATGATCTTCCACCACAAGACCACAAGCAAAAAGGCAAGGACAAGCTTCAAGAGGAAATTGATGCATTTGAAGAAGCTCCTAAGGCCTTGGTCAAGTGGGTTCCCAAGACTACTTCAAGTTCCACTTCATCAAGTACAACTACAACATCGAGGATTCCCATCATGATGGTGTGGATCCCGAAGAAGAACTAGAGAGTTCTTGAGGGTGACTCCGCCAACATACTTCACTCTTATCATCTTGGCAAGAACAAGTGCAATCAACTTCCACATCTTGCACTAGTTCAAGGAGTCACAAACCCTCTTGTTGGTAAGACAAGGGACAAGGTAACCTAAAAGCTTTCATAGACATCATCTTGTGTGTGCATCACTCTATGTCTATGGATGTCCTTGTTTGTTCCTTGTGGGACTTACCCGTGTAGGTATTGAAAGTGCAACTCACTCCAATGGATAGCTCCAAATGATCTACATCAACATTGAGCATCCACATCTTCAACATCTATATGAAGTAATCATCGACAAAACCCAAGGTTAGTTCATCCCTCTTAGGGGGATCTCACATATAGGGGGAGCTTTACTCTAAGAATTGAGCTAAAGCAACTCTAATGGTGTGAAAACACAACAATGCTTTATGTAAAAGTGGTAACCCCACTTGTGCTTAAACGATGAGTATGACCTATGATCAAATGTTCGCATTTGACTCCTAAGTCAATATACTCATATATAGATGACCTAGTCATCGCCAATTGTTTGATAGATGCTAGAATTGGTTGTGCATGCTTTGCCACATATTTCAATTGCCATTTTATTGTGTGAGCATGTTGATTGCATATTTTACTCATTCGAGGACATCCACCTGTTGTTTTGATTGATTGGTTTTCTTTTATTTTGCCAAGTGGATGGACAAGAATGCCTAAGAACCCTCTCTAGCTATCTATGCTTTTCTCGTCTCAAACTCTATTCATGCTACATCACAAAATTTGATCAAGTCAGATTCGAACCACTCTGTGTGAGGAGCACTCGGAGTCCCCGATTCATCATAGACTTAAACTTCCAAAACTTCTTTGTGTGTTTCGGTCTGACCGATTCCTCCATTTCGGTCATACCGAGATCACTAAGTCAATCTAGGTTTTCAATCTCGGTGCAACCGATTTGAACTTTTCGGTCACACTGAGTTGCTGTAACTGTCAACAGTTATGCATCTCGGTGCCACTGAGTTGTTCCACTCGGTCACACCGACAGGGTCGGGCTATATATACTCATGGGCAAAATTTTGAAAATTTCTCCGAAACCCCTTCGCCCGCGCATAGCTCGCTCTGCCTCCTGGGTCTCCGGATTGTCCTCCTCATTGCCAGCTGCCTCCTGTCGCTGGTCTCCGCCGCCGTCAACGGAATTCTTCCCCGCCGTTGCCACTGTAGCGAGTTCATCGCCAAACTAGGGTATGTACTCGATCACAGTGCTATCCCCGTCCGATTCCTAGCACATTGTGTTCATTATGATTCTTGCCACGATTGAAACACTTCTATCCAGTCAAAACACTCCACAGATTAGAGTTGAATCGAAAATTTAGGGTTAGGTTTCCGCCGAAACCATCTCGGACCCACCGGGTTGCAGAACTCGGTTCCACCGATTCGGCCAAGGCCATTGCACATGTAATTTTAGGTCTGACCGAGAATTGCAAATCGGTGTGACTGAGTTCAGGACTTTGTGAAACCCTAGCAGTCTCGGTGCCACCGAACCGTGACTCGGTCTTACCGAGTTCACTAGTTTAGGTTCCAACAGCTGCTTCGGTATCACTGAGTTTGCAAATCGGTTGATCCGAAATGCTTTCTGTGGAAAACTAAAACTAAGTTTTTGACTCATTCTTTTGCAAAAATCTCTATATTTTGTGATGCTCATCCACTCTATCTCATCTATAATCTATTCACAGGGTCTGCAGTTAGTGCTTGCAACATGTCTGACCAGAGTGACAGCCAGAACAGGTCAGAGGAGCAGGTTCACCTGAGTGAGGGCACTAGTCCCTCTAGCAGTTCAGATGATGGTAGCAGGAGCACCCCAAGCAATTTGCCAAAGGCTGCCACTAGAGCAAGCAAGAAGAAAACTTCAGAGTCTGAGGATGAAGACTATGTGGCCACTGAGGATGATGCCACATCAAAGAAGAAAGTGGTTAAGAAGGAGTACAGCTGAGCTATAGTTAAGCCAAGGATGAAGATCAAAAGGCCAGCAGGAAGACAACCAATGTCTAAGGCCAGAGCATTCACTCAAGCATCATTGGAATCTCAACGCAAAGAGCCTGCTACAGAAGGAAAGAAAAGGAAGGAAAGGGTCAAGAAGACCATGGCCAGAGTGATTGGAAAGGCTTCCATGATGGAAGAAGAAGAGGAAGAAGAGGTTGCTGCATCAGCACCCAAGGCACAGAAGCTGATGGGTGATTCTATAAGGTCAGGGGCTGCAACATCAAAGCCCAAAGAAGCACCCAAAGCTGCCTCCAAGCCTAAGACTACACCAAAGAGAAATACCAGAAACATACCAGCTGCTGAGAAGAATAAGGCCCTAGTGCCTGAGGCTGTTGCTGAAGAAGAAGATGAAGAGCATGTTACGAGAAAATTGAAGCCAAAAATTCCAGACCACAATGATGCTCATCCTGTGGCTAAGAACATGAAGATCAGGAGAGACTCTGGACTGAGGAAATGGAGAGAGACAGATCCATATGCTACCAGGAGAAGGACTGCTATTGATTACAGGTTCCACACAAAGGAACAGCAGGATTTCTATGAGACAATTCTGTTTGACAAGAAGCCTATAGTGTGTGATATGAGGTGGGTCAATTGGACCTACATGAAGGAAAACGAGGAACACTATCCTGGTGTTTGATAGCTTCAGTGCTTGTGGAGTTGCAGACTTTGTTGGGCAGAAGCTCACAAAGTGGAATGAGGAGCTCATAATACAATTCTACTCCACAGCACACTTCTATCCAGATGGCAGGATAGTATAGATGTCTGAAGGTACAAGGTACCACTCAACTATTGAGGAATGGGCAAATCTGATCAATGCTGCTAAGGAAGAAGAAGATGACTTGGATGTCTATGCCAAGAAGAAGATGGATCACAACTCTATGGCAAACATGTACAAGGAGATTCCTGAAGAAGATCTTGAGACTCACCAGTTTGGGTCAGTAAAACACTTGCTGTCAGGGCTGCCTACAATCAATTGGATCCTTAGGCACAATCTCTTGCCCAAGTCTGGTGATCACAGAATGATCAGAGTCCATGCAATTAACTTGCTACATATATTTGATGTGCCACATAAGTTCAAGGTCATGAGCCTTATAGTTGAGACTATCAAGAGGACTGCAGCTGACCAGAAAAGAAGTTGTGGATATGACCCACAGATCCAGGAGTTGATAAACTCAAAGATGGGCACATGCACATACTTGTTGGATAAGGAACACTTGCCTATCTACCCAGACTTTAAGGACAACCAAGTTGTGATGAATGAAGATGAACCCTCCTCAGTACAAGCACAAGCATAGAAGGAGAAGGCAAAGATGGAGAAGGCTGCCAAGATGCCAACTCAAGAGGAGGCATCTGAGTACTTTTTGAAAAGCAAGCAGGACCAGCTTGGTTACTTGATAGCATCATCTCTGAGGATTGAGAAGGGGTTGGCCACCCTAAGTCAAAACTAGGAGAGCCTGGAAAGAATCGTGGAACAAAAATTCTATGATTTAGATGTCAAAGTAACTGAGATTCAGTCTGTTGTGGAGCAGCTACAAGATGACATGCAGGAGAGGAAGGGCAAGACAACCATTGATGCATTTGCCAGAGTGCCTCGAGCTCAGAGATCTGCTGCAGTGCCTGTTCCAGACACCAGAGTCACTTCATCTGCACTAGCTACAGCTCCAGCGCAACCAGCTCCAGCACCTACTCCAGCAGCTCCATCTACTTCAACTGAAGCCTTCGTCCTTGGCATTCTCTGGACACCACCACCTGAAGACCAAGCCTGAGAGACGTTCTAGTGCTATGCATTTTCTATGAACTTTTTGGTAACTTGTTTCCAAAGGGGAAGAAAAATGTATAGATCATAGGCTTCAAGAGAGAGAGAGAGAGAGTTTGCTTTTGTTCTCTCTTGTCTTCTTGGTTGAACTTTGTTTATCTTTTGATTGCTTGAGATACTATGCTATTATTTGTGAGACATTGAGGATCATGTGGTTGATCATAAGCTACACTTATGCTTGTTAGATGATATTATCTTACTTATCCTTATATGATCATTCACTTTGCTTGGTGATGAGTGCATGCATTTAATTCTTATCATTTTGAGCGCTCCACCAAGATGTATGTGACATGGAAGAGTAACCCATGATCCTAACTCATTGTGCATTTGCAGTCCAAAGCAAATCTTAAGATATGCACAAATTTAGGGGGAACTCTTGCTTTTCACATACTTCTCAAAGCGACGATATCTTTCACTCTTATTATCATTTGTCGAAGCTTTGATCTATATGTTGTCATCAATTACCAAAAAGGGGGAGATTGAAAGTGCAACTATCCCTGGGTGGTTTTGGTAATTCCGAACAACATATAGCTCATTGAGCTAACATTATTCCAAGATTAATATTTCAGGAAAAGCTCAATGAATGGCATGGCATGCATGAGGAAAGTGGATCCCTCAAAATTCTAAGGAAAAAAAGTTTGGCTCAAGCTTCAAGATCAAGACTCTACATTTTATATTTTAGTGATCCAAGATCACATTGAGTCTATAGGAAAAGCCAATACTATCAAGGAGGGATGAGGTGTTGCTTAATGGCTTGCTTGCTCAAAGTGCTTAGTGATATGCTCCAAAACCCTCAACTACCTTCCCACATCCACATATGACCTAAACCAAAAGTCAAACTCGGCCCCACCGATTCTTTCTATCCGGCGCCACCGAGTTTCAAATGTCATAGCCACTGCCACAAACCCTAGGCAAATCGGTCTCACCGATAGGGATCTCGGTCTCATCGAGATGGGATTGTAATCTCTCTGTTTCCCTTCGTAACGTTTCGGTCTTACCGAGATGAGCGATCGGTCCAACCGAGATTGCAATGTAAACTCTCTGTTTCCCTTTTGTAATATTTCGGTCTCACCGAGATGAGCGAATTGGTCCCACCGAGTTTACTTGACCAACTCTCTTGTTAGCTTATTACCAAAATCGGTCCCACCGAGTTTGTGTAATCGGTCACAGCGAGATTACGTTATGCCCTAACCCTAACCATATCGGTCCTACCGAGTTGCATCTCAGTCCCACCGAAAATCCTAACGGTCACTACGTTTGCTGAATCGGTCCGACCGAGTTTAACCATTCGGTCCCACCGAGTTTGGCAAATTGTGTGTAACGGTTAGATTCTGTGTGGAGGCTATATATACCGCTCCACCCACTCTTCATTCGAAGAGTGAGCCATCAGAACATACCTACACTTCCAATACACATTTTCTGAGAGAGAACCACCTACACTTGTGTTGAGGTCAAGATATTCCATTCCAACCATATGAATCTTGATCTCTAGCCTTCCCCAAGTTGCTTTCCACTCAAATCTTCTTTCCACCAAATCCAAATCCTATGAGAGAGAGTTGAGTGTTGGGGAGACTATCATTTGAAGCACAAGAGCAAGGAGTTCATCATCAACACACCATTTGTTACTTCTTGGAGAGTGGTGTCTCCTAGATTGGCTAGCTGTCACTTGGGAGCCTCCGACAAGATTGTGGAGTTGAACCAAGGAGTTTGTAAGGGCAAGGAGATGGCCTACTTCGTGAAGATCTACCGCTAGTGAGGCAAGTCCTTCGTGGGCGACGGCCATGATGGAATAGACAAGGTTGCTTCTTCATGGACCCTTCGTGGGTGGAGCCTTCCGTGGACTCACGCAACCGTTACCCTCCGTGGGTTGAAGTCTCCATTAACGTGGATGTACGATAGCACCACCTATCGGAACCACGACAAAAACATCCGTGTCTCCAATTGCGTTTGAATCCTCCAAACCCTTCCCTTTACATTCTTGCAAGTTGCATGCTTTACTTTTCGCTGCTCATATACTCTTTTGCATGCTTGCTTGAATTGTGTGGAGATTGCTTGAGTTGTGCTAAGATAGCTAAAATCTGCCAAGAACTCAAATTGGGAAAAGGCTAGATTTTTATTTGGTCAAGTAGTCTAATCACCCCCCTCTAGACATACTTTCGATCCTACATTGGCTCTAGCAGCCCGTTGTTATCTGTCTCTGATGATTCCTTCTAATTCCTCATCATCAGCTTCGTCTTCACTTGACGGTACATGGAAGGCAACCTGCTTCTTGTGAGGACTTGGCCTTGTGCCTCGTCCAGCAGTGGCCTTTGTCTTCAGCAAAGTATGGCCTATTGAGGATTGAGGAGGACCTAAGGAACTTACAGATGCTCCTGAAGCAATTCAAATGCTAGTAGTCCTTTGGCACGAGGCGAGGTGCATAGGTGCTGAGGACTTTCCAGCAGCAGCTGAAGCTTTTGCAACAGTGGGAACTGGAGCTGCTTGAGAAATTTTCCATGAGGGCTTTGACGAGCTTGCCCGTGAGGGCATTGTAGCTGAGGAACTAGGATTGTGCGTAGGCTTCTTGGACATAGCATTCTTAGGCTTGCTAGCAGAGGCCTCAGCAACAGCAATAGAGTCTTCATTGAATTTCCTCGCAGCTTCCTTGGCCACTTTGGCCAACTTGGCTTGCCGCTTGGCCCATTCATTAGGGTAGTCGTCACCATGCTTGAGGCTAGTGGGATCAACAATTTGGCCAGGCACCAACGGAGGTCTTGGGCAAGGAGGGTGTAGAGAAAAGTTCTTCATGTACTTAGAAGTGACATATCTGTACTCCCTCCATTCCCATGCACATCTCCTCTCTATCCTCTGTATGCGCACCTTGTGCTCATTCTTCGTTTCTTCAGCTGGTGTGTAGTACCCTGCATAGATGTCATCAGGGATCTCAAACGCTATGTTGACTTCCAATCTCTTCCCTTCCTTCTGAGGTTTCTTGCCATCTTCCATTTTTTCAGCTGAGGAATTTGAACAACATAATTCTCTGAAGAGGTATGCAATTTGTCTTCGAGGAACGCTGCAAATGAGTTAAGTTGATGAGAACCTAGTGATTCAGCAACGGTAATGAGTACCTGTGAACAGAGTATTGGTGAGAAGAATTTGAAGAGGTCACATGCATTCTCAGAAGTTTTAAAAAAGAACAAGTTTGAGGAATTTGACCAGGAGTGTCTTGAGGAATTTCACTAAGTGGTCTTTGACTTATGTTCCAGAGTTGTATAGATTGAAAATCCACACAATTGAGGAATCTTGAAGAAAACCATAGCTTATAGAAATAGATCAAGAACAGATGCATCTGAGGTGTTTAACTAGTGGGGAAGTTGAGGAATAAACACCTTTTGAAGATTTTGTGAAAATCATCAGAATCAACATGGGCAGTAAAAATTGATTTTAATTACCCTTGACGAAGAACACGACGAACTGGGAAGTGTAGATGGGAAGTTCGTTCATTCAGATCTTCCACGCCCTAACTCGGTGGCGGAAGACAGCTACGACAGCGTCGGAGTGAAGATTTCCGCGGCTGGCGCGAGTACGATGACGACAAGGTCGAGGTAGTGAAGATCTTCCTCACTGGCGATGATGGAAGTAGTGGCGGCGCTAGGTCTGAGAGCTCGAGCGAGGGGAGTGAGGTCGAGCGGGGTAAATGAAGTCTGAGGAGGGTGATGGGTATTTATAGCCGAGGTGAAAAACCACTCGCCCGAAGAAATTGGACGAACGTGCCCCCGACCCTTCTCATCCTAGCGACATGTGTCACCAACGTACAGTGAGGTGGAGATCGTATGAGATGGTGGGTGAATAGAATAATCATATCATGGGACGTGAAATGGTTTGAGCGGCAAAAGCCAAAAATTGAGATATGAAAATTTTAATGTTTCGTTCGCAAATTCTTCAGCTGACAAGGACACAATGAAGATTTTGACCGGGTTTCAAATAGAACGCACATGAAGAATTTGTGAACAGACTTGGTTGAGTATAGCATAGAGGGGGAAGGGTCCGATCACATTCACTTAGCAGAAAAAGTCAACTTGAAGAAATAGCAATAAGTGAATGTTGTAGAGGACTAAAACTCATATATATAGCCAATGAAGAATACAATCGGAAATAGTGAAGACTATGCAAAGTTGAAGAATTTTAACAACTAAGGAATTTCACAACAGAAGAAATACTCAAATTGAAGATTTTTAACTTTGTTGGTGGCGTGATCCACCGTATAAGAATGATGATTTCAGATGCCGCGTACAATTGTCGTAGGGCTCTAAGAATCAAATTCTTCGTTAATTTCTTCACACTTAGAGGGTTAGTCTTCATTGATTGAAGAAAAACGTTACTTCATGTGTTGCACATCTAAGTCATCAATTTTGCATAAGTGTTAGGATGTGTGTCCTTATCAAAGAACATTCGAAGAATCTAAGATATTTAGCTCACAACGCAACTTGCTAAATCTCTTCTCATCCAAGGGCTTAGTGAAGATATCAGCTAGCTGTTCTTCAGTCTTCACGTGCTCGATAGAGATGTCGCCCTTCAACACATGATCTCGAAGAAAATGATGACGGATATGGATGTGCTTTGTCTTCAAGTGCTGAACTAGGTTATGAGCAATCTTGATGGCACTCTCGTTGTCACAATAGAGTGGCACATTCTTCACATTGATGTCATAGTCCTTGAGGGTTTGCATCATCCATAGAAATTGAGCACATCACGAACCAACAACAATGTACTTAGCTTCAGCAGTAGAGAGTAATACGTAGTTCTACTTCTTCGAGGACCAACATACTAAGGAACATCGGAGGAGATGACATGTGCCTGATGTTGACTTGCGGTCCACGCGATCACCAGCATAGTCAGAGTAAGAATATCCAATGAGATCAAAAGCCGAGCCCTTGGGATACCATAATCCAAGTGTTGGTGTGTGAGCTAGATATGGAACAATATGCTTCACAACCTTATGGTGTGATTCCTTCGGTGTAGCTTGAAATCGGGCACACATGCAAACACTAAGCATAATATCTGGCCTAGATGCACATAGATACAATAAAGAGCCAATCATGGAGCGGTATACCTTTTGACTGAAGTCCATACCATTTTCATCAGTGCATAGATGGCCATTTGTGGGCATAGGGATTTTAACGCCTTTGCAATCTTGCATGCCGAATTTCCTCAACACATCCTTGAGGTATTTCTCCTGAGATATGAAGATGTCGTTGCATTGTTGACAGATTTGAAGACCTAAGAAGAATTTCAGTTCTCCCATTATAGACATTTCATATTCCGCACTCATCATATAGGCAAATTTGTCAGTGTAACGTTGGTTAGTACTGCCAAAGATAATATCCTCAACATAGATTTGGCACATGAATAATTCATCATCATAGGTTTTGGTGAAAAGAGTTGGGACAAGAGAACCGGGTTTGAAGCCTTTCTTCATGAGGAATTCCTTCAAAGTATCATACCACGCCCAAGGGGCCTGCTTGAGGCCATAGAAGGCCTTATTGAGTCTGAAGACTTTGTTAGGATGCTTTGGATCTTAAAAACCTGGGGGTTGAGCAACATATACTTCTTCCTCAAGCTTACCATTGAGGAATGCACTTTTCACATCCATTTGATATAAGATGATATTATGATGGTTAGCATAAGCAAGCAATATGCGAATAGCCTCAAGTGTAGCAACAACTGCAAAAGTTTCATCGAAATCAATTCCTTCAACCTGTGTGTAGCCTTGAGCTACAAGACGTGCCTTATTCCTCACCACAAGGCCATTTTTCATCTTTCTTGTTGCGATAGATCCATTTTGTGCCGATGATATTGTGCTTGTGTGGGTCTGGTTGCTTCACAAGTTCCGAGACATTGTTGAGCTCGAATTGATGTAATTCCTCTTGCATCGCTTGAATCCACTCAGGCTCTAGAAATGCCTCATCTACTTTGGTGGCTCTGTGATAGAGACAAAAGCAAAGTTCCCACAAAAGTTAGAAAAATGTGAAGCTTTTGTGCATGTGAGAGGACCTGGTGCTTTGATGTCGTTGATGATTCTCTCAATCTGCACTTCATTAGCAACACGAGGATGAGCGAGTTGACGACGTTGAGTGGGCTCGGCATTTTCTTCAGAGCCATTTTGCTCAGGTGCACTAGCATGATGTTCTTCACGTTTTGGATTGACTTCTTCAGCAGATTCTTAGGTAGGAATGACATCCTCAGTGGCCTTGAACTTAGTGGATTCCTCAGGTGGTATTTCATCTAGCACAGGAGGTAGGTGGTCTCTTTGTGAGCCGTTTCATCGAACCGCACATCTACAGTTTCAACAACCCTGTGGTGATAGGTGTTGAAGACTCTATAGGTGTGCGAGTCTTTTCCACAACCAAGCATAAGACCTTCATGTGCTTTCGGTGCAAATTTAGAATTGTGATGAGGTTCTCTAATCCAACATTTAGCACCAAAGACTTTGAAATAACTCACATTGGGTTTCTTGTCAGTGAGGAGTTCATATGAGGTCTTTCTTGAAGAATTTGTGAAGATATACCCTGTTGATGATGTGGCACACAGTATCAATTGCCTCAGGCCAGAAGCGAGGTGGTGTCTTGTATTCATCAATCATAGTGCAAGCCATCTCAACAAGAGTCTTGTTCTTGCGCTCAACGATGCCATTCTGCTGAGGAGTATAAGGAGCAGATAACTCTTGAGTGATACAAAGTTCATCAAGATAGTCATCAAGACCAATATTCTTAAACTCGGTCCCATTGTCACTTCTGATGTGCTTGATCTTCACACCAAAGTTGGTTTAAGCCCTCGAGGAACATCATTTGAAGACTTCCTGCACTTCAGTTTTGTAAGTGATGATATGGACCCATGTGTAACGAGAACAGTCATCAACAATGAAAAAGCCATATAAAGATGCAACATTAGTGAATTTGGCATAATGAGTAGGGCCAAAGAGATCCATGTGAAGCAATTCAAATGGATGAGTGGTAGTCATGATGGTCTTTGAGGGATGCTTGGCCTTGGTCATATTTCCAGCTTCAGAAGCTCCACATAGATGATCCTTGAGGAATTTGACACCCTCGATGCCAATGACATGCTTCTTCTTCGCGAGCGTGTGCAAGTTCCTCATGCTAGCATGACCAAATCATCGATGCCATAGCTAGCCTTCTGAAGCTTTTGCAAGTAGACATGTAGCAGGTTGTGGTCCCATAGAGAAATGAACAATATACAAGTCCCCTATCCTAAAGCCTTCGAAGACTTTGGAATTGTCAGCTTCCATGATCACAACACAACGATACTTCCCAACGACAACAACCATATCAAGATCACAAAGCATTGAGACAGACATGAGGTTGAACCCTAAGGACTGGACAAGCATGACATTGTCCATGTGTAGATACTTTGAGATTGCAACCTTACCTAGACCCAATACCTTGATTTTTCCTTTTGCCGCATAGGTGATATGCTTCAGATGCGATGGAGATAAAGCAGTGTCCATCAATAAGTTCTTGTCACCAGTCATGTGATTTGTACATCCACTATCGAGGACCCACTCAGTGGCTTTGGGTTGATCATCCTGCAGATGAATTAGTGCATGTTACAAACTCATATACTTCAGTAGTGAAGAATATGACACAAATTCATCAGATCAATGTCATCAAGCAATAGAACAGATATAACAGTATGAGGACGTGAGAAATGAAAATTCATTTCTTCATGATTAGCTTGCGTCCTTTCAAGCGCATTCAGGTCTCCAGCAAATTCTTCAGACGTTTAAGTCTGTCTAGAGACCTGACCCTGCATAAGAGATTAGTTCTTTTTCTTCACCACCCACATCTGGAGGGGTGGCAAAGAGTTCATCATTCTGCGAGCTCCATAAGAGAAAGGTGGCATAGAAGCCAGTCGACTTCGTTTCACGGAAGATGGGTTAGAGTAAGCATATGAATAAGCAGAGAAATTCTTCGAGGACTTATGAACATAATGATTTGAAGAATAATGCACATATTCATAACCCTTAGATCTTCCCTATGAAACAGAAGTTTTAGCACGACGATGTTCATATGAAGATCTGGATCCATATGAAGAATTCGATCCACGTGAGGAATTTAGTCCATATGATGACTTGGATCCACATCAAGACTTTGATCTAGGGTTCCCATTCTTCACAGGTGGTGTCATGATGACATTTACCTGAAGACTTTCAAGGCACCTTTTGGGAACCCAGATTTTCTTCATACGGGGGCCGTTCCTGCAGTTAGTGCCAACATATCTAGCAAATAATTCACCATTCTAATTTTTGAATAGTTTATAGTTGGAGTCAAATGACTCATCAGAAGAATATGAAGATTCACATGTAAAGCCAAATAAAGTGGATGGATCTATGGGAGGTCCCTTTGCAGCAACCCATGAGGTTTTGGGATACTGCTCAGGTTTCCAGTAGGTCCCATCAGCATTGAGTTTCCTCTCAAAAGAAATACCCTCTTTCATAGGATTCCTGTTGAGGATCTGCTTTTTAAGCACATCACAAAGAGCCTGATTCCCTTTGAGTCTTTTGTACATGCCTGTCACATACAATTCCTTCAGCCCTGCATGGTCGGTGATACTAGCAGCATCCTTAGATGAGGAATTTGTGATAGCATAGATAGTTGAAGAATTTGCAGCAATTGAAGCATTTGAACATTCAGGTGAAGAATTAGCAGATTCACGTTCAATGCATTTCAAACATGGTGGA